>NC_090923.1:921268414-921893414 GCF_040938575.1 Ambystoma mexicanum
GTACAATCCTTACAGAGTACTTTGGCGTTACACTGAAAGTTATTACACCAATCTCTGAGGTATTATACCAGTATGTGGGTTTGAGATTATCAAACTTAAGCTTGGATCGATAATAAATAATTGCTATTCCTCCTCCCACTTTACCATGCCTATAATACACTAGGACTGTATTATTATTATTTGATGGTCGTAGCTTGCTCCCCTCTTAGATTTAGGTTTAGATTAAACGTTTATGTCACCCATTTTGCAGTTTAATAAACACCCATGAACTGTGATCACTTGTGTCTGTCTTACTTTGATACCATGCCCTCCTTGCACCAAGATGCGAAGGGAGAGAGTGTGGGAAGGGGTGAAGGATGGATGTGCGAGTGGGGGAAGAGTGGAACAGTTAAAGGGGGAACAACGCATATGCAAGATGGAGAATGGGACAGATGTGTAAGGTCAGGGGGTTTGCGTGGAGTGTAGCAATGCTACTCTCCCTCCCCGCACCTTCTTACCTTGCGGCCGCAGATGGAGGGTGAAGTCGTCTGCGCTCACAATCTGTGTCGCTACTCCATCGCCTCCTAACATCTGTGTCGCTCAACACTGCAGCCCTGTACATGGAGGGCTTTGCGGCAGAGGGTCAGAGGGGTGCATGCTACTTATCGTCGGGCAGCGTCTGCTGCACACCTGCATCGCTCGACACCGTGGCCTTGTCCTGTGAGGGCTTTTCTGCAGAGGGTCCGATCCTCGGTTCTTAAAGGCTCGGAAGCGTGAAAGTATCGTTGCGTGCTATGTATAGGATTCTCTATGTATTTCTGTGCAATGGCTGCCCTTCTGAGCGTCCCCTCTTCCAAAATTATGCAAGGCTCCCAAGAAAAGTGGAGCGGCAGAGGTCACAGATATTTTATTCTCAGGTCCAACATCTGAGGCTGTCTGAAGAACTATATATGGTGTAATGTTGTATTAGTAAAGTTGGCGCTTTATAAAAATGAAATAAATAAATAGTATATGCTGAATCCATGTAGCACATGGAATCAGAATATGGAAGGCGGTAGGTGTTCTAGTATAGCAGTTGAAAAAGCAGTCGTTATCCTGCTGGTGAGATGGATTGGTGTACGTGGGATCGTTCTGAATTATCAACTCAAAAAAGCAAGTACTGCTCTTCTACTTGCCTGGTGTGAATTACTTCAACTGATGACGAGCGGGTAGTTCTCATGTTTGCTGAGAGGTAATTTGGCTGTCTCGATGAAATGTAGCTGCCTATCACTGCATGGTTGGAAGAGACCACACGGTACTCTTGTTATCCGTTTCAACGAAAGGTGAAGGAATCGGGCTCCTGTTTAAGCAGTGCCGTCTAATTCGAGGTAAGGTGTCTGCTGGGGGTTGATAAGGCTCACCATGCCGTTGCTCGTGATCCCCTTAAATGTCGCTCAGTGCGATCACGAGCAACGGCATGGTGCGAGGCTTGAAAAAAGCCAGATTGGAATAAAGAACCACTTAGCATTCCGTACGTGTACCAGTAAGTGCACTGGTACACTACAATAAAGAACCCTACCACGTGAGTGTGTGCGCAGCCATTTTCTGCCCGGAAAACTCGTTTATGAGTTTAAGAATTTTTAGAAATTCATTACAAATACTGCATCGGAAAGAATATGAATTCATGTGTAATTAACTTCATATTGTAGAAGTAGAATTTACCAAATTCTTGGACTTGGATTACATTTTCTAGGCTTCAATATGTTTGATTAAATCATCCCTGACTGGTGCTTAGTGATCATCATCACTCCTCCTTACACTTCTTTGTCACAGTTGTTGCCATTATAATCATTATCACTCAACTTCTTAGTTGAAATAATTGTCGTGACATTCTAGTGAAATGCAACAAGTGAATAAAAGTGATCATTTACATTGAACATGGCTTGCAACATTATGTGTTACTGTTGACTTCTGCAATTGTATTCGCTCTCCCCTCTTGCTTCTCCACTCTTTTTGACTGCTTACTCTCGGTTCTCTCCTCCCATCGCTTCTCCCTTTTCCTATCTCCTCCCCTTTCTTCTATGCACTTACTCTATCAGAATTGTCCCTGGACCTAGTTTGATAGCAACCTCGTCTGTCTCCTCCCACCTCCCCTTATTGCCCCCCCACCAGGACTATCTGAAATGTTGTCAGGCTTAGTACGATAGTCGCTTGTTTTGTTTCTCCCCTCACTTTCTGTACCCCTCTCCCTCATCTTTTGTTTTTCTCCGGCTCTACCAGAAATGTCATCAGGCCTAGTAGGGTAGTCTCCTGTCTGTTTCCTTTGCCTTCCCACTCTCCCACTCCCTTGTTTATCTATGTCTTAGCTCTTGCACTATCTGAAATGTCGTCAGGCCGAGTACGATAGTTAATTTTACATCCTTACTGCTCATGGCCTGTAAGAATGTCATTGTATTTTTCCTTGTTCCCTCCCTTACCTTGAAGAGCTTTGAAACACGTTGTGTATATGCGCCATATAAATAAACTATCATATCATATCATATAACATGCAAGGAGTGACAATCCACCCGTCTGAACCATTCCTGGCCATATCTGGGGGACCCCCAATTCCTTGGAGAGAGTGGAAGGAATACTGGGGGAACTATATGGGAACGGTTAAAAACAAATATGTCATGCCAGCAAAGAAGAATAAATTATTGTTATACTCCTTGGGTCCTGAGGGACACTGGATTTATAGAGAATTGCCTCTGTTAAGATCAGGAGAGGATGATGGGGTTGATGAATATTAACAAGTGTTGAGGAGCCTGGATACATATTATTACCCTAAGACTAATGTGGTAGTGCACAGATATTATTTCTATTCAAGGAAACAAGACATGGATGAGTATGTAAGCACACTCAAGAGGTTGGATTTGACATGCAATTTTGGAAGGGAACCAACACATGATGACCTCATAAGGGATCAGATTATAAAACATACAAATAGTAGTGTTATCCAAAAGAGGTTATGGATGTGTGGAGATCCTTCATTGGTAGAGACTATTGCGATTCCTAAGAAAGTGGAACATACTATGATGTGTAGTACGGCAATAAAGGAGAAAGATAAGGATTTTATGAAATTGACAAAAATTGCAGTGATCAAGCCCAAAGAAGGAAAGAGTCATCTGTTGGAAAGTTTAAGGAAACTAAGAATAAATACGTTGGAAACAATACCAAGTCAGAAGAAGCAGGAGGAGAGAGAATGAAGGGCCTTGTGGGGAAATGTTACTGTTGTGGTAAAAAGGGGCATTATGGAAACTCACAAACTTGTCCTACATTGAACAAAAGGTCTTCCAATTATGGCATGAGGGGTCATTTTGGGGTTGTATGCAGGAATATAAAACAAAGTAGTAAAGTAAAATGTGTGCAAGAAGGGGAAGATGGAGAAGAAGGTGAACAAGAAGTAGAAGTGGTGATGATTGTGAGGGGTAATAAAAAGGGAGCCCCCAAAAGTATATTTAAAATTGATGGTATGAAATCTGAATTGATGGTAGATTCAGGTTCACTGTATACTATCATCACAATGGATAAGTGGGAAGAACTATGTAAAAAAGAGTATAACCTCGAGTTGAAGAAACCTGATATCAGAAATCCGGGAGCTTTTGGAGGTTCAGTTAGTAAGATGATTGGATATAGAATGGCATTGATTGAATTCAAGGGAAGATTTGCAGAGGTGAAGGTGTATGTGGCTAAACAAGATGTGAAGGAACCTGTATCGATTGTGATGGCAAGTGGAAAGGAGGAATTTGGTGAATATACCAAGGGTAAGCAGAACAAACTATTTCCTGGAGTGTTTGTAGCGGAAATAGGGAAACGCAAAGGTTACAGCCATAAAATAGAGCTTAAAGCTGTTACTGAACCAATGTCACATGCTGTGAGGCATAGACCAATTGCTTTAAAGGAGGATGTTAAAAAGGGCTGAAATGAGAGGGTGTAATTGAAGAGGTAGATGTTTCAGAGTGTGATTTTCCCATTGTAGTGGCCAGAAAACCAAATGGCAAAGTGTGTGTATGGACTTGAAAGAGTTGAACAAAACGATCCTTTACCAGTGATATCTGAAATGTTAAGTTTGATAGACCATGCAGATACCTTTTCTACAATTGATTTTTCAGCTGTGTATCATCCGATACAATTACACAGAGATTCAAAGAAATATACCACATTTATTACACCGTTTAGTATGTACCGGTATGTAAGGATTCCCTTTGGTAGGTCTCAGCAGCTGCAGTATTTCAAAGGGTAATGACACATCTGTTTGGAGAAATGACTGACTGTGGAACATAGTAAATTTAAATTTGGGAAATCAGAAGTGGATTATTTAGGACATATGTTATCTGAAGGAGAATACAAACCAAATCTGAAGGCCATGGAAACCATTGAAATAGCACTGTATCCCAATAACAAAGAAGGCTAGTGCTAAGTGAGTATTACAAAACATTTATTGAAGGATTGCGGAAATTACTCATCCTTTGAGGGAACTCATGAAAAAGAATGTAACATTTGAGTGGCATGAGAGTCATAAAAAAGCAGTGAAGGAGGTTACGAGGTGGACCACCATTAATAGGTGGCTTTGTACCGGGAAGGAAATCCATAATTACTGTGATGCAAGTTGTAAAGGTTGGGGTGCAGTGTTATCCCAGAAGGAGGGAGATCAAAAAAGAAAAATAATTTTTGAGTCTAGAGCAGTGACAGATACTGAAGCATGTTACTCAGTGATTGGGAGGGAGATGTTGGTATGCCGTTGGGGTGCAGGGCATTTTAGACAATATGTGTGGGGAGAGAAACATGTGATGAGAACGCATCATAAACCTTTAGTGGAGGGTTTGACTGTGAAAGGTATGTCCAGAGCAACAAAGAGGATTTCTAGATTAGGCCCGAGGTTGATGGAGCATAACTGTGATGTACAATATTTAACAGGAAAAAATAATTGTGTAGCTGATTTTTTATCCAGGATGCTGAAGGAAGCTTCTAATGAAAATTATGTTCCTAAAGAAGAAGTTGAGGAACAAGTATGTGATGCTATAGCTGCCTTGAACATAAATGTTGTGTCATGTTAAAGGATATTTGTACTGCGCACTATCACCACCGGAGTGACCCCCTGGCACTCTGGCGGATCTGAAAAGCAAAAGGGTAGGGTAAGTTATTAGGACTGAGCGTGAAAAAGCACAAGACAGCCGTGAGTGATGTGTTGTTGGCAGCTTCAGTTTGGTTTACAATGTTCGCTGAGCGTAGTTCTGATTTTTCGATCGGTACTTGTCATGTGCTGTTGTGGGAGGCTATGTGTGGTTTGTTTCCTTGTTGTTGTGTAGTGAAGTACGCACGGTTTGTTGTGCATTATAGGTATGGTTCTGTCATGTTTAGAGTTTGAGAAGTGTAAGCAGAGGGATGAGATTGTTAGTGGGTTGGTTAGTGGTGGCGCTCCATTGTACCTCCTCCGGTTTGGCCACCTGTAGTATGCGTCCCTGCCAGTGTCACATATTGTGGTGTGGTAGACGGTGGCGGGGGGGGCTTCCCTCCTATAGTCTGTGCATGGTTGTGGGTTGTCTGCAAGGCTAAATTGTGAATTGTGGTGATGCCCACCCCATCCACCCCGTTTTCAGACTAATGGGGGTCTACACTGCTTTGGACCCTGGCATATCCTGGTGTGCAGCTGCCATCTTCCTTCCTGGGCACCTTGAGAAGTGTGCGAGGGGGATCTATTCCCCATGCCCTTGAGCTACCTGGGACCCGTGGTATATCTATTTGGTCGCCACTCTGTCACCTTCAACTCTTATTCTCTAATCTCTCTCTGTAGCCTCATGTAAGGCCCTCCATGGGAAACTGGGTCTCCCTCTGGTTCTCCCTCCCACTCTGAAGTCTCTCCACCACCCTACACTTGTCGTGGTACGCTCTAGATCTTGTCTTGCGATATGTGTGTTCATTCCGAGGGGTGTGGATGTTGCTCATTCATTTTCGTCCGGTTCTGAGTTAAGATCCAGATTTTTAGGGGTTTTCTGAATTTTAGATGGTCCTTCATGTTTTGTATTTTTCTCGGGAGGGAGTACCAAATTTGTGCGGCTAGGCAAGAGAATGCTAATCCACCAAGTTTTTTCCTTGTGTGCGGTTTAGGTTCCAGGCAGATGTCGTTGCTAGATCTGAGTGTTCTGGTTGGATGGTAAATGGTGATTTTCTTTTGTAGGAATTCTGCTCCTTGGCTGTGGATTGCTCTGTGCGTTATGCACATTGTTTTGAATGTGATTTGTTTTTTGACAGGCATCCAATGTAGCATCTTTAGCGCAGGTGTGATGTGGCCTCTTCTTGAGAGTTTGAGGAGGAGTCTGGCCGCTGCATTCTGTATATGTTGCAGTTTCTTCAGTAGATAATCCGGCATTCCGAGGCATAGGCTGTTGGTATAGTCTATCCTGGACATGATGAGGGAGATGATGGCTAGTGTTTTGTGCATAAAGGAGAGGAATGGTCAGATATGTTCGATCATGTGTAGGTGGAAGAAGCATTCCTTGATTATTGCGTTTACTTGCGGTTCTAGCGTTAGGTATGAGTCCAAGGTTTCTGACTATTTTTGCGGCATGGGCGCTGTTCCTAGTTTTGTGGGCCATGGGTTGTATTGGTTGTGGGGATAGGGAGGATCCTTGTGGTACTCCTTGCGGTATTACATGAATGGGAAGAGTGTATTAAAGAGGATGAATTGTTGGACATGGTCGGCGAGTAGATTATAAAGGGATAGCCGAATAAGGAGATTGTATAGGTGAAGTAAAGTGGGTTGTTTATGGTTAGAGAAGAGCTAGCCAATGAAGGTGGTTGTATTTTGAGAGGTTCCAGAGTGATACCACCAGAGAAATTGAGAGGTCAGATTATTCATTTAGCTCAGGAAGGTCAGTGGAATTTCAATAACAAAAAAGAATGTAAGAGAGATATACTGGAGGCCAGCAATGGATGTACAAATAGAGAGAACACTCTATCGATGTGGACCATGTAATAATTGTGATAAAAATATGCCAACAAGGACTTTATCTTTGACTCCCATTCCTGTGCCGAAGGGGCTATAGATGGAGTCAAGTATTGATATTTTGGGTCCTTATGAAGGATTGGGATGAGGAAATATTAAGGAGAGATGGTATTCCTGAAGTAGTTCTTAGTGACAATGGTCCTCAGTTCAAATCAAAAGAGATCAAGAAATTTACTGTGAAGATGGGTTTTCAAAGGAAATATTCATCTGTTTATCACCCGAAAACGAATGGCATGGTTGAGAGAGTAAATAGAGTGGTAGGAGAATGGGATGTGTACAGTTAGCTTATCAATTGGAAGGAAAGTTTGTGTGATTTATTGTGGAGTATCAGAATAGCACCGCATAGTGCTATTGGTGTTTCACCATTTCGATTGATGATGGGTAGGGAACCAAACAGTATATTTTCTCCTTCTTGGATGAACGAGATGTTAGGGATCAAGATAGTAAGTGAAGATTTTGTTGCTGATAAGAGGTTTCGAACTCAGATGAAAAACAAGGAATACCATGACAAAAACTTCAAGGGAAGTATTCATAAAGGGATGTAGAAATGTCAGCTTGGTGATGTGGTAAAAGTGAGATGGGAAAGAGAAGGAAAAAAGTGCCAAAATTCTCTGATCCCATGAAAATGACTGAATGTTTTAAGAGTGCAGTAAAGGTGGAGAACGGTACAGTGTGGAATTTGAATAGAGTAGTGTACACATGGGAATGTGGTTAAAGAAAATAAGAGCGTTTGGGATCATTGGGATTATTCCATGTTGGAGGATGTGAACAATGGTGGAGAGAGACGAGTGGATGGAGAAATAAGTGATGTGGATAGTGCCGCCAGTGATTTGGAGAGAGAGGATGAAGGTGTGAGAAGAAGAGGTACGATAATCGGGAATAAGCCAAACAAATTTAAAGAATATGTGGTTTACAAACAATTATGTGATTATTAAGTTGGAATTTGGTCTAGTAATCAGTCCATAAGAAATGGGTTGATTTAGAATTTGTGTATATAGTTATAATTTGTATTTTGTTATGTATTCTGTGTTTGTGTTTTCTCCTAGTTTATTTTTCTGTTATTAGAGGGGATGTGTGCTGTTGTACTAGTATATGCTGATTCCATGTAAAACGTGGAATAAGCATATGGAAGGTTGTAGGTGTTCTAGTATAGCAGTTTGAAAAGCAGTTGTTATCCTGCTGGTGAGACAGAGTGGTGTCCGTGGGGTTGTTCTGAATTATCAACTTAACAAAGCAAGTACTGCTCTTCTACTTGCCTGGACATGTATTACCTCACATGGTTCGCAGTTACAAACACCTTAATGGTAGGGTGAGTGTTTTGAAAACGAAAATGAGCACCACGCCCAGCGTGTGTTATGTAATTAGTGAATCAAGCATACAGCCATTTTGTCACAGACATATTTGTCAGATAAGCATATCATGGTAAGCCTTAGGTTTCCAAAAAGCTCTTTAATTTCACGAATAGCAGCCAGGATCCCTCACTAGGGCCTTTTGTCCCAGTCCCCTTTCTCACATGGGTATTTCAAAAAATTGCAATAGAAGTGTACCAAAGTGTCCATCTTGGAATGATAACCTATCAGAAAATAATGTATATGATTATGCTAGGTTTTGATAATGGGGTTAGTTCAGCAAGACAAAAGTAATGTTCTTATTAGGACTACAATATATACTGGACGTGATCATTACAAATGAATTTTTTTTTAAAGCGGCAGTACAATTAAATCATTTCCTTTTTTCAATAGCTTCTTTTGCCTAGAATACACAACATTTTGTCTCAAAACCCTTTCTTCCGCAAAATACTCCTGTTCAGATTAAAACCAATTATCTGTTTCTTCTCTAAACATTCCAGATAATGTGTACATTTAGTAGTGCTGATGGACTGTCTAAGGAAGGCATGGCATCAAGAGTAAGACAGACACAGTGACCACAGTTCAAGGGTGTTTATTGAACTTCAACAATGGTGTGATAAACGCCTATCTAACCCTAAATCTACAGATGGGAGCAAGCTACGACCATCAAATAATAATGGCTGTCCTAGTGGAGTCTCGTCAAAGTAAAAAGGCCTATATCAAAATAAAACTATTCCCAATCCTTAACACTAAATACAAATAGTGTGGGGGTAGAGTTCATGAAAAAGAAAGAAGGGTTCACAAAATGATATGTTAGGATGCTCAGGCCATTGGCCTGCCTTCCCCACGTTTTCAGCACGGGACAAGGCGGTTCACTCGAGCAAAGCACACACTCTGGCTTCTTTGGCACGAGGATACAGTTCCATTACCAGCATCAGGGCCTTCTCTACCCAAGTCTCTTTACTTCAAGATCTCTTGATTCAGAGGGCCTGATGTACCAAAACAAAACACAAAGTTCCTTTTCTTTTATACATACTCAATTCTTGTGATTCACCCTGGATCCAGCCTCAGCCGGGCTGAGATCCCCCTTTTCACAATGTTCAGCGAAAATATTCTTTCTCTGGTGTCATGGATCCCCCTCAGCCATGCTCAGATCCTTCCTCTTACACAATTAGTCTCCCTCGGCCAGGCTCAGACCTATTTCGGTTTGCATTAAACTATTGAAGACTTTCGAATGCACACATGGTTTAGCTTGACCCGTTGCAGGACTACTTCGATCTCCAATTTCCCTTTTCACAGTTGTCAACCCGTTGGATACCTAACAGAGACCTTCAAAGGAGCACCCACATGGCGCCGGACCACTCGGTATATGGCATCTTTCTTGGCATCCAAAAGTTTGGGCACTCCTCTGGTTTGCAATTATGTTTGTGTCGCTCATTACACACTTTTCACATACACATACACTTTTCTTTAGATTTCTTCATACAATGTTGCCGCTTGCAACGGTTCCTTGTAATTATGTCCCCGCAAAAATGTCTCCTGACAAAAAAGTCGCTGTTTTTTGCAGTGACATTATTACATTGAACATGCGGGGGACACCCCTGCAACCTCTGAATTTTTTTACTTTTACAAGGGGAGCAGGGGACATCCCGCAGCCCGTCCCCATACATAATGTCACCTTATATAATGTTGCCAATGGATTTTCCCGGTGACATTGGGCCTCACTGTGAGTTTTGGCAGTGAAGAGGGAGTGACTTGGACTTGCATCCCATCCCAGAGGCCTCATCACCTCATCCGGAGAAACACACTCCCGGCAACCCGGGCCTGGCATTCCTGCAGATCACCAGAGGTAAGGGCTACAGGGAAGGGGCTGGGGTGAGTTTCTAAGTATCCTACCTGATAGGATGGGGAAAAGGTGTGATAGGGAAGGGGATACCGCATCTCACCATCCGGTGTCCCACTCCCACAACACCCCTCATCCAGGTGATCCTCCGGCACTGGTCCACTCCCAGGAACTGGATCCAAAAGCGATGGCCGTGTCCTGGCCACCTGGATGACAGATCCCCAGGGACTAGCGAGTGAGACATCTTCAAGTTTCACAACCTACACAGACCTACACATTTGTGACAGTCTGTACAAACAATAATAACTAGCAAACATTAGAGAATAACAAACATATTTATAGAGTCTGCAGCCTAATCCTAGTGTCCCTTACAAGGTCTTTCAGAACCCTAGTGCACTTTTAGGACCTATCTGAATCCCCATCACCTTTCCCTGCACAGACAACACCCCCTCATCGTGATAGAGAGATTGCTGCAGGATACATGTAATGACAAGGTACATCTCCAAATACCAGGCCAGTCCCCAAATAGGGGGGATGCCTCTTTTGCTGCTGCTGCCATCCTACTTTTAACAATAAAATAAATATGCAGTATCCCCACCTTCAAGATATGTGATTTTTTTTCTGGTTGCACGGCTGTCAGTAACGGTTGAGGAACCGCAAGCAATTGCACATCTGACAATTAAACTCTCACTCCAAGAGAGAGGGAGATGAGGTTCCATGTGTTAATATCCTTGCAAACATATCGCCATACAAAAATATCACCATATTTTTGCAGTGATATTAAGGCATGGAACCTGCGGGGGACACCCCTGCAACCCCTGCAACCCCTGCATTACAACCTCAGCAGCCCCCGCTCCCAAAAATCCCCAAAATTATCCCCCCCCCAAAAAAATATCGCCTGTGGACGTTCCTAACGACATATATATGGCAATATTTTTTGGTGGGGATAATATGTAGTGATACCGGAGATGAGACATACAGTCAGAGAGTGAGCAAGGGTGCAGAGAGAGAGCGCATAATCAGTGTATGATACACTGGGTACACCTATTAAGAATAAAGTGTTGAAAGAACTTAACTTTGGTCTAAAGTATCTACTGACCCCCTCATGTGTCACATATTGCTGAAGTGTCCTATGACAAGCATTCAACTCTTCATCCAGGGCCATACTAGGTATTATAGCAACAAAAAAACACTGTTTAATGAGGTATAAGGGAACAAGACGCCTGGTATGGCCCTTGCTGTGGGTCAATAAAGCTATCAGTACATTCCACATAATGAGGGGAGACTGTTCTGTTTAACAAGGAAAGACAAAGGAGAAATATTGGAATGTTGGCACACAAGACATCTACCAATCACTATTGCCATCTACCAATGTATTGTCTGCAATGGAACTGCAATAATGTCAGTGTTCCAATGCAGTTTTATCAAACCCTTCTGGTTGGTATGGGCCCAGATGACTGAGTGAAAAGCTTATGTGCAGTGAAAGGATGGTAGACTAAATCATTGGGAGATAAAAACAATCCAAAAGGCAAAATAATCACTGTACCATTTTCCAAAGAAAAACAAGGTTTATTACATGCAAAAAGGTCTCAGATGGCCATGTAGAACGGAACTGACACAGAGCTCATCTTATATCAAAGGGTTACAGCTTATATAGCATAAATTCTGCAAGCTATCAATACTATGCATAAGAATGAGTACAGTTTAATCCCACAACCCTCTTTGGCTACCACCTATAGAACATGCTAATCCCCCTATAGTCCCATGACCGATTGGCCATATGTAATCTCAACCTATTCCCATAGACATGTGGTCCTCCAACTTCATCACTGTCGAACCCAGACGTATGATTGGTGGATTATCAGTAGGTTCGTAAATTTGGGACCATCACATGATGCGCACCCTTCAGTTCCAGACGTGATCAAAGAAACTTGGCAAGGCCAACTCTGCTTTGATAAGACAATAGGCTTTCTCATTGACCCATACTCCATGGCGCAGACAAGCTGCACCCCGGACCTTGTACTAAATGTATTGGCATCATCTCCGCTCCTCCTGTCCGGAATCACAAGACGTTCCAGACACAGCTCCCCCATATCTCCTTCCAATCTCATGTGCCCAGGAATGACGTGGACAGAGCACCGTTCTGGAGTTTGAATTTCGAGGATTTGTTTGCTTAAGTTGTGTGATTAGGTGTAATTCATCTGGGGTGACCGGCCCAGGGTGAGGGCAGTAGTGTTCTAAATCTTAGCCGGTCCCATTGGCATCACAAAAACTTGTACCCTATTCTCATGAATTTGTTCTTCAAAGGGCACATCCCTCCCTATTCTTCTATCAACTAACATTCCATTCCCACCACGTTCAGGCCCTGCATCTGGATACAATTAGTGCTTATCTGCACACCATGGATGTCTCTGACCTCGGGTTCTCTACTGGGGAATGGGAAAAGGGGGTTTGTTTTTGGAGCTGAACTACCACAGCCACAGCTCCACACCAAAGCCTGCATTCTATTCTGTACATCATGTGCTTGGCCTTAACATCAGAAATGGTTACACTTCTGTCAAGTTAACACACTGACCTCACTTCTACCACAGTACCTTGCGGACTCCATCTTCCGCTTAGTTCAATCCTTCCTGTACATCACACTACCCTACGTCACTACAGTTGAATCAACTAAACACTGGGCCTATAATGCTACCATATGATCTCTGTGACGTTGGCCTGCGTCGCATCTGGATAGAAATGTGAATGTTAGCAAGTCCCACACTTAGAACTGTGAATATCAGACTGGTGTAACCTCCATCTCTTTGGAACCGAGGCATTTGACCCACTTGACAGGACTCTCAACTCTAGGTATAGCCGCCATCTTTGTCGATCGCATAGTGAAACGTAGTTTATTATGAGACCTGGGCCTCTGCCCCACCCTACAGGATTTTTAACTCTAGGCACTTAGCCAAACTGTGAAGGTCAGCTTTGAGACATATAACCCACTAACCAAAAAAGCTCAAACTCTGCATCCCTAGCTCATAACGAAACCTACACAGCCACCTCCCACACAGCAAGATGCACGCACTTCACCACACTGCAACAACAAACAAACAAACACATAAGCCGCACCAACAGCACACAAGGCCTGACTTCGATCCGATACTCGCACCAAAGCTCAGCGCACAGTGTATACCGAACTGGAGCTGCCAACACCACCTATCTCACTATCCTACGCCCTCTCCACCTTACTATCCCAACCCACCTTCTCATTTACAGATCCGCCTGAGTGCCTGGGGACCAATTCCGTTGGTGACGGTGCGCTATACAAATACCTTTAACATTAACATGTGTTGCTCTTTCTGTGTTGCTATATATGCTTACATAATATTTGTAAAAATTAACTAAAACACCATATGAACGGTCTATGGGGAAAACTTCACTCTGCTGCTTCGATGTTGCATTCCAATAGGCTTTCCTCAACCTTTTTGCCTGTCTGGGATGCTATACGTGCATCCCAACAGCAGCAAGGGTGGTTAGTCATGATTTGCAGGCCCATAACGCCCTTTAGAGCCCGAGGGCGGGCTCTATGATGCAGTTAATATAATGCAATAATAGCCTGCTTAGCTTTGTTATTGAAATTAATGAAGATTCAAACTGGCAATAGGGGTGGTTGCAAGTAATGCTTTTATAGACCTATAAAACAGGCAAATTACCGTTCTATCCAGGAGCGATACACACTCTACTTTTAGTATTAACATTAACATGGGCAGACAGGGGCCCTTTAAATTTGAAATCCTCCTGGGCAGTCATGGGAAATTGGCTGCAGGCATCTATGTAAGGCCTGTTCACAGTACAAAAGTCCACATGGTCTGTTGCGGGAAATTGCCTGCAGGTGCATTGTGTGCAGTTGGTTGCCTGGAATCTGGCATTCAGAATAATCTGTGGGCTTTACCAGTTCTTAAAACCTGAAGCTTGTCCAATGCTAATACCAAATTAACAATCCAAGGGCTGTAATGTTTGGTAAAGATCCAGTAGCTCAATTTAGGACCAAAAGGCATCAGGCTTTTGTTTTTTTCTGACAATAATTCCAAGATTTGTTCGGAAAAAGATCTTGAAATTAACCAGCAAAAAACATAGGTGGTGTCATGTCATGCATCGACAAAAAGTCATCCAAAATGAAGATTAACTTTCCTTAATCCCTTTCAGAAGAATATTATTTACTGATTATTTAGTGGTGTGTTTCTCCCAGAGACGTTCATGGACCCAACAAATAATAAAAAGTACCTTCATCTTAAATTTGAAAGCAGTGACGGTGCCCGGATACATATGTATCCATGGTATTAAGGCCATTGCTCCACCTTTAAACTGACCGTGCCCCCCTCAAGCTACCGATTATGGAGCAAAGGTCTGGGGTCATGGTCAAACCAAAACCCTGACCAAAATTGACCACACATTTGCCAAGCATATATTGGCTGTCCCCTCCTCCATCCCCTTTGTGATGACGAAGCTAGAATTAGGTTGGTGAACCATCTGAGTCGGTACTCATATAAAGCCAATACTTTATTGGCTTAAACTAGCAGAAAACCATAGTTAGGAACCTAAAAAGAAGCTGCATGCTACCTCGTGATTTGGGAGAGTAACTCGAGCCTAAAATAGTTCAGTCGTGTCATTGCGTAATGGAGGGATTTCCCAAACACTTTTGATAGGATTCTTTTTTTAAGATCCACAAAGATGTTGCTTTGTATCAGCCCTAAATGACTTTAGATCACAGCCTCTGCAGCACACGGACTATAAATTATCTGACAACAAAAAATTGTTCTGGCTATCAAGCTTACCCTGACATGATCTCCAATCACTCGGTGAGAAGTCGCTTTGGGACTATTGCCAGGGTTTTGAACTGTTGGAATTCTGGTATCCGACATATGTCCTATTTATGGGAAAGCAGACATACATTACACATTTTTCAATTTCCTTGTCCATCATATTTAGATCAGAAGATATGTTGCTTAAGAACCTGCAGGAAAAACTATGGGGTCCTGATTAGGAGAAGCACTGGCTTGTGGTGCAGACCCGTTATGCCTCTTTTTGGTTTTCCAGACAAGCGCACAAACAGCGTGTTACAATAGATAAGGCAAGGGTGGCCCATGCTGCACTTGATATAATTATATGTTGGAAATTACGTCCCAGGAGAGGATAAATGCATACAGTCCACAATACTGTAACAGCCGGATGACAAATGGCAGGCCTGGGGGGTGACGAATGATTAGAATGATTATTTATGGTTCTCATGCTAAATGGTCCTACACATGCAGCCGATGATGCATTCACGAATTCACACACTTGGGGTGTGTAAACTAGGGGATGAAAGGTTCTGGGAGATAGGAGGAACTTCCCCCAATAGAACTACTCATGTATAGTAGAGAATGAGAGACAATTAAGGATATGTGGTTTTTATTTACAAACTAGCCTAGAAATGTCCCCCCATAAATTATATGATAGCTGCGGAAGAAAACAGTACACTGGTGCCAACCCTTTAATCACAGATAAAAGAAGCCCAAAAGGCCAGTAACTTGCAGATCCGGGAGCGATGGAGCTCCAATCTTGAAGTGGAGCTATATGATGAACAACAGGAAACACTTGAAATTCGCACACCAAATGTTATTACATTCCAAAATATGTTATCAATGTGTATACTGATTAACCGACATCATGCAGACGATGTGGGAAGATGATGCAACGTTTTTACATTTAGCCTGGTCTTGCCCCACTTTAGCTGCATTTCAGCAAAGTATAGTAGAAACCATAAACGAGAACTTCACCTGAGCCTATTGCTGTGTATTATGGGACTGACTGACACGATAATTAAAAAAAGAGTAGAACATTTTCTGGCGTGGTCTTGTTGATAACTTAGAGGTCTTGCTTTGTCCTGATGGAGGGTGCCAACAGACAACTCTGTGCCCTTAATGTTAAGGTTAAACCTTTTTCTTTCACAATGTAAAAATGCCAATTGCCAACGGATTTGGGAGGTCTAATGATGGGTGGAAGGATATTCAAAAGACAATGTCAAGGAAATGCAAATGGCTAGTGGACCATAGTAGAGACGTGCTTCCATCTCTCCATTGAAATCCATCAGGCAGGGGTCAAACAAAGTCACTCACAGTCTTTGAGGTTTCAAGTGCCCAGAGACTTCTTCCTTGGCTCTGGTAAATGACAAACTGTGACTTTAGTGTGGCAACTGTATCTTTTGTCATACTTGCCAGGATATTGCACTCCTCCATAGGATAGTCCATCACCTCTGGTCTGCGAGGATTCTGGGCCAGTCCTTGAGGCTCTGGTGGTCTTGGTTATGATTTCTGTGGGCATGGGAATTGGCAAGCCCAGTCCGTTGGCATAGTTTCTGCCAGCACATGGATAACAGGCTTTCCACAAGGTTCTTGCTCTTGGTCTCCTGCACCACCTCTTCCTTTTTGTACCTCTATTACGGTCTTCTCTTCCATTGTCTTTCCTCCTCCATGACTCACAATGTTCTGCACATCTTCTCTTCCTGCCCTCTTATCTTTCCTTCACTCCAACAACTGCTGGCTTCCTACTTCACCTCCATACCCTCTCCCCTTGCTGATATCTTCCCTCTGTGAGCATTCCCTTTTCTCTCTCTGCTGTTTCCTCATCCCATACACCAGGATGGCTTCCCCTTTCTGCACATACTCTCCTCTGCTTATCTCCAATATTCTGGCTGTTACCTCCTTTGCGCTTTAAAAATAAATCTTTTCAATTTTTTATAATTACATTTATAACACATGCAATACAAACAACTCGGCACATACATATGTTCTGTAAGAAATCAGCTAAGCAGGACAATGGAACATGGTTATGCACTGTCCAATAATTTAAAAAAGGTCTAACCTCCAACCGCTCAGCCTCCCACGACCCCGAGGTCACCATGGCTAAGAAAGACTGTCCTGAGCCAAGCATCAGTCTTCATCATTTCCTACCTCCTTCCACAAGTTAGATATCTTCAGACTTGGGTCCTAATTGGAACCGTTAATGTTGTCCAGAACAATCCATGAGTGCCAGAATGTGTAATCTAGAGGGACATGCATAGTCGAATTTAACACACTTAACATATCGTAAGAAGACATTCCTTTCTGATAAGGGGAGAGAATGATGCTTCTGAGCATTATAGGCCTGAATACAAGTCTGCCGGGCCGGAAATACTGTGCCGGAAACACTGATTACCGGCACTGTTTCCGGACCGTCGCAGTATGACCCATGATGCTGGTAACAATGTTTCCGCTAACATGGGCCACTGTGCTACCATAGCCGACAGCACTGTGAAGGGTCACGCTGGCAAACCAAAGGGCATGTGGGAAACAATGGAAAGACGGTACTAAGCAAGCATTACGACTGCAGGCTTCACGGAAACACTGGCAACAAAATGCCTGTGGCACTGTGAAAACCCCGCCAGAAACACTAGCATCACAAAGCAGGCGTTGAGCAGGCTCAGGTGTGCAATAACAGCCAACAGGTGGCCCTAAACAGCCCAGCGGGCACACCATGAGCACTGTGAATGTTGCAAAGGACCACACACCTTCCAACACAACCATGCTGCCACTTTCAGCAGCAGCCATGGAGATGGGGGCTCTGCATGCAGAGATGTACATCTATGAGCAGAAGTTGCAAGAGGCAGACAGGAGGAGGAGGATGATGATAATTCTGATGAACAAAGGGCAGCAGGTAGCACCCCGCAGGCAACCAACCATACCCCGCATAAGGGCCACACCCTGGAGCCTGACCAACGGACAGATACATACACTGTATCGCCTGGACAGGGAGACCATCTGCAGCACAGTCGACCTAATCCAGGACGACATTCAGACCGCCATACCCCCCTTGCTGAGGGTTGTATCCGTGCTTCATTTTCTGTCCGACACGTACCAACACACTGTTGGGGAGCTGCACAGGATTTCCCAGCCCGGTTTCTCCAAGGTGCTAGAGCAGGTCCTGGAGCCCTCCCGTATCATGTGTCTGAACACATTGCCCTCCCAACAACACCGGCCCAGGTCAATGCAACCAAAGTACGTTTTCATGACCTGGCATGCATGCCCAATGTACTTGTTGCGCTTGACTGCACGCACATTGAGCTGGTGGCCAGACATGCCATTGAAGAGGTATACTGAAACCCGAAACTATACCACTCTATGAACGTAAAGTTTGTGTGTGACGCATACCGCATCATTACACACTGCTGTGCGTGTTTCCCTGGTTCCACCCACGACTCCATTGTGCTGCGTAACAACACGCTGTCAGGGTACATGGCACGGCACTGCGGAGAGCGAACCTGGCTGTTGGGTGAGTGAAAGTACCTACACACACCACACATAGCATGTGCACTGTGGAATGGGGGAGGGTTATCCACTGTCACCAGTGCATGTGCGTCATGCAACAGTATGTACACAGACTGCATGCATGAGCAGGAGAGGCCATGGTTGGCATGTGGAACTGTGTAAATGGAAGGAAACACCATCACAATACGGGCACAGATGTACAGGCCCATGACATGCACCACGGGTACCAGAATGCATCACTCCCATGTCACCTATTGCAGCATGTACACACTGTGCACATCCCCCACCGCATGCGTCACAACCACGTGAGACTAATCACATTAACCTCCCAACCAGCAGTTTGTGTCACAGCGTGAAGCAAGGTGATTTGCCTGTCACAAACGTACATACCAATATGCATGCCACAGGAATCTGAACAAATGTAGGACTACAGAAAAACGAATCGGAGAGATGACCAATAATCATTATGGCAACTAAATTAATTGTGGCACCATTTACAAAGAAATTAGATGTATGTGTGTCGGCTTAAGGGTAATGGCCAAGGTTGGGATCAGTTGGGGGAGATTGCGGGGTCCCCCCGCAATATAAGTGACAAAAACAAATAGGGTCATTTGTGCCATTCGTTATGTCTCGCGTTAATCCGATGTGACACCCACATCCACACATGACTGCTTTGCCTCAACCACCACAATGGCTGTGCCCCCTTGTGTCCCTCCCATGATTCCGGATACCCCTTGCTGCAATGGCTCATGGCACCTGTAAGGCACCCAGAGACCAAGCAGGAGAATGCATACAACTGTGCGCGCATCAGGACAAGGTGCACCATAGAGCAGACCTTCAGACTCCTGAAGGCAAGGTTCCGCTGCCTTAGTAGATTGGGGGGGGCACTGATGTACAGTCCTGTGACAGTCCTGTGAAAGTGGGCAAGATCATCCTGGCCTGTGCCATGTCAGGCATATCATTCCCCCGCCCCCGGACATGCCTCCATAGGAGTGTGAAGACGGCAGTGATACTGAAGCAGAGATACCATTGCCCCATCGCAGGGATGACTGGGACAGACGTGAAGCCTGCTATGAAGTAATTAGGGATTACTTCTAGGCACAGAGCACAATCACATGGCCCAGGCCATACATCACATGTGAGACTACACAGGAAATAAAGGACACTACCACAAAAATACTGAATGTCCAGTCAAGCATTGCAATGCAACACCCGGTGTATTTTCAAATGTCCCCAACTATCCCTCTCCGCACCCCCTCCCCAAGTATCCCTTCCCTCATCCCCTCCCCAACTTATGGAACAATGTCAATACCCCAGTGCATGATTGTCCCATGCCACATGTGAGTCGCTGGGTTTATTTACGTGGCTTCTTGCCACATGGCCTGCTCTTCTGCTGTGGGGCAGACAAGCACATGGACCAGCGCCTCCGGCTGCTCTGCAGTGAGCTTGTGGGTGTGGAGCTGTTTGAGGGCGTGTGGGACGAGTCAGTGGCACGCTGATCCAGGGACAGAGATAGGGACTCGGCCATGGCCAAAATGGCACTATTCCCCTTGCAGACCCACCGAACAAGATGGCTGAGGTAACCCGTCCCAGTGCACGTGCACTGCAGCGTCCGTTGGCCTGGACACACTCCCTGATGAGCTGTGCCTCGGCATGCAGCAAAGGGGCCTCCTTCCACATCAGGCAGGGCTGCTCCAGGTGCTGCTGCACCATGCCTTCAATTTCTTCATGCCGGTCTTCCATGCAGTGCAGACTGCCGTCCATTTCCCAGGCACTGGGGAAGGGCGGGCATGGAGGACTATGGATGTTGCTGGGGCTGAAGCTTGGCTGCTCGTATAGGGTGTGTTCTGAGGTGCCATCCGTGGACTCCCCAGCATCCTGTGCAGCATCATCTTCACTGGAGGCAGGCACAGATGGTGGAGGCTGGTGTGTGGGGCGGGGGTGGGGGGTGGCTGTCCTCTTTCTGGCACCCTTGTCGCAGATTGAGCCATGTCAGTGGCCACAGATGGAGCCTGGGTGGTGGTAGCTGCTGCAGTTACTGTGGTGGCAGACAGCGCCTGGGTGGTAGGAGCTGCTGCCGTTACTGTGGTGGCAGATGGTGCCTGAGTGGTGGTAGTGGCTGCAGTCACTGTGGCTGCAGGTTGAGCATTGTGAGATGCTGCAGAAGTGGCCTCTTGGGCAGGCAGCCTTGTCTCTGGGTCTGTGGCAGGTGTAGGTGGTGCTGCCGTGTCCTGGGTGGTGGTGGTGCGTGGAGTTGCCCTCCTCCAACATCTGGAGCCCCTTGGGGTGCTTGGTCCAGCACCATTGCTGTCAGGTGATGTGCCTGAGGGTGTAAGAAAAGCATGACACTAGAGACTGGTGTGGCTTCCCATTACCTTGATACATGGAATATGGACATTGTGTGGCCAGGTGTTGAGGGGTCATGCTGTGGTACATGGCATGGTGCCCTCATGCATGTGTTACAGGGCGTCAGCGGCAAGTTGTCGGATGTTGGTACATGCAACACAGCTGTGGTGGGACTACTGGCGTGGTGACGTAGCATTTGCTGGGGACAGTGCATGCAGGTGAGGGCTGGCATTGTTGTGGTGTTGTGGATGTTGTGACACAGCATGCACACATGCTGTACGTGGTTCCAGGTAGCCTTGTGTCTGTGTCTGGGGGACATGCAATTTCTCTTGGCAATACAGGGTGCCTGTGCAGTGTTCATCAGGGATTTCTGGCATGGATCCATGTCAGGGGGCCTGGGTGAAAGCAACAGTGCCCTGGGTGTGATTTCAGGCGTGTGGGAGTGTGTCTACAGGGTGTGGGTGTGTCACAGTGTGCAGACGACACAGTGAAGTGGCAATGGGGCCAGCCTGGGACACAGGGCACGTGACTTGGTTGGGGACATTTGGACATGGTTGGGAGGGGAGGGGAGGGGGTGCTGATATAGAATGTAATTTGGCGTATGGGGACTGTGGAATTGCATATTCAGTGCTGTAGTGGTATGGTGGAGATGGCAGGGTAGGGGGGGAGTCACTGTTGGGCTGACCGGTCATTCGTGTTGGTTCATGTGTACCAGCGAAAATTGGTGGTGATGTTGTGGACTGGGTAGGGATGCACTTGGCCATGTGTGTATGGCAGCTGTGCCTCCCCACTTGGCCTGGCATGGTCAAGTGGTCCATCAGGCCACCTTTGGTGTATGCATGGCAATGTATGTCTGCTCAGTGCACAGTGCACCTGGCCATAGCACACTGGGGGGGAGGGAGGGGTAGGGACATGTGTATGGGTTATGTGTGTTGTTGTGCATTACCATGGGACACAGTGCAGGGCTGCTGCACCAGGTATGAGGGTGCCGGTGCCATCGTACCAGCGCACTTCCCAGCCTGGCATACTCCCATTGTATGTTTCAGTGTCGTTTGCTGCCGGCTGCTCTGGCCTTCTAGGGTCAGCGGCACCAGCAGGCATGGTGTACACCGTCGGGCCACAACCACTGCAGACGGTGGAGGGGCTTCCGTGTACCCATGCCCATTGTTTCCTGGGTGCCTCACTGGAGGTTGGATTCGGGTTTTGTGGTGCCTGAGATCACGGTCCACAGGGGCTGCTGTGTGGTTGTAGGCAGTGGGAGTGTGGTGCATGTTGGGTGGCCACACCCCAGGTGTGTTTTTCATATTGCGGTATTATGTACCCACCACCCTCGATGGGTGTCCCAGCTCCGTCTTCTGCAGCTCCTATGCCTTCAATCCCCTCCATGTGCAGCACAGTGCTGCACTTCTCCTCCCAGGTCATGAGACGGATTGGTGAGGATGTTCCCCCACCTGTGGCCGTAGATGGCCTGCGGTGGGCAGGCAGGAGGTTCCTCACCCTCAGGCACAGGTCATACCACCACTTGTGGCAGTCACGGACTGTGCAGGGGGTGGTTCTGACCGCTGAGACCTTTTGGGCCACTTCCCCCCCACCCCTGGCTGGTGTTCTTTTTTTGCTGGGTTCTGCAGCGGTGGTCAGTGGCAAAGATCTACACAGCGTGCACAACAATGGTCTCAGTGAGCATGTTAAGCTCTGCCTCCATAAAGCGTGGCTTGCGCTGGCATCTCTCTGGTATCCTTGATGTCATTGCTGGTGAAGGAATTCCACAGCCAGGAGGTGTGAATATCTACTGAAACCTGCTGATTTAAAGTGGATTGTGTTTTTAGTAATGGCCGCCGCCGAGTTTCCTGTTCCGGCAATCACTTTATTTACGGTTCTGAAGAGTTATGGGGCATAAGACTGGAATCCAAAGTGCTTGTCAGTTCTTTGACCTTTTTATAAGAATAATATGATTATTGAACTACAACTAAATACTAAAATGAGTGTAACTGCAGTGGGTGGTTGTGTCAAGATGGACCTATGCCCAGGGTAACCAGTAAAACAAACAAGTTGCTGGGCTACCGGGGCGAGATTTGATCTTCCGTATTGGCGGTGTAATTATCCACATACATTCAGTTCACTGTAACTTCACAAAAGTGGGGTTAAGTTAAGGAACACAATACAGCCTGGACGAAACACGTGTCGGCTGTGTTATTCCTATTAAATATTGATTAATTGCATATCAATTGTACATGTGCAGTGTGTTTGCGTAATGGTTGAATTGGTCACTTTATTTACAGTCACAGTGTTTCCGGTGCCATTGTTTCCGGTGCTGCTGTGTCTGGTATGGACATGCCGGACACAGTGGCACCGGCACTGTGTGCAACAATGCGTCCGGGTTCAACCCATTTCCACATTGTTTCCGTGGTGCCGGTGTCAACGTTTCCGGCATGTCTGGATGCGCTCGGCCGACAAGCCATAATCTGCCGCTGGTTCCAGCGCTACGGGGTGCTGGAATTGATGCCACCGGCACCACGGAAACACTGGATTTTTACCAGGACACTTGTAATGAAGCCCTAAGAGTGTTTCAGCCCTGTGTTTCTTGTTGTTAGTCTCCTCAGTGCCTTGAGACCTGCGGGTGTGCAGCGCTTCATGATAAATGTGTAGAATAGAAGCAAGCCAACCGCTGAAAGAAAGAAGTAATATCATCACGCAAGGTAAATGACGTTTTTCACAACGAGGAAGTTCCACATTACCATCATCCAATCTTCCTTGGTTGATTTCCAAAACAAAGTTATTACAGCTTTCCCAATCAGTAGCATTTGTTAAATCATTTGTTTTTTTGTGGAATTCCCAGCCAGGAGTTGATCATCAATTTGCCCCAACAAGCAAAATTCCAATGTGCACGGTAAATTAAAGTCTGTCACCACAGATTTTAACAAATCAATCAACTTTTCCCAATATTTCTCATGTTTTGGACAATGCCACCATACGTGCAAGTTGGTCGCCAACCCCTCCCTTCCACGTCCCCTCTAGCACATCCCATTTCTACTTCATTCACATGCTTTGAATCCTCCTTTGAGTCCACTACCATCTCAGCAAAAATGTGTATGCCATCTCTGTGTATTGGGCACTTTCAGAGGCCTTCTTGGTATTGCATCAGATCCGATCCCACTTTCCCTCCAGTAGATTATATCGCAGTTCTCTAAGCCATGACAATACATAGGAGCAGGGCTCCTCCCCTTCAGATCAAATTTATTTTGGATAGAAGCCAGGACATATTCCTCCATTCAAACAGAATCTTCACAAACCTGCTAAGTGGTCTAGTGGCAGCTGATCTATTCGGCTCATAGAGCACACAATGCCTCAGTTGTCAATATTTGAAACCCTTCCTTTCTGTGATGCCAAATGCCTCTTTACACATCAAAAGATTTGATTTTACTGCCTCGAAATTGGTGGGACAGGAACTCACACCCCCCTCCTTCCAAACACCATGTGTCTGTTTTATATGCAGGAGTGAATCCTGGGCTTTATTGGATAAGCGTGGCCGCCCCAGAAAGGAAGTCTGATGTAGCTTAATTGCAATCCCACCCGAGATTTGCATATACGCCTTAAATGATGGCAATTCCTACATGGCTCTCTCTGCCTATCTTTATTTTGGGAGCCACATCAAGTAATCCAGGGTTTTGTCGACAATCACTTCTTCAATGAGCTTCCACGTCTTCCATGAAGCAGGGTCTATCGTTCCTTAAAACATGTCACTTGAGCTGCCTGATTATCTTCCCAAAGGTTAGGAAATCCTAACCCTCCTTTGTCCCGGGCTTGGTACAGTCTTCTAGTCAAAGTGCTGTGCAATGGGTTCTTCCAGGTAAATACTGTAATATCTTGCTCAGTCGAAGGAGTATAGGTTTAGGAATAGAGACTGGGAAAAAGTACAATATTCTTGGATAAATGTTCATTTTTACATCTAGGATCTTTCTGAATCATGACAGAGCATGATGTGACCATCTCTTAAGATCAGCTCCAATGTTACTGCAAAGTCTGGGATAGTTGACCTAGTAGAGGGATTAGTTAGCGGATGGAAGGGTAGTCCCCAAATATTTAATTGCACCTTGTGCCTTTTGAAGAGAGGTGGAGGCCATAAGAGGGGAACTCTGTTCTTTGCTTAAAGTTAAATTCCGGAATTCACTTTTAGTAAGATAAATCTTAAACCTGAAAGCTTTCTTGAAAGAGTCCACGAACCAAAGTTGTGGGCAAAAGGTGGAGTCAGGTGAGCTCTGGGAAAGTATAGCGTCATGTGCAAACCGTGATTTTTGGAGATATATCCCCATTTGTAAGCCACTTGATCATGGAATCTGCTCTAACCTTGGGTGAAAATGGCTTCATTATCAGAGTGAATAGTAAAGATGACAGTGGACACCCCTGACTCATACCCTGGTAAGATCAAAACTAGCTGAGGTCCATTTAGCAATAGTCTTGATGAAGGACATCTATACAATACCATCACTTCCCCAATGAAACAGTCCCCGAAAAACAAATTTGACCCTTACTGCCTTAGAAAACAGCCACTCAGCATGGTCAAAGGCTTTTTTCAGCATCTAGCATTAGTAAAACCGCAGGGATTCTTTTCTTGTGAGGGATATCCATTGGGTTAATCATCTTTTTAATGTTATTTGCTGAAATAAAGCCAGAGTGGTCCATATCTATTATCTGCTT
This sequence comes from Ambystoma mexicanum, assembly GCF_040938575.1. Taxonomy (NCBI): domain Eukaryota; kingdom Metazoa; phylum Chordata; class Amphibia; order Caudata; family Ambystomatidae; genus Ambystoma; species Ambystoma mexicanum. Next base: position 921,293,981 of record NC_090923.1, read on the forward strand.
TGCCAGAGAATGCACCATCTGAGGGTCCTGCCTACAAAACAAAACTGCCAGGGCATACAACATCCAGGACATTGCCTGTAAGAGTAGAACCCATCTGGAGCACCGTGATTGGTCCCCAGAGGGTCATGTGACACACCACCGCCCTTTTTCAGTCTCCTCTGGGTGTCCAGGCCGGGCAAAGAAGGGCCAAAAGTAACAAAGCACAGCTCCCTCTTAGGGTCTGGTAGGGCTGGAAAGGGCCCAGGGCCAGAAACCCTGCACAAGCTAGGACTTTGCCTAGCTCATTCTTAACCAGACTTCTGCTTCCATGCATTGGGACCATTGCACCAATTGACTGTGCTTTCACCTCAAAGCTTTTGTTAACTCACTGGACAAAGAAACATTAATGATTTGGGTCCATTGTCTGTATTTTGGTTATCTATAGCTCCATTCTATCCCAGCTCACTCTTTTCTCTCTCTCTCTCTCTCTCCTCTTGACTTTGCTCTGTTCCACTGTCTTCTCACTCTTCTCCTTCACTTCTCTCATAGCCTTCAGCCCCACCTTGGTGTGACTTATGCATCACTCTAAATCCTCCTCGTCTCCCTCCCTTCCCCTTGCACCCAAACAGCTCAAATAAGACAACCCCATGCTTCAAGGATCTCCAACCTCATCTATCCACCTTGACTCCCACACACACCTGCTTCTCTCCACCACCTCCTATCACTGACCAACTTTCACTTACTGCCATCACTGAAAGATGCCCCTGCCCCAATCAGGACTCTGCTAAACTAGAAGCTCTACACAAGGACTATTCTACCCTCTCCCATTCCGCCCAACCTGTTGGGTAGTGCAACAGTGTGGGGTTTCTCATTAATAACGTCCTCACCATTGCCCCTCTACCCTCATCGGACAACAGCTCTTTTATAATTATAATTGGTTATTTATAATGGGCTTAATAGCCAGAGGTTTCAAAGCGCAGACCCGGGAATCAAACCTATGTTGGCTACATTGACCCACTGAACAGAATTTCGCCGAAACCAAGCTGCATTTGCGCAGAAACAGCAAAATGGTTGCGCTTGCTCCTGTGAGCACCATGGCCTCAAAACTGCGTTTTGCAGCAACAAAAAGATGGCTGCACCGTCTTGCCAAGCATATATTGGGCAGGGATGAAACAAGGGGACACACTGAGGGAGCGTGCCAGTGTGTTCTGACATATTCAGATGGAATAAAGTGAAAAAGCAGTGTTGCCTTGCTGCAAGCCCAAAATCCCCATTAAAAAGGAAACTTTTTCACCTTTAAAAAATGCTGCTTTGACGCTATTTCCATCTGTTTTTCCTTAAACCACTGTTTAATAAGGCCCTGACATGCCCATTATATATCATTGTGCTTCAGCAAAACCAGGCATGATTTCTGAATGACAGGCCCTGTCAAACGAACTCTGAGAAAAATCAACAAGGAGCTACACTTTTCCTGCACGGGAAAAAGCATTCATTTTCATCACAAAGTATCAAAGCTCAGTAGTTCAAAGAAACTCCAGCTATTTGAGCCATGTCAATTTCAATGCATCTGTGCTTCAAACAAAACTCCTGCATACCAGAAAATAACTATAGCTTCAAGACAGTGTGGGAATCCAGAGGGAGATGCAAAACCGAATTTAAAAAGAAATGCCAGCTTTTCACCACACATGTAAAATGGGTTTTGCAAACTCAAAGATAGAAAGGCCTGTTTTAAAAGTAAACTGTTGAATGAAAGCCTGCCATTATCTAGCAATGTGAAAGGGGTTGCTGGGGAACATACACACATGGGTTATTTTATTCAACTGGCTTGTTTAAATATAAGAAAGTAAAACTGTTAAACTATATTGGCTGGAGGTTGCACGTTCCAAAAGAAAAATAGGTTTCTGCTTGGGGACGGGGGGGATGCTACCAACAGGATGGCCTCTCTCAGCAGACACTAACACCCCAGTGATAATTATTAGGTTGGACAGAATCTAATCTAGGCTGAACCCACTACAATGGAATTTCCAGCCAAGGAAGTGTGAAGTGGGGAAGGGGCAATAAACCTTCAATCAAGATGAAAAAAAACCATCTTGCTCTGGCGGAAATGACAGTTGGTGGCAGCTGAAGAAAGAAAAAAATGGTCCAGTGACAGACAAAGGGCTGCCATTTGCTTCCAAAGACTATTTATGAATAAAAATGAAAAGACCTTTATCTCTGCAGCAAGACTTTGTAAAAATTTAAATATTTCGCAGTTTAAAAGCGATTTTATGGACTTTCATTTAAGACATGGTAGAATTCACTGACCCTTTGGGAATGGAAATGGCAAAGAATCAGGGATTACAAGGAAAGTATCCATGATGCCAATGTGAATGTTTATACTTACATCCCTTAGGATAATCCACACATGTGTATAAAGTTATGGAATTTTAGGCCGAATTGTTCATACTCAAAATTACCAAAAAGTATTAGAAGGGCGAAACAATGTCTCACGGATTACAGAGTTGGAGTGCTATGCTGTACATAAAATATGTAACCTGTGTATATAATTTGCTGAGAGATTTCCACTGTATAAATGTACCATTTGTGGCAAAAGATCTGGCATCCAGCTTTGAAATCCAACCAGTTGAGAGTGAGGCGGAGACTAGCACCCCTCACCAATCCTGCCAGTTAGAGGTGTGCTTAGCTAAGCCTGGCCAGCCATATACTTTGATGATGTCACAATGCATTATAAATAAGAGTCCCTGACAAGACTCTAGAGACACACTCTTCCTGATTTTCCTGCATCAGCGTTCCTGTCCCATTCATCCTACTGAGTCCAGATTCCAACTACATGGCCAAAGCATTACTGTCCCTACTCCAGGGCCCACTGCAAAACCCAAGCAGTGCTGATCCTATTTCCAGCAAGGCCATTGATCCAGAATCCACCCACTAATCTCCCATTAAAAAGGGGAAAGCTGTGGTACCTTTTGCATCCTGAACCAGCCGGGCTTGCTGCCCACTAACTGCTTGCCCACTAACTGCACCAAGAAGTACCTGTGCCATCCAATGACCAGAATTACCATCCGGTGACCCGACCTTGCCCAGCTGTTTTTGCCCAGCTGTCCTTGGCCAGGCGCTGCCGTGTCGTGTTCAGAACTATTGACAGTCCAAAAATCCCAAAACTAAAGTGGACTGTAAGTATACTCCCTACCCCATAGAAATCCATAGTCTACCTTGTGTTGCATTTGTCCTTATCCCACTCTCTAAGCCATCCTATACTTATCCTGGTAACTTGTTAAAACTGTCAGAATTCTCTGTGTTCTTGCCCTTGATCTCCAAGCGTTAGCCCCACTTTTCTCTTCAATTCTGTCTTGCATAGATCATAAGTCATTAGCGATATTGTGTTTAAATACATTATTTTTCCCTAAAGAAAAGAGGCACACTGCGTGAATGGTTACAACTGTGGCGTAACTTTTATATTCACGGGTGGCGTTCCTCTTTTCTTAGCCATTCAATCTAGTTTAAGTCAAATTTGCCTTTCACTTTTTTAAAAAACGATTTTCTCTTTTCCACTGCTATATTTTCCTAAAAATGAACCTCGCTCTACCTTCCAAATTTCTCTCAGTTCACCAGCTAGAGACCTATTTTCACCTCTATGTTGTACCTGTGATACATATCTATCCCCCAACCCACAAACTGCACTCCAAATCAGAGTATTTCACCCGCTTTTATTAAAAACTGTTTGGGTGAATTTACATGGAAATTGAAAGGAAATGCAACTTTTACACGTGTCATTTTGCTGCAATCCGTTTTAAACTTTCCACTCAGTTTTCAATTGTATGCTCTTGGTAATCCATTGCTGGTTATTGTTAGTGTCTATGCATTGTTGCTTTAGTGAGAAATTGTATTCATCTTAAAGTTTTAACCGCACATTAATTATTTATTTCTCCATTTCTGGGTGTCATTTCATAACATTGGAAGGGGTTAAAATCCGTTTTCCACTCTTATTTGGCGAGGGACGGTTGGATTTTGATTCTGTTTGATTCTGTTTCCTGCCTCTTATTCTTGATTACCTGATGTGTCTTTCTATCCATTCAGAATTGATTATTTGTGGGGTGAGGGAACATTGCAGGGAGAAATCCTAACTCGGGTGCTATCTTTCCTAAATCAAAAGGTGCGCCTATTCCCTGGTGTTTTGCATAAGTTCCACTAGAAGGTTAAACCAAGTGTATTGCGCACATCATCATTGTAATCATCACCCCATTGGTGATTGCTGCCCCATATTAAAAATTGTATGATTTCTTTTGAATTTTAAAATAAATAAATAAATATTGCATTTATCAACCAGCCTGGTTCATGGTCCATTGTGATCCGGGGTATTTGAAAAGTGGGTGTGATACGAGTTGTTTACCATCTCAAATTGAATCTGCTTAAAATAAAGAGAAAAGCTTCTCAGTTGTGCGCTACATACTAGGCCAACACCAAGGTGTGTGTCGCCTGATTTAAATCCTTAACAAATTTGGGGGCTCGTTAGCCGGGATTGAGTTTGGTCACCACCCGTGCAATCTAGCACAGCAGACTAACCTGCAGGGTAGTGATACTTTGTGTGGTTGGAATACTGTGTTACACTGTACAAGCGCCTCCCAAAAACAAATACTCTAAGTACCAGGCCTGTGTCTAATAGTAAAACTAAAATCAACCCCTAAATAGATAGAAAAGCAATAGCATACAGGTTACCCTTCCATAAATACATTTTTTAAAAAAAGAACATGTCTAAAATGACTCTAGTAGAAAACCATATGGCTAGGGAGCACCTTCTGCACACGCTATTTGTCAGAGGTGAGTGGCCAGAACAGGATGAAAAAGTCTGGCTTCAAGAAATAACACAATAGGTCACCTCCATGAACCTGGACACGTGGCAGGATGGTGGCCTATTACACCAAGCTTTGAGTGAATTATATATGACCCCAAAAATTAAAAATCAAAATTGCCAGAATCACGGCCTACATGTATCTCCACATGGGAGTGATGCAGGAAAGGCATGAGGAAAACGCAACTCCTGATGCCCTAAAATTAAAAGAAGAATTTGCTCTCCAACAGCAAAATGATGCAGATCAAGAGACCCAATTAGAGGCATTGAAAGAGATGTGTAAGGAAAAGGTTGACTTTCTGCACGAGAGTCAACATAAGTTAAATCAACAGATACATTTTAATAGAGCTTGCGCAGAGCAGATAGTTACCCTACAAAATAAAAATAAATTAAATATGAGACCTCCACTCTCAAGCAGCATTTGATCAAGAGCGCCAGAAATCCAATACCATCAAGAAACAAAGGGATGACCTGGCTGAACAGAGGGGCACCCTAACGCAGGAGAAAGACGCCCTAGGCCTAGAAATAAGCAAGTTAAAAACAGAGTTACAGGGATGTGAGTTAGCCCTCCAGAAACTAAATTAACTCAAAACAGAGTATGGGAATCTACTGAAGCATGCCAGATGGGTAGAAGGTGCTCTGGAAGAGAACACCCAAACCAAAGATGCACAAACTCAGGAGGTGGGTCTCCTGCAACAGAAATGGTCTCATTATTCTCAAACCATACAGGAAGTGCAGAGAGACAATGAGGCCCTCTGTGAAAAGAATGATGGGCTCCACAAACAACTGGCAGAGCAAGAGCGGGTCATAGTTGCCAATAAAGCCTTGATAGCTGAGCAAAAGGCTAAGATATTTGCTTATTATCAAGAAGTAGGGGCTGAGAAGGAGAAACTAGCAAGGTTGGAGAAAGAGGGTGCTAGATTAAATCCTAACTGGAGGGACCCTGAACAGGTAGAGAGGGACAGGGCAGCCCCTGATCATAGCATAAGGACCGCTGTACTAAGGGACTCAAACCCATTTAACACTTTGTACACTGCTGACGTCATGGCTGCCGGTCCACATGAGCCGGAAACCATGAGGCAATCAGAATTTAATAGACCAAGCATGATGGAACTGACAGGTCAATGCCCCCCAGAAATTGATGGACAGGCATCCCTGTATAGATACCCAAACATTAAGGCTGATGTCTCTGACAAGAAAGACTCCTATGAAGGGAGAGTCAGGGAATTAGATCCACAAAAATACTACTTTCCAAGGGACCAGTTGGTTCAATTTGATGAAAAACCGAATTAAATGAGGCCCAAAAAGAGCATCTTAAAGACCTGTACTCAATTAGGGCCAGGGGGGATACTCTGCCAACCCTGGGAGCAGGGAAGAGTCAGACGACTACTCTGCTGAGCACCCCGGGAGTGGGAAAAACTAGGCCCCACCATTCTGAGAGCCCCTCTCAAGCTCACATAATCAGGGAGTGCCTAGATGATCATGAGGGGACCTCAAGTAGTAGCGCCTCTGAGTCTGAGGTCGAGTGGACTCAGGTCACTAAGCCAAAGAAGGCAAATAAACTCAAGAGAGTTGTGACAAAAGACTCCATTAGGCAGATTAAGGCCATTAGGAGTGTCATAACCCGATACTATAAAAACACAAAATATTCAGTTTGGGAACACTTGGAACTCTGTGAGCAGATGATGGATACTTTTCATCTGAAAGACAACCAGAACTGCATAGAGTATGTAAACTGGACCTTCTCCCCTGAGTACTGCAGCTACTTTGCTGGACTGGAGGACCAGAACCATTCAAGATGGTCCACTTACAGGGCGGCCATCTTGAAACACTTTTCCGCCCACAGAAACCCCCAAGAGGCTCGCAAAGCGGCCTACAATCTGCAGTGCGGGAAAGATCAGGCCCCACGAGAATTTGTGCAGGAGCTCAAACGCACCTTTGCACAAACAACTAGGAGGGTGCGCACGGATAGCAGGGAGTTTATAACCACCTTCTTTCATGAACTCCCCAAGTATATCATGACCCAGCTGGTGAGGGATTTCCATGACAAAAGATCTCTGGACTCGGTCATAGAGTAGGCAACCCGTATTTATGAGGTCTAAAACCCTGCACAAAAAATAAATCTGGCCAAAATCCCCAAACAAGCCAACACCCCTGCTGCTGCTAAGGTGGTGGAGGTGAAGGTTGCCCCCATTTTAGATCTAGAGATGGGGGGGCTAAAAATGTACCTACACAAAATCAGCAAAATCAGAGACCTCGAAGGCCTTCAGGGCAACGTCAAACAGGTGGCAGTCAGGTAGGTAATCCCACTAATGGGACCCCTAACTCCCCTGATTATATCAGTCCCCGATACAAGGGCAACTGACCAATCTTGGGGTACGTATGGACTCCCCCAGCCCAAGGGGGGGATCCAATCAGGTAACTACTACCCGGGAAACTTCCCTCCTAACTTCCCCAAGGAGGGCAGTCATTTCCCAAATGCTGGGTTAAGTTTCTTCCCCCGGTACTCACAAAACCCCAACCTGCAGGACAACCCTCCTTTCTTTTCCCGCTTTCAGGAAACCAGACAACCCAATCTGGGAGAGGGGAGGCCAAGGGTGGAGGGTTACCAAAATTCACCATATTCAGGGTACTTCAACAGAAGGGATAGTTACCCTTCCCGTGATCCACCTAGATTGGAACAAAGATACCCGTACCAGCCGGAGCGGGTGTTCCAACTGGAGCGCAAGGTCCAGAACCTAACCCAGGATCTGGGTCGCATGTTGAGGGCTCAACAGAACCCTCAGATGAACATGGCGGCTCAGAACCCCACAAACCAAGGGTCTGGTACCCCAGAACAATGACGGGGCGAGAACCCTGACAACTCACCGGTTCAAGAGGAGGAGGCAAGGGGTGGGAAGGGAGGTGTAAAGCCCTAGAGGAAGCTTCCTTTCTTACTCGTGAAAAGCCCCTGGACACCCAGGAAGCGGAACAAAAATCTCCTGCCCCCGAAAATCTGCAACCCAAGGAACAGAGGGTGGGTAGGAGAAATAAAGAACTCAAAAAGGCCCATTTCGTGGAGGAAGTTAGTTTCCTCTAATTTGAAGGGGAAGAATCCTTAGAGGATTCTGGGGAAAAGATCTCCTCAGGGCCGGGGGCACTCCTCCCAAAGAAAAATGGGTCCCAATAGATCTAAATGAAGACTGGGTGGGTGTGGGGACTGAGCAAGAATTGCCCATCCTTGAACCCCAGAATGAGCATCCCGGAACCCCAATAGTAACAGGGGGATCCCAAACCTCACAAACCAATTCTGATGACTGCCTCCAAAAAGAATCAGAAAAAAGGAAGCCTGAAACTCCCCAAATATCAGAATGTAAAATGTTTCTTTCAGATCCCCAAACTCCAACACAGAATTATGCCCAAACTACCCCTGTGTCGGAATCAAAAATAAGGAAATTGACCACCCAGCTTGCCCAAAATGCACATTACCTTTGCCCATTGGAGGAGAAAGAGGGTAGATCTTATGCCCCTGTCCAAGTGAAAGGGCAATGTACATTTTCGGTGCTGGTGGACACTGGATCCCAAGCCACTCTTCTGTCAAAAAGGCCCCTTGAGCAGCTAAATTCAGGAAGGTGTGAGAGATACCAGATCCTTCTCACCCCTCTTCCTGGACAACTCCAGAACCTTGATGGGAATGAAATTCCTGTTGAGGGAACTGCAGATTTGGAAATCAAAATTGGGTGATACAAAGTGAAACACCCGGTCATAGTCATGACTCCAGAGGGCATACCCTGTCTACTAGCGAATGACATCCTGCGTAGGTTGTCCCCCCTAATAGACTGTGTGAACAAGGTCCTCTGGACTCAGACTAACAAGCCAATAAAATTTAAACAGAGTGTCAACCATGTAAGTTTCAATGGCACATGGTTGAACAAAAACCTGATCATATTGAGTTTGATTTTGCAGAACAATCAAATACCTGACGTGACAGTAATTGCTGTAGGACAACAAACGGGTGATGGGAACTCCTCTCCATTCCTGAAAATCAACCTTCCTTCCAGTTTCAAGTGGCATTCCACACTGGAAGGAAATACTTTGAAATTCTATATCAATTCACAATCTGAAAATCCCAATTCCATAGTCAAACGTAGTGAGAAACCAGCTCAAAGTTTATCTGATATTCAGAAAATGAGAGAACAGTTGTTCATCCCTATTCAGTTAAATGAGGGGAAGGAGTCTGTTCTCGCACGAGTGTGAACAAGGGTAAGAGCTTCATCAGTGAAGCCATGTTCCAAAAGCTCCCAAAAGATCCAGCCATTCCCACATTTAAATTGATCGATAAGTGGGAAATGGGCCTGGAAACTCCCAATTCCAAACATCACCTGCCTAGCAATAGTACATACGTTGGGTTGTGCGAGATGTCTCTGCTGCATTCTATTTAGGCAGTGACATTCTCAATCGTTTTGCCATTAATTTGGACCTGATAAATTACAAAGCCTGGTCCCTCCTAGGGGGTAATCCCATGGACTTTGATGATTCAGAAAAAGCATTTTGGTCAGCCCAATTGCTGCCATATGCAGTTGAAGTTCAAATTGGAGAGGAGGTCACCCTCTCAGGACGGACACGTCTATTCCCACTTGAATTAAAAATTAAAAGAGGACAGAAACTGCAAAATCCTGACGCATATGTACACCTCAATGCCCACCTCCAACAGCAGGGGTTAGGGTTAAACCCAACACCATTAGTCAATGTAGAACACAATACAATTCCAATATTGATGGATAACAGCGACCTTAGGAGTATCACTCTGGGCGCAGGCACCATTATTGGAATGGCGGTTGATGACCAACATTTTTCCATGGATCTAGGAAATGAGCTGAGAGGACCAATCCCCAATGACTGTTTTAACAGTGATAGTGACAATGACTTACCACCAGACAGGATCTTCACCTGGCAAGGGGGGAATTTCCTGGTGTACTCTTCCTGCCCTTACGGTGAGGAAGAGGTGACCTGTGACATTAGGCAGGATGAGGTGATCTTCCAGGTCCACAATGACAGCCTCTCCTATCTGAAACCCTCTGTCCAGGTCAATACTCTAACCAGGGACCTCTCCACCCAGCTGGAGGAGGCCGCTGAGATAGCAAAACCGGAAGTCTTTCCAGGCTACAGGCAAACGGTTGAAGAGCGAGTCAACCTAGCTGATGCCAGTGAGACTCCTGAGCAAAAGCAAAAGTTGAAACAGGCGTTCTTAGATTTTCAAGATCTCTTTGCGGTGGACTCCTATGACTGTGGTGGCACCGAAATCCATACAAAATTTCCCACAGACCCTGGAATGACTCCAGTGTTTGTGAAGCAATATTGCTTGCCTCTCGCATCCATGGAGTCCCTCACAGAAATCATCAAAAACCTTGTGTCCCGTGGGATAAATCGTCCAGTCCACAGCACCTTTATTAATCCAGTGCTGGGGATTTTAAAACCGAACGGCCAGTGGACTGTGCTGACTTAAGGGAGCTGAATACATGGGTCCATGCACCGATGGCCTCTCCCCTACATTGACCAGGGACTGGCCCAGATCCAGGGGTCAAAGGTATACACTGCCATTGTCCTGACCAATGGGTACTGGCAGTGCTGGTTAGTAGAGAGGACCAATACAAGCTGGCCTTTACCTTCGGGGGGGGGCACCAGTACACGTGGACTCAGACTCCCATCAGATACATCAACTCCAACAACATATTCAACATCTTCTTACATAAGGCCATGCCCGACTTTGGTGAAAGGGGTAAGCTGGCCTATGTTGATGATGTCCTGATAAAAAGCTCAACTGTGGATGAACACATAGCAGAAATCCCTTATGCTCTGACATAGTTGAGGGTTGCCGGAGTAAAACTGTCCTTCCAAAAGGCACAGTGGTGCAGAACCCGTGTCAACTTCTTGGGACATGAAATCGCTCCAGAAGGTCTCTGTCCCCAGGAGAAGAAAGTGGAAGTACTCCTAAAACCTAAAGACCCCACAACTCTGCGTGAGCTAAGAAGCCTCCTTGGACTGACTAATTACAGTAGGAAGTTCACAGAGATCACAAGTCCCTTGATCCATCTGTTGAAGGGGGGGTCAAGTGGGAGTGGGGCCCAGAACAAGTCGAGGCAGTAAAGCAACTCAAAAGAAGCCTCTTACACGCACCTTGTCCAGCTTACCCTGTCAGAAACAAGGAGTTCTTCTTGGAAACGGGGTTCTAGAATACATGCTTGACAGCAGTATTATATCAAAAGCATGACAAGGCCAATAAAGTCATCTCCTATGCAAGCAAGACTTTATCCTCTGTGGAAGAAAAATTCAACGATTGTGAGAAGGCACTCTTGGCAATGGTGTGGGCATTGAAAAATTACCGCATGTTCATCCAGGGGGAACACATCATAGTGGTGACTCCACAACAGCCTTTGCAATACCTCAAAAGTGACAGAATCCGGGCCGGAAATGTGAGTAATTCCCGAATTACTTCCTGGATTCTGTCAGTGCAAGGCTTTCCTGTGGAGGTCAGATATGGCCAAAACAAGAAGCGTCCCCTCGCGCATGTTCTGGCTGACTTGTATGATGGTGCCAGAGAAAACTGTCTTGAGGACGAAAGTCTTAAAACCCAGGACAACATGGAAGCGTACCTGAATTCCCTGCACAAAGTCTATGAAGAGGACAAGTGCGAGGGAATGCCAACAGTCTATGTGGACGGGTGCTCCTACCATGTTGACAACAACAGGGAAAAGGAACTGGTGGCCGGCGTTGGGAATGCCTGGGTGAATGATGCCCCGGAACCTTCCCCTGGGTACAAAATCGGTCCCCGTAGTAGTCAGTCAGGTGGCAGAGTTGATGGGCCCTCTGACAATAACAACATAAAGGGGCTTGCTAATGCCAAGTGAAAATTTTAGATAGGCGGATGGGTCTGACACCGATGTCAGAAACGCACGAACTACCGTGCATTTGTTGCTGATCCCTTGGATCTAATGACGGTCGATACGCGACGGTCATGTGAGTATACGCTAGACCTTAGAACGTATTTAAAGCCCAAGTACTGCTTCGCAGACGGAGTCGGCTATACGGAAAACAACTGACAATGGACACAACGTATGTCTTTCGGTAAGTGTAATTATAGATTATGGAATTACTGATACTCTTTTGTGTATTGAGAACGTATGCGTATCTAGATTGTTTTACTAAAACGCAAAGCCTTACAGTTATCAGACAACTAACATAACTTAGAAGGGATTTAAAATGTAAAAAATAGTTCGAGTTTGAACCTTTCGAACTATAATATCGTTCCCGCTTTGTCATACACACAGATTGGACGCATAAATGAGGAACGTAATAAGAGGAAAACTCGCTCCACTGGTTGCCCATGACATCTTATTGTTGAGTTGATATTCTACACAAAGAATACTGCCAGTATTGATCACAGTCAGTGACAAGGTGGGTACTGCTACGGCCACCCTGTTAAGATCGTAAGATAGATTGTATTAATAATAGATCCTGGCTGTAGACCCTTTTTAAAAAAGAAACTTGACATCATAAAAGGGTTCGAATGGCCTTCATGCCATTGTTTTGTTATTCTTTCTTTTCTGTAGAGATTGTCCAAAGTATACTGGACACGTAAGTTCTCCAATTACGAGGGGCCGAATAGCGGCTACATTGATTTATAAAACAGTATACTGGAACCAACTGATGCCGAGGTACGAAATTGCTCAAAGATATAAACCCTAAAGAGTTGGAATTGCTCTCTAACAGTGAGTTCATGATGCTTTTGAAGTATATGACACATTGTGTTTTAATATCCACCTGTTGGTTTTATGTAACACAGAACCATATCTGGTGATGGGGTTATAAGGTAATTGTTTGCCCTCATTTGTGGCGTATGTCGTATGACAACTATGATTAAAATATTAAAGACACCACCACAATGTGTCTAAAATTACCATATAGTTCTGGTGATATGGGTGAGTCGAACGATGATCACAATAGTGGTATTATGTTAGGATTAGACCAATTGATTTGGTCTCCTAGTTACTTTACCATTTGGTAAAAGGGACCTCTTCTGTTCAGAAGACGATGTTGTAGGGGTTAGAAATTACCTCTTTTGTGCACTTCGTTCATTATTAGTACGAAGTTAGCTTATATCAATCAGTAAATTATTGCATTTATAGCCTGATTGAGTATGTTTCTGTGTTTGTTTGTTTTTTATAGGTGAGTTCATGCTACTGTACGGTGGTCTACATTGAAAAATATCTCAGTTCTGTATACACAAGATATACTTAAACCCTGAAGAATTTCTGCATAATAATCCGAGTACAGAAAGAATCATGTTGGGTTGGGGAAATCAATCCTATGTTGTATAGTATTGTTAAAATTACATCAAATCACAACAGCAGTAGCGATTTATGCCTCAGAAGGTTGTTGATTTGTCATTTTTTCCGAACAATAGTGACCTGTGATTGTATTTTAGATATTTGTTTTATATTTGTGATATAACTGTTTAGATTTGAATGTATTAAAAATGATAAGGTTAGAATGTGCAAGTGTGTATGAATGAAGTATGTCTGAGGTATTCTTACTTTGAGATATGATATTGTTGTGGTACCTAATCAGATGAGTTATTTCATCACTAACTGATTCTAGATTTGCACTGTCATAGGTACTTCTGATGAATATTTGAATTTTTAGGACTTTAAAATGGATTTTTATATGTGTTTTGTTATATATAAAGTTGATATATAAATAAAATATTTATGATTGTATTATGTCCTAGTGAGTAGAATTGAATTCTTTCTCCTCACACATTGTCGTGAAATATGGATATGTGGTCCTCCTGTTTAGACATAGGTAACAAATGAACTTTTGCTAACCAATTGTAGACATGAACTCTCTAACACAGATTCACGAGTTCTATGGTCTTTGACGTTTAAATGAATATTAAGTTATATACAGGCCAGACCATAGGACTGAGATACGCCTGTTATCCCTTGTTACTCCTGTTGGTTGTTGTGGCAGTTTATCAAGCCATCCTCAGTGCCGTCCAACACCAACTCCATGAACTGGTCATAATCACTGACTCTGATTATATCCGGAATGGGTTCGTGGAGCACCTGGGAGCCCCTGGTTAATCGGAAAACCAGAGGCATGCTATGTGCTAACAACAAACCGCTTAAACATGGCAAGCTAATCCAAAATATTGATGATCTGGTCACCTCTAGTGGGATGACCATCTATTGGAAGAAGATTAAGGGTCATTCAAGAATAGAGGGGCCAGACAAAACTGGAAATGACCTGGCTGATCAGCTGGCCAAAACTGGAGCCATCCAGGGGGATCTCCTTGAGATCGAGTCCCTGTTGGGGGAAATCCAGTTCACTGCTATCACTAGGTCCCAGTCAAATGCTCACAATGAACTCTCAACTGCCCAGTGGAGTAAGGAGACCCCAGATGCTGATTTAATCACGGCACAAAAAGGGGATCCAATTATTGGTAAATTTTATCAACACATTGAGGATCCTGAGAACTTTCCCCTGATGGATATCGATTATATTGGGAAAGCGGACCTCAAGGTGTTGATGAAATGTCCAAAAATGTTCCGAATTGAAGACGGTTTGTTGGTAAGGAGATCCATATCTGGCTGTCACCAGTGGGTGGTCCCTACCTCATCCCGAAGCCTGATGCTAAGTCACGCCCATGACTAGGCCACAGCCGGTCATCAGGGGTTTCACACTACTTTAGAAATCTTGCAAGAGGTTGCATACTGGCCACACAAGAGGCAGGACCTCGACCAATACTTGAAGGGGTGTCTTGTATGTGCACAATTTCAGCCAACATCACTCACACACTGAGCTCCCCTGCAGAAGAGGGGGATGACACTGCCTTGGTCAGATTTACAAGTAGACTTCATCGGGCCGTGATTCGCTCCTCTAGGGGCAACAAGTACATGTTAACCATAACATGCTTGTTTACCAAATGGGTGGAATGTCTCCCAGCCCCAAATTGCAAGGCAGAAACAGCAGCTGCCCTGACGATCAACCACATCTTCTTGCGTTTTGGCCTACCCCAAAGAATTGAGTGAGACCGAGGTAGTCACTTCGCCAGCGAAGTGATGACAAAGATGTGGGACACATGGGGTAAAAAGGAAACTTCACATTGCATACCGCCAATCCTCTTCTAGTGGTGGAGTTGAGAGGTACAATAAAACCATTGTGAGTATTCTAAGAAAAGTTTGTGGCAGATTCTGGGCCAGGTTGGGACATCCGATTACCGCTTGTCCTGATGGCCATCAGATCTACACCTTCTTCTGCAACCAAGATGTCTCCATTTGAGCTGATGACTGGACAAAGGATGGTGCTACCTCAGCATTTGCTCTATAGAACACAGGAGCAGATACTGATAAACACACAACTCATGAGTATGATGAGAATCTAAGAAAAACCTTCAACATGCTTTTGCGTACACTCAGGAAAATCTAGAAAGATCTGCAGAAGGTATGAAGACTCAATATGATCTAAAAACAACCAAAAAGAAATACCAAGTAGGAGGCAGGGTCTACTTGTACAATTTCCAAAGGAACCAGACCAAAGAGCACACATTTTTGCCCAGTTGGTGCGGTCTTTTTGAAATTGTAGATAGAATTTCACCTGTCGCCTACAGAATCCGCATCCCCAAAGGTGAATTGACAGAAGACAAATGGGTCCATATTAATCAGCTAAAGAGTTGTCACCCTAGGCACACTTTCCAGCAAATTGAGGAGCCAAGAGAGAATCAAATAGAGGAGACATCTGAAGCATGAGAATAAGAAAAAGAAGAATCAGCAGGGAACGAGGGATTTATAAAAATAATTATGTAACAGGGAGTATTTTTCTTCACTATCCATTGTCATTATTGAATGCATGCGTTTCCCACTGCTATCAACCCTATTGGAAGGCAGTTAGTGAGAAAATGAAGTAACCAGTTCTGATTTATTTAATAGATTCATACTGGTTGTGCCTATTCAAAAACCAAGGAGGACCTGCCCGGCAACCTGGAACGGAGAAATCAAAGAAAATCTGGGAGTGTCGCTCAACACCATGAAGGAAGATCCCAGAGAAAGCTGGCGGTGTCGTTCCACGCTCCAACGAGGGACAGCGAGAGGATCGGGGCGTTCCACTCTCTGATGGAAAAAAGATTCCTGACTGATGAAGCCCACCTTGCCCATCTCTCCCTCGACAAGGATCTCCGAAAGGATCTTGGGGGGTAATCTGTGGGCTAAATTGACCCACTGAACAGAATTTCGCCAAAACCAAGCTGCATTTGCGCAGAAACAGCAAAATGGTTGCTCTGGCTCCTGTGAGCACCATGGCCTCAAAACTGCATTTTGCTGCAACAAAAAGATGGCTGCACCGTCTTGCCAAGCATACATTGGTCAGGATGGAACAGGGGGACACACGGAGGGAGCATGCCAGTGTGTTCTGACATATACAGATGGAATGAAGTGAAAAAACAGCATTGCCACACTGCAAGCCCAAAATCCCCATTAAAAAGGAAACTTTTTCACCTTTAAAAAATGCTGCTGTGACGCTATTTCCATCTGTTTTTCCTTAAACCACTGTGATTAATAAGGCCCTGCCATGCCCAGTGTATCTCATTGTGCTTCAGCAAAACCAGGCATGATTTCTGAATGACAGGCCCCCAAATCAACTCTGAGAAAAATCAACAAGGAGCTTCACTTTTTCTGCATGGGAAAACGTGTTCATTTTCGTCACAATATATCAAAGCTCAGTAGTTCAAATAAAATCCAGCTATCTGAGCCACGCCAATTTCAATGCATCTGTGCTTCAAACAAAACTCCTGCATACCAGAAGATAACTATAGCTGCAAGCCAGTATGGGAATCCAGAGGGAGATGCAAAACCGAATTTAAAAAGAAATGCCAGCTTTTCACCACACGTGTAAAATGGGTTTTGCAAACTCAAGGAGAGAAAGGCCTGTTTTAAAAGTAAACTGTTGAATGAAAGCCTGCCATTATCTAGTAATGTGAAAGGGGTTGCTGGGGGAAATTACACACACAGGTTATTTTATTCAACTGGCTTGTTTAATTCAGGACCAAATATAAGAAAGTAAAACTGTTAAACTATATTGGCTGGATGTTGCAAGTTCCAAAAGAAAAATAGGTTTCTGCTTGGGGGGATGCTACCAACAGGAGGGCCTCTCTCAGCAGATACTAACACCCCAGTGATAATTATTAGGTTGGACAGAATCTAATCTAGGCTGAACCCACTGACAATGGAATTTATAGGACAAGGAAGTGTGAAGTGGGGAAGGGGCAATAAACCTTCAATCCAGATGAGAATCCCCCACCTTGCTCTGGAGGAAATGACAGTTGGTGGCAGCTGAAGAAAGAATAAAATGGTCCAGTGACAGACAAAGGACTGCCATTTGCTTCCAAAGACTATTTATGAATAAAAATGTAAAGACTTCTATCTCTGCAGCAAGACTTTGTAAAAATGTAAAAATAGAGTCTTGTCCTTGACAAGACTCTAGAGACACACTTTTCCTGATTTTCCTGCTCCAGCGTTCCTGTACCATTCATCCTGCTGAGTCCAGATTCCAACTACAAGGCCAAAGCATTGCTGACCCTACTCCAGGGCCCACTGCAAAACCGAAGCAGTGCTGATCCTATTCCCAGCAAGGCCATTTATCCAGAATCCACCCACTAATCTCCCATTAAAAAGGGGAATGCTGTGGTACCTTTTGCATCCTGAACCAGAAGGGGTTGCTGCCCACTAACTGCTTGCCCACTAACTGCATCCAGAAGTACCTGTGCCATCCAGTGACCAGCATTACCAATGCATTGACCCGACCTTGGCCAGCTGTTTTTGCCCTGCTGTCCTTGGCCAGACGCTGCCGTGTCATGACCAGAACCATTGACGGTCCAAAAATCCCAAAACTAAAGTGGACTGTAAGTATAATCCCTACCCCATAGAAATCCATAGTCTACCTTGTCTTGCATTTGTCCCTATACCACTCTCTAGGCCACCCTATCCTTATCCTGGTAACTTGTTAAAACTGTCAGAATTCTCTGTGTTCTTGCTCTTGATCTCCAAGCATTAGCGCCACTTTTCTCTTCATTTCTGTCTTGCATAGATCATAAGTCATTAGCGATATTGTGTTTAAATAAATGTTCCCTAAAGAAAAGTGGTACACTGCGTGAATGGTTACAACTGCAGCGTAACTTTTATACTCACGGGTGGTGTTCCTCTTTTCTTAGCCATTAAATTTAGTTTAAGTAAAATTTGCCTTTCACTTTAAAAAAACGATTTTCTCTTTTTCACTGCTATATTTTCCTAAAAACGAACCTCACTCTACCTTCCAAATCCCTCTCAATTCACCAGCTACAGACCTATTTTCACCTCTATGTTGTACCTGTGATATATATCTATCCCCCAGCCCAGCACTCCAAATCAGAGTATTTCACCCGTTTTTATTAAAAACCGTTTGGGTGAATTCACACGGAAATTGAAAGGAAATGCAACTTTTACAAATGTCATTTTGCTGCAATCCGTTTTAAACTTTCCACTCAGTTTTCAATTGTATGCTCTTGGTAATCCATTGCTGGTTAATGTTAGTGTCTATGCATTGTTGATTTAGTGAGAAATTGTATTTACCTTAAAGTTTTTAACGTCCACTAATTATTTATTTGTCCATTTCCGAGTGTAAATTCCTAACATTGCAAGGAGTTAAAATCCGTTTTCCACTGTTATTTGGTGAAGGAAGGTCAGATTTTGATTCTGCTTTCTGCCTCCTCTTATTCCTGATTACCTGCTGTGTCTTTCTATCCATTCAGAATTGATTATTTGTGGGTTGTGGGAACATTGCAGGGGGAAATCCTAACACGGGTGCTATCTTTCCTAAATCAAAAATGCTCATATTCCCTGGTATTTTGTATAGGTTCCACTAGAAGGTTAAACCAAGTGCTTTGCTTACATCCTCATTGTAATCATCACCCCATTGGTGATTGCTGCCCCATATTAAAAATGGTATGATTTCCTTTAGAATTTTAAAATAAATAAATAAATATTGCATTTTACCAACCAGCCTGGTTCATGGTCCATTGAGACCCGGGGTATTTGAAAAGGGGGTGTGATACGAGTTGTGTACCATCTCAAATTGAATCTGCATAAAATAAGGAGAAAAGCATCTCAGTTGTGCGCCACATACTAGGCCAAGACCAAAGTGTGTGTCGCCTGATTGAAATCCTTAACATTGCTCTGCATCAAAATGCTTGGCTTCCAAGGCAAGCACCTTGCCCCTGAGCTATCCTCCTCTCCTTTCTCTTTTGACTATGCCATTATTCAACTTCTCCCGTCTACTACTCTTACTGTTCTGACCCTCTATTGACTCCATGGACATCTGAACTCCTTCCCCGATCGGAACTTTGCTCTTTAACTTCTCTCTCTATATTGGACTCTGCTCTGCCTCCTTCAAACCTGCAACTGTCTTATCCTTCCCCCCCTTGAAGAAACCCTCTGCTGACCCAAACATTCCAGAAAACTATAGCACAGTTTCTCTCTTTCCTTGTTATTCAAAAGTCCTTGAGCGGGTGCTCTTCACCCGGATCACGAAGTACCTGGAAGATAAGGGTCTTGGCGTTCATCTTCAATCGGGCTTCCATAGTAAATACTTCAATGAAATTGCACTCAAGCATGTCTCCAAATTGCTCTCTCATGCTCACTATTCCAAACTCTTTTGTGTACTCAGCCTTTTGGACCTTTCTGGTGCTTTCAACACGGTCAACCACTCCTCCCTCCCCAGGAGCTTGAGTTTCATAAATCTGCTCTTGACTGGATCGAATCCTGCCTGGTCCATCCATTAAAATCTCTTTGAACTCACAAACTACTGACCACTCCCTTCTGTCTGTTGGTGCCCCCCAAGGATCAATCCTTGGAACTATGCTTCACGTTGATACCTGTGCCCTAGGAAGACTTATCTCATCCTTTAGCTTTCACCATCACTTTTTATTGATGACATTCAAATATTTTTCTCAAATCCTCCCTTTACCCCAGCCATCTTGGAAAGGATTACGAACTGACTCACTGCAATTCATCACTGGATGTCTCCCTACTGACTCAATCTGAACTCTTCAAAAACAGAAGTGATCTTTCTCCAGCTTCCAATGCCATCTGTACGCTCTCTACCCTCTCCTATTTCCATCCCCCTGACCTTACACCCTCACGCAAGGCTCGCAATCTTGGGATCCTCTTTGATAGTGACTTACGACTGCGACTACAACAAAAAAAAATCATTACTACCACTGCTGCTTGGATTAACATCCTCAAAATTCAGAAAATGTGTCCTTTTCTTACTGAGCACTCGACAAAACATCTAATCTCCACTCTCCTGCTCAGCAACTTGACTACTGCTCAAGCATACTCATTGACATTTCTCTCTACATCTTCACGTTCCTCTCTGCTACTCCTCCCTCTAGAAAAAAAAATCCTCAACTTTGCTATCCACACTCTCTACAACCTACCCAGATCTTCCTCCACTTCTACCTACTGAGAATATGCTGGTTGGCTAAGCATGCACAACCACTTTCTTTTGAGGTTCCTTCTCCTAGTCTCCAAATCTATCAATCCTCCTCAGTACCTGTCTGATTGTATCCCAGTTTACCTACCCTCTCGCCAGCTCAACTGTAGATCTCTTCAATACTCAGCTTAAACTTCACATACTTGCTATTTCTCCCAGCCCTCTCCACATCCTCCCTATCTGAACCCACCGCTGCCTCCAATGACACTTAATGTAATTTTATATATTTAAATAGTACTCCTCTTTAGTTTAAAGCACTTGTTCCCTTAGGTTGTTACCTTTGTAAGTCACCTGTTATCTTATATTTATTCCTGTTTGTCTTGGTTTGTCCCTAGTATATGTCCCACTTTCTTTACAACTCCATAAACTGGCTCAACACTTGTTCTCATCTTTGTGCTACTATTATACTGGTATTCTTCGTGGGATTGCCTCCCCCATATGTAAATGAGTTATATTAAGTAATTTCGAGTAAACATTGACATCCCTGTTCTTCAAATAAATACAAATACAAATCTGAGGAAGCACATTTTCTAACCTCGGGGCCAGAATGTTTACATTGTTATTTATGACTAGTTTGAAGACAATAATTCATGATAAGCAGTACCTGTGTTTATAAGCCTCATTCCGAGTTTGAAGGTAAGTACCGTCCTTACCGGCATGGAGCAAATACTGTGTCCGTGTAGTCAAGAGCCCGCTAATAGAGGGCTATTACGAGTTCATGTGCACAAGCTTTGTGCCATGCCGGTAATGACATTACTGCCATGCCTTTAAAGTCCTAAAAGCGGCATCATGTAAAGCGCAAACAGCACTACCGGCATAAATTAAGACGGCATATAACGGTCACCGTAAATAAGCGGAACCGGAAGTAGCGTCATCTCACAGGAACGGGAAAGAGCACGGCTGCCATCTTTGAAAACACAATCCATTGCCATCCTCAGCACCCAGGACCTGGAGTATATTGCTGTGTACCTACATCAACCCCCAACTACCATTGAATGCCCAAGGCAGTGAAAAAAGGCGCCTCCTGCCAGCGCAAGGAGCACTTTAATGAAGAAGAGCTCACCATGCTGGCAGAGACCCTGGCTGAGAATGCCGATATAGTATTTGCTCAGAGCCTCAAGAGGGAGGCAGTCATCAAGAAGAGGGAGATCTGGACACTAGTTGGACAAAGAGTCAGCGCGGTTGGCAACACCCCCAGCACAACTAAGGATGTCCGCAAAAGGTGGTATGACCTGTGCCTGCGGGTCAGGAACATCCTGTCCGCAAACAGGAGCCAGGCCAAGGCAACTGGCGGAGGAGCAAGCTCTCCAAAAAAGCTGACCCGTTGGGAGGAGATATGTGCCAGCACAATTGGCATAGAGGCCATCGAAGGCGTGGGTGACATGGAGTGTGGCGCCACCTTATCAGCGGAAGAAGGTGCGTGTCCTAAGAAAACACTGTAATGCAGAGTCTGATGATAGTCCACCAATATGTCTGTCTAAAGAGGCAAGCCATGCCCCAATACACACACATTCCCAGCCTAGTTGTCGTCCGCAGCACTGACACATGCAGATGCTGGCAGCAAGGCAATGCCATACCTGACACACACCACACTAAGATGTTAATGGCATAAGTCACACTGCATTCAGGCCACAACAGATATGCACGTCACATAGCATACGTCCGCCCCAACATGAGTGACCCTGACGGATGCCTGCATTACCCACCCATATAGCAAGCAACGTGATCATCCAAACTCCACTGCCTATTCCCCTCTATTTTGTAGATGAGCAATTATACAAATGTATTCATGATGCTTCTCAAACCATCACTCATGCCGTCCCTCTCTACGACCCCCACAGGCTCAGATCCTGACAGCAAGGCCCAGGACTCACCCCACAGCCGACAATACCCCAGAAGAGGGCCAGGGATGAAGGCAACAGTCCCTCCACCTCCAAAGACCCACACAAGCCACGGCAGGCACCGAAGAATAAACCACCTCAGGATGCCACAGCACTGGTGCCGCCAAGGCCAATCACCACTGTACCCACAACTCCCGTGACACCGGCACAGGAGACAGTTGAAGGGGCACTCTCTGCAGAGAACGGCTCTGTCGGGGAAGTGGCAGCTACAGCACCCCTGCCTGATGACGACGTGCAGGGACAGGTGTCTGTACCCGTGGAGGACGACTCCTCCGACCTGCCTGCCACACCAAGTCCGGCACCATCCCCCCAGCTCACATCAGTCGACTCCGACCACGTCACCACCCAGGAGCAGTCTGGGGGAGAGTACATCCAAGGGAGCATGAGTCCCATAGAGGACCCAATTGCATTTGAGCATGACACACAAGCACCCTCCACCTCCACTGGTGTACCGGCGGTGGGGCAGCAGGCAGGGCATGCTTCGCAGCGGTAGGAGGAGCTAACTGCCCTGGTGAGACTGTTTGTCACTGACAATGCTCAAGCAAGGCAGGCATGGCGTGAGAACACCGCCTCCCTGGGGAAGATCATCGCGGATAGCACCAGTAAACTGTGCGAGGAGGTGTCTGCCCTGCAGCAGGTCCTCAGCAGCATAGCAGATTCAATGGAGGCGGAGCATCCGGCCCTCCCAATGGAGCAGGCGGCCACCCCATCTTCCTCAAGCTCCACGCAAACCAGCCCACTACGCAGGTTGGCACGCACCCTGCGCCACCCGGACATGCCGCCACCAGGTGCAGGGAGTGGCAGGATGTAGACTGGCCAGCCTGATGAAGGCAATAGACAATTGCTTGGACACCATGTGTGGGGGAGTTGTGGGGGCAGAGGGAGTGGGGTTAGGGCATGTGGGGAAGTTGTGGGGGGAGAGGGAGGAGAGTAAAGGTGTGTGGGGGAGTTGTGGGAGGAGGGGTGTGTGTGTGGTGGAGGGTTAGTGCACTTTCATCTTTATTGGACAGTTAAATACACCCGTTGTGTGAAAAAAATATCTTGAGTGGCCATTCCTCATTGCGCATGTGTCATTTATTCATATACAGTGCATAGTGTACATGTACTCCCACACCCAGTGCCCTCTGTTCATCTATCACATCAGCCGCTGCAGCCATGTTTGTTAGAAATATTGTGCAATCACTGATTGACGCACAGCACGTCCCCCCTGTGCATCGGCACCGCGATGATGTGCAGCCACATCTTCTTCATCCCCTTCATCATCACCAGGTGATAGCAGTTCAATGTTAGGGGGCAGGGGCACGTTCCGTCAGATACACATGTTGTGCAGCATGACACATGCCATGATGATCTTGGTCACCTTCTCATGCCTGAAGAGGAGTGCCACACCTGACCGGCTAAGGCAGCGAAACAGTGCATTCAACAGGCCAAAGGTTTGCTCAATGACCACACGGGCGCGGGTGTGGGAACGATTGTAGTCCTCCTCGTGCCTGTTCTGTGGGTTTCGGACAGGGATGAGGAGCCACGGCTTCAAGGGATAGCTACTATCACCTGCATGGGAGGCAATGAAAGGTATATTTCAGTCGATTCATGATGGACAGCTGTACTAGTCAGGAGTGCAGCATGTTTCATTTGGTTGGTTTGGTTGGCCTGCAGATTATCGTTGGTCACATGCACATGTCCCTGGTTGTATGCATGCCATTTTTATGCCCCAATGTGTCCTCTGCCATGGACTAATGGTGTGGGTTGCAGCTCCAAGATGATACACGGTGTGCACTGCCTTGATGTTGCTCATGCATTGTAGACGCATACAGCTGTGTTTGTGTCACATTTGTGATGTTTTGTGTTCTGTAAGATTTTCTGACTGGCAGCGTTGGCAGTAGGCTCTGCAATATTAGGCATTCAGCGCTGTGGTGATTTGCTGGAGACAGCAACATAGTACATATTCACTGCATGTTGTTGGATGGTGTTACAGAGGGTGAGGTCCGCTGATGAGTGGTGCACGTGTTGTGGGATGTCGGGTGGTTTACTGTTTGGCATGTTGTGATAGGTGTCCACCTTACTTCATTCCTATGGGATTTGGTTGTCATGTTCTGCTTGGGATCCTTTGGGGTACAGTGTTTAGTGATGTGCACATCGTGCTGTCACATCAACATTGACACCATGGTGGTGTGTGCATCTCTCCCTCCATTTCACTGCCATGTGTCTGTCATGCAACTTACCAAGCAGCCAGGCTCATCGTCCTGCATGTCGCTCCATGTAGCATGGTAACGTGGAGTTCCACAGGACCATTGAGTCATGAGTTGATCCGGGATATCGGGCACAAAAATGCGTGATGATCTTGCTGGCGTCACATACCATCTGCACATTGATGGAGTGGTATTGCTTGCGGTTGCGGTTGCGGTATGCCACCTCCATAGCATGCGGGACCACCAACTCCACGTGGGTGCAGTCGAGGGCACCTATACAATTTGACATGCCTGCCAGTGCATGGAAGCCAACCTTTGTATCAGAAATCTCCTGGGTAGTCCGTGGTAGGCATATGTAGTCCCTTGTGTGCTTGAGGAGGGCATCCAGCACTTGGTTCAGAATTCGAGAAAATAAGGGTTGTTATATGCCATGCATGTGCCCCACTGTGTGCTGGTAGGTGCCTGTGGCAAGGAAGTGGAGCACCAACACTACCTTCAGTAGAGGGGGGATGGCGGTGCGTATTTCAATGAGGCTGACAATGTCGTCGTGTATCATGTCCACGATGGTGGTGATGGTGTCCCGGTACAGGGTGTGGATCTGCTCAGGGGTTAGGTTGAATGGACTGGCTCTGATGCAAGGGATTGGGGGCTGCCTGCGTGGTACCACTGGCTGCACTGGTGGGGCATGCTGGGCCTGTCTCACCCTCCTTCTCCTCCTGCGTCTCCTCTGTGGTGCCTGCTGTTGCTGTTGTTGTTGCTGGTGTAGTAATGCAAGCATGTCCTCCAGCCCCGGTATTGCTACTACTAGTGGAATCATTTTGGTGTGGGAAGGGGTGTGGTGTGTGGGTGTGCTCCTTTTGTGCTGGTCCAGACTCCATTGCCTCCACCTGTGCTGGTTGTGTGCACCTGTAGCAGTTGGGAGCACAGCACATATCATTATACGGTTGGTTCACGATGCCGGTATTGCCAGCATGCCGGTATCCTCTATTAGCGCCTTCATGATGCCGGTATTTGCATGCCGGCCTGACTTGTGATGTCCTCCCATTAGCGGCATGCCGGTATTGCTAGCGTGCCAGCGCCCTTGCCACTATTAGAGGCACCGTTATTAACGGTGCCTCTAATACCGGGGTCTTAGGTCGGAATAGCCCGGAGCGGTATGCGATGCCGGTAATCCTTTACCGGCATTGTTTTTCCATTACCTCCAACCTCGTAATGACCCCCCCTATGTCTTGCATTCCAGGTACTAGCAGGGAACAATTATTTGTGAGTATGCTTTCTGAAGGTGGCTTTGTAGGTTGGGACTCCAAGTTCTACTGTGCCTTTCTGTTTCCAAAAGAAAGGCTAAGTAGCTGTCACCCAGATGTAGGCAATGTTTTGTATGGTTGGATGATTAATGTTTTTACTATTGTTATCCTCATGGGATTTCTGTTTAGGGAGTTGGTGTGTATAACATCCACAAAATAAGCATGGTTTAGCGCACAAATGGTTTAAACAACCATGTCAACCACCTAAAGTGAAAAAGTGATCCATTTACTGTGAGCAAGCCAATCTCTCCAGGCACCCGGCAGTCCTCCTCTCTTTTAGACCTTCAGCTGGAAAGGGCAGGGACAGTATCTGAAAGGCAATTAAGCATTGCCTCTCAGATTTAAAGCACTTTTGTTAGTTTGGCGTTTTAACATGCATGATAACTTTAACAAATGGTTGTGTGCCCTTTCCATTGTGGACATTTTGCAGTTAGGGCCTGATCTTGGTAAGTAGCAAACTAGTGCACCCTGGGAAAGCATCATGGCCATTGAACACTGTCTCGCTAACAGGTCCTCCCTTACCTCGCCTCCAAAGGGGATTTGGCACCCTAATGCTAGCAAGCACTGTCAATTTAAAGGCAAGGAGTCATAATGTTGGTCACTATGCACCAAAGGACAATGGTATGGAAGACTGCTGTTCCATGATGCAATCCTTGAAACTTGGAATCACATGATGTGCAGGGCAGAACTCTCTTTCATTAACATTTTATTAAGAAAATTGAGTTAGATGTCAGAAACTCTATTGCATCTCTTGTTCCTTTCCACATTTGTACAGCGTATGCCTCTATCTACCACTGTTGGTGGCCTCGGTGTGCTACATTCTATTAATTGGTATTTTCAGCAGGTTTATACTAAATTCCAGGTTCCAGCATGTAACACTTCTTTGAGAGTGCCCGTTCTGCACGTGACTTGGTAACTGCAATTTCAGGTATTAGCAGGGAACAATTCTTTGTGAGTATGCTTTCTGAAGGTGGCTTCGTGGGTTTTGACTCCAGGTTCTAGCATGCAACTGTTCAACTGTGTGATTCCTCAATGCAGTTTTGAGAACTGTCAAAGGCTCCACCTGGGATCAAGGGGCATCCCAATACCAGAACTCACGTCTCACTCTCTTTAATTGAGGGGCCGTTACAAAGATGGGGCAACTTAAAGTAAAAACCAGCACCACATCCCCCAACCAACTTTCCCAACATAACAGATCCACCCCTTACCCTCCAAATGCATATTCCCTAGAAGAGGCTAGGAAACGAGATGCGAGACCAAATGTCTATACTTCATATCCAAGGCCTCATCCAAGGGAAACGCGAAGGCTAACAGTGGTGGGGCAAACCCTCAACACCAACAGGGACAATTGATCAACCCCTTCATTAGGCCAGTCAGGCTCCAGATCAACCCCTCATACTTTATGCTGGCGTTGGACAGATAAATGTCAGGATGGCTTTCTCCTTAAACAGGGTTGAACCCTTTCCTTTTGAGGAACCTTTCTTGCCAAAGGTCTCGCCTGTGGATCTCTAGGCGGCCTCAGAAGTAATAATCCCAGTTCAATCAACTCAAAAATGTACCCTTCATTAGTCTTGCAGGTTTTTGGCTGCAATCTTATCCTGATGCAGACTTTCTGGGTTCCTTTACCCTAAAACTCACTCGATGATATATTCTGCTGAGCAGGCAGGTTAGTGGTTGCAGAAGCATGGAGGGTTAGAGAGGGATCCCTGGGCCCTGTCTACACTTCCCTCTAGTCTTTCTTATCCCACCTTTCCAAGCTCATAATAAACTCCCTGGCCCCAGCTCATCAGCTCAAATCACCTACAACTGTCTGGTCTTGAATAGGGCCAACCAGGCCTGTGGAATCTGCCTGCTCTTACCAGCTGGCCTCTCCAGATTCGCATCTTTGCTGCCTTCTCCTCTGCCCCCTCCTGATGTTATTCCTCTCCTCTGTACCACCTTTATTGCCACCACCATCACCACCACCTCTCTGTGATGCCCTCTCTTGACCATCTCTTGACATGATACTTCGTCTGTGCTACTGCCACTCTCTGGTGTCACCACCTCCTCTTTCTCTGCCTCCCTGTTTTGTTAATACTCTCTCTTTGTTGACCATATTGTCCTGTCCACTCTCAGCCTCTAATGTTATTCCCCCCTACTTGACCTTCTCAACTACCACCACCGACATCTGGTATCTCAGCCCCTGATGGTACAACCTACTCATTCTCCTTCTCAGATCACACCAACTCAGGTCACTACCCACCTGCTAATGTCATCACCTGCTTCTTGACCCTCAGCTCACAACCTCTTCCTGATCTCCACTGCTGCCACCTCTACACTCTCCTCCATCCTCTGCATCTTTCACCAGTCTCCATTCTACAACCTTCTATCAACAGAAGTCCCCTTCTCCTACAACTCACACAAACTGAATGGAGCGGAATGTTTTCATAACATGCTCTTTTCCTCTCCCCCTTTGGGGCAGTCTCCTCGTATGGGTCTGTATCCGTGGCTGATAATATTGTGAGGGCTGTGATTGGCTGACCTCTCGGTAAGTATATGGGATAGCTTTCGGTTCAAGGGGATGGTCCAAGCCTATCATTGGCCTTTCCACCATCTTGGATCTTACAGTCTCTGTCCTGACCCTCCTCTGGCTGCCTGTGCTGATCTCTTCGGCATTTCCAGCGTGTGCTTTACTGGCTTGAAACCCACTGGGTAAGTTTGGGAGATACCGTATTTCACTGGGCATGCAGGAAACTAGTAGTATTGCTTCCCTTATTGGAGAACAATGTTGCTGAGATTCTGCTTCCCGCATTGATCTCTGTCACTCTCGCTGTATCCTCTGTCTCATGTCATTCATTGTGGGCCTCTCAAATACATAGAGAACAATTTTGAGCAAGTGTGTAACAATATCTAGACACTTCCTACAATTGATGACTACAGGGAAATGCTCTCTTTTAAATGAAAAGCTTTTCTTTTATATGTAATGAACTTGGGTTTTTTCTGTGAGGGCTTCAGGCACCCGCAGTTTGGGAAGGGTTATACTATGGTTACTCTGCAGGGTCTCTCAAGGGATTTCAAAAGGAGTAGAACTATCCGGGCAGAGTTGTCCTACCTGGCCAGGGTAGTGGAAAAGGTCTGGCCCACTAAGATTGGCTTGAGGGTGCCCCTGTGGTTTTCTCCTGTCACGTAGTGGGATGATGCCCCCATATCACACTGGGGCCCAAAATCCACTGAATTAGGCTGACACCTTTCCTCCCCACCCTCTTCACCCAAAGTGCCTACTATGATGAATCTGGCAATGTCATCACTCCTTGCTCAGAAGTAGCCTCTCCTCATGTGGCCACAGGACAGCAAACGCTGACTGATGCTGACCCTTGGGGTGGCTATGCGAGGGAGGATCACATGAGGGGAGGCGACCCTCAGAGGGAGGGACAGGTATCATCAGATGAGACATGGTATCCCCTTTCCCTTTTAGGGATATCCCCTCCATTCCTCATGCATTGATGGCATACTGTGATGGTCCCCTTTAACAACCCGCAAAGCCTGCTGACAGTGTCTTTCAATATTCTGTAGCAAACAGAATGACAAAGATTGAGACGAGAAAGAGGACTACCCAAATTAAGATTAGTAGGCTGAACAAGAGGGGGCAGTCCAGTGCTTGGAGGAAGCTGATTGGCTCCCAGCAACTCTCTTCCTTGAAGTGGGAGTTCAAAGATGGAACAGCTGAGAGCAAGGGGGAGATCTGACCGGCTAGCCACTGCCGGGGAAGCCAAGCGGTCAGGTGGACAGGTGAACAAGGAGACGCGGGAGAACCGTGGAGAAGATTTACCAGCATGTGTTGGCAATCCAAGAGGCAGCCGGTGAGGCAGAGAAGTGGCACAAAGATAGGCAAAGGCTTCATCTGGACCAGGTACGTATTCCCACAAGCAAGAGAGATGTCGAAGCGGGATGCAAGGCAAAGGAGGAGCTTTGCAATGGCAAGGGAAGCCAGAGAGATGCACAAAATGCCACCAGCCGCAGAGGCGCACCGCCCGAAGCAGAGAGAGAGAGAGAGAGCTGAAGCAGAGAAGGATGCGAACGGGGTCAGAGAAGCAAAGGAAGCCACCCTAAAGCGAGTTAGCCCTCGGCGGAGGGTCAGGCCCCGTGAGGGACCTCGAGAAGGCATTCCCCAATTAGAACGGGAGGCACATTTCCTACAGTTTACATCACAAACTGATTTTCATATTCCCAGTGTTAAGACGGATTTCTGAACTCTGTTCCGGCGGCGCAGAAGTTCAGAAGGCCAACCTAATTACTTGGAACAGGGTAACCTCTGGACAAGCCAGACCAATCAGGGTAGCGATCGCGGCGGTCAAGACTAGGTCTCAAGAGGGGTGAGGGTGACTGAAAGCCCGCAATGAGCACACAAAGCAAGGACACTTACAAACTACTCCAAACAGGTGTTATATTAAAAATATATACACATTTATTCCAAGGCCTTTAAAACAAGGACCGTAGTGAGAAATCACAATACAACTCTAGTAAATCAACACATACCATACCAATACAATATATATACAAATACAAACAAGTCTCAAGCGTTAGATGCACGAAATGTGTAGTCCACCTAAAAGGGAAGGAAAACAGGCAGTGAGAAATAATGCTTAGACCCAGTCCGCCTTCAGAGGCACCTAACTAAAAGGAAGTCCGAGCCCTACGAGGAGTGGAGCCTTGTGCTCAAAAGTACCTGCACACGCTGGTGCCAACGGGCAAAAGGGGGAGTCTCTTCGAGGGAATCAGGCAGTTCAGTTTAGTGCACAAATGAAGAAGAACAGAGTTCCGCGACTCAAGCGCAGCCTCCACTGTGGGCAGAAGCAGAGCGCGAGTACGGAAAGGCGTGCTATTTTGACACAGCGGGGAAAAGCTATGGGCTCCTGCAGGAGGGCGACCATTTCCTAGCTATGCTACTCACCGGTCCCCGATGCAAGCAGACCCAGGCTTCTCCGCGTCATTTTCAGTCGCTGGCAGGTTCAGGAGAGCAGGGGACGTCTCGTCGTCGTGTTGATTCTGCAGCAGCAGAGTTGAGTTAAAGATGTCCCAAACAAAGTGAACCCGCACAGTTTGTTACCACAGCAGGGCAACGGAGCGGCCGTGTGTATCTCAGTCAAATGTACACTACTCACTTCAGACCTGGGAACGCCAAGTGTACGAATCGTGTGAGAGTGACAAGGACTAGAAATACTACACAACCTGGCGGCGGTTACAGAGCAAGACTCCTGTGTAGGCTGGTCAGTCTGCTGGATGGCCCAGAGACACTTCCGAAGGCTTACGAGCAGGAGATGGTGAAGATGCCGAGAATAGCTGTTCCCGCTATTCCAAGGGTCGAAGTGCCAGTACAGGCCTTCTGGTTCGATCAGAGGTAAAAAGGGTTTCACAAGGCGACAGCAGTGCAGAGGAGCAGTCCTTCAGCGGGTCACCAGCGATTCCTCGGTTCAGCCTCTTGGTTGCAGGATACTTGGCTCCTGTATTCCTTCGTTCGTGAGAACTCAGGAGATCGACATGGTAGTGGTGTTTCCAGCCCCCTCTTATCCACGGTTCCCTTTGCGCCAAAACGGAGGGGACCCAATGGGAGATCCGCTCATCAACACTCACACCATTCGTGGACCTATCATGGACCACGGTGGTCCCAGGCATTCACACCACCCTAGACTCTCTGGCACCCAGGATGTGTATTGGGACCAGACATCCCAGCCCACATCCTGGAGGCACACACAAGGCCTGTAGAAGCCCGCGAAAGCATCTGTGTTTCGCGGGAAAGTACATGCCCAAATAAGGAAGGCCCCGGAACGGCTCGACCTGGGGAAGGTGAAGGGAGCAAGACGGTCAGCGGACAGGACAAAGGAGCCTTGTGGTCTGGCCATTTTGGGAGCCAGGCCACCATTTTGGGCTAAGCGCGAGAAACGCGCTTAAAACGCCAAAAGGAGCTCAAAACACAAGAAACGATCGCTGCCACCATTCCCGTACGTGATTCACTTGCACCGATCAGTTACAATCCAAAAAGAGTATCTAAGGCCCGTAGAAGGCTAGAGACCCAAGAGAGCAGTAACTTAGCTTACAGTGCCCTCTTGTGTCATGTTGCACGAAAGCCGCAACAGGATAAAGAAACTACGGAAAACAGCGTTTCCCGGTACTGACTGTCTTAAGGGCATGTCCGTTTCCCCGTAAGAATGGAGCGAAAGCCCAGAGGAGTGCGGCAGAAGGCTGCACTTCTCTTGCAAAGTCTAGATCATGGTGAAAACAACAGCAAAAAGTTTAGGGGTTGCCACATGGAAGGAAAATTACCCACAATTAAGGGATTTCAAAAGGAGTAGAACTATCCGGGCAGAGTTGTCCTACCTGGCCAGGGTAGTGGAAAAGGTCTGGCCCACTAAGATTGGCTTGAGGGTGCCCCTGTGGTTTTCTCCTGCCACGTAGTGGGATGATGCCCCCATATCACACTGGGGCCCAAAATCCACTGAATTAGGCTGACACCTTTCCTCCCCACCCTCTTCACCCAGAGTGCCTACTATGATGAATCTGGCAATGTCATCACTCCTTGCTCAGAAGTAGCCTCTCCTCATGTGGCCACAGAACAGCAAACGCTGACTGATGCTGACCCTTGGGGTGGCTATGCGAGGGAGGATCACATGAGGGGAGGCGACCCTCAGAGGGAGGGAAAGGTATCATCAGATGAGACATGGTATCCCCTTTCCCTTTTAGGGATATCCCCTCCATTCCTCATGCCTTTATGGCATACTGTGATGGTCCCCTTTAACAACCCGCAAAGCCTGCTGACAGTGTCTTTCAATATTCTGTAGCAAACAGAATGACAAAGATTGAGACGAGAAAGAGGACTACCCAAATTAAGATTAGTAGGCTGAACAAGAGGGGGCAGTCGAGTGCTTGGAGGAAGCTGATTGGCTCCCAGCAACTCTCTTCCTTGAAGTGGGAGTTCAAAGATGGAACAGCTGAGAGCAAGGGGGAGATCTGACCGGCTAGCCACTGCCGGGGAAGCCAAGCGGTCAGGTGGACAGGTGAACAAGGAGACGCGGGAGAACCGTGGAGAAGATTTACCAGCATGTGTTGGCAGTCCAAGAGGCAGCCGGTGAGGCAGAGAAGTGGTACAAAGATAGGCAAAGGCTTCATCTGGACCAGATACGTATTCCCACAAGCAAGAGAGATGTCGAAGCGGGATGCAAGGCAAAGGAGGAGCTTTGCAATGGCAAGGGAAGCTAGAGAGATGCACAAACTGCCACCAGCCGCAGAGACGCACCACCCGAAGCAGAGAGAGAGAGAGAGAGCTGAAGCAGAGAAGGATGCGAGCGGGGTCACAGAAGCAAAGGAAGCCATCCTAAAGCCGGTTAGCCCTCGGCGGAGGGTCAGGCCCCGTGAGGGACCTCGAGAAGGCATTCCCCAATTAGAACGGGAGGCACATTTTCTACAGTTTACATCACAAACTGATTTTCATATTCCCAGTATTTGGGGAGATGCAAATACACCAGTGATGAGAAGAACTTGGGGGAAAAGCATACGCCCTCAGATCTTGAAAGTAAAGCAACTATATTAGAGAACCTGACAGAAGAGTACACCAGAGCCCTGGTTCATGGATTTTTGCACAAAAAAACAGGTTTTGTGCGCCATTCTGCCCGCAAATCCCTGTTAACTAATGGGGATTTGCAGGCAGGATGGCGCACAAAACCCATTTCTATTGGCGCAAATAATCCATGAATCAGGCACCAGGTGTTTTTGTGAGTCTGGGGCCCGTACTCAAGTTGTGGTATCCTGAAAAGAGAATCCCAAGGAAGACTCATGCCCTTAGGATTTTTTTAATTGCAATGAATGTGAAAATGACCAGGGGAAGGGAACCATTTCCCCTGGAGTAGATTGCAATGCCAAGAGTAGGGTGTTATCCTCTTGAGCTACAAAGAACTTAGTTATTCTTTTGAACTTTTGTTTTGGTGGAGAGAAACCTGGGGAAGGGATTCATTCCCTGGAACTGTGAACATTATCCATTTGGACCTTTTGTTGGATTCATACCTTTTTGTTGAACTCGAACGTTTGTGCACTTTGCAAGCAAAAGACCCTTAACACCTTTGAGTTACTTTTAGAATGAGAGGGCTAGGATAGGAATTCAGACACAGGACATTTTTGCTTTGGACATCTTGACACATAACCGACCCTTAGCCTTTGGTTGAGGTAGGGAAATACCTTGTAGTTCAGGGACAGTGAGAAATTTGCAACCCCTTTTATTATTTAAATAAAAGTTTGTACCAATCATTATGAGTCCTCTGTGTCTGCGTCTCATTCCTGGTTCCTCACACCACCTCGTGGGTCCCCAGAATTAGGCAGCAAACTTTATCACATAACAGAATCAGAGTTCTAGTATTCAAGAGTTCTACAAGTGTACTTTCTGAACATGAATTTGGGAAATTTGACTACAAATTCCAGCATGCAGCAGTCCACAGTGAGCATGCACTGGTGCTTAAAAGCATTAATGCTTGCATTCACTCACAAAATTTGCTTTATGCATTTTCTTTCTAGGATGTCTATAAACTAGAACCCCAAGTTCCAGTATGCAGCTTTACTGCATCCATATACTTCTCTCACATACTTGCTTGCTTTTGCTTCAAGTACTTCACTCCCTGAATGGCTTTTTCTCCAGTCTCTGGTAAACTCAGCTCTCGGTTTTCTCAGCCGCGTGTGTTTTCTCATCAAGATACTTTATGCCAGCCCCGCTGGATGTTTTTTAGCCTGGCTTTTACACAGCTTTCCCGGCATGGTGGTGTGCTCTTAGGATCTAGCGAGGCTGCAGTTCTAATCCTCACTCATTAAAACATCTACATTGATATTGGCTAACTTTCGGTTGCTCGGTCAAGCTGCTCACAGCCTACACAGTCTCCAGTCATATGTTTGCTCCTCGGATCAGTATGAACTGCCATGCCACCCTCTGGTGGTGTTCAGCGTTTCTCATCTGTCAAGATGTCCCCTGCCTAGCCCGAAGGGTATGTGTGGGCGTGACTAAGTGGGTCAGGCCCCACCACATGCTATATGATGTAGGGGACGGGGTAATATGGGGAGGATCCACTGGTGCCAATAAACCAATTTTAGCACACCTGACAATATGCCTGCAGCCAATGCCGACCGAAAATGTATTACCAAACACCAAAGTCCCACACAGATCTACAGAGGGTGTAGGCATTTGGAAAAGCAACAAGAAGCAAAGAGGTGGAGATGCGAAGAGAGCAGAAGGTGGTGAAGATGCAGCAAAAACTCAAGGTGGAGGTGAGGAAAGAACTGAAAGTGCATGGGGATGCTGAGGTGTGGAGAGTACGGAGGGTACAGGAGGAGGTGGAGGTGCAGAAAGAATTGGTGGTGAAGGAGCTGATAGTGCAGGAGAGGTTTGTTAAGTGTTTTAATCAGGCGATACACCCTGGTCTCAGCCTAGTATGCAGCGCACAACAAAAATGCTTATTTTGTTATATATATATATATATATATATATATATATATAGGTTTAATATTCGAGTCATACACCACTCATATCACACCCCTTTTCAAATACCCCGGGTCCCGATGGACCAGCAATCAGGCTGGTTGGTAAAGGTAATATTTACTTATTTATTTAAAATTCAAATCAAACATATACTTTTTAATAGGGAGCAGCAATCACCAATGTGGTGACAATAACAGATAAGAAGGTGGGTAATGAACTTAAATTCACTCTTTAGCAACACAGATGGAAAACACCAGACGATAGAACACTTTTGGCTTGTTTGGAAAGATAGCACTTAAGTTAAAATTTCCCCCTGCAATATTCCTCATCCCACAAATAAGCAAATCTAAAGAGATATAAGGAAGCAGCAGGTAATCAGGAATGAGGAACAATAAACAACATTTGAATCCAACCTTACCTCCCCAAACAAGAGAGAAAAACGGATTTGAAACCCTTCTGTTTAAAATGACATTTTGGAAATGGCTGAATAAAACACTGAAAATGTGCAAAAATCCCTAAATCAGTACAAATTGCTATGGAAGCAACATTGGAAAGATACTAGCAATCATAAGCAATAGTTTGAGTAAAAGTAAACAATCTGAATTTGAACGTAAGGTTGAAAATAATTTAGAATAAAAATGACACATGTAAAACTTTGCAAAAATGTTGATTCCCACCTAAAATTAACCAGACGGTTTTGAATAGTGCGGTTTCTTGGATTGGGACGTAGCTATAGGTCTTAGGTATAATCCAAAGTTGAAATGAGGTCTCTAGCTATTAAACTGAGGGAGATATGCAATGTAGAATGAGAGGCGTTTTTAGAAAGCTCGGGTAGTGAAAACAGAAAAGAAACTCAGTTTGGACAGGAAAATATTGACTATAGTTTTATTCTAGACTAAAGCATGCAGGCTAGAATAGCAAAGAGGGACACAGTAAGCTCTGGAGTTGATTCATGTCTTCAACCCCAGATCCCCAGCGTCCGCCCTGGCGGAACCAGTCGGATCACTCGAAATAGGATTGATAATTTAGGATTCTGACAATGTTACAAGTTATTAAGGTAAGGATAGGATGGTTTAGAGATTGGGATAGGACAAGGCAATGCAAGGTATGCTATGGTTTTCTATGATTCATATTAATACTTACAGTCCACTTTAATTTAGGATTTTGGACCGTCAAGGGTTCTGGTCGCCACACGGATCTGGTCTAACAAAGGACAGCTGGCCAAATCTGAAGGAACAGGATGAGCTGGTCCGCTCTGGTCACCGGACTGCACTGTGCTGGCACTTCTGGTTACTGGATTCTACAGATCAGTGGGGTGGCAAGTTTCAACAGTCATGCATTTAGTAGCAGCAAGCCAGGCTGGATCAGGATGCTTGCCTTGGGTTTTTGGGATTTTTAGAATTGGAGGCCCAGCTGAAAAGGGGTTCAGCAATGCATAGGCCTTGGCTTTGCAATGAAAATCTGGAATCAGGATCAAACAGGATGAAGAAATCAGGAACAGGACGCCACGCATGAATTCAGGAAGAAAGTCAGGAATCAGTGTGTACCCTGTGTGCTGTCAGGTGTCCTTATTTATCCTGCCAGATGACATCACTACAGAATATGGTATGGGCAGGCTTACTAACCACACCCATAATGCAAGGATTGGGCAAGGTAGAAGTCTCCTCCTAGCTCTTCGCTGATTGGATCACAGAAAAAGGATGTCATGTTTATGGGGTTATTTTTACAATGTTTAGAAACCTCCCCTAGCTACTGGAACCAAAATCCAATTTTGCCACAAACACCTATTGATGCATTTGCAACCTATGAGAAAATCTGATACACAGGTTCCATATTTTGTGCGTCATATTTCAATCCAAATCCCAAGTCTGTGGGGCCTGGTTTTGCCTTTCTGCTACATTTCGGCAATTTTAACCATGAAAGATTTGGCCTAAAATTCCCCAATTTTGTACCCAGTTCTGCATTTACCCCTGGTGTGTGTGTACAAAATGTCATGTTCGCAACATCATTACTTACTTTCCCCGTAATCTGTCATTCTTTACAACTTCTGTTCCTTATCCAGTAATGGGTTCTACCAGGTTTTCACAGAAAGAGCATAAAATTAGATTTAGAACTACCAACTTTTCATATATTTCCTAATTCCTGCTGCAAAGTTAAACATATTTTAAAGTTCAGTTTGGATATTACCCATCTGTGAAAGGCACAGTGAGTAAAAGCAGTGGCTGCGAACTCTCAAGTGGTTAATAACCACTGAACAGGTTATCATGTCTGTTCTTGCGAGAGAGGGGCGCCCGCTACCTTTGTAAAACTATTTTTTAAGGAACCTGGGATTGGTAACCCTAGGTCTCCTGGGGGCAACCAGACGTGGTCTCCCTCTTACTGTGCTTAGAGAGGCATCAGCTTCACCTCACTGATGATCCCCAACAAGGGTGAAACACGTGTATGGGGTTGCTGGTGGTACTCTCGTTCAGATTGGAATTGCCATTGTATTTCGGTGCTGGACTGCCCCTGGGCAGGACAAAGACTGATATGCAAATGGATATTACCCATCTGTGAAAGGCACAGTGAGTAAAAGCAGTGGCTGCGAACTCTCAAGTGGTTAAAAACGACTGAACAGGTTATCATGTCTGTTCTTGCGAGAGAGGGGCGCCC
The DNA here is from genome assembly GCF_040938575.1 of Ambystoma mexicanum. NCBI lineage: Eukaryota > Metazoa > Chordata > Amphibia > Caudata > Ambystomatidae > Ambystoma > Ambystoma mexicanum. Next base: position 921,331,906 of record NC_090923.1, read on the forward strand.
GCTACCTTTGTAAAACTATTTTTTAAGGAACCTGGGATTGGTAACCCCAGTTCTCCTGGGGGCAACCAGACGTGGTCTCCCTCTTACTGTGCTTAGAGAGGCATCAGCTTCACCTCACTGATGATCCCCAACAAGGGTGAAACACGTGTATGGGGTTGCTGGTGGTACTCTCGTTCAGATTGGAATTGCCATTGTATTTCGGTGCTGGACTGCCCCTGGGCAGGACAAAGACTGATATGCAAATGGATATTACCCATCTGTGAAAGGCACAGTGAGTAAAAGCAGTGGCTGCGAACTCTCAAGTGGTTAATAACCACTGAACAGGTTATCATGTCTGTTCTTGCGAGAGAGGGGCGCCCGCTACCTTTGTAAAACTATTTTTTAAGGAACCTGGGATTGGTAACCCTAGGTCTCCTGGGGGCAACCAGACGTGGTCTCCCTCTTACTGTGCTTAGAGAGGCATCAGCTTCACCTCACTGATGATCCCCAACAAGGGTGAAACACGTGTATGGGGTTGCTGGTGGTACTCTCGTTCAGATTGGAATTGCCATTGTATTTCGGTGCTGGACTGCCCCTGAGCAGGACAAAGACTGATATGCAAATGGATATTACCCATCTGTGAAAGGCATAGTGAGTAAAAGCAGTGGCTGCGAACTCTCAAGTGGTTAATAACCACTGAACAGGTTATCATGTCTGTTCTTGCGAGAGAGGGGCGCCCGCTACCTTTGTAAAACTATTTTTTAATGAACCTGGGATTGGTAACCCTAGGTCTCCTGGGGGCAACCAGACGTGGTCTCCCTCTTACTGTGCTTAGAGAGGCATCAGCTTCACCTCACTGATGATCCCCAACAAGGGTGAAACACGTGTATGGGGTTGCTGGTGGTACTCTCGTTCAGATTGGAATTGCCATTGTATTTCGGTGCTGGACTGCCCATGGGCAGGACAAAGACTGATATGCAAATGGATATTACCCATCTGTGAAAGGCACAGTGAGTAAAAGCAGTGGCTGCGAACTCTCAAGTGGTTAATAACCACTGAACAGGTTATCATGTCTGTTCTTGCGAGAGAGGGGCGCCCGCTACCTTTGTAAAACTATTTTTTAAGGAACCTGGGATTGGTAACCCTAGGTCTCCTGGGGGCAACCAGACGTGGTCTCCCTCTTACTGTGCTTAGAGAGGCATCAGCTTCACCTCACTGATGATCCCCAACAAGGGTGAAACACGTGTATGGGGTTGCTGGTGGTACTCTCGTTCAGATTGGAATTGCCATTGTATTTCGGTGCTGGACTGCCCCTGGGCAGGACAAAGACTGATATGCAAATGGATATTACCCATCTGTGAAAGGCACAGTGAGTAAAAGCAGTGGCTGCGAACTCTCAAGTGGTTAATAACCACTGAACAGGTTATCATGTCTGTTCTTGCGAGAGAGGGGCGCCCGCTACCTTTCTAAAACTATTTTTTAAGGAACCTGGGATTGGTAACCCTAGGTCTCCTGGGGGCAACCAGACGTGGTCTCCCTCTTACTGTGCTTAGAGAGGCATCAGCTTCACCTCACTGATGATCCCCAACAAGGGTGAAACACGTGTATGGGGTTGCTGGTGGTACTCTCGTTCAGATTGGAATTGCCATTGTATTTCGGTGCTGGACTGCCCCTGGGCAGGACAAAGACTGATATGCAAATGGATATTACCCATCTGTGAAAGGCACAGTGAGTAAAAGCAGTGGCTGCGAACTCTCAAGTGGTTAATAACCACTGAACAGGTTATCATGTCTGTTCTTGCGAGAGAGGGGCGCCCGCTACCTTTGTAAAACTATTTTTTAAGGAACCTGGGATTGGTAATCCTAGGTCTCCTGGGGGCAACCAGACGTGGTCTCCCTCTTACTGTGCTTAGAGAGGCATCAGCGTCACCTCACTGATGATCCCCAACAAGGGTGAAACACGTGTATGGGGTTGCTGGTGGTACTCTCGTTCAGATTGGAATTGCCATTGTATTTCGGTGCTGGACTGCCCCTGGGCAGGACAAAGACTGATATGCAAATGGATATTACCCATCTGTGAAAGGCACAGTGAGTAAAAGCAGTGGCTGCGAACTCTCAAGTGGTTAAAAACCACTGAACAGGTTATCATGTCTGTTCTTGCGAGAGAGGGGCGCCCGCTACCTTTGTACAACTATTTTTTAAGGAACCTTGGATTGGTAACCCTAGTTCTCCTGGGGGCAACCAGACGTGGTCTCCCTCTTACTGTGCTTAGAGAGGCATCAGCTTCACCTCACTGATGATCCCCAACAAGGGTGAAACACGTGTATGGGGTTGCTGGTGGTACTCTTGTTCAGATTGGAATTGCCATTGTATTTCGGTGCTGGACTGCCCCTGGGCAGGACAAAGACTGATATGCAAATGGATATTACCCATCTGTGAAAGGCACAGTGAGTAAAAGCAGTGGCTGCGAACTCTCAAGTGGTTAATAACCACTGAACAGGTTATCATGTCTGTTCTTGCGAGAGAGGGGCGCCCGCTACCTTTGTAAAACTATTTTTTAAGGAACCTGGGATTGGTAACCCTAGGTCTCCTGGGGGCAACCAGACGTGGTCTCCCTCTTACTGTGCTTAGAGAGGCATCAGCTTCACCTCACTGATGATCCCCAACAAGGGTGAAACACGTGTATGGGGTTGCTGGTGGTACTCTCGTTCAGATTGGAATTGCCATTGTATTTCGGTGCTGGACTGCCCCTGGGCAGGACAAAGACTGATATGCAAATGGATATTACCCATCTGTGAAAGGCATAGTGAGTAAAAGCAGTGGCTGCGAACTCTCAAGTGGTTAATAACCACTGAACAGGTTATCATGTCTGTTCTTGCGAGAGAGGGGCGCCCGCTACCTTTCTAAAACTATTTTTTAAGGAACCTGGGATTGGTAACCCTAGGTCTCCTGGGGGCAACCAGACGTGGTCTCCCTCTTACTGTGCTTAGAGAGGCATCAGCTTCACCTCACTGATGATCCCCAACAAGGGTGAAACACGTGTATGGGGTTGCTGGTGGTACTCTCGTTCAGATTGGAATTGCCATTGTATTTCGGTGCTGGACTGCCCCTGGGCAGGACAAAGACTGATATGCAAATGGATATTACCCATCTGTGAAAGGCATAGTGAGTAAAAGCAGTGGCTGCGAACTCTCAAGTGGTTAATAACCACTGAACAGGTTATCATGTCTGTTCTTGCGAGAGAGGGGCGCCCGCTACCTTTGTAAAACTATTTTTTAAGGAACCTGGGATTGGTAACCCTAGGTCTCCTGGGGGCAACCAGACGTGGTCTCCCTCTTACTGTGCTTAGAGAGGCATCAGCTTCACCTCACTGATGATCCCCAACAAGGGTGAAACAGTTGTATGGGGTCGCTGGTGGTACTCTCGTTCAGATTGGAATTGACATTGTATTTCGGTGCTGGACTCCCATGGGCAGGACAAAGACTGATATGCAAATGGATATTACCCATCTGTGAAAGGCACAGTGAGTAAAAGCAGTGGCTGCGAACTCTCAAGTGGTTAATAACCACTGAACAGGTTATCATGTCTGTTCTTGCGAGAGAGGGGCGCCCGCTACCTTTGTAAAACTATCTTTTAAAGTTCAGTTGCAAATAACCTTAAAAAAACCAAATGTCACTTGATCAGTCCCCCCCCCCAACTGCAAGCAGCTGTCAATTCCTTTGAAGCAGGATGAGGGGCTTCTCTCTGGAAGGTTTTATTGCTCCCCCACACTTGACAGGTGAGAGTTTCAGCCTGCTATTGTCCCAGCCTGGAGCAAAGATTAATGTCTGATGAGCTGGGGAAGTTCCTTTGTCCCGGTGCATTCAAAGTCTTCCAGCTAGCAATTAGCGCTTTCCTGTTCCAGAAGTTTATGAGGTGTCACCCTTTCTCAGGGCTAGCAACTGGCAGAGCAAGTTTTTTTTTTAATATATAGTTTGCCAATTTAGCCTATATGTTTTAACATCTTGACTTAACCCTATGGAATCAGAACAGTTTATAGATGTACTTTTACCAGCAACAAATCCTTTTACATTTCTAAATAAGCAGGCCTTCACAAAACAATTTACTTTTAAATATGCGCTTTTCTCTAAATTCGGTTTTCATCCCCAGCAAATACACACTTTCTGCAGCTATAGTTATTTTCTTGAGAGTTGGAGTTGTTTTGCAGCATGGATACATTTAACAGGCATCTATTTAGAGTCTTTCTTTGAACAGCTGATTCTTGATACTTTTGCACAGAAAATAGATGTTTTTCCCGTGTAAAATGAAAACAAAGCCCCTGGTTGATTCTTCAAAGATACTTTTGACAGGTGCTGTCATTCAAATGAGGCCCGGGTCCCTTGAGACACAAGGGATGATCCTGGGCATTGCAGGGCCTTTTTAATCTTAGTGGTTCAGGGTAAATGGATGGATTTAGTGCCAAACAGCACTTTTAAAGGTTGACAAAGGTGTCATTTTAAAGAGGCATTTTGGGTTTTCAGCAAAGTAATGCTGCCTCTTTCACTTCGCTCCATGTAAAATGTTGCAGAGCACACTGGCACCTTCCTGCAGTGAGTACTCTGTTCAACCCCACCTGAAATGTGTGTGGCAGGGTGGTGCAGCCATTTTCTGTTCATTGCAAAAACGCAGTTTAGTGCTCTTGGCACGCACAGGAGTTAGCGTGGCCATTTTGCTGTTTCCTGCACCAATGCAGCAAAGTGATGTAGTATAACGCAGCTGAGTGGGTCAAAATATCTGACAGATTCCCCCCCGCCGACTTTGTCTGGACTTCCAGTCATGGGGGAGTCAGGCAAGTGGGATTTTTTTTCTTCAAAAAGCAGGTTCAGTCGGGTATGAGTCCTTCTTCCATCAGCGAACAATGCAACATGCTCTCCTTGCTGCCTCTGGTTGGAATGTGGAACGATACCCTCAGCCTTCTCTTAGGTTTTCTTTCCTGGTGTGGAGCGACACCCCAGATTTCCTTGGGTTTCTCATTCCGGGTCCTCGAGGAGGTCCTCCTTGGTAAGGATGATTCAACCAGTACGAATCTATAACAGAGAACACAAACTGGTTATGACAATTTCCCACTAACTGTCCTCCATTCGGGATGACAGCAGTGGGATACTCATGTATTCAGTGACAATTGAAATATTCCTATGCTTCAGATGTATCCCCTATTGGGTGCTCTATGGACTCCTCTATTCACTGCAAGTGTGCCTGGGGTGGCAACTTTTTAGCCGATTGATGTGGACCCACTTCTCTTCTGTCAAGTCACCCTTGGGGATGTGGATTCTGTAGGCGACTGGTGAGATTTTGTCTACAATTTAAAAAGGTCCCCGCCAGCTAGGCAAACATTTGTGCTCTTTGGTCTGGTTCCTTTGGAAATTGTACAAGTAGACCCTCTCTCCTACTTGGTATTCTTTTTTGGTTGTCTTTAGATCATAGTGGGTCTTCATGCTGTCTGCAGATCACTCTAGATTCAACTGAGCATACGCAAATGCAAGTTGAAGGTGTTTTCTCAGATTCTCAACATACTCATGAGTTGTGGAGGCATTTATTAATGTCTGCTCTTGTGTTCTATAGAGCAGATGCTGGGATAGCACCATCCTTCGTCCAGTCATCAGCTGAAATGGAGACATCTTAGTTGCAGAAGAAGGGGTAGATCTGATGGCCATCAGGACAAGTGGTAATCGAATGTCCCAACTTAGCCCAGAGTCTGCCACAAACGTTGTTAGTATGCTCACAATGGTTTTATTGTACCTCTCAACTCCACCACTAGAGGACTAGTGGTATGCAATATGAAGTTTCCTTTTTACCCCAAGTATCTCTCACATCTTTGTCATCACTTCGCTGGTGAAGTGACTACCTCGGCCTGACTCAATCCTTTGGGGTAGTGCAAAACGCAAGAAGATGTGATTGATCATCAGGGCAGCTGCTGTTTCTGCCTTGCAATTTAGGGCCGTGAGACATTCCACCCATTTAGTAAACAAGCATGTTACGGTTAACATGTACTTATTCCCCTAGAGGAGCTAATCACGGGCCCAATGAAATCTACTTGTAAATCTGACCAAGGCAGTGTCATCCCCCTCTTTTGGAGGGGAGCTTGGGGTGTGAGTGATGTTGGCTGAAATTGTGCATACACAAGACACCCCTTCAAGTATTGGTTGAGGTCCTGCTCCATGTGTGGCCAGTATGCAACCTCTCGCAAGATTTCTAATGTAGTATCAAACCCCGATGACCGGCTGTGGCCGCATCATGGCCGTGACTTAGCATCAAGCTTCGGAATGAGGTTGGGACCACCCACTGGTCACAGCCAGATATGGATCTCCTCACAGATAAACCGGCTTGGATTCGGAACATTTTTGGACATTTCATCAACACTCTGAGGTCCTCTTTCCCAATGCAATCGGTATCAGTCAGGGGAAAGTTCTCACAGTCCTCAAAGTGTTGATAAAACTTATCAAAGATTGGATCCCCTTTTTGAGCCGTGATCAAATCAGCATCTGGGGTCTCCTTACTCCACTGGGCAGTTGAGAGTTCATTGTGAGCATTTGTCTTGGACCTAGTGATAGCAGTGACCTGGTTTACCCCCAACAGGGACTTGATCTCAAGGAGATCCCCTTGGGTGGCTATGGTTTTGGCCAGTTAATCAGCTAGGTCATTTCCAGTTTTGTCTGGTCCCTCTATTCTGGAATGATCCTTGATCTTTTTCCAGTAGATGGTCATCCCACTAGAGGTGAGCAGATCCAGGGCCGTCACGAGGGGGGTGCGGGTAGGGCAAACTGTCCCAGCCCTCGCACTTGCAGGGGGCCTCACAGCCCCCTCTCCTAAGTGGAAGGCAGCACAGTCTCCCATGCCCTTTAATCTCACGGGGGACTGTGCTGTCTGCTCTCTGCCCCTGCATTGATTTTGCGGTTTGTTGCGAAGCCGTTTGGCTCCGCAACAAACAGCAAAATATTGGGAGACAGCAGGGCTCAGAAGTGGGCTCTGCTGCCTCCCTTCATTCAGCTGAAAACGTGGACATGCTGAATGACAAGAGAGGACTCCTCTCCTGTCAGTCAGTGTGTTCACGTTGCTCAGCGTGACCACGCTGACTGATGGGAGAGGAGTTCTCTCTTGTCAGTCAGTGTGTTCTTGTTGCTCAGCATGACCATGCTGACTGACAGGCAGGGATGTCATTTCACCAAAATGCCTGGGGTGGCGAAAGTGACATCACACGACCATTGACCCCTGATGACATCACAGGAAGTGATGTCATGTGACCCCACCCCAAAGTGATATTGCGGGAAGCGATGGAACACAACCTTTCACCTGTTGACGAAACAGGAAGTGGCATCACATAGCATTGTACACTACGAAAAATATGGTTACGCTATCACTATAATGTGACTTACATTTCATACAAGAATGCATCGCCATATGTATCGTTAAGATTAGTGTGCATAGGCCCATATTACCACATTACTGTAAATGCAAGCAGACGTCCATGACCAAATGATAATGATGTGCTATTATATAGCACTTATGCTCAAGCACTTTATATAGAAAAAATATACATCCAATATCACCCAACCTGTGTTGGTACTCATTTATCGACCTCAGAAGTATGAAAGGCTGAGTTGAGGCATTTAAGAACAGACTAAATCAGTGACTCACCCCCTATAGTGTATTGTATAGAATTCCAGAAGGACACATTGGGCCTCATTCTGAGGTGGGCGCAAAGGGATACCGGGCTACGGTAATGACAACGGTGCCGGTAATCCCTTTGCGCCCTATTCCGAGGTCCTTTAGCGGGTCCCTCCCTTAACGCCCGGTTTTACCAGGCATTATGGATGGGACCCGTTAAGGGATACCGGGGTCAATAACGGTACCGCAATTTGCGGTACCGTTATTGACGCCTTCTCCCTTCCCATTGAGCCCTATGAGGGCTAAAATGGGAATGGGGAATGGCTTTTACAATGGGGATTTACCGGTCCCGCCAAAGTCGGATTGGACCGGTAAGTCCCCATTGAACGAGGGCGGACACAGTCCCGTTATTGGAGCTAGTCATGGCGCTAACAGCGCCATGACTAGCACCAACCTCGTAATGAGGCCCATTATTTGGTATTCCTATTCTTTCTTATTTAGGGTCAGTGCTGAAAGAGTTAGACTTGCCGCACTCCTGTTCTTATTTTTCTTCTTTTTTTAAGGGGCCTGAACAAGCAAGCCAGCCACTCCAGAATTAAAGAGCCACATAGTTCTGGCCACAGCCCAGGAGCTTGCATTACAAAAAAATAAATAAAAAAACCAACACATTTTTTTTTTTTTAGAGGTCACAAGGGAGACCTCAGAGGTCGCAATTGCGACCTCTGGCGACCCCTAAATGACGTCCCTGCTGACAGGAGAGGAGTTCTCTCTTGTCAGTCATTGTGTTCATGTTGTCAGCGTGATCACGCAGACTGATGGGAGAGGAGTTTACTCTTGTCAGTCAGCGAGTTCACGTTGCTGAGCATGACCATGCTGACCGACAGGAGAGGACTCCTCTTCTGTCAGTCAGTGTGTTCACGTTGTCAGAGTGATCACGCTGACTGAGAGTTCTCTCTTGTCAGTCAGTGTGTTCATGTTGCTCAGCGTGATCACGTTGACTGATGAGAGAGGAGTTCTCTCTTGTCAGTGTGTTCATATTGTCAGCATGATGACGCTGACTGATGGGAGAGGAGTTCTCTCTTGTCAGTCAGTGTGTTCACGTTGATCAGCGTGACCACCCTGACTGGTGGGAGAGGAGTTCTCTCTTGTCAGTCATTGTGTTCATGTTGTCAGCGTGATCACGCAGACTGATGGGAGAGGAGTTCTCTTGTCAGTCAGTGTGTTCACGTTACTCAGCGTGACCACGCTGACTGATGGTAGAGGAGTTCTCTCTTGTCAGTCAGTGTTCACGTTACTCAGCATGACCACGCTGACTGACAGGAGAGGAGTTCTCTCTTGTCAGTCAGTGTGTTCATGTTGTCAGTGTGATCACGCTGACTGATGGGAGAGGAGTTAAACATGCCTTTCCATCAAATTTTGCCCTCAATGTGCTTGCAAGTTTTTCCTCAAAGGAGTCTTCTGAGAGTTCATGACTTCATTGGAGTTGTAAACACGTAACTGGTGTAATAAAAATGTCTTAATCCGGGCAGTCTTTCGCTGAAGTTCTTTTAAAAATAAGCATTGGCAAAGCCAACAGTTTTGGCTTGTGTATAAGTATTAGGCATTTACCAGGCACTGCTATTAGCTGCTCAGGTTCTCAAACCATTTTGCAATGGCACTATCAATGGCCAGCTAATACCAATACAGAAGTGCCTTTCCCATGCCTACACGAATGCCCAAACTGTTAGCATTGCCAGTGCTCTTTTTGCTTTACCCTTGATGCACAGGACTATGCATCAAGGTTAAAGCAAACATACTACTTGGCTAAATTGGCCCACATTGAATGTAGGCCAATCTAGCCAGTAAGAACACTTATGGTACACAGTCAGCCTGGATATACTTTCTGTGGCATGGCATTTTTACTGGTTGGGAGTCCGTACATGGTAATAATGGCATATATTGATGCAGCCTGCATCGACATAATTAGAACAACCGACATGCATATATTTTTATACTAGCATATCTTGCGCGGAAAGGCGGCATGAAATGTATTGGAAAATGTCCCTGTGCACAATTTGTGATTTGCAACTATTGGGAATTTCCATGTGCTTCCATACAAAACCAATTGCAAACTGTATGGATTTCTACCCAATTTTGCAAAGAAAGTGCTGTAACCCTTGTTTGGTTTGGGCTCCCTCACTGTGCTCTGTTGATCCTGCCTAATTGGCACACACATTTAAGCCTCTTAAGTTCAGAAATGTACCAGCCTCCACTGTACATCATTTGTCACTGTGTATGATGTGTGTTTTAATGCGCACACAGGGCAGGGTGCTCCTTAATGATATGACATGGCATTTATAACGTGCCTGTACACAAGTGTTTCTAGGCGCAACAAGGCAAGGAGGGAGAAACAAAAGAGTAGGACAAAACACAGATGTTACTAGGCCTTGTGTCATTCAGATCACGTAAGAGCAGGGAAGGGGGAGGGGAGAAGTGCGGAGGGTGGGGTAGGATGCAGAAGTGCAGGAACAAAGGAGAAACAAGAGTGCAGCCAACGGGTGGCAAGTGTGGGTACTCATAAGTGCAGCCAATGGGTGGAGAATAAGAGCAAGAGCGGGGACTAAAGGGTTACAGATACAGACCACAAATGCAGGTGAGCCAAGAGGCAGTGCAGGATTGCAACAGGACAGGCAGGGACCTGGGCCCGAATTCAGAGCTTGACCAGGTGACCAGTGCATGGATCAGGCAGGTGATCGGCAAGGGAGAGGAAGAGAGAAGGCAAAAGCAAAGAGACAGGTCTTGAGGTGTTTCCAGAACCGGAGATGGTTCTCCTCAAGTTTCAGCGAGGCAGGGAAGATGTTTCCAGAGGGAGGCCCAACCCAAAGAAAGACATCTGCCCTCAACTCTTTGCTTGGAAAAGTGACTGACCCTCAGAGAATTGGAAGTGGCGCAGTGGAGAGCTCATGCCATCTTATATATATGTATTCATATGATAAAAAAGTTAGTCTGGCATGATCCTTTCTTCAGTAGAGAAATCTAACTTTGCTGTAGTTGGTTTAGAGTTGTATTAATAAACCATATTTGGGATCCTGCACACAAACTCAAGGGTAGATTTCTCGAGTCTCCTGTTTGCGGATGTGCTGCCGCTGGCCGAGTGCAAAGAATTGTAAGGGGGCCTCACCAAATGTTTTGCCCCGGGCCTCACCACATCTTCTGACAGCCCTGACCAGATCATCAATATGTTGTATTAGCTTGCCATGCTTGAGTGGTTTGTTGTTAGCACATAGCATGCCTCTTGTTTTTTCCAATTTACCAGGTGCTCCACAAACCCGTTCTGGGTATAATCTGAATCAGTGATTATGACCAGTTTGTGGAGTTGGTGTTGGACAGCAGTGAGGATGGCTTGATGAACTGCCATCAGCTCTGCCACCCGACTACCACGGGGACCAAATTTGGTCCCAGCGGAGGGTTCCAAGGCATCATTCACCCAGGCATTCCCAACGCCGGCTACTAGTTCCTTTTCCCGTTGTTGTCAACATGGTAGGAGCACCCATCCACATAAACGGTAGGCATTCCCTCACACTTGTCTTCTTCATAGACTTTGTGCGGGGAATTCAGGAATGCATCCATGTTGTCCTGGGTTTTAAGACTTTCGTCCTCGAGACAGTTTTCTCTGGCACAATCATGCAAGTCAGCCAGACCTTGCGCAAGGGGAATCTTCTAGTTTTGGCCATATCTGACCTCCACAGGAAAGCCTTGCATTTACAGAATCCAGGAAGTAATTCTGGAATTACTCACATTTCGGGTCCCGATTCTGTCACTTTGGAGATATTGCAAATGATGGTGTGGAGTCTCCACTATGATGTGTTCCCCCTGGATGAACGGGCAGTAATTTTTCAATGCCCACACCGTTGCCAGGAGTGCCTTCTCACAATCGTTGAATTTTTCCTCCACAGAGGATAAAGTCTTGCTTGCATAGGAGATGACTTTATTGGCCTTGTCATGCTTTTGATATAATACTGCTGTGAAGCATGTATTCGAGAACCCTGTCTCCAAGAAGAACTCCTTATTTTTGACAGGGTACGCTAGGCAAGGCGCTTATGAGAGGCTTCTTTTGAGTTGCTTTACTGCCTTGGCTTGTTCTGATCCCCACTCCCACTTGACCCCCCCTTCAATAGATGGATCAGGGGTCTTGTGATCTCTGCGTAATCCTCAATGAACTTTCTATTGTAATTAGTCCAAGGAGGCTCCTTAGCTCACACAGATTTGTGGGGTCTTTTAGTTTCAGGAGTGCTTCCACTTTCTTTTCCTGGGGACAGAGACCCTCAGGAGTTATCTCATGCCCCAAGAAATTGACACGGGTCCTGCACCACTGTGCCTTTTGGAAGGATAGTTTTGCTCCGCCAAACCTCAACTGGGTAAGAACAAAACGGATTTCCTCTATGTGTTCCTCCACAGTTGAGCTTTTGATCAGAACATCATCTACATAGGCCAGGTTACCCTTTTCACCCAAGTCGGGCATGGCCTTGTGTAAGAAGATGTTAAATGTGTTTCCGGAGTTGATGTATCCGAAGGGAGTCCGGGTCCATGTGTACTGCTGCCCCCCAAAGGTAAAGGCCAGCTTGTATTGGTCCTCCCTACTGACAGGTACGGTCCAGTAGCAATTGGTCAGGTCAATGGCAGTGTATACCTTTGACCCCTGGATCTGGGCCAGCCCCTGGTCAATGCAGGGCAGAGGCCATCGGGACATGTGGACCCATTTGTTCAACTCCCTTAGGTCAGCACAGAGTCTCCACTGGCCGTTGGGTTTTAAAATCCCCAGCACCAGATTATTGAAGGTGCTGTGGACTGGACGAATTATCCCACGGGACTCAAGAAGATTTTTGATAATTTCCATCAGGGACTCCATGGATGCGAGAGGCAAGCGGTATTGCTTCACAAACACTGGAGTCATACCAGGGTCTGCGGGAATTGTTGTTGTATGGATTTTGGTGCACCAACAGTCATATGAGTCCACCGCAAACAGATCTTGAAAATCTAAGAACACCTGCTTCAACTTTTGCTCCAGAGTCTCACAGGCATCAGCTAGGTTGACTCTCTCTTCACCCATTTGCCTGAAGCCCGGAAAGACCTCTGGTTTGGCTATTTCAGCGTCCTCCTCCAGCTGGGTGGAGAGGTCCCTGGTTAAATTATTGACCTGGACGGAGGGTTTCAGGCAGGGAAGGCAGTCCTTGTGGACCTGGAAGATCACCCCATCCCTCCTGATGTCAAAGATCACCTCTTCCTCACCATAAAGGCAGGAAGAGTACACCTGGAAATTCCCCCCTTGCTGGGTGAAGATCCTGTCTGGTGTTATGTCATTGTTGCTATCACTGTCAAAACAGTCATTGTGGATTGGTCCTATCAGTTCATTACCTAAATCTATGGAAAAAATGTCGGTCATCAACCCCCATTCCAATAATGGTGCCTGCGCCAAGATTGATACTTCTAAGGTCACTGTTATCCATCAATATTGGAATGGTTTTGTGTTCTACATTGACTAATGGTGTTGGGTTTAACCCCAACCCTTGCTGTTGGAGATGGGCATTGAGGTGAACATATGCATCAGGATTTTGCAGTTTCTGTCCTCTTAATTTTTAATTCAAGTTGGAATAGTCGTATCCGTCCTGGGATGGTGATTTCCTCTCAAATTTGAACTTCAACTGCATATGGCAGCAATTGGGCTGACCAAACTGCTTTTTCTGAATCATCAAAGTCCATGGGTTTACCCCCTAATCAGGACCAGGCTTTGTAGTTTATCAGGTCTAAATTAATGGCAAAGTGATTGAGAATGTCACTGCCTAAATAGAATGCAGCAGAGACATCTCGCACGACCCAACAATTATGTACTATGCTTTTGTTGCCTATAGACATTTTGAGCATACACCTGCTAGGCAGGAGATGTTTGGCATTGGGAGTTTCCATGTCCATTTCCCATTTATCAATCAATTTAAATGTGGGAATGGCTGGATCTTTTGGGAGTTTTCGGAACATGGCTTCGCTGATGAAGCTCTTACCGTTGTTCACGCACACTCGGGCAAGAACAGATTCCTTCCCCTCATTTAACTAAATAGGGATGAATAACTGTTCTCTAATTTTCTGAATGTCAGCTAAACTTTGAGCTGGTTTCTCATCACTCTTGACTATGGAGTTGGGATTTTCCGATTGTGAATTAGTATAGAACTTCAGAGTATTTCCTTCCAGTGTGGAATGCCACGTGAAACTGGAAGGAAGGTTGATTTTCAGAAATGGAGTGGAGTTCCCATCACCAGTTTGTTGTCCTACAGCAATTACTGTCACGTCCGGTATTTGGTTGTTCTGAAAATGGAACTCAATATGATCATGTTTTTGTTCAACTATGTGCCATTTAAACTAACATGGTTGACACTATGTTTTAATTTTATTGGCCGGTTAGTCTGGGTCCGGAGGACCTTGTTCACACAGTCTATTAGGGGGGGACAACCTTCGCAGGATGTCATTCCTAGTAGACAGGGTCTGCCCTCCAGAGTCACTGCTATGACCGGGTGTTTCACCTTGTGTCTCCGAATTTTAATTTCCAGATCCGCAGTCCCCTCGGCAGGAATTTCATTCCCATCGAAGTTCTGAAGTTGTCCAGGAAGAGGGTTGATAGGGATCTTGTATCTCTCCCCGCTTCCTGAATTCAGCTGATCAAAGGCCCTCTTTGACAGAAGAGTTGCTTGGGATCCAGTGTCCACCAGTGCCGACACTGTACACTGCCCTTGTACTTGGCCGGGGCATAACATCTTCCCTCCTTCTCCTCAAGGGGCAAAGATAATGTAGATTTTGGGCAGGTTGGTTGGTCTATTTCCTGATTCTTGACTCCGACACAGGGGTAGTTTGGGCATGATTCTGAGTGGGAGCTTGGGGATCTGCAAGAAAAATGTGGCAGTTGGATATTTGGGGAGTCTTGGGCTCCCCTTTTTCTGATTCAGGGCCACCCCCCCCTTTTTGGAGGCAGTCACCAGAATAGGTTTGGGCAGTGTGGTTTCCTTAACTATCATTCTGGGGTTCAATAATGGGCCGATTCTGACTCAGTCCCCCATTCCCCCCAGTCTTCATTAGGATCTCTTGGGACCCATTTTTCTTTGGGAGGCGCCCCCCCCGTCCCTGAAGGAGAAGATTTTTTTCCCAGAATCCTCCGAGGATCCATCTCCTTCAAATTGGAGGACACTAACCTTCTCCACAAAATGGGTCTTTTTGGGTTCTTTATTTCTCCTACCCACCCTTTGTTCCTTGGGTGGCAGGTTTTTGGGGGCAGGAGATTTTTCTTCTGGTTCCCGGGTTTCCATGGGCTTTTCACGAGTGAGGAAGGAAGCTTCCTCTAAGGCTTTACACCTCCCTTCCCCCTGTGCCCCCTCCTCTGGAACTGGTGAGTTGTCGGGGTGCTCTCCCCGTCATTGTTCTGGAGTACCAGACCCTTGGTTTGTGGGGTTCTGAGCCACCATGTTCATTTGAGGGTTCTGTTGAGCCCTCAACATGCAACCCAGATCCTGGGACAGGTTCTGGACCTGGCGCTCCAGTTGGGACACCCGTTCCAGCTGGTACGGGGGTCTCTGGTCATTCCTAGGTGAATCATGGGAAGGGTAGCTATCCCTTCTCCCATAGTACCCTGGGTTTGGAGGAGTTTGGTAACCCTCCACCCTTGGCTTCCCCTCTCTCAGATTGGGCTGTCTGGGCTCTTGAAAGTGGGGAAAGAAAGGAGGGTGGTTCTGTAGGTTGGGTCTTTGAGGGTACCGGGGAAAGAAAATCAACCCGGCATTTGGGGGATTACTGCCCTCCTGGGGAAAGTTAGGACGGAAGTTTCCTGGGGTGGTACCCACCTGGTTGGACCCCCCCCCCTTGGGCTGGGGGAGTCCACACAAACCCCAGGATGGGTTTGTTACCCTTGTATCGGGGACTGATGTAATCGGGGGAGTTAGGGGTACCATTTGTGGGATGACCTCCCTGACTACCGCCTGTCTGGGGTTAGCCCGAGGGCCTTCTGGTTCCTTGATTGGATGGATTTTGTACAGGTATATTTTACGGCCCCCCCATCTCCAGATCTATAATGGGGGCAACCTTCACCCCTGCCACCTTAGCAGCAGCAGGGGGTGTTGGCTGGTTTGGGGTTTTTGTTTGTGTTTTTGTTATCTGCCGGTTTTTGTACCTCATAAATGCGGGTCGCCTGTTCTATGACTCAGTCCAGTGATCTTTTCTCGTGTCCCTCACCAGCTGGGTTATTATATATTCAGGGAGTGCATGGAAGAAGGTGGTGATGAACTCCCGACTATCTGTGCACACCCTCCTGGTGGTCTGCACAGAAAAGCGCGTTTGAGCTCCTGCACAAATTCTTGTGGGGCCTGATCTTCCCCGCACTGCAAATTGTAGGCCGCCTTTGCGGGCCTCTTGGGGGTTTCTGTGTGCAGAGAAATGTTTCAAGATGGCCGCCCTGCGGGTGGACCATCTAAAGTGGTTCTGATCCTCCAGTCCCGCAATGAAACTGGAGTATTCAGGGGAAAATGTCCACTTCACATACTATGCAATTCTGTCTGTCCTTCATATGAAAAGTGTCCATCATTTGTTCATATAATTCTAGGTGTTCCCAGACAGAATACTTAGCATTTTTTATGATATGGAGTTATAACACTCCTAATGGCCTTGATCTGCCTAAGCGGATCTTTTTGCATAGCTCTCTTAATTTTGTTTGCCTTCTTGGTCCTAGTCACCCGAGTCCACTCGTCCTTAGACTCAGAGGCACTGCTACTGGAGGTGGCTTCTTAATCCTCCAGGCACTCCCTGATTCTGCGAGCTTGAGAAGGGCTTGCAGAATGTCGGGCCTAGTTCCCCTATTCCTGTGGTGCTCAGAAGAGTCTTCTGACTCTGCCCTGCTCCCAGGACTGGTGGAGTACCATCCCCCCCAACCCAGACTGCCCTAACTGGGTAGAGGTCTTCAGGATACTCTTTTTGGGCTTTATTTCCTGGAGTTCCCCACCAAATATAACCATGTGATCTTTTGGAAGGCAGTATTTCTGTGGACCCAATTCCCTGAATCTCCCCTAATAGGAGTCTTCCTGGTCAGAGATATCAGCCCTAAAATTTGGGGATCTGTACAGGGACACCCGTCCATCAATTTCTGGGGGGCGCTGATCTGTCAATCCCATTTTAACAACCCTATTGAGTTCTACCATCCCCATGGCCCCAGGTTCATATGAGCCAGTAGACATGACAGTGTTCATGGTATTGAAGGGGTTTGAGTCCCTGAGTACAGGTGTCCTTATGTTATGATCAGGAGTTGCTCTGTCCCTCTCTACCTTTTCTTTTTCAGCCCCTATTCCCTGGTGATAAGCACAAATCTGAGCCTTTTGTTCATCTATCAAGGCCTTACTGGTCTCAATGATTCAGTCTTGTATTGCTACTTGCTGGTGGAGACCATCATTCTTTTCAGAGAGAGCCTCATTGTCTCTCTGCAGTTCCTGCATGGTCTGGGAATACTGGGACAATTACTGCTGCAGGAGGCTCACCTCCTGAGTTTTAGCATCTTTGGTCTGGGTGTCCTCTTCCAGAGCATCCTCCACCCGTCTGGCGTGCCCCAGTATCTTCCCATACTCTGTCTTTAATTCATTGAGCCCCTGGAGGGCCAGCTTTCTTCCCTCTAACTCAGTTTTTAATTGGCTTACTTCCTGGCCTAAGGCGTCTCTCTCCTGAATTAGGGTGCTCCTCTGATCAGCCAGGCCGTCCCTTTGTTTTTTGATGGCATTGGATTTCTGGCGCTCCTCATCAAATTCCATTTGAGCATGTAGGTCTCTCATAATTAATGTATTATTTTCCTTTTTCAAGGTTTCCATCTGGTTTTGTAGGGTAACTATCTGTTCTGTGCAGGCTCTATTATAACTTAATTGTTGAACCAGTTTCTGTTGGCTCTGATGCCGAGAGTCAACCCTTTCCTGACACTCCTCTTTTAGTGCCTGGAATTGAGTGTCTTGCTCTGCATTCTCTTCTTCTAGGAGAGCCAGATCTTCTTTTAATTTTGTGACATAATGTTTAGATTCTGCCTCCAATTCTTGGCTCTTCTGTAGCCTTTGTTCTGCCGAGTCTAGATCATTCTGCATTCTGTCTTGTGATTCAATTTGATTCTGTGCCAAAACTATGTTTTCAGCGTGCTTTTCCCGTATCACTCCTATGTGGAGGTATAGTTAGGCCGCAATTCTGGCAATTTTGCTTTGTTCCTCTTTCATTTTTGGGGCCATGTAAAATTCACTAAGAGCTTGGTGTAGTGGGCCATTGTCCTGCCATGTATCCAGGTCCATGGCAGTGACCTGTTCTGTGATTTCCTGCAGCCAGACATGTTCATTCTGTTCTGGCCACTCACCCCTGACAAACAGCGTGTGCAGGTGGTGCTCCCTAGCCATTTTGATTTCCACTGGGCTCACCATTTAGAGAATGTTCTTTGTTTATTAATTATTTTGGGGTTGATTTACTTTTACATACCGGCCTGGTCTTGGAATATTTTTTGGGAGACGCTTGTACAGTGTAGCACAGTACACCAACCAAGCAAGGTGTCAATACCCTGCAGGTTAGTCTGCTGTGCCAGACTGTCACGGGTGGTAATCAAACTCAAAATCATGGCATGAGCCCCCAAATCTGTTAAGTGTTTCAATCAGGCGATTCACTCTTGTCTCAGCCTAGCATGCAGCGCACAACCAAAATGCTTATTTTGAGATATATATATATATATACACACACACACATGTTCAATATTTGAGTGATATACCACTCATATCACATCCCTTTTCAAATACCCTGGGTCACGATGGACCAGGAATCAGGCTGGTCGGTAAAGGTAATATTTATTTATTTAAAATTCAAATCAAACTTATACTTTTTAATAGAAAGCAGCAATCACCTATGTGGTAACAATAACAGATAAAGTAGGTAATGCACTTAAATTCACTCTTTAGCAACAAAGATAGAAAACACCAGAGAATAGAACACTTTTGGCTTGTTTGGAAAGATAGCACTTAAGTTAAAATGTCCCCCTGCAATATTCCTCAACCCACAAATAAGCAATTCTAAAGAGATATAAGGAAGCAGTGGGTAATCAGGAATGAGGAACAATAAACAAAATTCGAATCCAACTTTCCCTCCCCAAACAAGAGAAAAAAACGGATTTGAAACCCTACAGTTTAAAATGACGGAAATGGCTGAATAAAACACTGAAAATGTGCAAACATCCCTAAATCAGTACAAATTCCTATATTAGCAACATTGGAAAGACACTAGCAATCATAAGCAATAGTTTGAGCAAAAGTAAACAATTTGAATTTGAACGGAAGGTTGAAAATAATTCACAATAAAAATAACACATGTAAAACTTTGCAAAAATGTTGATTCCCACCTAAAATTAACTAGACGGTTTTGAATAGTGCGGTTTCTTGGGTTGGGATGTAGCTATAGGTCTTGGGTATAATCCATAGTTGAAATGAGGTCTCTAGCTATTAAATTGAGGGAGCTATGCAATGTAGGCGTTTTTAGAAAAATTGGGTAGTGAAAACAGAAAAGCAACTCAGTTTGGACAAGAAAATATTGACTATAGTTTTACTCTAGACTAGAGCATGCAGGCTAGAATACCAAAGAGGGACACAGTAAGCTCTGCAGTTGATTCATGACTTCAACCCCAGATCCCCAGCGCCCACCCTGGTGGAACCAGTCGGATCACTCAAAATAGGATTGATAATTTAGGATTTGCACAAGATAAAAATGACTAAAGAAATGGCGCTTAGCAAGATAAATCAAGACAGGGTTGCAATAAGCATTCTGACAATGTTACAAGTTATTAAGCTAAGGATAGGATGGTTTAGAGATTGGGATAGGACAAGGCAAGGCAAGGTACACGGATCTGGTCTAACAAAGGACAGCTGGGCAAATCTGGAGGAACAGAATCAGCTGGCCCACTCTGGTCACCGGACTGCACTGGGCTGGCACTTCTGGTTACTGGATACTACAGATCAGCGGGGTGGCAAGTTTCAACAGGCATGTATTTAGTAGCAGCAAGCCAGGCTGGATCAAGATGCCTCCCTTGGGTTTTTGGGATTTTTAAAATTTGAGGCCTAGCTGAAAAGACGTTCAGCAATGCATAGGCCTTGGCTTTGCAATGAAAATCTGGAATCAGGATCAAACAGGATGAAGAAATCTGGAACAGGACGCCACGCAGGAATTCAGGAGGAAAGTCAGGAATCAGTGTGTACCCTGTGTGCTGTCAGGTGCCCTTATTTATCCTGCCAGATGACATCACTACAGTATATGGTAGGGGCAGGCTTACTACCCCCACCCATAATGCAAGGATTGGGCAAGGTAGAAGTCTTCTCCTAGCTCTTCGATGATTGGATCACAGAAAAAGGATGTCATGTTTATGGGGTTATTTTTACAATGTCTAGAAACCTGCCCTAGCTACTGGAAACAAAATCCGATTTTGCCACAAACACCAATTGATGCATTTGCAACCTATGAGAAAATCAGATACACATGTTACATATTTTGTGTGTCACATTTCAATCAAAATCCCAAGTCTGCGGGACCTGGTTTTGCCTTTCTGCTACATTTAGGCAATTTTCACCATGAAAGATTTGGAGTAAAATGTTGTACCCAGATGCGCATTTACCCCTGGGATGTGTGTACAAAATGTTATGTTCGCAACATCAATACTTTCCCTTTAACCTGTCATTCTTTACAACTTCTGTCCCTTATGCAGTAATGAGTTCTACCAAGTTTTTACAGAAAGAGCATAAAATTAGAATTAGAACTACCAACTTGTCATATTTTTCCTAATTCTTGCTGTAAAGTTAAACGTCTTTTAAAGTTCAGTTACAAAATAACCTTTAAAACCAAATGTCACTTGATCAGTTTTTTTTTCCTTTCCCCTCACTGCAGGCAACTGTCAATTCCTTTGAAGCAGGATGAGGGGCCTCTCTCTTGATTGAAGGTTTTATTCCCCTCCTCCCCCACACTTGACAGATGAGAGTCTCAGCCTGCTATCGTCCCAGCCTGGAGCACAGACAAGTGTCTGATGAGCTGGGGAAGTTCCTTTGTCCCAGTGCATTCAAAGTCTTCCAGCTAGCAATTAGCGCTTTCCTGTTCCAGAAGTTTATGAGGTGTGACCCTTTCCCAGGTCTAGCAACTGGCAGAGCAAGTTTTTTTATATAGTTTGCCAACTTAGCCTATAGGTTTTAACATCTTGACTTAAACCTATGGAATCAGAACAGTTTATAGGTGTACATTTACCATCAACAAATCCTTATACATTTCTAAATAAGCAGGCCTTCACACAACAATTTACTTTTAAACAGGCTATTTTCTCTCTTCAGTCAGTAAAAACACATTTTACTATTTCTTTAAATTCGGTTTTCATCTCCAGCAAATACACACTTTCTGCAGCTATATTTCTTTTCTTGAGTACTGGGGTTGTTTTGCAGCAGGGATACATTTAACATGCATCTATTTAGGGTCTCTGAACAGCTGATTCTTGATACTTTTGCAAAGAAAATAGACTAATTTCCCGTGTAAAATGAAAACAAAGCCCCTGGTTCATTCTTCAAAGATACTTTTGACAGGATCTGTCATTGAAATGAGGCCAGGTTCCTCTGAGGCACAAGGGATGATGCTGGGCATTGCAGGGCCTTTTTAATCATGGTGGTTCAGGGTAAATGGATGGATTTAGCACCAAAGAGCACTTTTAAAGGTTGACAAAGGTGTCATTTTAAAGAGGCATTTTGGGTTTTAAGCAAAATAATACTGCCTCTTTCACTTCGCGCCATGTTAAATGTTGCAGAGCACACTGGCACCTTCCTGCAGTGAGTACTCTGTTCCACCCCACCTGAAATGTGTGTGGCAGGGTGGTGCAGCCATTTTCTGTTCATTGCAAAAATGCAGTTTAGAGATCTTGGCGCGCACAGGAGTCAGCGCAGCCATTTTGCTGTTTCTTGCCCAATGCAGCAAAGTGATGTATAATAGCACAGCTGAGTGGGTCAAAATATTCCACAGGTTGAACGAGGAGAACAACAAAGAACCAAGGGGAGGCGAACAACAAGAGGGAGTGTAGAGTACTGGAGAGGTTAGAGGATGAGAACAATGAAGAGAAGGGATGACTACAAGGGAGGTTGGAGAAGAGAGGTGTGGAGGGAGTATAAAAGAGCATGAAGGAGAACACCAAAGAGGAGGAGAAAAATAAGACTATGTTGGAACAGGTGAAGAGCAGGAAGGAGGAGGTGAAGGAAAAGACCAAGAGCAAGAGTGAGAGCACGAGTCAGAACACCAGAGGAGAGGAGTGAAAAGAACTGTTGCGGAAGACAGCTTCTTAGTTAGAGGAGTGGTGGAGCGATTACAAGTAAAACAGGTAAACGGTGGGATGTTCCTTGGAGGTACAAGCCAGTCACATTAAGACAGAGACAACGCAGGTCTATCTGTTGACGGGGAGAAGTTGGTAGAAGAACAAGCATGTTGTGGAAGAGCGAGGTAGTCAGAAGAAAGATAGCCTGAGGGACTGAGTTGGAGACAGATCTCCAGGTGTGAGTGAGCATCAGTTTGGGGGGGTTGTGAGGCGAGCTTGGCTTATAAGATCAGGCCCCTGAGACAGGGAAACACTGTAGGACCTGACGGGATACCTAGAGAACATCCTGGCTGGCCTACCTACTATCTGGGAGATGCTGCGGACTTTAATGTGGCTAAGCCTGGAAGTTGAAGAAAATTGTTTTATATGTGGGAAGCTACCCATACTGTGGCCACAGAAGGAGACCCACTGGGGACGTCATCCAATAGTTTTGCCTAAAAGACTGAGCGCCAATCAACAGACATAGAAAAACGTTTGTGTAAAACTCATCCGAATCAAGAAGAGTTTGTTTTGGTTTAACATTTCAACCCCTACATTTATGCTAGCCATCCTTTGAACATAGTGTTGAATAAAACTCCTTTGAACCAGATCCATGATTTGCAACCTCATTGAGTCCACATGGCTTTGTGGCAAATGAATTGGCTTTCAACCTAGTTGTGGTTCAGCAGTCACTGCCATGTGATTGTCAGCAGGAAAGAATGACTTCTTACTCTCTGAGAGGGCAAACAGATCAATTAATTATATAATATCCATAAGCTGAGCATCTGGGTGCTGCACTGCTTCTTGCTATGTGGCAGTCATTTGCCAACCACATAGAACATACATACCATGCTCGCCAATTGATGCTTGGGCAATTGCAAGTCAAGACTATACGAGTCTTGAAGACACCTCATTTTAACGGAATGCTTACTCTTGATATAGGAACACCTTTAAAGTCTTGTAAACTGTTGCTGTAAGGCTCTACAAACCTCTGCCTTCCCAAAAGAAAACATTACAAGCTCTCAGCTTAAAAATCGAAAAAGGGTCAAAGCCATATCCTATGAAGAAAATACCGGTCTTGGTCTTATAAGACCCACAAGAAGGATTTAACACAAAGAAACACACATTGCAATATTAATAAAGCATTTATTTAAAGTGTATATAGCACAGGCTTAAAAATAAAATATTTCCCGCTCTGGCCTGATTCAATCAGATAATATTTATAACACCAGTTTGCTGTACAGCTCGGTCTCTTCCAGTGCCTAGTCATCTCCTTCTTCTTCATCCTCCTCCTCCTCTTCCTCGAGCTCCTCTGCTGCGGCCAGGGCTTCTTCCTGGGCAGCCTTGAGGGCCTGCTCCTCCTCCACAGTGGGATCACTAGCTTCAGTGATCTCCGGCCCACTTGGGTACTCCAGCTGCACAGGTGGTGGCAAAGGCGGGCTGTAATTTTCTGGGTTGTATTTCAGGCCCCAGCCATAGTAGACATTCTCAAATTTCCTGAGAACACAAGGAGAGAAATGGGAAAAACCATGCGTGTAAGCATATTTAAATAAAGGAATAAGCAGCCAAGAATAATAGTACCAGTTATGTGATGAGTATTCCACACTGGCCATTGAAGTGTCCATCCATGACGAATAATGATATACAAACCGAAGAACAACAGCGCGACCAATGGGTTCTGACTAGATCCCAAAGCACAAGAGCCACACTAGAGATACTAACAACACACAACAAAGATGCATATCTACTGCTAGGGTATGGTTAGGATGCAGGGTTCAAATGCCCATCTTGCGTGATGCAGGAACATTTAAAAAAAATCAAATAATAGTAACTAATGTGACTAAACAAGGCTTAGCATCTAAACTGAGCTTTAAAAGTCATGTAGAGAAAAGAGCTCAGGCTACCCACCTTCAGCTCCATCTACTGATGGCCAGAAGATACACTGCAAGCAGTTGTACAGTAATTGGTTATTTCTCACGTTAATGGGGGTCTAGGGGGATATGCTCTTCTGATGGGTGTTCCTAAATCTGTCCCAGTACCTCTGCAGACGCATACGGCAGAGAAGCTGGTGGCAGGGAATAGGGACGTTCGATCATTCCTTCCCTAGTTTGATTTTGCTGCATTGGCTCCGATTGGAATGATGCATCTACTTCAAGAAAGTAATATGTATTACTCATAAAACAATGAAGAGGAGAACACATCTGTATTTCGCTGAAAAGTTTCCAATCTCTAGCGGCATGTGCACGACTCGCAGTGCGAATATTTTAAGACTGGGGATTCCAAAAGCGAAAAAAAAAACTTGTTAACAAGGTTTGTCCTATTTGGTTGAACTCGCTGCCCTTGCAGAGCACTTTCCTATTCTGGAACAAGAAGTGGCCTCCTGCTATGGTAGATTGTATATCAGTTCATGCATAACATACGTGGATATTGTCTTACGAATAGCTTTTACCTGGGGTAATAGTTTTAAAGCTGTTGACATTTTTTTAAGGTATTGTACGCATTGTGAGATATGTGTCAAGTGAGTTTTAGGGTAGTTTTGCATTTTGCTCGGCACTTGTTTAGCCTTTTGATTACGCTTGTGCCTAGAAAAACTTCTAAAAAATTAACTAGCATTAAAAGGGTACTGCGCAGGCAAGCCGTGTGGGATTCGATTAATAATCCATACTGAGAGGGGTTGGTCTGGGTGGTGGGACTCTGACGCTAGCTCCAAAAGTGTGAAGGGGCACATGGCAGAAACTTGCTTGGTTGCTCAGTGCGATGGCAGGGAGTTGGGTTCACTCTAGGGGAATTGAGGGCAATGTGGAAAACACCATGATTCACAGCACCACATATATATGATGGAATCTATGGGAGCCACAGGTTGCCAAATGCATGAATTTGCTGAAACAAACGTACAATACTAAAGCTATAGTTAAGGTGAGGTCTTTTACATAATGGTTCATAAGTGCACTTAGGCCATGGCATATTAATTTGCACCATGTAAAATACACTTCCTTCCCTGGAACCAATCCCTGCCCAGTGACGCCCCATCCCCCTCCCTTACGTCTAGCCTTTTCAGCCCAACACCTCACCGTTCATCACAGCTGAATGTGCCCCATGAACTGAAAATTGTATGTATTTATTTATTTCATGAAATTCCTATAGCGCTGCACATACACAACATAACATACAATTGTATGAAGCATATAAGTACAATACCAATGAAAGGAAATGGCAAATATGTTGAAATTAATTTTTCACAATATATTAACAGTTGGAAAAGACTGGTCCAGAAGGTGATCTTTCAGACGTTTTGGAATAAGAGTGGAATAAGCTTGTATGTTCAAGAGTAACTCATTCTACAATTTAGGTGCAAATAACAGCGAACGGGAGACATAGCGCAAGGATGATGCAGAGTAAATAACATGGATCAATTAGAAGAGCAGAGTTGTCTAGCAGGCTGATACGGTGAAATAAGGCCTGGCAAATAAACCGGAACAAGACCAATAACACACTTCAAAATGTTAACTAGTCCCTGCTATTCTAAATAGTATGCCAGTGATGAATGGTAGGTTGTAACTACTACTGTTACATCTCCCTCGCCGGCCAGGATCATCTAATGTATTCCTGCAAAACCTACTGGTGTACAGTGTTTCATTGCTTCATTGCTTCCCCAAGCTAAGTCTCTGCTCAAATACCCAAAATAAAAAAAATTAAGTTCTGAAGTAGAGATTAGAGCACAGCTCTTACACAAAAGCTTACAGCGCAACACCATAGTTCTACTGATTTTCTAAAACTGCAATTTAAGAATGTAAGAAATCTGGTTTTAGCATAAAGCAAGTATTTAGAGATGTTTCATTTTGCAGTGTGGGATCAAAGATTGGGCTCATCATAAATTAAAAAAGTGAAATCCAGCCAAGTTTCCACGATAACACAAATTCATTGCATGCACATTTTTTTATCATATATTTGTCCATCTTTAAAATTAGAATTTACTTTTCGGTGGGTAGACAAGCTCGGTGTTAATGTGCTGTTCAAGGCAGAGGCGGCTGCGGCTGCTCCATTAAGGTGGACTACTACAGCCCTGCCACATCCGCATGGCGCTGCTTCAGAAGAGGATTCTTCAGTCACAGGAAGATCATTAAGGAATCATTCTCCTTTGTGCTAGTTGTAAGGAGTCAGCAGCAAGAGTCAGACACAAAGATTGTATGTTTTTGGGTAAAGACTTATTAAATAATAAAAGGGTTGGACAAGTCCTCTCTGTCCTATGTCTAAGAGGGATTTCCCTACGTCAGAAGAAACTAATGGAATTGTCAAGCAGTCCGGACTATAGAGTTAGTCATTGTTGTGAACGCAAACACTACCTTTGTCCCTACAACTAATATTCTAAGATAAATGTGAAGGGATGTATTTTCTCCAAATAAAAAGTATTCATAGTATTTTCACCAAAACAGAAAGGTTCTCAGCTTCACTGATGTTTAAGTCATAAAGAAAATAGTGTTCGAAATACAAAGTTCCAAGGCTAAGGAGTGCACTCCTTTCCATAGACTTCTAATGGGGCCTCATTACGAGTCAGCCGGTCCGGAAATAACGGTGGCGGTAAACCCGCCGCCACTATTGTTTCCGGACCCGCTGATCGAGTTCTGCAGGCGGGAGGTGTCACTCCCGCCAGGTCTGACCTGGCGGGTTTAACACCACCCGCCTGCAGGCGGACGTGGAAACACCGGCACCATCACGAGATAGTGCCGGTGGTTCCACTTCCCCATTCCCATTGAGTCCTATGGAACTCAATGGGAATGGGGATTTACCAAATTCCGCCTCCGGAATTCCCGGGTCACCGGGGTCATAATGCCCCGGTAATTCATTGTCCTTTAGCGCGATGTTTGTTCTATTAGGTTGTGATACGTGTGCCAGCTATAAGCTGCAACTATTGCATTAGAGTACAGATAGCATCTGAGGAAGGACACAAAGCTGGTAGGTGTTCGGTTATTTGACCACCCATTGACTGCTATTAGGGAGAATTCTCATTTCTGTGTTAATTCCTTTCAACCTTAGAGAACCCCAGTTCTTTCGCTGGACTGTAGGACTTTTTGATTTTAACCCTGGAGTGAGTGAGACCTTTTCTCACTCTCTCATGTGTTTTAACCTGATTTGGATTATGTGTTTCTACTGTTCTTGGAGTCTGGCAAACTCCATAGGCATCTACGGTTTGTATGGTGACACACAGCACCTTCAGTGCAGTGTCACTGAGAATTCCTTTAGATTTCTCATAAGGTTTAAATACCTTTTCTTGTGTGAACTACCGTTCCCAAGAATAGTAAAGTGAAATTGACTTTACTTAACTTTTCTCTTTGTGTGTCCAGCACACATCATCTTATGTGGAGTGCTGGGGGGCTACCCAATAGCCCCTTATCCTACATTCTCATGTAACATTTTTATGTTACACTCACTACTTTAAATGGCTAATGGCAGGGGTTTATTTTTCCTACCATTGTGCTTTTCTACCGCAGGCTGAACCCTCAGCTGCAGTACAGGACCCGAAGCTGCCTCTGGCCAACCACTGCCAGAAAACCCCCCAGATGGAAGACAAGAGCCAGATAAGATTCATTGGACTAAAAACGGTGAAGATGGGAGTAAGAGGAGGCAACAGAGTACTAAAGCTACGACAGGAAGAAGCAAGACTCGTCTGTCGTTATAGATGTGTTAAGAATGGCCTTAAAAGTGATCATGACTTTAATGTGTTTTTGTGAAAGTATCTACTTTACCACATGCCCTTCACCCACCTCCTCCTGCGACTTTGCAAACACCATCCGGCAGGACAATGCCACCCTCAACAATACCCAACTGTACAATTAACTTGATTGACACTAGCTTAAGGGTAACTACCCGACTCCCAATGGGACACAGCCACCACATGCCAACATCGGACCCAAACAATAATTTCACATTCTACCCCCAATATGCCCATTTGGCCTTGGAAGATTATGGAGCCATCATGGCTCGCCTCCAGCAGACCGTATTTCCAGTAAAAGGCGCCACGACAGTGCACAAATGCGTGAGAACATTGACTAAAATTGACACACAATTGAATTAAGACTTGACATCCACACATATAGGCACGCCACAGATACTAACGGGCATAAAATTACATTAACACAACTACAAGTCCCAGGTCCACCACACCACACCAGGCGCATGTGCAGAATCCAATATGGTATTCCCTCCGCACATGCGCACCAGGGCACTACTCACCATATGCGCACCCGTATTTGACCTAAAGCTACGGCACACAACCATACGGACAACTACGGAAACAGACCGCACAACACGGAGATCAAGGTAAGATTTAGCACCGGACACTGGAACCTTAGGAGCCCCCTCCGACATCCTCCTCCCCATTTCGGCCAGCAATAGCCGTCAGACTTATTCGAGCTCACTACTCATAAAATAGGCGGACCCCGAGTCACCTTCAGTCTTCTGCTGGACCCCGCTTCTCAAATCCCACTCAACAGAGCCGTAATGGGTTAACGGCGCCGGTAAAGGTGCCAGAGCCATCAACCCCTTACCGCCTCATTACGAGTCTGTTTGCGGGAACCTGCCAAGGATGCCTGGTTTTACCAGGCGGCCTTAGCGAGTCCCGCGAGCAGACCAGGGTGTTAACAACAGGCCCATTATTAACATGCCCGTTGTTAGCACCCTGCCCATTCTAATTGAGCCCTATGGGGGCTCGAATGGGAATGGGTTCCTTGAATGAGGAATTACCGGGCCCTCCAAGGTCGGAATGGCCCGGTAATTCCTCATTCAAGGAACCCGGACCCGGTACCCGGTAAGGGGGTAGCCATGCCGCTAATAGCAGCATGGTTACCTCCTACCTTGTAAGGACCCCCAATGACTGCAACTATGCGTTAGCGTTTTTGTAACCCAAGCCATGCAGCTAGTATCACGCATCAGTCATCTGTGTCCTTTTGAAACTCTGTCAAGTATTTGATTTTTTGGGAATACTACAATAAACCAAATTCCAAACTTGATGTCAAGGAAGCATGGGACCAGTCAGTGAGCCACGGCCAACAGATGCCCGTGCCTCAAGTACTGCAGGAAGGAGCTAGTGTCAGTAAGCACCCAGGAGCACCATGGAGCCAGTGAGCCATATTGCTGTTGACCGCAGACGTACGGAAAGGAAGACCTGAACTGCTTTTCCCAGCTGTACAGAGAGGAGATGTCATGGTGTTACGCAGCATAAATCCACATTACGAGAAAAGTGACTGCGTGCATTCTTAAAGATTCTGAGATGCCTGTGAGTATAGAGCTGCAAGGACCATGTGGGGTACCTGCTATGTAGGATTAAAGCCCTATCACATGAATTCATTTAGTTTATTTTATGGGGCGGTTTAGTGCTTCCCAGTGCACTTGGCAGCCTTTGAAAATGAGTGATGCGTCACATTCTTTTTATTGGCCTACACGAATTGCAACGAGAACTGACCCTACAGTGCCCCATAGTGAAAAGTATGGCACATTTAATATTGTATCATGCCTCCTATGTATGCTTCCTGCACCAGGAGATGCACAACTAATGTGGGGTGCACAACCAAAGAGCGCCAGAGCCGAGACGGATTAGCAGCATGTTATACAAGTGACGAGGAGGTACGAGGAGCAAGCATTTGCAGAAATCCATTTGCAGAATCCCGTTATGGCAATTCGAGGATGTGCAGAAAGTTAATGTGATTATAATGCACTGGCCACAGGAGGTGGGAGTGGCCAATGGGGATCTCCCCGCTAAGATTGCCACTGACTTACTTACCCATTTTGTTTGGGGCTGGCTACTACTCATATCCGACGTCCAGTCCATCCGAGACTCTGACTCTCCATTGACCAACACAGGATCTGTGTTACTGCTCTGCTGCTGGCCTGGCCTGCTGCATCACACTTGCTTGGTTAATTCTTGCACGTGCAATGTCGGTCTTGCAGGGATTTTGAGAGCAGGGACTGAGGCTGAGCAGATCCTCAGCCATAAAAAACACGAGCTGGCTGGCTGCTCCACCCGCTCCATCAACTTTGTTGTGTTTATTTAGTTGCCGAACTGGCGCCAGGGTCTGCTTCCAAGACACACATAGTGAAATTGTGCTCCCAGCCCTTGATTAGTTGCGGCGAGCTGCCGGCAGGGAGGGGGAGCAGTGCCAGTATGACTTGACTTTTTTTATAACGTGTGCCTGTTTCAGCTGAAAAAACACCTTTTTTAAAATATGCAATGTGTTCTGTGTGTGTCCTAGCCAGCTTGTTTCCCCCTCCAGTCTGGGCACCAGACACCCCCCACCCTAAAACCCTCCCCTTAAGTTTCCTGCCACCGGCCCCATTCAGCAAGTTGGGTAACACGTGGGGCTGCCTCCCAGGATGGGGAGGATGGGGAGAATGGGGCCCGGGCCAAATGTCCCATTTGCCCACCCATTAAGATGTCACTGCCCCCAGGGAAAGTGGTTCATTTAAAACCCTACCGGATCCGCAAAGCTAGAAAAAGAATAGTCATAGCAGATGGAGAATATGCTACAATCTCACATCATTGAAACATCTCAGAGCCCTTTATCCTCTCCCATAGTACTTGTTGCCAAGCCAGAGCAATCGTGGAGGTTTATTTCAGAAGGGTGAACGCAGTGCCCCAATTCAACAGTTACCCTATGCCAAGATAAGACAATCTAATTGATTGAACGTGAACTGATGCTTTCCTCTCCACAAATGATCTGACAAAGGGATACTGCCGAGTTCCTGTTAATCCAGAGGACAAAGAGAAAACAACTTTCTCCACCTCTATTGGACTATTCAAGTTCAAAGTATTACCTTTTGGACTACACAGGGCCCCCGGCCACCTTTCAAGGGTTAATGGACCAAGTCCTCTAGCCTTACTCTTCTTTCTGCAGGACTTGTATTCATGATATAATCATTCATAGTAGGACATGGGACGAGCACCTACATCCCCTAAACCTAGTTACCAGCCAGAGACTTGAGAAAAGCCGGGCTCACAACAAATCCCCAAAAATGTCACTTGGCACAATTCGCTGTCAAGTATCTTGTATTTTTTGTGGGTAATGGGCTAGTTCAACCCGAGCGTGAGAAGGTTAAAGCTGTCCAGGAAACTCCAGTGGCCAGAAACAAGAAAGATCTAAGAGCATTTTGGGGTTTATTGCAGTATTATAGACGATTCATCCCCAGTTATTCTTCCATCACGTCTTGCCTCACTGATAAACTTAAGAATGTAGAACCCCAAAAGATAAAATGGGGAGATGAAGACCAACGAGGTTTTGATAAACTCACAAATATTCTGTGCAGTGAACCAGTGTTGAAGGAGGCAGATTTCAACAAAGAGTTAATTTTACAGACAGAAGCTTCACATATTGGTTTGTAGCCTGTCCTTGTACAAGATCATGGTTTTGAACAGACAATTCTTTTTATCAGTAGGAAACTATACACCTGTGAAAATAATTACCCCACCATTGAGCTGGAGGCCCTAGCTATAAAGTGGGCAGTGTCATACGTCAAATACTACCTCACTGGCAGGAAATTTAGATTGGAGGCTCATCCATTAGGATGGATGAGCCTGCGCAAAGACACCATTGCACGGGTCATGCACTGGTTGTTAGATATGCAGCCCTACTGTTTCACGGTAGAACACCACAAAGGAAGAGGACAGGGACATGTAGACTTCCTTTCCCGTTTCTCCAAAAAGTTCTGTGAGAACCAGCAGCATTAGGGGAAGGGGATGTGAGGAATTCAATGGTGTCATCACTCCTTTCCCAGCAGTGACCTCTCCCCATGTGGCCATGGGACGGTAGCCGCCACTTGATCCTCACCCCGGGGTGAATATATGAGGGAGGATCAAATGGGGGGAGACAGCCCTTGGGAGGGAGCCATGACATCATTGGTATCCCCCTTCTTTTGAGGATACCCCTGCCATTCCCCATGCATTGATGGCATGTTGTCCGATCTCCCGTCACCCACCTAGGAAACATCCTGAAAACACCTTACCAAACTCCACATATCAGTCATCAAGAACTAACTTGCCTTTTAAAATCACTAAGAACACTTTTTCAGACTCTGTATTATAATATTAATAATAATATAGCATTTTTATAGCGCTATGAACCCTCAGGTATCTGAGCGCTGCTTCATTCCCCATAGTGTAGGGTGCTGATTTATTGACCTCGGAAGGATGAAAGGCTGAGTTTGGCCCTGCCGGGATTCGAAACTGCATTGGCAGGCTCTGCACAGATGTCAAAGCGAGCGCTCTACTCGCTGTGCTATCTGACCGGCTATGTATATTCATCAAAAACTCATTTGCCTTTTAACATCATTGAGAATACTCTTCCAGACTTTAAACATAAGTTATCAGAAACAGACTAGCATCATAAGTCCAAGAATACTGGGACGAAAAAGATGAACTGAGTAATGAGGATCATGGAAATTCAAGAGCACATGCTGCGCTCTAGTGGTTGGAGGAACAAACGTGAGGCCAGGAAATTTAAACCGGAGAAACAGATGACAAGTGAACGCTGGCTGGAGAACGCTGCTTTTCTCGGTGCTGTCTGAGATACTGTGGGGCTAGAAGAGACTCAGTTGAGCCCACTAGCTCACTGACACAAATGCATGGAGCAGATTGCTGCGGCGAGTATGCGGCGAGGACGTCAGAAGCAGGCGGAAGGCTTCTGGGCGTTTGCCGGTACTTGGAAGCAATCTCCACTTCACATAAACCTGGGAAGACACAGAATAGACGAGCGGGAATCGCGAGACACGGAGAAGCCGAAAACCAGAAACAGCAAGATGGAGTGGAGCACTGCAGGGCTGCCACAGGCTCAAAGCAGAAGAACCAATGTATGCCAACAAGAACCAGTGAGTACACCAAAGAGAAGCAGGGATACAGGGGCGTATAAGCAACGCTGTCAAAAATGAATAATCCGTAACGAAACAAGTAAATAAATACCTTGTCAAAGGCCAAGCGGAACAAGCATAAGAGGCTATGAGGTTTGTGAGTGTATGCAGTACACCTGTGAGAGAATCCCTGGCAGATTCAAGGGAAGACAAAACACAAAGCAAGTCTAAGAGACTGTCGAGTTTGTGAGTGTGCACAGAGCACACATGAGACAAGTCCTAGCAGGAGACTATACCAGGCATATTAAGAGGTGCAAGAATACATATAAGAAAAGCCCTGGCAGGAGAGAACACCAGGTGAATGCAAGTTACAAGTGTGTGTGCATATAAAAGCACTGGCAGCATAGTATACCAGACATTGTCAAGTTTAACCGTGTTTGTAATATACTTTACCCAAGGAAATACTGATAAGGATACATCAGGACTAGCTGTGAGAACATATTAAAGAGGAGAAAAAAACTGGCAGGAGAGTACACCAGATATCCTAACAAGATAAAGAAGAACAGCCAAGTTGATTTGTGTACCAGTTGTGATGTTGATCAAGCAAAACTTAAGGAACTGATATTCTTGAAAATAAAACAGAAGAGAAATCCAGTGGAAGGGAATCGCCCTCTGGAACAATAAACTATCTTCTGAAACTTGCATTGGAGTTAAGCCTTTTCCTTTTTGAACATTTACACACTACTGAAGGCCAAAGACATTTTCCCTTTTCACCTTAGAGTTAATCTTTAGAGTGCAGGGCCAGAATTGTTCTTTGGACACAGGACGGTTTTACTTTGGACATTCTGACATTGACAGACCCTTAGTTTTGGAAACGCCTTTTAGAGCAAGGACAGAGGTATTTTACAATCCCTTTTTAATTTTAATAAAAGTTTTTGATCAAAACCATGACCCCCCTTGTGTCCGAGATCCTCATTACGAGTATGGAGGTAAAAACAGAGTAATTACCGGCATGGTGGTAATAGCGCGTCCGTGCACCCTTGATGCCGCTAACAGCGGCTGATTACGAGTGCGCAAGGAAATGCGAACCTCCATGCCGGTAATGGCTGCACCGCTATGCCGCTAAAGGCCCTCCAACCCGCCGATAGCGCCATCACTGGAACTGCCGATACCGCCTCCGCCAAGAAGCAACCCTTTAATAACGTCCCGGTAATAACATCATGCTAATACCGGGCTCATAATACCGGACCCGGAAGTAACGTCATCGCGTCGAACGGGAAATGCACCAGCGGCCATCTTTAAAAACACAATCCATTGCAATCCTCTCAATCCAGCCGTGCTACGGAGGAGAGAGCAGGGCCATACCATCCAGCATGTCCAAGGCTACCCGCAAAACTACCCCCCGCCTGCGCAAGAAGCACTTCTCCGACGAGGAGCTAAACATGCTGGCTGATACTCTTGCAGCCCATGCAGATGAGGTTTTCGCAAACAACCTCAAAAAGAAATATGGGAGGAGGTTGCGCGTAAGGTGTCAGCGGTTGGCACCACCCTCCGCACAGTCAAAGACTGTAAAAAACGATGGGATGACCTACGTCTCTGGGTCCGTAACATCCTGGCATCCAATCGCAGGGAGGCCATGGCCACAGGCGGGGGTGCCCACTCACCAGTAAAATTGATGCACTGGAAAGAGACCTGCAGCACCACAATACATAAGGAGTACATAGAGGGCTTTGGTGAAATGGAGACGGTGCAGCGACATCGGGAGATGGAGGTGAGTGACCCCGCAAACCCCAGTAGGCCAAACCATGACGTAGTACATCAGATGTGAAAGTGAGCCAAGCCAATGCATGGCCCATTATACAAACATATACAGATCCATGTCCAGATGGAGTCCCAAACCCTGGCACAATGAAATGCATGCTGCGTGCCAATCCCATTACCAACAGACACCCAACACACAGGGACCATTCTCATGTCACACATCACACAAACCACAATACAATGGTATGCCACCTGGTACATATCAGTGCCGAATGGAGAGGCCACGGCTTATGCCAATACGCCCCCCCCCCCCTTTGAAAGTACCCTGGTGACACACCTATAAGAATGCAATGCATGAGAAAATAAATACTGTACAGCACCAACTCATGCATCTTGCATGTAACACCATCACTGATGCCCTGCATCTCTTGTTCCCCCACAGGCACTGATGCAGAAGGTGAAGGGCAGGACCCTGCCCCAAGGGCATCAACATCCAGGGCCAGACTACAGGGCACTGGGCCTACCACCTCCGGGCAGCACCATGTGCCACAGTGCAGCCCAGGGCACCTGTACAGGCCAGGCCATCTGACAAGGCGATAACAGCAGCGGACGAGACTGCTAATACTGAGCTGGCAACAACTGCTGAAGGCGAGGCTGATGGCACGCAGTCCGCTGCCACCAGTTCAGTGGGTGAGGCAGCAGCCACAGCCCCCCTCAGTGATGTGGATGTGCACGCGGAGGAATACAAGGACATTGATGGCACCATCCATGTCGAATGTCCCCACACACCAAGCCCCTCGTCCACCCCCCACGACTCCACACAGGGCACACCATCCAGCCCCATGCAGGAACTAGCGGTTCAACTGCGGAGTCCGCATCTGACAAGCATCTCGGATCCAGCCCTGAAATGGCCCACCCAGCCGCAGCACCCTCCACCTCCACATCCCCCACTGACATGGAGGCACGCCTGTCGAGGGTAGAGGCCCGTCAGGACTCCATGATCGAGCTGGTGCGACAGTATGTGGCCGAGGGTGAGTAAAGACGCCGTGAGATCCAGGCGGTGAATGCTGGAACCATTGTGGCCCTCAATTCGAGTGCCATAATTATACGTGACAGTTTGGGGGCGGTCACACAGGTCCTAAACAGGATGCTGGAACACATGCAGAACCAACAACCTGCATCGGCGGTGCAAAACCCATCCACCTCCACCCCATCGACCACACCTGCAAGCTCGACTCCCTCAATCCCTGTGCGGATGACGAGGTGCACAGAAATACTGCCCCCCGACACAAAAAAGTCCAGAAATAGCCGGTCCAACCACATTGCGTGTGAGATGACAATGGGTGAGGGGGGAGGTGGTGTTGGTGGTGTTGAGGGGATTAAGGGGTGTATAGGATGTTTGGGGAGGGTATGGGGTGTTTAGGGGGTATGGGGTGCTTTGGTGTGTTGGGGAGGGGGGGGGGTGTGTGAGTGGTGGTGGGGGAAGCCCTACATTGTTATTTTTCTTAATACACCTGTTGTATTCAAAATCATTTCATGCCTGGACATTGTTTATTTTGTGCGTGTTCATTCTATTCATGACAGCGCACAGTGCCCAACTCCCCACACACACTGTGTCCATGTCCACACGGTCCCAGTGCTTAGTGTAGTACTGACACATAACCATCAACGTCCCTGTGGTTCAGAAGTAATCGTCAATCAGTGATTGGCGTACAGCACAGCCATCTTGTGCATCACGTACTGCCAGGGGTACTGCTTCTCCTCATTCATCCTCACCCGGTGCATGTATGTCAATGTCAGGTGGCAGTGGTACGTTTCTCTGGATGCACATGTTGTGCAGCATGACACAGACCATGGTGATCTTTGCCACCTTTTCAGGGCCATAAAGGAGTGATCCACCAGACCTGCTTAGGCAGCGGAACTGTGCCTTCAACAGGCCAAAGATCTGCTCAATCACAACACGGGTATGGGTATGAACCCGATTGTAATCCTCTTCGTGCCCGTTATGCGGGTTCCGTCCAGGGCTAAGTAGCCACGGCTTCAAGGGATAGCCTCCATCACCTGCATGGGAGCACAAAGAGGTATGTGTAAGTCAATCTGAGCTGACACCTTTAGGATTAACGGTCATAGCTGCAGCTATTTGGTGTTGACATGCACATGTCCCTGGATGTATGCACACAGGTTCATTTGATGCATTGTGTACCAAACAATGGTCTACTAGTGTGGATTGCGTTGTATAGATGATGCAGGGCGTTCACTTGCATGCTGATGTAATGTCTTGCCACCCATTACTGCAGTGTATGCTACTCTGTACCTAATCACACTAGCGGCATTGGCACAGTTGTAATCATGTTTAGTCATGCTTCGCTTGACATACCCATGGTGGCCTGCTTGTGCGTTTGGCATGTTGTCATTGATGTGCGGCATTGGTCTTATGTATGGCATTGATGTGTCATGTTCAGGTTGGGATGTTCAAGATAACAGTGTTTAGCTCCGAGTGCATTGTCCACTTACCACCCAAACCCACCCAGGTGGAGTATGTACCCCCCCAATCCCACCCAGGTGGAGTATGCATCCTCCCCCCGCATCCCACCCAGGTGGAGTATGCATCCACCACCAATCCCACCCAGGCTGAGTATGCACCCCCACACCTCACAACCTCAATGCACTGCCATGGCCCAGTCAGGCAACTTAACGGGATAGCAGGCACGTCGTCCGGCATGTCGCTCCACGTAGCGGGGAGTTACGCAGCACCATGGCATCATGTGTGGATCCGGGATATCGTGCGCAACTATGTGTGATGCTGGAGTCACATGCCATCTGCACATTGATGGAATGGTATTGCTTGCGATTGGGGTACACCACCTCATTGGCATGAGGGGCCACCAATCCTACATGGGTGCAGTCGAGGGCACCAACGCAATTGGGCATGCCTGCCAGTGCATGGGACCCTACTTTGGTGTCAGCGAGCTCCTGGCCAGTCCGTGGTAGGGAAATGTGGATGCTTGTATGCTTCAGGAGGGCATCAAGCACTTGGGTCAGCATGCAGGCCAGAGTAGTTGTGATATGCCATGCAGCTGCCCCACTGTGTGCTGGTAGGTGCCTGTGGCCAGGAAGTGGGGCACAGGCACCACCTTTAGTAGAGGGGGGATGGCAGTGCGGATTTCTATCAGGCTGACGATGTCGTCGTGAATCATGTCCACTATGGTGGTGATGGTGACACGGTCCAATCGGTACAGGGTGTGGATCTACTCGGGGGTTAGATTGAATGGACTGGGTCTTATGCGAGGGATTGGTGGCTGCCTACGTGGTACCACTGGCTGGGCCTGTCTCACCCTCCTTCTCCTCCTGTATCTCCTCTGTGCTGCCTGTAGTTGTAGTTGTTGTTGTTGCTGTTGTTGTAGCAGTACAGGCATGTCCTCCAGCCCCATGATTGCAACAGCTGGTGGGATCATTTTGGTGTAGGAAGGAGTGTGGTGTGTGGGTATACTCCCTTTGTACTGGGACAGGCTCCATTGACTCCACCTGTGGTGATTGAGTGCACCTGTGGCAGTTTCCTGCACTGCAGGTTGCTATTTACGGGTGGTCCGCGATGCCTGTATTGCCGCCATCGTGCAGGCCCTAATTACCGCCTTCGGGATGCCGGTAAGTGCATGCCCGCGTAACTTGTGATGTCCTCCTGTTAGCGGCATCCCGGTATTGGCGCCGCGAAGGGGCGTGTGTACGCGCGCATGCCGGTAAGAAGGGACACAGTATGGGCGGTGGCGGTATTGGCGGGTTGTCAGCTCGTAATGGCCTGGACCCGTTGAAGACGATGCCGGTAATGCCATTCCGCCTTCCTTTTTTCATTACCTCCATATTCGTAATGAGGCCCTGAGTCTCATTCCTGTCTCCTCACAAAACACGATGACAGTTCCAATCACACCACAGATATTCCATTGATAGCAACCTGTAACAAGTCAAGATGGATCAAATTCAAGATAATTACTCCCGAGAACTTGACCAACACTGACAGGCATTAAAACCCACCAGCTACAAAGACAATGTTCTCCTTCCATTGTGAAGATCATCAGTGGTAAAGCACACTTCTAATCATCAACATATTCCTCAGAGAATAACCCCTTCCCAGATGCTCTGAAAACAGAACAGATTTTTCCCCTGGTGAAGAAACCCATGCTCGACTCGGATGGCCGTGCCAACTTTTGCCCCATAATGAATGTACTCTTCATCAGCAAAGTGACTAAGAAGACCATTACCTTCCAGATCCTGAAAGGCATCACTCAACATAATCTACATGACTGTCAATCTAGTTTCCGACCACAATGCAGCATTCTGACTGCCACCATCCAAGTTATCTAGGAAGCTCTACATATCCTGGAAAAAGGAGACCCCTACTTACTCATTCTATTTTACCTCTGTGAGAAACCTGAGGGTATTCTCCCAAGTAGACCTCGGGAAACCCTTATTCAGGTGGCCAGGGAAGGCTGGAGCTCTCAGATCCCAACCATGGGGTGGACGAGCAAGGGAGGATCTCCTGGGCAGGGGAGCCGAGGGTTATGCTCGGGGAAATTCCCCAGGTATGATATGATAGTTTATTTATATAGCGCCTATACACAATGTGTTTCAAAGCAAGGGAGGGAACAAGGGAAAATACAATTACATTCTTACAGGCCATGAACAGTAAGGATGACAAATTAACTATTGTACTCGGCCTGACAACATTTCAGATAGTGCAAGAGCTAAGACATAGATAAGGAACGAAGGGGGAGAGTGGGAAGGAAATGGAAACAGACAGGTGAATACCGTACTAGGCTTGATGACATTTCTGGTAGAGCCAGAGAAAAACAAGAGGTGAGGGAGAGGGGTGCGGAAAGGTAGGGGAGGAACAAAACAAGCGACTATCATACTAGTCCTGATGACATTTCAGATAGTGCTGGAGGGGTGGGGGGGGAGGGAAAAACCAATAAGGGGAGGGGGGAGGAGACAAACGAGGTTGCTATCATACTAGGTCCAGGAACAATTCTGATAGAGTAAGTGCATAGAAGAAAGTAAGGGGAGGAGATAGGAAAAGGGAGAAGGGAAAGGAGGAGAGAACAGAGAGTTAGCAGTCAAAAGAGTGGAGAAGCAAGAGCGAAGAGTGAATACAATTGCAGAAGTTAGTAGTAATACATAATGTTGCAAGCCAGGATAGAAGATGAAGATGGGAACAGCATGATTCAGGGCCACCATGAGTACAGGATGCAAAGGAAGTCCAGCATGAGAGTTGAGAAAGGGTGACGCGCCGTGAATGAATGAAGTCCATAAAAGTCAAATCCAGCATTGGCCACAAGACGGTGATGGTGAAACCAGAATTTAACAGGACAGACTCCTGCAGAAGTAGGCTTGGGTGGAGTGAGGGGGGAGTGGGGTAGAGAATCAAGCAAAACAGGCAACACCTGTGTGCGAGAATGGTGGGGGCACAAGGGAATATCACAGGGGGACCAGAGGGGGTGGGGATGGCCTGTGGGGACAGAGGGAGTAACACATGTTGGTGCATGCTTACCTGCTGTCTGAGCAGGGTTTGGGCCTTGGGTCCTCCTGGTCCGAACAGGATTTGCCCTTTTATTCTTCTGCCCTTCGCTTCAGATGCCCGGGTGAGAGACGCCCTTGATCTAATATTTAAGAGCAGGAAGGAAGAGGCGGGGCTAAGAATGTGGGTGGTGCTTAGGCCAGGTGACCTAGATCCACTTGCACCTGCTCCCCATCTGCAAAGGAAAAGAGGCTGGAGGGCTCCTTAAGTAGGGAAAAAGAGCGGCAAGCAGGAAGGCACCAGGAGGGCGGGGCTTGCTAAGTGGTGAAAAAGAGCGGCAAGCAGGAAGGCACCAGGTGGGCGGGGCTTGCTAAGT
Organism: Ambystoma mexicanum; assembly: GCF_040938575.1. Classification (NCBI taxonomy): domain Eukaryota; kingdom Metazoa; phylum Chordata; class Amphibia; order Caudata; family Ambystomatidae; genus Ambystoma; species Ambystoma mexicanum. The sequence continues at coordinate 921,372,387 of NC_090923.1, forward strand.
GGTGAAAAAGAGCGGCAGGCGGGAAGGCACTAGGTGGGTGGGGCTTAGGCCAGGTGACCTAGATCCACTTGCACCTGCTCCCCATCTGCAAAGGAAAAGAGGCTGAAGGGCTCCTTAAGCAGGGAAAAAAAGCGACAAGCAGGAAGGCACCAGGTGGGCGGGGCTTGCTAAGTGGTGAAAAAGAGCGGCAAGCAGGAAGGCACCAGGTGGGCGGGGCTTGCTAAGTGGTGAAAAAGAGCGGCAGGCAGGAAGGCACCAGGTGGGCGGGGCTCAGGCCAGGTGACCTAGATCAACTTGCACCTGCTCCCCATCTGCACTGAGACGAGGTACTACATCGCGGAAGACAGAGAGGAGGATGAAGTCCCTGAGATTTTCTTTGGGTATTCTACATCTACCTCCCTTCCACCAGAAGAAGCTCCCATAATAAAACCCAACCACCCCTACACCTCTGGTAAACCAACTATGAGCACAGACCCCATTAGACTTGAAAACTAAATCTCCCAGAATTCGGGTAATTCCCATCTGTCTCATAAATCCTAGCAATCTCACCCTTCTAAGTTCATCAGACCCCTTGGTACAAAAGCTATAATTCCATGCAACACCTTTTCCACATCCTACCACGCAGAACATCTAGAAACTCTACCTCTCCCCTTTTCCGACACCAACACTTTCTCCCAATGTAGAAAACAACGGACTAACCCTAAACCTGTTAACCTGATATGTCCCAACCCAAGGGTCAGGCAAAGTCAAGCAATTGATCTGAATGACACACACCTGACAGCACTTTCCGGTTTATAGTGATTGTTTTGACTACAAAAGTTTCGAATGCAAAAGTTTCAACAAAAAAATGCATCATAAAAATGCATTTTTTGTTGTTTTTTGGTCCCCCTAACCCTTTTTGTACCCCTTAACACCCATTTTAGTAAAAAAAAAAAAAAACAAAAAAAAAAAAAAGTTACCTGCAAAAAATATTTATTTTTTCGATGCATTATTTTTTGAAACTTTTGCATTTGAAACTATTTTTTTCGAAACAATGCCTGGATACCCCCTTTCCTTTACCCACAGGGATAAAAGGTGGAGCACAAGAGCACAGAATGAGCAAAGCAGACCGCACAAGGTAAGAGCTGACTAAACACGGAAGTTCAAGAGGATTAGAAAGACGGCGCAGACCGAGAGAGAGAGAGTAGACCTTGCCCTTTCCGACCAAGGCCTGTGGAACCTCTGCAGAGAGAAAGATAAGTCTGCAAACAATAGCTAACGTGTATTGCAACAGATGTGCCTGGGAAGTGAAACCCTCCTCCGCTGATTATCAAGCTGGGGTGAGGCACTGTTCTCGGTGGTACAAACTTTGACTCCAAGACATCAGACTACCAAGTAGTTCATCACAGCCGGTGAGTCGAGGGAAGTGTCGATAAACTGAACTGTGTTGAATGAAAAGTAACCAAAGGCTAAATTGAACTTTGAAAAATAAGCAATACTAGGAGGTGGAAAACTAGCAGCAGAGAAGTCTGGGACCACGTGTGTGCTTACGCAGGAAACTCTAGGCGATTACCCAACGGTATAGACTACCGTAACCAGAAGGCCTTGGGAAGAGGCGAAGAAAGGTTCAAAGTGGTCATACAGGAGTCTTGTAAAATCCTCTACCGTCGAAGGTCTTTGACCGGCAAATGATTGCGAAAGCTAAGGGAAGAGAATCCCACACGATGAAAATGAGTACATGAACCCTATATCGAAGAGGCTAGCAAGTGTGAACACGGCGGAGGGATGCTAACAAGAGGGGATGAAATCTGAAGTCCCATGAACATCGTGTTGACAGGAGTGAACCCAGCGGAGGGAAGTCCACAGTGCATTGTTTGAAAAGACATTAAGACTTGTGAGTGTAAGAGTCTAAAGTTCTATGAACAGTAAGTTGACAAGAGTGAACTAAAGAGGGATGCTAAAGAGAAGGGCCAAAGTCTAAAGTCCTGTGATGAATTGTCTGTAACAGTCCCAGAAGTGGCAAGCCGACAACGAGGGGCAAAGCCCGAAAACCTGAACTGGTTAAAAAGACATTGAGAAAGCGAGAAGTATTGCAAGACAAGGGGAAGGGAATCATCCCCCCATGTCATCTAGCATCCAAGCCCGGCCAAGGGAGATCCAGGGGTGGAAAACATCACCCAAAGTTCACTGAGAAAGGAACTGTCTTGCTAATTTGTTGAATATGTCTGAGGGGTCAGCGCCCAGAAGAGGGGGTGCCAGGGGTGAAGCCATCACCCAAAGTGTTTGTAGAACAGAACTTTGTATTTGTTTGTTGAGAGTAACAGGCCTCGAAGGCAAGCGACTATTTTATTACTAAGAGACTTAACCATTAGAAAACCTGATAGCTGATACAGTGCTGTTAGCACGTGCTGGGAAGGCTCGAGCATGTGCTGTGCTCCAAAGTCCCACCTTGTCCCATGCAAAAAACGTGGAGGAGGGAGACCTCAAGGCAATTGCATCCTGACTTATTATATGAACACCTTGTCCTTTATTTTGAATACCCTATCCCACACACTTTCTGTAATTAGTTGTAAGGAATTGGCAATAGGTTTTTCTTTGTATATGCTTTTTACTTTGACAAGACACCACAAAGGACTGCCTCAATTTTCATTTGATGGTCGATGCTTGCTCCCATCTTAAATTTAGGTTTAGTTTAGGAGTTTTCTACCCTGCATTTATAGTTCAATGAACACCCTTGAACTGTGATCACTTATTCTGTCTTTAGTGTTGTCACCATGAGTTCCTTACACCTCTCTGCTGCCTTGGATATTGTTCATTAGGAAGCCCTCCAACCTCAACATCCTCGCCATTTGCATGGGCTTCAATGGAACAGCCCTGCAGTGGTACAACTCATACCTTTCCAACAGAGATAAACTTGTCCAGATGGGTCCCAACAGATGTCAGCATTGCAAAATAACCTGTGGCGGTCCACAAGGCTCCATCCTGTCCCCTGTCATCTTCAACCTCTACATGAAATCTCTGGGGTGGGAGTGGGGACTCCTCGACAACACAGATATCAAGATGCACCAATAGGCAGATGACCCACAGCTTTGTCTAAAGACCAGTAGCATCAACGGCATCCATCAACTCAAAACACAGTGTATCCCTTATCCATGCCTGGCTATTAGTCACCTACCCGAAGTTCAACCCGAAAAAGACCAAATTCATTCTCCTTGGAAATCCACCAAGCATGCACAAGCCCAGAACTGGGTGACTAACATGACGCTCAATGGATTCATGCCTCAACTCTCAACCAGTGCAAAATCTCATGGCAGTACAATTGACTGTGATCCCTCATTCATAAAACACATCGGCAAGAAGGCTAAAGGAGCATAGCACAAGCTTGCACAACTCCACAAAGTCAAGCCTTTCATCCCTGCCCAGAGTTTCAGAAATGTTCCCCAAACTCTGGTCCACCTGGATGGTGGCAATGCCCTACTCACAGGAGTCCCAGATGGCACCCCAACCCCACAGAAAGCTGTCCAGCCCACAACAGTAGACCTCATCACAGGATAGAAAATAATTGAATACATCACCCACTGGCTACTTCTTCAAGGATCCATAATGTTCAAGACACCTTGCAACACTTACAAAGCAGTCCCAAAGAAAACACTGCGGCCAGCTCCCACAACCCATCTATCTGTAGAGGTCAGCACACCACCAGACGCACAATATTACCAGATCAGAAACAAAGAACTGCAAGAGGAACAAAACAGGCCTTTTTATGCTACCACCCTGTCTCTGGAACACATTACCAGTAAAGATAAGACTGTCATCCTCCACACTATGCTTCAGGAAGGGCCTGAAGACCCCACTATTCAATGAACATCTTGTCAGTCTCTGCTCACTCTACTGAACTCTAATTCTACCCCTCTCGAGCTCCCTCTAATCTGCTGCCTCTAGCCATCCCAGCTCCTGTGCCACCCCTACAACCGTACTTGTAACCTCCTAGGGGTGCCCCCCACATATAGCGCTCTGTTACTTCCCAGATAGATTTGGGCTTTATAAATGTCATACATACAATAAGTGAAACATTACAATTAAAAAAAAATAAGTGGATTAAAACAAGTTTTTAAAAAGGGTTAAGCTTACTATGAAAGTACAAATCGACAAACTTTGTGAATGCCAAGGTTACAGTACAAAGACTCTAAATGAGTATTCCCCTAATAAAATGTCCATTACACTTCAAATCCAACATCAACTCACACTACATCCCTGCTTCCCAACACTCACTTTGAATATTAGCTAACCATATCAATGCTCTAGTCAAAGTGAGTGTTGCAAAACAGTGATGTGGTGCAAAGAACAAGTTACTTACCCACGATAATGTTCTTTCGACTGGATGTTTCTCTCACGTATTCCTTATCTTTGATATTTCCAATATCCAGCTTGCTGCCTCAGAAACAATTTTCAGCAGAGGGTGCTGTGCATCATTGTCCCTCGGAGGCCTCCGTCTCCACGTCAACGTCACTGCAGGTATATGTAGCACGCGCAGCGCCCGTTGGCCTCAGTTCCGTTTTGACGACTGGAGTTTTACCTTGTGTTTGACAGTTACTCCCCCTGAGAGAGCGTAGACTGCAACCGCAAGGGAAGTTCTACTGTGGGGTAGTTTGGGAGGGGCAATAAGGACTACGTGGGAGGAACATCCAGTTGAAAGAACGTTACCGTGGTAAGTAACTTGTTCTTCGAAATGGATTGTGTCCTCCCACGTAGTCCTCATGTTTGATACACTCCAAAAGCAGTTTACATAATTTGTAGGAGGGAGTAGAAATGAATGTGGTTATGTATGCACAACACTGCTTTTCCAAAAGCAGAATCTTGGCATGTGGAGGAGTCTAAACTGTAGTGTTTAGTAAAGGTGTGCACAGATGACCATGTGGCAGCTGCACATATATCCTTTATCGGAACTCCCCTTTGCAATGCAGACAAAGTTGCATCTTAGATGTTCTGGAGTGTCTTTACCTGCCAGTTTGTAACATTTCTATATAGTTAGTATAATCTGTCTAGATATAGTTTTCTTAGTGATGACCAGTCCCAATTTGTGACCCAATTTGTGCCCTGAATAGCCCATGGATAACTGGTCATCCTGCTGCAATGTTGCCAATCTGGAGATGTAAAAGCTCAGTGCACGTCTAGGGTCAAGCCTGTGAAGTCTTTCTTCCTCCTTCGCCGGATGTGGTGGAGGATAAAAAGATGGTAATGTTATCTTCTGAGTAATGTGAAACTCAGAAACTATTTTGGGGCGAAACATAGGCGTCACTTTTAGTACCACTCTGTCTTTATGAAAGACAGTATGAGGAGGCTTGCAGGATAAAGCCTGTAGCTCACTCACCGTTCGGGCTGATGTAATTGCCACTAAGAAGACCGTTTCCAGAGTTAGAAGTCTTAATGGAAAAGAATGTAGAGGCTCGAAAGGAGCTCCCATCAAGTATTTTAACACTAAGTTGAGATCCCACAGTGGGACTTGAAACGGGATTGGAGGGAAAACATTAGTGAGTCCCTTTAAAAACGGTACTATTAAAGGAATCTTTTTTTTTTGAAAATTTGGTTTTATTGGAGTTTTACAATTATGACATAATTCAGAAAATAATGTAAACATTGATATATATCAAAGTGAGGTCACAACTTTCCCCCCCCCCACCCCACCTCCCACACCCTAAAGTAGGAGACTTTCTCCAAAGTGCGCTTAAAAATAGAAAGCGCTGCCAGATATCCCTTGATGGTACCGATCTGGAGCCCTAGATTTGCCAGACGTAATAGAAAGGATAACACCATTGGTGTATTGCATGTGAAAGGGTCAACATTCTTATCTGTACACCAGCTGCAGAATTTATTCCAGCGGCAGTGGCATAAAGATTTGGTTGCTGGCCTTCTGGTCGAAAGCAAAATCTCAATTACGTCGTCCGGGAGCTCCCAATCCTTGTATCTCAGCCTCTCAGAAACCAAGCGTGAAGGCTGAGAGGCCTGATATCCAGATGGAGAACCAGACCCTCCTCTCGCGAGAGAAGATTCTCTCTTTGTGACAGACGTATCAGAGGGCAGATGGACATGTCCAGAAGGCCCGGGTACCACGTCCTCCTGGCCCAGTCCGGGGCAATTAGGATCATGGATTTCCTGAACCTTCTCAACCTCTGGATTATCTGAGGAATGACAGGGATTGAAGGAAACGCATATAGGAGTGGAAACTCCCAGTCCATCATGAACACATATCCTAGAGCTCTTCTCGGGGGGAACTCGCTTGAGCAGTACAGTTTGCACTTCCAGTTGGAACCAGTCGCAAACAGATCAACTTGAGGGGTTCCCCAAAGGGTAAATATCTCTTGAATGACTTCCTGAGCTAGTTCCCACTCTTGGGAGACTGTGCCTGCTCAGAGCATCCGCCGTCATGTTCTTCTCTCCGGCTAGGTGAACTGCTGACAGAGGGATTCCTTCTTGTACTGCCCAGAACCAGAGCTGCATTGCCTCTCTGCACAGTGGTAGTTACCCTACACCTCCTCTCTTGTTGAGGTAGTACATGGCCACTGTATTGTCTGTCATTATCAGGAGATTCGTTCCCTAAACAGATGGCAGGAAGGCCTTCAGCGCCAGTCTGATTGCCCACAGCTCTAACAGGTTGATATGTAGTTTGAACTCTGATGGAGACCAACGACCGCTGATGATCAAGTCGTTGGTATGGGCTCCTCACCCTGTGAGTGAGGTGTCTGTCACTACTGTTATCTCCGGCCACGGTTGCCAAAAGGTTCTCCTTTCAAGATGTTCTCCCGATAGGCCCACCACTGAAGATCCAGTGAGACTCTCCTCGGGATTTGAAGGAGGTCTGACATCATTCCTGAGATTGTGACCACTGGGTCCTGAGAGCCCATTGGAGCGATCTCATTCTCAGTCGAGCCTCTGGCACCAGAAAAATGCAGGTTTCCATGAGCTCGAGCAACCCTAGAAAATCGAAGGCCGGTAGATGCCAGGCATTCTGGAATTTGGTCACCATCTGCAGAATGTCTTGAGCCCTCACCTCTGGAAATTGAAGAGTGGGATTTAAAGTAGTCTGATCATGGGAGAGGTGTATACGTTTTTTCAATTGAAGTAGGCATTATGGCAGTCATCACAGGAGCCAAAAACGTCAAAATTGTCGATGGCCTCAACAAATGCGTTGATGGCTTTGACGATAGCGTTGATGGCTTCAACAATTGTGCCGAAGGGATTGACAGATGTGGCACCGAGGAGGTTGACACTCGAGGCGTTGATGGCTTCTCAATTGGTATCGCCGCCAATGGCGTTGATGTCGCACTTTTCGGTCCTGTAATAGAGGTTTCCTTCACCGTTGATGATGTCGATTTTTTAGGATTTAAGGAGACTTTTTCTCAACTCGAGGGATGAGATCGCTCTCGAGGAGACTTGTGGCTGGCGCTGAAGATGCACAACTCTTGTGCTTCCAAGGTCTTTCGACTGGAGCACCGCCTCTAGGTGTTGTCGAGGGGGGCAAGGCCGTGTTCTCGAAAACCTTTAGCATACAGAGTTTAAACTCCTCCCACTGTGCCGCGGTACTAGATTTGGAAGTGACCCATTCAGGTGAACTGGACGACGATTTGGATGGCAACCTATGGTGCCTCTTTTTTCAATGCCTCGAAGTCGAGGAGTGGTGCGAACCACTTCTCGATCGGCAACGTTTAGACAACTTTCGACAAGGAGAAGTTGTTCTCGACTCATCTGATGTCTTTTGTCTAGATGGAGTAGAGGGGGATTTTTTAGGCTTACCTGTCGCCATCTTCCCTCTACACGCTCTCAAGGCTTTGGCCATCATAAACAGGCAGTCCTCGCACTCCGAACACAGAGGATTTGACCCCAACACCACAGGCAGATCCTGTGTGGGTCAGTCACGGACATATTTGCACTGCAGTCACAGCATTTCTTGAAGCCGGATCGAGGAGTGGACCACGCCAAAGACAAAGCCATTTTGAGTCGAAACTCCAAGTGATGATGATGAAATTTTGAAGATTTCGAAAGTATTCCTGTCAGGAACTATGCGTTACGCATCCGATTTGAAGCGCGGAAAAACAGAACTGAGGCCAACTGGTGCTACGTGTGCCACATATTCCTGTGGTGACATCGAGAATGAGGCCTCGGAGGGACATCGACTCAACAGGCATTGGTGCACAGCGTCCTCTGCTGAAAATGTTTTCCGAGACAGCAAGGTGGATATTGGAAATATCAAAGATAAGGAATACGTCGGAAGACACAATCCATTTGAAATAAGGTTTAATTGGGGGTTAATGGACTTTGTTCGTATCAGAGAAATACATTACTTAGACTGATTGATTGTACCTTAAAGCTGTCATTCCCAACGTCGACTTCTTTTTATATGCATAACTTTTTCCCACTGATAACTTTTATGAGAAAGTGGTATATTCTTTAGCACAGAACTTCTCATGTTAATAGTGATTTTGATGGCCAATATATATTGCCTTGCATAATGTGTGATGGCGGATGGGTATAATTATTCCAGCAATGGAGTTGTGAAAGGGCAATATGTGTGCAGGGGAATCATTTTACAAATAACCATAACTTCTGTTGTGGCTCGATGTGTTCTGCTGGGCTCTTACAGTTTACACTGGGCAAATAATGCCTTTGATTGGTGCATACATTTGTTTTTCTACGCAGATATATCACACAGCTCTTTTCAGCAGTGAATCGAAAAGCAGAATTTATCCCACAGCATTTAGCGGAGTACACCTTCCACTTTCTCTCCTGTGGTTCGGGTAAAATGCTGCTGTCAGTATGGCAGACCATTTCTCTTTAGTGCCCTCATTAAAATAAGTCATTTCGTTACTTGTATCCAGGATACTGTGATAGAATACTTACTTCCCACTAGAGAAGGCGTAAGCACCAGGCCACAGATTGGATCGGAGAGTCGCTATAGCATATTGAGGAATTAGATGAGTAGAGAGCTGTGTTGTCCATGGAGGAGTGTGGTTAATCTCTGAAAGCAACAAACACATGCTTAAATAATTGTAGAAAAATCAGAGAAAGGCCCAGAAACACACAGTCAGAAGTTAGATGTCCAATTAGCAATTGTTATCTCTACCAACATCAAATGTCTAAGCATTCCTAATTTTGGCAGATAGGAGACCTGGGGGACAATGAGAGGAAAAATGTTCTGTGTGATCTACAACATGGTAACATTGAAAAGATGAGATTAGAGAACATATGGCCTGTGGTTTCATACTCAGAAAGTAGGTCACTTACCCCTCCGACTGAAAAAACAGTGTCACCCAATCCCACAACCAAACAAATATGCAAATGGTCAAACACCGGCAACGACACACACACACACACACACACACCGACACACACACACACACACACACACCGACACACACACACACACACACACCGACACACACACACACACACACAGACACACACACACACACACACACACACACACACACACACACACACAGACACACACACACACACACACACACACTTTATTAATGCATCTTGCACCAGAGATGTGTTTTCCCATATGCCAAGTGTGAGAAGACTGAAGGTGTCTCCCTAGCTAGTCCCCAGGGATCTGTCATTCAGGTGGTCAGGACACGGCCAACGCTATTGGATCCAGTTCCTGGGGGTGGACCAGTGAGGGGGGTAGGTTCTCGGGGAGTGGACGTGGGACACCGACGGGTGAGACGTGGTAACCCCCTTTGTTCAACACCTTTTCCCCATCCTACCATGTAGGACATTCAAAATGCCTGCCACCCCCCCCACCCATTCCGACACAAACACTTTCTCACGACACACCATAGAACAGACTAACACAAAACTGTTTACCCAAAAGGTCCCGATACAAGGGTCAGGCAAATTCAGGTAGTTGATCAGAATCTCACACACCTGACGGTCCTTTCCCTTCCCCAAAGGGCTAAAAGGTGGAGCAATATAGCACAGTATGAGCAAGGCAGACCACACGACAAGACAGCTATCCAGACCCAGCAGTTCAAGAGGAGGAGAAAGGCAGCAAACACCAAGAGGCTGACGAGGAGAGACACGACCTTGTCCTCTTTGACAAAACCCTGCAAAACCTGCCGATTTAACAATCATAAGGCTTAGGACAATAGCCCAAGTGTGCTGCAGCAGATGTCAACGGTACACAAAGCGTGTCAACGCTGATAAGCGGGAGAGGGAAATTCCTGCTACCGTGGTACCGGCCTTGACTCCAGTTAAGAGGATAGCCAAGCGGTTTATCACAGCCGGTGAGTCGAGAGGAAAGCAGATAAGAGCCAGGCTGTGATGAGTGAAAGACACAAAGTGGCAAGTTGAACTAAGTTCAAAGAACTGTAAAAGTGTTAATAAACACCCTTGAACTGTGATCACTTGTGTCTGTCTTTACTGTTGCCACCATGAGTTCCTTAGATAAGACGGTACCCCGTTTGCACTTTGGAAAGCATTTCTGTGGTTCAAAAATGCATTGAATAAGTCTGTTTTTTGGGCTAGGGATCTTTTTGCACTACTGCAAATTCTGTACAAATCTGCACTTGTACTGGGGGTAATACCGACCTAGGTCGTGCTGTGTGGGGACTTCCTGGGGTCTATTTCCAGCCTCTACACTTCGTAGTGACTAGATGAAATAAATCTGCAACCGGTGTTGGAATTTGTGACACAGTACGATCTGTCTAAAATATTCCAAAACACACACACGCTCTCCAGTAGTGAACATCAAACTACACATCCCAGAATCCCAAGAAGCATGTTTCTCCCCTATTCCACCAGGTTCCTGGAGGTGCTATAACTGACCCTGAGAGAGGTAGGCATTAGGGAGCTGCCATGTAGTTTATAGCAGTACTATTCACAGCTTACTTCACTTCTGGAGATTGGGGTAGGTCAGACTTCTGGCCTCATACCCTGAATGGGTTGTTGGAGCTCGTCAGCAGCTTGTCAGAAGCGAAGAGCATCCACATCAGAGTTTCCTTTTTAAGATGGACAGGGGACAATCGTCCTTTAAGCTAGGAGTCATAATCTAGTCTTGATTTTTCTGAAAGGAGCATTCTTTTGTTTTACTGCACATGAATGATGGTAAACATATTTTCAGTTTCTGTTCTATATGGATTGTGCTTGCAATTATCGAGCTGTTATGGAGGGCCATTATAATTTCAACTTAATTGCCATAGAGTGTCTATTGTCTAACTCATCATATTTTCTTTGGTGTGTGGGTGAGGTGGTTGTCTGCTTTCCACATGTCCAATGAGCAGAGCTAGTATGACATTACTCCCAGTTTTCGCACAAAGAGTGAGCGGCAAGGATTTACGGTTGGATGCAACAACCATCCCCTGTGAAGCTTAGCAGTTTATCAGGACTGTGTGCTTCAGTGCCAAGGGCACTGAATGTAGTTGTATTCCATTGCCACCTTGGAGCCTTAGCTTCCACGTGTGCATCGCCTATGTACCACAGGAGGTGGGCCTGACGATTCAAGTCATAGTTGAGCTGGTTGCTCATCAGCTTCTCACCAGATTGTAATCCAATGAAGTACTTCTCTGTTGGGTGTCAACATCTAACTCTGCTCTGAACAAGCTTGGTTGATTGGGTTATATATAAAATTGAGGCATCTTAGCTTTCATGTGAGAGTCTTGATGGTTGCAGGTTGGACCTGGAAAACCGGAATATCGTTTTCCCCATTCTCTACACCTCCTCTACCCACCAATGCTTCCAGTGTCAGTCTTCACTTACGCAGAACAGAACTACGATTATAAGATTGAATGCCATTTCTATAAAGATAGTTTATTTACATGCTTATGATGGAATGAATCGAAAAGGTTACTGTTCTATCCTGCACCATTATGAAACATACATTAAAAAACGGACATTGAATGTAGCTCTGCTTTTTCAAGTCGGTGGTACCCTTTAAGTCCTAGTATTCTTCAACTTTGGCAGTGTACTGATACATGAATTTCCATTCTCCTTCTGTAATAACGTCCTTGCTTGAACATTGGATCTGTGCTGCTGTGCAATGTTCCAAGCGCCTTCATTTCACTCTCGCTGACCCCATAATTCAGTGTGGACTTTCAGTTTCTATGTTGTTCGACTTCGACTCTCACTAATCTTTTTTTATGCCATATTTGCTGCAGCGTGTTTATTTTATTCATTTGTTTTATTCAAATGTTATATAAAGTGCCAGTTTGCAGTGAAAATGCTACAAAGTTTGTTTAGGATAGCACAGTCGGAATTCAATATAATATTTCAGCTCTGTGGATTTCACATGCATTGTCTTGTATGCAGGTTCCATTGGCACTGCTGCTAATAGTGGTGCGTCTTATCTTTAGTGCAAATATCTTTATGTTTTCTTTTGGGTTGCAGTATCGTATCGTAATCCTCCTATAGCGGACTAGGAGGGCTGGCTGAGGTGCTAAAACTCGCAGTATCTAAACGTGCTTACTTACGCTATATGCAGGAGAGGCAGTGAACTCTCAAAAAGCGTTGTTTTTGAAAAATAACGTTTCTTTTGTCTTTCGAAAACTTCAAAACATATCCAATTATCCAGAGATCAGTTGGTAAGTGGTTCCAAAGTTTAATTGCATAGACTGTTCTTGATCTGCCATATACTCTGGATTTGTGTACATGAGGGGCAAACACGGAATACTCATAGGAAGATCGTAATGGGCGACTAGCTGTATACCATTTTAGTTGTTTCTTTAGATAAATGGGGGCATTTCCCTACAGAGCTTTGTGGGCAATGGTAAGCAATTTCAAAGATATTCTAGATTTTATAGGAAGCCAGTAAAGAGGTTTGACAGCTTGAGAAATGTGGCCATGTTTAGTGAGGTTCAAGACTATCTGAGCTGCAGTGTTTTGAAGTAGCTGTAGGGAATATATAGATGGTTTGGTAGCTCCTGCAAAGAGGGCATTGCAGTCATTTAATCCTGATCCCACAATGGCACTAGCAATAGTTGCACAGTGGTGCTATGATAATAAAAGTCTCAGCTGCCTTAGTAGCATAAGATGAAAATTGGTTGATCGCAGGATATGAGACACTTGTGAAGCCACGGGAGCTCAGAATCAAGGAAGACTGCAACAATCTTGTCAGCTTTTGCAGGTTTAATCTTGTGTCTGCCTAAGATGAATTCTGGATAGCATTCCAATATTTTAGGATAGCTTTTAGGTCTACTGACAATCGTGGCTCTTTTCTTTCTTTATTTAGGCCCAGCCAATTATCAAACATCCATGTTTCAATGCTTTTAAAGATATGTTGCATTTTAGTTTGATTGGATTGGAGGTCTCCTTCCAGCTTGATAATGATCCGAGAGTCACCAGCATCATTTTGGAATTCAACACCTAATTCTGATAAAATGTCATGAAGCGGTTTAAGATAAAGGTTAAATAAAATTGGAGAAATACAGGCTCTTTGTGGGACGACTAACTCAACTGGCCTCAACTGTAATTGGGTCAGACGATATATTATCCAGTTTTATCTGAGATGTTCTGTTGCTGAGAAAGGAAGCCAACCAAGAGATGGCTTTATTTGAGGCACCTGTGATTTTTTTAAACCGCTGTAAAAAAATTGAGTGGTCTAAAGTGCTGAATGTTGCTGATAAATCTAACATCATCAGCAGACCTGCAGATCCCTGGTCCATAATATAAAGAAGAGAGTCTTTAATATCTATGTGGGCCTGTTCTCTGCCTCTTTGTCGACGGAATGCAGAATGATGGTCGCCAATATAGGCCTAGATTCCTGGAAGGTCACCTTATCCAGTATTTTAAGCAAGAGTGGGGGCATTCAAGATGGGACGGGTCGTTGTTACAATCCTTGGGATCCATGTTGGTCTTTTTTAATAAGGGGGGGCGTAACTCGCATTTGTTTTAGATTGTCTGAAACCAGTCCATCACACAATGATGCATTAGTAAATCTTGTGATTGATGGGCATATTAAATCTACACAGTATTTTATGACGGTCCATGGGCAAGGGTCTCCTGCGCAGTTAGTAGGGCAAAAACTAAGAATGATTGATTTAGTATCTTATGGGAAAAGTGGGTTAAAATCAAAGGAGTGCTCTAAATTGGGATCAGATTTAGTAAGTGTGAATGTGGGATCTATAATCGTGTCCTGTCTGGTATGACCTTGTGTCAATCTTTTCTGAGATAAAGTTTCTGTTTTTAGTAATTTTACTAGCAAAATTGGCTTAGATCTGATTGTACCAGAGTGAAGAATACCTTCCCATATTCGCATCGGTGGTGGATTTCTGCTGGTTCTCTTAAAGTTGCCAGTTCCATTTTAGAATTTGCTGCAGAGTCATCTCTCTAATTTAAGCATAAGACTGCTTGTTTGATTAGGATTCCTCCTCCATTTTCGTTTCAGTTTGCACACTTCATGTATTAGAAGGTTAGCTGTAAAATATTTGTTTTTTAGGCTTTCCATTTGGACTTTGTTACAAGTGGTGCTGCTTGATTAGTGAGTTGGGAAAGGTATCAAAGTACTTATTTGCAATATTGTGTTGGCTTCATCTTTAATCTGGGTATTAAATTAAAGAAGTCTGTCTCTTAAAGAGTGTGTGTTGTAAAACTCTTTGTGTTTTTGTAGGAAATGTATATGGTACCATTACAAGACGGGGAAGGCAATAGGGCCAGCGCCCGTTGATGGAGAACCAGCGCATAGCCTGATCAATCAACTGGTAATATCTTATAATTAGACAGTGCATTGTGGGTAATCACCCAGTACACGGTCACTGGTAATTACACATTTAACATTTCCTTCTCAAGGTTTCTTCATATACCCACTGCAAGGGAGCCTGTAAAAGTGATAATGACAGACTGCAATCAGAGCCCTTTAATCACAGGGTCCATGCCAACATTAAATTGGCTTGGCCATATTAGATGAACTTACCTAAAATAGAGCACAAAACAATTATCTGAATACCACACATGAGACTAAATCAGGCACCATTGTGTAATTTTGGTTCCAGTGGCCATTAATTAGTGGGTGACAGAAAAGTAGAGTTGTAGAAAAATTCTCAAGACCTACACTGGGAGTTCTTTCGTCAATCAAGATATGGGTCCATGGACTGATCTTCGCTTATGTCATGACCAAGCAACCGATCAATGGATAACTCAAAAATAGGTGGAAGTTCAATTTTCACTATATTTTGGTTATGAGGAGGATCAGGCGTAACTGTAGTCACAGTGATCTGGTTAGGCACTTACAACAAGCACGCTGGTATCTTACCATACTCTTCACCTTTTGTTTAGGACAGTGCTCATCTGTCCTCGCCACTCTCCATTGGTTCAGAACTGCCCCACTGCTCCTCTGGGCAGGCCAAACAGTAACTCTTAGTCACTGGTCTTTTTTAATATCCTAAACACTTTTGTTCTTGGATCTGTGTATTAGATGGCTGCTGTTGAAGTTGTCAGAGTCATGCATTGGTCATTCATGACCAGTCTACCAGGTACCCACAACCTAGATTTGTCAGACAGCAGTCAGGCATCAGACACTGCAGCAAGTGATGGACCCTGGGGTACTTAAGCCATCCGCTTCATCTCAGAGACTGGCCCTTGCAACTTAGGGCTTAAGCAGAGAGCATGCCTGATAATTAAATATATCAAGCTTAGCACAGGACCTTGAGCTTTTCATTGTGCAGGCCAGACGATGGCAGGGTCGGCAACTGGACTGACTCAAAATTACTAAAGCTACCAGTACTTTTTTCTATCGATTAGGGAAACCGCGCCTTTTCTAATTCAGCGTTTTCATTTAGATAGTATAGCGCCAGTTTCCAGCAACCTCACAGCTACAAGAACATGGCACAATTCTGGGCTATTCGACCAGGACACACATGAACATTGGAGATCAAATAATTGCCTTGAAAAAGACCAATGTGGTCAAAACACGTGCCGGCATAGTTTTGGTTTATCAATGACCATGGAATAAATACTGACATTATAACTTACACATGTGGATCAGTACTGATATGTTATATTGCAAATAACAGCACCTGTACATGGAACAATCCTATGATCTGTTTTGCTATACTAGGCAGGGGTAGCCTAGAGTTCCATAGTCTGCTAAAAGATTTCATCCACCATTTTCTCACCGAAGCCACAGCGCCTGGTTTCCCCAAATTTATTTTTCCTTGCGCTATATCCTCTGAACCAGCTTAGAAGAGCCATTCTGGCCCAGTGCTGAAAAGTGTGTACTGTTTGCATCTTCCACCCAGGCTTGCTCCTCTTCTTTCTCCTCTGCTGGTCTTTGCCACCCTCCACGTTTTGTATGTCTGCCTTCTCCTCTTGATAATTCCCCTCTCCTTATTAGTTTCTTTCCCTCTTCTGCTATTCCGTACTCAAGATCTCCACCCCCTAACTCCATATGGTCCCTGTTCAACTCTTTTACTTCTTTTATCTCTAGCCTCCCTTCTCCTTCCTTCCTTCCTTCCTCCCTTCCTTCCTTCCTTCCGCCTGCCCGTATCCTCCTCTTAAGTCTCTCTCCATTGCCAGTTTTCTTGCTTTTCTCTCCCCATGCTCTGAAGCATTCTCCTAACTCCCTCCCCTGCGTTCTGCATTCTGTGGGTACCACTTGTATTTTCTAGGTGTACATGTAATTGGAATCATAAAAGGGAGAGCCTACAGCAGCTGTGTATTATTCAGGAGGTGGTTTTCAGATTAGGAATGCCTGTGACTGCCATAAATTCCACCATGTGAATCTCCTTCTGCTGTGGACCAATGAGAGTCTGAGCCTTGGAATTAGATAGCATCTCCTCTTGGTTTGCTCAACTCCAGGATAGTGACGCAGCAGTACCTGGTTGATCCAATCTTCTCTTGTGATGAGGTGTTGCCTGCTCTCCCTTATTCTTGAGCGGCTAACTCACGAACCCTCCCACTTAACTGGTTTGGTTGTTGCTCAAACTGGTTTCCATAACTGTTGACCCATTGCTTGCAGTGCCCTTTGACCATGGGCTTGCAGAGCCGGGCTAAAGGATTTTGCCTTCTTGTCTGCACCTAACATCTTATATATCCTAGTGGGTATTAAAAGAACTCATGAATGCCACAACAAATTAGGTAAGGGATGAGGCGGAGGCACTGGTGGATCCCCGGTACACAGGGACCATCAACATGGAGGGGATAGCAGTTCCTGGTGCCAGGGTCTCAAACCACACCCCTTGCCTCTTCGATGTGACCTTGTCACAATTGTCTATGATGTTACAATATTTCCTAAACTTCAGGGTTTATCACTTAAAGGAATGTAAGTCAAAGGAACTGATGCAGTAATGTATTGGGAAATTGGAAAACAAGTAGGAATGTGTTACAACCTGTGTGTGGCAGTGCTGTTTAAAGTATTGCAAGCGCATGTCACAGGGTTAATCTCCTTGATGAGCAAGTTACCAAAAGTGTCAGACTGCTGTCAAGATCTATTTCATATGCAAATCTTCCTGTACACCTTCTAAAAGAAGGCAGATCATGTGCAAAGGCAGGCGGCGTTGACACAATTTCCAATATAAAAGTATAAAAAAGGAGCAATGACGATTTACCGTGTTTTTACTTCTTTTTGCCCTTCGTAGTGAAAATGATCAGAATTGCACTGGGACTGGGGCTTTTTTCCCTTAAGTGTATATGAAACTCGTCCCCTCTGTGCAATTTCCAAGGTTTTAGAAAATGACCTCTTACGTTTTCATTAAAATCCAGCCATCTATCTCTACTTTCACATGTGCATTTCTGCTGGCTCATGCTAAGAGCTCCCTGGTTCGTGCCTAGGTTTCCCTTGGTGTCCACATCTAGATCAGCGAATACCATGACCTAGTCTGACAAACAGTATTACAAATCCCCCTAGCGAAGTTGATCACTTACACATTTCTGCTTGCCAACCGTTCTGTCCATGGCCCTGCTCTCATTTTATGGAAACTTATTAAGGGATTACAATAGATCAGGAATATCTTCACATATGGATCAAGAAACGCATACCTGTATCCTAGGAGTGAAAGGCTAGATCAGGTAGATGAATCTTCAGAGAGAGGACCTAGAAGATGGACTAAACTCATGCTCCAAAAAACCAGGCGGCGAGATTGGGGTGTCTGCACCTTCAGAGAGAAAGGCCTGGAAATAGAGTACAGGAAGCATACGAAGAGGCCAGTGGAAGAAGATGCCTGCATCCCCCGGGGCAGAGGCCAGGAAATAAGAGATAGGTTGCATTCACTAAAGGAGAGGGCAATAGATGGGTATATGAAATTTCTGCGAGAGGTGTATCGACATATGTACAACTTGTAGATGGCATATATACATTCTACGATATGCAGGGAAGGAGCCCAAAAGACAAAGTATCTGTATCCTCGAGAGAATGGCACAATGATGGGGGATTTGTATCCCCTGAGGGAAGGGAAAACAGTGTGACGAAGTCACATGTAAGGGACCACTTAGGGAGACCAAGTGTCAGGGGTGCCCAAAAATGCTGTGAGACACTACCCAGTAAAGGTAAAAGGAGGATCTCTTAAGGATCCCCACTCCCAACATCCTGTGCCAGATTAAATTCCAAATAAATTAGGATAGGAGTAGTGGCTGAGGTTGCATTTAGAGGTAAAAAAAAAAAAACAAGTGGAGCAGACACCTGCAGCCACAAGCTGTTCCCTGGCAGAGCATATGCCCTTAATTTCTTTAGACACAGAGGTTTAGTGCTCTCTACTATCTGACAGGCTGCCAAATTGGAGTGGGTGTGCATGGCCATTTAGCCAGCTGATCCCGTAGAACAGCAACAGTGGTACAGAAATGCGGACACATGATTCCCCACATTTCGGTGGCCTAAGTCCCACAAACATCCCTTATATGCTTGCATAGGCAGAGGATGCTTACCAGTGGCATCAAGGCCAGTCACTGTGTGCAGAGACGGAGGATGGGACCACAGTACCTCAACCCCACTCCTACCTTATCATAAGAGATTGGACCAGGGCGTTAAGCTTTCAGTCCGTACCATGAAATCTAATCATCCAGTTAATGGGGTAGATGGATGAATGACACTTAAAGAGAAGGATAGAAGGTAAAATATATGAAAGGGAGGAGTGGAAATCGTGGTAGGGACAATCCCATCAGCTTCAGAGAAAAGGGACATTTGTGAACCAACCAAAGAGAATATGAAGTCATCGATGTCAGGTGTACCCCTATAAAGGGAGATAGAAAGAGCAGTAATTGGTACAGGCAACAAGTCGAGAGCAGGAGAGGAGGCGAATGCACCCAACTGTTTGAGAGAAAAAACATCCAAGGAAGGGGAAAAAGCAGTAGTCTGCTGATGGCTTTAGCTTGGACCCTGACAAAGGACAGAGAACAAGGAGTAGTAGTTGCACCAAGCCTACTTGGATAATTTATCAGACCCTGGCAGGAGCAGGAGATCAGAAGGGAAATGGTAGAGCCTGTTAAGGGTTCAAGCTCAAAAGGGCAACACACATCCGTTGGGTGATGAATTCAGCCCGACAACAACTCTGCAAAGGTGGAAGAAATATTTTCTGGTAAGCTAACGGAAATATCCTGGCAAAGGGGATGGCCTTCTTGTTGGTAAGGTCATTCCCCAAGGCAAAGGGGAGTGGGAAGTACTTGCTTGATACACCAAAGAGCTTTTGAAGACAATCGAAGGCCCCAATCGAGCCAAGAACAGAGCCAAGAGGAAATGAGGAATAAGCATGCCAGGTACTATAACCCTGGGACTGTGAGTAAATCAAGAAGCAAGCTGGGCTCTATATCCCTGAGACTTTGAATTTTAGGGTAGGAAGCCTGGACCTGGCCAATAAATCCTTTAAGGTAGACCCTTGTACATGCTTTGTTCACCACCCTGGCACCTTTGAGGTGATTGCGCACCGCCCCCCCCCCCCTTCCATGAGTTTCAGTACTCACCAAGGTCCCTTGTTAACGTTAATTAATGGACATTAACCTCATCGTAGGACTCATGGGAAACTAAGATCATAAAACAGACTGAAGATGGGGAGAGTCTCAGAAAAATGAACCTGTATCTCAGAAGGACTAGAGAAACTCTGAACGACTATTAACCTACTCACCTTATGTGTGTTCAATCCAGGATTCTGCACTGTTTACATTAGCAAGACATATAAGCCATCCTGTAGTGCTGGGGGAGGGGGTTGGGGGGAGGGGTAGGTTAAACACTCAGAATCATAGATGTTTATCCAACCCAAAGCCCAATAACATTGACCCTAATAAAGATTAACTACAATCTCTGTCACAAGTAAGCTGTTGATCTTACCTTGTCAAATCGGAAAGGAGCCAAGAGATAAGGTATCTTCATGCTTAGAAGTCAAGGCCTGTAGAAGGCCTGTTGCATTCTCAAAGAGCACAAAAAAGGTAGTGATTAAGAGAGAGACGGAGAGAAGAGCAAGAAAAATATGTTTGCGATAGATAGGCTAACTGCATTCTCATAGAAAGGGGTAATGAAATGGGATACCTGCATCCTCAGATAGAGGGGTCAGTAGAGGTGGTCCCACTTCTGGCTCTGGTTCATCAGGCTCTTCCCCTTTCTCTTCTTCTTCTCCCTCCTCTTCTTCTGCCTCCTCTTCAGACTTTTGGGATGGGTTGAACCAGACGCAACGGCCCTACAAACAGTGAATGGCAACTTTCAACAGTATTCAGGACACACCCGTCTTTCTCTTGCATGTTGGTCTTTCTCTAGATTTAGTCAGGGTATCCACATTTATGTTTCTGCCGATACTTTATCTGTTGGTCTACATTTTTCTTTTAAGCAATGTTTTTAACAAATTGTGCTTCATGACAACTCTGTTTAATTCCCTATACCCAATCTTGCAACACTAATAAAAAGATGGAAACCTACTGTCACATATTTCACTAGATGACCACTTTAAGGTTAAGTGCTGTGACAAGGTCAAAGCTAGGGAATAGGGATTGGACTACCCGGGGAGCAAGGGCCTACCACCCAATCCACAATGGCCCAGAAGCAGTATGTGGACCCCGAGCACCTCCATCCCATCGCCAGCCTATGTGGCGAAGACCCCTGCCAGATTATGGGATCTTCTAGTGATGTGACCAAGGAGGTCAGATTATCTCCCCAAGCTAGGGAAGGTTCGCCCCTGGGGTGGCATTGCAGGATCTCCTGGTCACCCTCACTCAGCCCCTGTCCTAAGGCAAAGGTCCGTCACATGGCAAGAAATAAGGAACTATTCCTTTTAGGAAAACGCAGGTTCTGCACCTGGCGACAATAAATTGAAAGGCAATAGTTATTCCCTCATTCTTGATGGTTAGTGCCTCAGATATTCAGGGAATCTCCAACAGATAAGAGCGGCTCACACAAACATAAAAGACATACAGAGAGGGCTGACAGGACCTGGTTCGCAGGCCTCACCAATGTCCAAGACCAAATAGGCTAGGCTGTGTGATGTAACAAAGTCACAGGGCTAACCTTACATCCTGCCCACTGTGGGGCATTGCAGACAAAGCCCACAGGATTCTCCTCAAAGACCCTACCAGAGAATCCCTCCAATTCAGAGCCAGAACTATTCCTGAACCCCCAAAAAGAGAAACTAGTTAGGAACTACCACATCCTAAATAAACAGGAGGGTAGGGACTGCAACTCCCAGGATGCATCACGTTTAGAGCTCAAAAGCAGATTCTGTAATGTCTACCAGGGATTCAGAGGAAGATACGCTATGGGAAAACACTAGCACATTCAGAGAGACCTCTTAAGTAAAAAGTAGCAGATTCTCACAGGGAACTCACTCCATTCTGCCCCTCCAAGCAGCCGTGCTTTTGAATGGAAAAAGTCTTGCTCCCTCCCTTGCGGCTGCAGCATTTAAGGTTAAGGAGAAAAATGTTTCCTTACCGAATCCAAAATGAAAAAAAATTTTGTAATGCCCATGGAAATGACCTTTTAAACACCAGAAACCAACAAAAGGAAGCTCTGTGCATGGGGTATCCAAGAGGCAAGAGGCAAGAGAGGAGCGGAGCAGAGCAGCAGGCAAACACCAGCTCCTGCACTGGAAACAAACTAAAACAAATCCAAAATGGTGGAAAACCTTTTATACGCTTCTTTTTCCTGGCTTGGAATAGGAAACCAATGATCTAATTTATTTAAAGGTTTGTCTCAGCCAGTAGAAGGATGTTGAGGGCTTTACAACTGAGGCTATGATCCAGAGGTAGTGTTTTTAGGAATGGGCGTAGAGGAGATGAGTTTGCTGGGGAAGCTAGAGTGCACCAGAGCAGGGGATCCCCTTGAGCCCAAAACAGGGGTGTGCTCTTTTGAAGGAAAGAAGAATCCCAATAACAGAAGAGAGATGTGCTCCAATGATCGGAGAAGAGCCCCTTCAACCCCACAAGAGGAGTGTGCTCCAGCGAGGGGGTGAAGAGCCCCTGGAACCCCAGAATAGGGATGTGTTACAGTGAGGAAGAGTTGAGGGGGGGAGGAGAGACCCAAAAGCCAAGGGGTGACCAAAATGAAGGGGTGTAGGTTTGGGACAATTGGCCAAGGGAGGAAGCCTTAAATCCTGAGAGAGGTGGAGTGGCCTTGTGGTCCCCACAAGAAAGGATAGGAACTGAGCTCTAGAAATCACTAAGCAAGTGAGCTTCTTGTCTGAAACTTCCTGTAAGCCTTTTTATTTGCTGGCCTTCATATATAATCAAGTTCAAGTGTTTACCAAACAACTTTCATGTAGCTGCCACCTTGAACCAATTTCCATGCAATAGTCTTATGTTTTTCTTTTAATAAAATTCTTTAAATTATTCCTGTATCACTAGTTGTGTGTCCCAGTGACTTGCTCCACAAGCCTGCTCAAAAGGTTTAGACATACAGAGCCAGTCTGCACATTTCGGGCCACAAGCCAGCGTACCTTCCAGTAAACTCCTTGGCTTGACTCCCTCGCTACCCAAGGTCGATCCTGCATATTTGCCCCCCCCCACTACAAAATTCACCAGCCACTGCTGGAGAGACCACAGATGAGGATTATGTTTCGAATACAAAGGGGCTGGGAGTGATTTAGCTCCTGCTTGTGGTCTAGAAGAGCCTGGGTAGTGTATGGGAGCGAGGGGTCCTCAGGCCCCCTCGCGTTGTACGCTCCTCAGTACAAGGCTTGGACCACGTGCCTCTGGTAGTGGGATTGCCCCTTGCCCTTATGTAAAGTTAACCATGGTTGACTGCTGCATAGATGGGACTACTGAGCAGGACACAGGCATCCATCTTTTGTGCCCCCTTTCGACTCCATCTTGGGTTAACAGGCCTCACTGCGATAGTACAGCAATGCTCAGCTCCCCTTCCACCGCAGCAGCCAAGGACAGAGACAGACACACACACACACACACACACACATACATACACACACACACACACACACACACACACACACACACACGAGACGGGCAGGCAGCTGGCTGGCCCCCACCCTTGCACTCCCCCTGCGAAGGAAAGCTCTGTGCTTCTATTCTCACGCTGAAGTTGGTGAAAGTTGCAACAATCAATATGCTACAGTTTTCTTCCTCTGAGATCACTGTTCGTCTGAGAACCGGCATGTGAACCAGGATGAGCTAAGCACTTTCTGCTCGATTCTTCCTCATAAACGTGCAAGCCACCCACCCCCATTAGAACAATTTATTGCCATCCTGACCCTGCACCCCCTGTAAGGTATTTCTTTCAAGTGCCAGACCCTCGCCTGTGCTGCAAAACCCACCCAATACACTCCTTACTGACCTTAAGCATTTTTATTACTATATATGTTTTAATTGTACTAATGAGTTTGAAACCTAGGAAAAGATGCGAAACATAGCCTGATTCTTCTACATGCACAATAAGGTCAAGGCCTCCAATTAACACCACGAAAGACGCAATTGTACTGACAATAATCATTGTGTGTGACTTATATAGAAATGTGACAAGTAGCATAAAATGTTTTAAATAATGTGTTATTTAGTGTGTAACATATTAGCTTAGGTAGTGACCACAGTGACCGGACCCTGACTTGCGTGGAGCACAAGATGTTTGACGTCCGTCATCTCGTCAGCCACTCAGCCAACCAGGAGGAAGAGATGACACCCACACCTACAGCACCACACCGCCTGGCCAATCGGGTCCATTTAGCATTTTTTGTTAGAGTTACTTTAATTAATATAAATATAAGTGTGATGTAATGAGAGGCTGAAGGGTTTTTTGGGTTATTTCCTAGCTGGAGAAATAAACCATCCTTTGAACTCTTGCAGCCGGGTCTCAGTGCCTCTTTCCAGTGTCAGCTATTTTATTTTCTCTCACAAGTAGTAAGCCGGGGAAAGGCACCTACAGTAGTTTGACACCAACAGTACCAAGAGCTACTTTTGGCTCCCAGGCTACCTGATGCTGAACAAACACACCAATGTGAATTTAAATCTGGGCGCTTGAGGCGAGCTATAAACAAACATTAAGACACATCTATACAACATTTAGAGCATAATGGGTAATCCATAATGGACAAAATTATATTTTTGCATTTAATGTGGAAGTTAGATTTGCGGAACGCCATCTACTAGCTCGTGGTTCTCCAGTGGTAGATCCTGGTCACTGGCTAATGCTGGATACACAGGAGCTGCTTTTAGCCCCTGCCTATCAAATCTTGATTTTGATCACTGGAGGAGGAATGTGTAATGGACATAGAAGAGAAAGGCATGAAGAGCAAAGCGAGAGAGTGGAGGGGAAGTTCAAGTACAGATGATGAAGGTGGAGTAACATCAAATAAAGAGAAAGGAGTAACATCAAAGGAGAGGGGAAGAGATTGAGGAGAGGGCATGGTACAAGAAGAGACAGAGAGAAATAAAGTTGGGAGGTGGAACACTGAAGGAAAGTTGAAGGAGAGGAGGTGGGGGAGAAACAACTAAAGAGGAAAGAGAGGAGGTCGAAAAAGGATACCGAGAGAGAAAATTAAGTGGAAGGCCAATCTCCATTTAGAGTGAAGGAGGGGAACCCTACAGAAGAGAAAGTTAGGAATGTTTGAGGAAAAGGAGAGACAGAGAAAAGGTGGTGTACAAAAAATTAATCAAAGGAGGCTGGCGGAAACCTGGAGAAGGAGAGAAGGGAAGCAAGTCTTATATAAAAGGCCCAGGGACTCAAGCTCCTTAAGTCCTGGCCCAGGAGGGTGCTCCAATGCCAGTGAAAAGAGGCCAGATCAAGGCTCAGATTTAATCTAGAGACAAGAGGTTGGGGGAAACAACCACGTGCATAGCTGTAAGATGAAAGGTTGCTTTATTAAGATCAAACAATGGGTGAAAAGGCCGGAGTAAGCTGGGTCCATCTGTGCATGCCTCGTCTGACCCCTTATCCTTGTCATACAATTTAAGAATGATGGTTGGTGATGGCTGGTGGCAAAGTGTCATGCGCCTCTCTGTGGCGCCTGTGGCCCAGATTACGTCTAGGCGACCATTAGCTGTTCCACCACGCTCTGTGCGCAACGTGAGTTGCGGTCTAGTGTTTCACCGCTGCCATTGCCATAGCTCTTAAGCCATGCCTGCACCAGCATTCGGCACGGTGCAATCTATGCAATTAGTTTCCCTGCAGCCTTTTGGTTGGCAAAAGGTAGTTTTCCTTTCAGTTCCACTGTTGGGAACTTTTCTCCCTTTGTCTCTCTCTCGCACGGTGCCCTGCTCCCTGCAGGTGCATCCGTGCCCTTTGTCTTCATTTCCACTCTCTATCCTTTGCTTTGCACTTCGGTGCTGTGGCGCAGTGCTTTCACTTACCTTCTCATTCACCGCAGGATTTCCCGCATCCACTCTTTACACTTCCCTAATCTCACTGCTGTTCTGGCTTACCCCATGTATGCTTTGATCTTTCCGATTGTGGAGTCCCGTCTACTCGCTCTACTCGTATACACTTTCTCTGGATTCTTCACAGTTGAGCCTCAGAGGGGCTTTGGATCTTGTTGTTGCTACAACTCTAAGCCATAGGAGCCCATCTTCCAACAGAACCATTTGGAGGAGTCGTGTCCAGGAGTTATTTCTACCACTCAGAACCTGCTGCTTATTAGGGTTTTTGCGCCTTTGTGAGGCTTTTTCCCCCTGAAATCCCTCCCGGGAAAGGAGTCACAGGTGTGCTGTTGTGGAGGATTTCACTGTGGCTTCCTCTGGGGTTCGACACATTCTTCATAAAAACAATAAATTAAAAAAAAGGATTACCATGCCCTGCGGACCCCAGATACCAACCAGCTCGGAATCCAGTCTCTCAGGTGAGGATGAGGAGAGTTAGGGTTCAGGGGACAAACAGTCCAATGGGGCTGACAGTTTGCAACGCCCAAATCCAGAAATGGCTACTGCAATAACTGGTAGCTACTGTCCAGAATCTATCTCTGGAAGTGCAGAACCTAAAAACGGAAAACATGTTGTGACAAATGGTATCGACTCGAGATCCCCGACACGTCGACCTGCCACCCATGGCTCTACCGACAGGCAAGTTCGATGGAACCCCAAGAAAGCTTAATGAGTTCCTGGATACTTTCAGTATTCATTTCACCTTCCGGGCAAATACCTACACCACCGACCATGTCAGAGTAGGGTTTGCCATCTCAAACATGACAGGAAACGCTCTGGCTTGGGCAACTCCTCTGGTCACCAGTTCCAGCCCGGTGTTACAGGACTATGGGGCTTTCATTGCGCAACATAAGCATGCTTTTGAGAGGCCCGAGATCACATTCAGCCTGCGAAGACCTTTTGGACGTCCGACAGGGGCAGTCGGACGTTCTTTCATACATTACTTCTTTCAAGAGGTTAGCCACTGAGACTGGGTGGCCCGAGCAATCTCGGTTCGTCATATTTCAGCACATACTCAGAGAGGAGATCAAAGAGGAGTTGACCAGGACTACTCCTCTTGCTTCCCTCGCCGAACTACTGTCAGCAGCACTCCAGATTGAATACAGATTGCAAGAAAGACAATACGAAAGGCGACGCCTACAAAACGCTGCTCTGGTTACGGAACCTCCTCCTCCTATGGCCTCTACCTCATCGCAGAGAGATGAACCAATGCAGATAGGAACTGCCCGACCCTCTTTAACACCAGAAGAGCAGAAACGCAGAAGAGAGAAGGGCTTATGCGCTTATTGCGAATCAGACAAACACCTGATTCGGGACTGCACACAGATCCCACCACAACACTTGGGAAATGAGAGCCCTCGGTCCTAGGAAGGACAGGCCACAGAGGGGTCGCATCCAGTCCCTATGTTTCTCTCTCAATCAGTCCAAAACACACCCCGGAGGATTCCAGACTGATGGTGCTTAATGCACTGCTCACCTTAGACCAACGCAAGATTGAAGCCTTGGCCATTTTAGATTGGAGGGCCGCAGTAAACTTTGTGGACACAATCTGGGCAGACAAGATGGGCCTACGCAGAATCAACCGCAAGGAAGACCAAAACGTCAAAGGAGTCGCCAGTAGCCCTCTTAGTTCTGGACCTATAACACAAACCACGGAAGACCTAAAGGTAACCATCCAACATCACGAGGAAAACATTATGTTTGATATAATACATGCAGCACATTTTCCAAAGATACTAGGAATCACATGGTTGCGGATGCACAACCCCCGGATCGACTGGTCCACTAACCAATTAGGTTTGACTCTCCGTTTTGTAAAAAGAACTGTCTCCATGGGATATCCTATCAAGAGGTGCACACTCTTCCGTCCATCATCAATACTACTATTGGGGTGCATACGATCCTGTTTCATCTTTCGAACTTCGATGTAGACTTTTCAGACAAAACACAGTTGGAGTTACCTCCCCAACGACCAGAAGACTGCTCAATCGACCTGGCACCAAACGCCTTGGTGCCCTTTTGGAGGATGTTTTCATTGTATCAGGTCGAGAAGAAAGCCCTCCGATCCCATCTGGACGACAACTTGTACAACTGACTCATTCAACCCTCTAAGTCCCCAGCAGGTGCTCCCCTTTTCTTCATACTAAAAAAGGGATTCACTCGATCTCAGGCCTTCTATCGATTTTCGAGGGTTAAACAAGGTTACCATCAGGGATCTCTACCCGATGCCTCATCACGGACATCCTCGAGGCAGTGCAGGGAGACAAAATATTCTCCAAGTTAGATCTTCGCAGTGCATACCACCTGTTAAGGCTCCGTTCTGGCGATGAGTGGAAAACGGCATTTAGAACACCTTTTAGGTTGTACGAATACAGTGTGATGCCGTTCGGCTTAGTGAGTGTCCCAGCCGTTTTTCAACGGTTTATGGACCGCATCTTTTCAGACCTTATGTACATCTCGGTCATAATCTGTCTGGATGACATCCTAGTATTCTCTCGGAATCTCCAAGACCACAAACACCATCTCACCGAGGTCCTGAATTGGCTGAAGACCCAACATCTCCTAGCTAAGAAAGAAAGGTGCATTTTCACAGTAGATACCATACCCTCCCTTGGCCTCATACTGTCTCAAGGCGACGTACAGATGGAAAACAAGAAAACCGAGGTGATACTCAACTGGACCGCTCCCACCTCGGTAAAAGAAGTGCAGAGGTTTCTGGGACTATCCAAATTTATAGGCGTTTTATTCCCATGTTCTGAGGTGGTCCTGCCCATAAAACACTTGTTAAAGAAATCCTCTATGCCCTTCCTCTGGAGCCTTCAAGCGCTTCAACAGCCTGAAGGAGCTGTTCTACAGCGCTCCTATTTTAGAGCATCCCGATCAAAGGAAACCATTCATTCTTGAGACCGACGCCTCTGCCACCACAATAGAAGCAGTCCTGTTGCAAGAACAAGACCAGGAGGAACATCCCATTGCCTATCTCTCGCGTACTCTCACAGAGAGCAAACGGAATTACTCTGTGATAGAAAGGGAACGCTTAGCTATGAAGCTAGCCTGTGAGGAGTGGCAGCATTTGTTGCAAGGAGGTCTGCACCCTTTCACCATACGGACTGAACATAAGAATTTCCCGTTGCTACAATCAATGGACTGTGTCAATTCACGTCAGCCCCGATGAGCCCATTTTTCGTGCAATAGGACTTCTGGATTACATACTTCCCTGGCAGTCAAAACACATTAGCAGACGCTCTGTCTCGTAAAACAGTCCTTCAGTCGCAATCCTCCCTCCAACCAGAAAGGTTCTTCGCTAGGAACAAAATCATTGCTCACATTTCATCATTTCTACAAGTTAAGGAGGTACCTCCAGATGCAGGAACAACACTCATCAAGTGGGAAGGCCTCTTGTTTCATGAACATCGGCTTTACGTATCCACAGTCTCCCTCCGAAAAAAATAGTATTGGCATGGTGTCACGACCACAAGACGGCTGGACACAGAGGTCAAGCCGGTACCCTGGACTTGCTTAGGCGATCATTTTATTGGCCTGGACTAATGGCAGATGTCAAAAGACATGTGCAGTCTTGTAAAGTGTGTGCTAGGAGTAAACATGTCACATCCAGACACATCGGTCTGCTCGAACAGGGACCCGTGCCTACTCGCCCTTGGAGTCGCATAACAACAGACTTTATTGTCGACCTACCAAAGTCCCAATAATGCACATGCATCATGGTAACAGTGGATACTCTGTCCAAGTTAGCACACTTCTAACCCCTACCTGGACTCCCCACGGCCGCAAGCATGGCGGAGGTGTTCATTAAAGATGTGTTCTGCCTCCAAGGCATGCCGAATAAGATTAAATCTGACAGGGTAGCCAATACCCAAATAGGCTTTAGAAATCGATGTGTACCAACCTGTGTATCGAACAAGCCCCATCATCTGGGTTCCACCCCCAAATCAATGGGCAAACTGAACGATTGAACAGCACTTTGGAGCAGTATCGCTGATGCTACATCAACTGGGAACAAGACAACTGGGTGGCTCTGTTACCCACAGCAGAGTTCGCTTTTAATAACTCCTGCAATACAGCCACCGGTCTTACCCCATTCTACTGTACATACAGACAACATCCCAACACTGTGCTTCTGTTGACCTCAGTACAGTCCAATCTACCGGCCATCGAAGGCACCCTATCCCAATTGTCAGAAGCACACAAGACCACCAAGCTTTGCCAAGAAGACAGCCAGAAGGCATATAAGATCCAAGCCGACCGACACCGCCGGAAGGTACCTGAATGGAACGTGGGCTCCAGGGTATGGCTCTCTACCAAGTACTAGCAGCGCTGGGCGCGTTCCGTCCAAATGATACCCCCCCCCGGTACATCGGACCTTACACCATTCTTGCCAAGATCAATCCTGTGATGTTTCGGCTGAAATTGCCCCTAGCCTTCAACACATCCATCCAGTATTTCATTCCTCTCTCCTCAAGGAGGCAGCCCAAGACCATGGTCATCGACCTTACCTGTTGTGAACACCGACCTTTCCTGAAGTGGAGCATGAGGTATCCCAGATCTGCGATTCCCGCTAGGTCGCTTGAAGTATCTGGTCCATTGAAAAGGGTACTCTAGATCAGAGGATTCATGGGAACCTACATCACATATTTTGGCACCAGACCTCCTTAGGAAATTCCATCGGGCACATCCGGGGAAGCCGGGTGGCACCCGATATGGGAGGGGGCATACTGTCATGCATACTGTCATGCGCCTCTCTCCGTGGTGCCTGTGGCCCATAGTACCTCTAGGCGGCTATTAGCCATTCCACCACGCTCTGTGCGCAACGTGAGTTGCGGTCTAGTGTTTCACTGCTGCCATTGCCATAACTCTTGAGCCACACCTGCACCAGCGTTCGGCGCGTTGCAACCTATGCGGTTAGTTTCCCTGCAGCCTTTTGGTTACCAAATGCTAGTTTTCCTTTCAGTTCCACTGTTGGGAACTTTTCTCCCTTCTGTCTCTCTAGCACAGCGCCTGCTCCCTGCAGATGCGTCTGTGCCCTTTGTCTTAATTTCCGACTCTCTCTCCTTTGCTTTGCGCTTCGGTGCTATGCCGCAGTGCTTTCACTTACCTTCTCATTCGCCGCAAGATTTCCTGCGGTCCTCTCTTTACACTTCCCTAATCTCAGTGCAGTTCTGGCTTACCCCGTGTATGCTTTGATCTTTCTGATTGTGGAGTCCCATCTCCTCGCTCTACTCTTATGGATACACTCTCTGGATTCTTCACAGTTGAGCCTCAGAGGGGCTTTCGATCTCTTTTTTGCTACAACGCTAAACCATAGGAGCCCATCTTCCAACGGAACCATTTGGAGGAGTCATGTCCAGGAGTTATACCTACCACTCAGAACCTGCTATAATATGGTTTCTAATTCCATCACTGTTGATTCTTGGAAAAATAATCACCGTTGAGATCAGACTATAAACAAAAAGAGACCTTCACGTTTCTCTTGGCCTTGACAGTTCCTATGTCGACCATTCCTGATGCTACAGTTTGTTTCTGACACTGAGGGACAAGTTACATGCCACTGTGTGACGGTGCTATGGCTTAATAAACGTTCAGCTAAGATGTATACTAGTATATTTTAGAAGAACTTCAATATGCTGTGAAACAGAAGATAGACAATGTGTCCGAGGCTAT
The DNA here is from genome assembly GCF_040938575.1 of Ambystoma mexicanum. Lineage (NCBI taxonomy): Eukaryota > Metazoa > Chordata > Amphibia > Caudata > Ambystomatidae > Ambystoma > Ambystoma mexicanum. The sequence goes on from NC_090923.1 coordinate 921,403,809, forward strand.
GTGCATACTTCAGACCACAGCACAGGATACCGGCTGACTTGACACAGCTGATCATCCTTCATATTCTTGTGGGAGGAGTACCACTGAGAAGGGAAATGGTGTCAAATTCCATTTGTGACAAACCTCATTGTAGAATGAAACATGCAAAGTATTAACAGTAGAAAGGTACATTTTCTAAATGCACCAAGTGAGTGCCATTATTTACATGTGCCTCTATTGTTATGCTTTTGTGGTCTTTTGTAACTAATGGCCATAATGTCAGTAGACTATGTTTTAATAATAACACATGTATAAACATTCTTTTATTGGTAAATTCGTGTTGCCATGGCATAGGTGGCTTGTGACTCATTTGTCTTGTGAAGACACAAGGGCTGACTAACTTTGATACCACAATCATCAGCTGCACCAACCAATCCAAGCTCTATTTTGGTCTTGCATGCCTTGAGGTTTCTCCTGGATTGTCCTACCGAGGACCTGATAGAGCCAAATAAAAGGATTTCAAATAATGGAAACTGTTGATTCCTTCTTTGTTCACCCCCTACCTCTTTGAGTACCTAAACGATGGATTTTTATGTTGACGATACCCGTCTTGCTGACCAAGGCACAGGGTACATTAGGGTGCTAACTGTTCAGTTTTTGGTTTGGTCATCAACTTCTCAGACATGATTTGGTGTCATCAACCCTATCTGGACACTACTGTCATCAGGCTGTGCTGTCCCGTACCAAGAAAGTAAACCATTTGCAGAGCCATAATTATAGCCTAAATCAGAGATACAACCAAAGAGGTTTGCCTGGCCTATTGACAGGGAACATAGGCTCTGCTCACAAACCTGATAAGAGGAGAAAATGTATGCAGGCATGGAATTTTCCTGTAGGAAACGTTGGCCACAGAGGTGGTGAATGTGGACCTGCTGGGTCTTGTGCACAGTAAGTCACTGATTAGCTCCAACTGTAAACACTGGTTCTGCTTCACTGCCAAAAATGAAAGCCTGCTCCCGCATTAGACGTCCGAGACTGTACAGGCTTATTTTGAACCCACTTCTTGAAGGGATACATTACAAAAACGGTAGCATTTATGCTCACCTTCAATTACATAAGACCCTTTTCTATCAAGGGAGTCTCTGAATTTAGGATGGCAACGACAATATTGTATTTGCAAGCCAGCAACAGTGCCATATATTAGTTCTCTGGTTGAAACACTGAAGTGAAAACCCCTATTCAAGAGTGAAAACAATTCACTGTGGAAAGCTAGATGTTAAAATAGGTCTTTTGAAAAATATAAAGACTTGGCATTTACTGGTTCGTAGAGGTCAGATGCAGCACAGAAAACAGCTACCATCTGGGTGATCGATCCTTACAATCCTTCATGATGGCCATCCCTTGCCTCCAGATTCTCCTTGACCTCTCAGCTGTATTTAACATAGTAGACCACCAGACATTCACCGATAATCTACATCACTGCATGAGTACCAGTGAGATCATCCTCAGCTGGTTCAAATCCCACCTTTGTAATTGCCAGCAGTCTGTAGAAATGGATTCCTCCAGATCACCAACTCTACCCATCACGTGTGGAATCCTGCAATGATCCATCCTCTCTTTAGTGATCATCAATATTTACATGTAACGACTTGGCCCTCTTTGTATCAGGGGTCCTCCGTTCCCCCTGTATAAAAATTGTAACCAAAAAGGAGCACATCGGGCAACAACGCTGTTTATTACAGCTGGGAGAGGGCAAATCAAACAAAACAGTAGACTGGAACTGATTGATGAGAGCCGACATCTGGGCATATAGTGAACATTAGTTTTATACTACAAATACAAGACATTTGAAACAGTTGTAGTTCAGAATGTTCACATTTTTCATGTTTCCCAAGAAACTCATTGGGTAAACTACATCATATCCTTAGGGCTTAACGTATGTTAGTAGAATGTGATTGGAGCAAATAGATAAACCGTATACCGACTCATCGCCTCCCCATGTGGCGCCATTGCTTCTCACCCTTCCCGGGAACAGTTTGCAATTAGTAAAATAACATTTGTGCTGACTGCCAGGACATTATTATTCTGCCATTGGTCAGCACCATTGTGAGAGGAACACAAGACACCCAGCTTCTGGTGGGAAGGAAGACATTCACATGGCTCCTTGCTGGATAACAGCCTTTGCAAACCTTGTGGTGGATACTCTGAAGGCTGGCCACCTTTCAGGGACATGAGGAAACTTACGTTTGATTGATCCTCCCAGGAACGCCACTCTGTTCAGCTTCCCATACCCATATCCACCTGCTGACAGGCACTCGTAGCTATGTGAATGATTCTCTGGCTTAGGTCCACTTCCCCGCTACCCCCAAGTGCCCGTAGGCTTGGCTTGCCGCCCTGTCATTACATCACTCAGTGTTGTCTTAGCTGCTTCAGTCTGCCCGTGACGCACAGCAGGAGCCCCGTCCTCCTCCTCCCCGACCCATAGAGGGCAGAGCAGGTTTCCCGGGCGAGGCCCAACCTGGGGGCATCCCTGCTAAATGTGTTTACCTGGTATTTTTTCCACATCTCGTAATAATATACAAAAGCTCTCTGGGCTGATAGCATACACAATGCAACCCTACCCCCGCATTTCCCTGTGTGGCCTTCTTTCATGGCGTAACTGCAGTTCATGTCTCTCCCCCCTTGGCGGTGCCCCATTCCTTCATGCTTACTTCATTAAGTAGCATGTCTCCCCCCCAATCTGGCAATGAATTAGCACCTTTAATACACCATCCTCGCTCCAGACAACATCCACATCCATCAATACGCAGATTACACACATCTCTACCTCCAAGATAACCTCCATCAAAGATATCCACAGAGTCCAGGCCTGCCTCCCATTGATCCAGTCGTGGATGTCCAGCGCTTGCCTGAAGGTCACCCCATCCAAGAATGAATTCCTACTCATGACAACAACACAGACATCAAGACCCGACTCTCTGCTATGCACGTCTAGGGCTTCACACCTCAGCTAGCCACACGTGGCAAGTCCATTGGGTTTGCTATCAACCGATACTTCTTCTTCAAACAGCACATAGCAAGGAAGACACAAGCAGCTTGGTACAAACTCTCTCTCCTGCAGAAAATCAAGCCCTTTATCCCAATAAACAACTTCAGATCTGCTGTCAATGCCTTGGTACTCTTACCGGAATGGTGGAAAGGCGACTTGCGGCGACTACTGTGGCACCCCTGAGATGTGTCCTGCATGCTGCAGCCCGACTCAAAGGATTCCTCAAAATCGACCACAAAACCCCCACACTAATTTGGTACTATTTTATTGGGCATGAGATATTTTGCCATGCAACTTTTCTAGGAAACTCGTATAATATGCAATCTGAATTTGTAAAGCATGCGACCACCTCCAAAGAGTCATAGTGGTGTACAGTTTCAGCTCACCACCCAACAATGTTAAGCAGGGAAGAGCAGAAACTGACGTTATTGTGACAAACATGCTATCATTTGGGGCCAGGAGCAGACTTGTAATAAATGGTGGGCTTTGGAGAGAAAACGCACCAACCATAAACAACCATCACCTAAGGTTCGCAGAAATAAATCTGGTGCAGGGTGGAAGGAGCAAAAGGTTTTTTTAAAATATATTTTTTAAAACTTTTTAAAAGGTGGGCCCATCTGACAAAACACCCAGTGGACTATGCACAGAGATTGAAAGGTTAAGGCTTCACAGACCAGAGGAGATACAGACCCATCGATTCAAATGAAAGAAAGTTTGAGCTGCCACCTTCTATACAAATTGGAGCCATCGTGATAAACGACTGAAGGAGGAAATAATATACTCCTTTAAAGTAGTGTAGAAGGGATGAGAAGATGGCATCTACCAAGGAGACATTGTGGCTACATACAACCGAGATCAAATTTCAGTGGAGAAGCCGGAGCTGATAAAAACATGATTTCAAAACAGCCCAGACCAGGGGCCACTTATCTAGAGCGTGTCTAGAATAACACCCAAGTAATGGACTTGGGTCACAGAGGGTTAGGGTGACAGTCAATACCATAGAACCATAGCAGGCAAATGGGTCGCCCAAATGGATGCATTTGAAAGTTTTTATATATCCATTTTGTCTTCATACACAGGGAAATATGTAAAACTGAAGGTTTGCATATTTAAGTACAATAGCATCCATCCATCCATCCCTTCCCCTATTTTTACCCACACTGTGGCCTTAATTCATGCATTATTTGTGCCAAAAAAAACGGGATTTTTTGTGCCATTCTGCCTGCAAATCCCCATTTGTTAAACAGGGATTTGCGGGCAGAATGGCATACAAATCCCGTTTTTTCGGCGCAAATAATCCATGAATCAGGGCTCATATGTCTTCCAGCAGCCCATTATCCCCGTTTTCCTTGCTCCCATCAATGACTAAGCTGAACCTGCACTGGTTACCTGGCTACCCTCTGATCTCGAGCCCGGGTCCCCTCCCCGCCAGTTGCACACCTACACTGCCCCCCTGGCAACCCTTGCACTCAGGGACTGTTTCTGTATCCTTACAGCCCCTACCAGCACTTGGCACCAGCTGGCTGCACTTTTATTTATTGTCTTTATTTCTTTTATTGTTATCTTATGTATTGCACTCCCCCTTTCCCACTCCCCTGAACTTGTGCGATCTCAATGTCACCTGGCCTAGTAAGATCGTTGTCTCAGTCTTCCCTCTGTCCCCCCTCCCTTGCCTCGCTGTGCCTTGAAACACTAGTGTATAGGCGCGTTATAAATATCATACTACTTGCAGTAATTCTTGAATATTTTCCTGCACCAAGTTAGTGGTACAGGTCGTGAGTCCACCGCCTTTGCCATGTGGTCTTTTTGTGCGCACCAACTGCAAGGCGCTTTTTTTTTTTTCTCCTTTTTTTTATCTCTCTCTCTCTCTCTCCCTCTCTCTCTCTCTTCCACATTTTTAGAATCTGCTTCTCAACAACTACCAAAGCGCTGTCAATCCATCGTCCATGACCATAGGTTATCTCGCTCCCATTTATTTTTGACAAAATTATAACCTGGATAAGGTCTCTAGGGAAGTTTACATTAGATATCATATTCAGTCTATCCAATAGCTCTGACCAAAAGTCTGCGACTCTTGAACAACTCCCTAACAAATATGCTAGTGTTCCTTTTTCTGGACCACACCCCCAACAGATAACGCTATCCAATAAACCAAGTTTATGCATTCTAACTAGAGTCCAATCTAGATATCCCAATATCTTTTTTTCTTATAAGTCACGTTAAATGCATTTCTCAATACTCTCCCATTGCGCTATAGAAATATCACATTCCAGCTCTGTTGACCAAAAAGACTGCAGCCTATCCTGTGTTTTAAACATCATTGCCTCACCCCATTGCTTGTAGTCCATCTCCCAAAATAAGCCACTCAAGGAGTCTTTTTAGAACAGCCAGACAAGTATAGAGTCTGTGGCTCAGTGGACCAATGCATCCACTACAGGGGTCTTTCTTGGACCTCATGGTCACATGTTCAAATCCCGGCGGCAAGTCCACTCAGCCTTCATCCTTCCGAGGTCAGCAAAATGAGTACCATTAAGTTGGGTAAGAATAAACATCTGTTATTAGCACCAAGATGCCTCTTAGAGGGTGAATGTGCCCTTGCTTATAGAAAGGCGTACAAACAGGGTGGAGAGCAGTTTATGTCCTGCTATACACCTCTGGGAGATTGTACAAATGTCTTGGTTGGGGGGGGGGGGGGCATATCTCGCAACACAAACATAGGGAAGATTATTTGAATCATTAACGGTGCCTATGTCACTAGCACTTTCCCTCTGGAAGAACTAAGCTTTCCCTTCCTTAGACAGTGGTGGTGTGTCACAGTTATATGACTGCCCAACAAGGCTATGAACCTTAGATGATGTTTCCCTACATGATTGTATATTTAAAAAATATAGTTGGGGATAGATATATATATATAGATATATAGATATATATATATATATATATATATATATATATATACACACACTGCGGCTTGACCCTCAGCTGAAGGGACTTCATCAAGGTTTCTAAATAAACGGAGGGGGGGGTTACTTTCAGACTGGGATTTACCCAGAATATTCTTTATTCCACCCTCAACTGAATACATGTACCAAAAGATATAAAACTCTAGTTTGAGAAGAGAACTTAATCAACTGTTATTCTGTCTAACAAATGCTAATAAAAAGATGTTACAAAAAAAACCCTCTAGTTTGGCTGGGTATGATAGGATCTAGATTGTCAGTTTCTATAAACATAGCTCACAAAGGTACTGCTCGTTTTCATTCACTCTAAGATTAATTATTTGTTCTCTCTCGCTCTTAAGGAAAGTAAATGGTAAATGAGGATATTGCTCATTGGGTTTTTGCTCAGGGGCGGTTCCATTTTCAGGGCTACACCTTTTACACCAATGTTAACAATAACAAGCGTGTACCCATTACAAAGGGTTAATGGGTGGCAACTAGCTTGTAAAGGTATTTCAGATATTCCTATTAACTAACACTATACTAACTTAGATTAAAGGGCACCCTAGAAAAGTAAGGAACTAGGCCAATGGATTTAATTGAAGCATGTTTCCTTTGGCATAACCTCTGAAGGGCATATAGGAGCTCTACCTAAAAACATCAGGTGGCACCCAAAAGGATCACAGGGCTGCCCAATGGCTAACACCTTCCAGCTACCCATGATCTTTAAAAGAAATGACTCGCAAAGCGCGCTCTTCCATGAATTAGCAGTTACTATGATAAGTGAGGTGTCAGGCTGACACTGTGTGATAATAAATAACTGATACTCATTGCCTCTGTTTGTTCACATTCATGTGTATTTACACCTCACTTCTCACAGTAACTTTGCTAATTCATGGAAGAGCGCGCTTTGCGAGTCATTTCTTTTAAAGATTTTTAAAGACATTACCGGGTACGAGTAGACATGGTTTTTGACCTCTGCAGCACAGCCCAATTCCAACAATTATTCCAAGACGTGCAGAGCGCACACATAGGGTCTTTGCCTACTCCTTTCTTTTGTGCAGCTACCCATGATGACTGTTTTCCTCCTAATGAACCTAAGAGCTCAGAATATATCGCTTGTCCAAGATCACAAGGTGCTGCTTGCTGCATTTAAGAACAATGTACGCACATATGCGAGCACCAGTACATCACTTGTACGTAAAATGCAACACGAAGCAATACATTTTGTCATAATGTTGTTGTAAAAGAGTCGAGGATTGACGGATATTGTTCTGTGGCCTAGATCAACTGCTACATGTTTAGTTATTCGTGTTTTTCGAGGTTTCTTGAATTAATGATGCAGTACTCCACTTTGCATTGCATTTTTACTCAATCGCTGCCATGTTTCATGTCAACATTGTGTCAGGCAGTACCATAATTACCAAACCATAAGTGACATGTGCTTTAGGGTTTTGGAGATGCTTATTCTTATTGCTGCTGTAACCTATGAAATGCACAGTTTATTTTGATCAAGTTTCCAACCAATTGTCGTACATTTTTGCCCAAGATCAAAGGACTGCTTCAGAATACTTGTCTTGATCAAAACTTTGTGGGCAATGCTAAAATATTGTGGCTAAATATAAAATCATTTTGCTGACTTCGTTTTCGATAAATATTTAAGAAATGGTGCAGAGGAATAGTGAAACATGGATTGAATGATATTTATACCAATTTTGAAAAAAAATATTACTGCTTGTGATTGGATAATACAGGAGCCACACTTTAAATTCAAGTTAGAACGTGAAGGAGAACGGAGAGCAAGAGCAGATGGAAGACGAAGAACCAGAGAGAAAACTGAGGAGGAGGGGGTGCAGGAGTAAAAGGCAAAGTATGAGGAGGTGGAGAAGCAAGAACAGGAGGAGGATGAGGGCAAAAGCGGGCAGTGGCATGGACCAGGAACTGGTCACCTTCAGTGCATCACAGTGATCCAGTGCCCAGCGAGAGAATCCAGGCCATGGTAGAGGGTCTGTTGAGTAGAGTAACCCCCTCCCACTCCCTACCTGTTCCCTTAAATTGTTCCATGCACAGTTTACAGCAACTATGCCTGTTTTGTTCCCTGATATGTAGTATGCTCATTCTCTGTAACAAGCGCCAGGATCTCTCTGGGCTGATGTGCGCTCTACAGATATGAATAAATAAATAACTGAGCACAGCGGTTGGTAGGGACCAGTTGGAGGTATTAGGGAGGTGTTGGGGCAAGTGGGCCGCTCTATGCCCTTCGCTATCCATACCAAAAAGAGTGGGGTTCACACTCGCATCACAGCGGGCAAGCAAGTATCCAAAAGGTGGATATTACATGATTTTTTAATTGAGCAACATGCCGCGACTCTAAAAATAATGCATATGTAAGGAATCCTAAACAAGTGCACAAGCAAGGATTCCAAAATGGTGGCCTAGAATGAAACAGCGGACGTTACATCACTCTGAAACGGAGGACATGCCATGATTTAGTGCCTCAATAACATGATCGGTTTCTGAAATTGGTACCGATACAGTGGTTGTGAAAAGCGGCGACATGCAATGGTTCTGAAACTGGGGTACATGGAATGATCCAGAAACTGGGACAACATGGATTTCTTTCAAAACTGGAAGGCATGCCATCTTTCTTAAACTAGTGAACGGGCCATGATTCTGAAATTGCGGGAACATGAAATGATCCTCGGAATAGGGACTAAGCAATCATTCTAAAACTGCAGGGCATCTCTAGAATGAAGCCAGTAGCTATGCTACGATACAAATGAGCCTGCTGTCATTCCGAAGATAAGCTGCACAGGTGGGAACTGGCACACGTGCGAGGGCTCCAACACAGGAGCGCGTGTCACACTTCTGAAACTAGGAGACATGCCATGTTTAATCAGATTCATGCTGCTGTGCACCAACATGTATCCAATCATCTTTCTTTTGTGAGGTAATGGTTGCATGTAAAACATGTAAAAGAAGGTTTCTTATTCCTGGACATTTTGGATTGGCTGCTAGAGAACTAGAGTCCCAGACGACTACAACTGCAAGTTAAAGAGTTAGGCCTCCGCCTTTACTGCCAGAAATTTCCCAAAGAAAACTCAGTTGGCAGCATGTCTAGTGCACTCTAAATGGAGGTATAGGTCTGCAGTATTGCAGACTATACATATTAACTAGATGTAGCTGATTACCTTTAGCTAATTATCTTAGTAAGACTGGGAAAGGTCCATCAGAACTGCGTGCTGAATGGAGCACCTTTAAAACAGATGGCAGTGAGCCATGTTAATTAAGTGCTCACCTGGTTTATTAATCTTAGGAGAAATGCAGACTGTCATACTTTCTTTAATTATGGTTCAGGTCATTTTTATTACAGTTTAACCCTGATAAATTCACTTGTTTTTTGCTTTATGTGTGTAATTTTATTTTATGGTAAGTTATGTTCTTCGATGTATTATTATTATTTTTTTTTTAAAACAACAAAAAATATATGGAGGTATTGAAACAAAGTCTTGGGTTCGTCTGTTAGTTAGGGGGGAAAAAGGTCCCCCACTTGGAAAAGTAATAAACGTCTCAAAGCCCCCTTCCACGGGTAAGGTTGTCGACTTCCCTTAGTGGTGGAGCGAATATGGTAACCCTTAACTATTTCTAAAGAACAAAGGGTTTCAGATTTTCCCGCCAGATTCAAGGCTCATAGGCCGCAAAGGGCAACCTCTACCAGGCCTCGTGAGATGCATAAAGCTGGGTGATAAGAAAAACGAGGAGAGCCATGTAAGGTGTGCCCTAAAGCGCACCCCGTGAAAGGTAATGCAGCCCCTATGCGTGACACTTTTAGTGCTTTCTACTTAGCAGACATCTGTAGAGTAGCAACGTGAAAATCATTCCTACTTTTTATGTTGCTTTTCATTTTGTTTAAGGACATACAATGATATAGTTCAAATCGATCCATCTTAATAAATCATTAACGGGAAAACATTCGAACAAACCGAGGAAGACATGTACATGAGGGGCAAGATCGAAGCTACACAGCATCACAATAATAGCAATTATTTGTGTCTCTCGCACTTAATCCACCTGCGCCCATTCGCTTTCCTTCCTGGAGCAGTTAAACTTCACAATCCGGCTCTATGCATGTCCCCCATAGCGCACGAGGGCTTACAGGTGTACAGGGCGGAGGCAAGTTTGTTCCTACTTTTTGCAACCATTACTACTTGACTTCGATGATAATACTCATACCCAAGCGGGTTAGCCCACACTAGGCAATCACCATTTAAGTTTCCCCCTCGTATACCACTCTTCTGCTGAGGATACTCCTGTGCACTCTGTTCTAAGCTTATTGCATTTCTGACAGGATTTCATTGACCAATGGTTGTGCACCACTAATGGCTGTGTCCCACTGTGTAAGGATGCTAGATTGGACGACTGGTCTGTTGGACTCTGTGTTGTATGGAGTGACTCGCTAATGTACAAAATAGGCTGGGGTCACAGGGAGGTAGAGGGGCTTTGCATTCAGTCACCCATGGGTCCTTGCAGGAGTGTCTTTACTGGGGTTGGAGAAAAAGAAAAAGCATGGTATTGCAGGAGATGGTTTTAAAATACATGACATTATAATGATTTCTTACAACTATAGCCCTTACCTGCGGGTGGATATGCTGCACATGATGCACCCAGTTGGAAAGTCCATCTATCATCTCCACGGGAGGGATACCCTCGAATTCTGTATTTTCTTCGTAGCTGTCCCGGGCAGCTCCTTCCTCCTCTTCTGCTTCCTCTTCACCAAACTGATAGAATCCCAGCGGGCTGACCTGAGTGCCAGCAGAGATCCGAGCAATTTGAGCCCGCAGGTAGTTACTCTCGTTTCCTGGGAAAGGAGGATAACTCACGATGGGGGCATCAAGCCGACCAGTGAAAAACTTCTTTATTTTCCTTGCCGTGGTGATGTGGGCTGGCAACACTAGCGGGAGTCTCACCCAGGGTTTCCCTGGCTCGCTGCAGACCATATAGGTATACTTGTTCGCACCTGTCCGATTGTCCTCCTTCGGGATGGCTGGCGGGGGTTTGAATGTGGATTTGGGGGGGCCCGGGTCGTGCTCCTCCCCCTCTTCCTCCTCTTCCTCCTTGATGTCCATGGTGTCCTGTTCATTCTCTTCGGTCTCTTCCTCCTGATCCAGATCGTCCTCGCCCTCCCGGAACTCCACCTCAGCGACAATGTAGTTGGCTTCAATACCGAAGATCTTTCCCCAAAACCTGCACTTTTGGATGGGTTGAGTGTCAATAAGCTGCTTAAGGGCAAGGAATATGTGGTATGTCTCTTCCCTGCTTAGGCCCACTCCACCTTGCTCAAAGAAGAAGGCTAGCTCCATCACGTTTGGGAGGGGCGTCTCCAGCTGCCAAGAGAAACATAGCGAGTTAGCAATGCACTACAGACAGATAAGATTGAAGAGCCTAAGGCGTCATAGTTTAGTAGTAAAAAATATTCTGTCATGAGATGCGCCTTCTATAATTTATGGGAAGCTACATTTATTACTTTTACACAATCTGGGGACCTGGACAAAAACCATCACTCCACCTATTGTTTGGGGGACGTTGCCACGTTGTAAACTACTTCAGGAGAAGCACCTATGATTGCACCTCAAAGAAGTCTCAATGTTTTATTGGCCAATTCAGAAATCAAAGCAGGCTTGTGACTGACGGCTAAAGCAGACCACTACAAAGTACAGAAAAGCAGCACAGGTTAGTTGTTTTAGGGCCTTGGACTGAAAAGGTTTGGTGAATAACAACATTTTGCAGAAAGATTCAGAAGGACAGAGATACTATGTTGAAATACATTCATCACTTTTAAAACAAAAAATTCAAGCAGGATAGACAATTTTAAAACATGTACGGGGCTGCAACACGCAGTTCACCAGATGTTTTGGAGTACAACTGCCATAATCCCTTACCATGGACTTTAATAGATATGGCTGGTTAGAATTGCAGTCCAAACCATTTGAGGAGGCAAAGGCTGCAGACCCCTGCTCTACACAAACCTCTTTTCTTTCCGATTCGAACAGATGGGGACAGGGACTGTTCCTAAATGGTCAATTTTGTCCACAAAAAGGACAGGTGCAGTACCCTCCAAAACAGAAAAAGAAAGAAAAAAAATACACGCTACCAATCCTCATTAAGTCACTGGAACCATGAGCCTTTATCACTGGCCTCTCCAGGACATCCGGCTCAGCTTGAGATGCCCTGCAACCACAGCAGAGATATTTTCAATAGGATTAATGATTAGAGGGGTTGCACACAGTGTATGAGATCACCTGAAGGGTGAAACACTTAATTGGCCTTTGTATCCTCTCCAACTAAATTGCAGTACTAAATGTTCCAGCAAAGTAATGGTGGTTTTAAAGAGGCTTGAAAAAACCTGTTCGCCTGAAATGTGAAAGTAGATTAGGCCATTTGAGCCAAGTCTCACATGCCGTCACTGGAAGTTCACCACCAGTTCAGAGTCACATGAGCAAGGGATTGTGGGTATGAAAATCAGCACAAATGCAACCCATTTGCTACAGAAAATTGTATTTGTCTTACAGGGCACTGCTATTTTAAACATAGTTTAATCAATCTAAGACAGACATTTCTCGAGGCTGCAGATGCCGCAAATACCGATTTTATTTAACATGTTTAAAAAATCTCAAACTTGCCAGTCCGAGGGGAAAAGGAAAATAACCAAATATGTTTACACTTGCACGCGTTTTCATGGGTTGGATGTTAGCATCATTCTGCTTCCTATTTGTAAAATGCAATCCTAAAGAGAACGTGATCATGCTCTTACAATAGGGCGGCCATTTTTGAATGGTTTAGATATCATCTTTCCAATCCATTCTATTTCTACCTTTAAGATATGATGTGCATTTCCCTCATTTTTCAATGCGTACATTTTACATACATTTATCATATTAAAAATACCGGCAGCTTTTGTTCAAGATACAAATTCTAATCTAAATGAATATGAATCTGCCATGTAATCAATTCAAAAAGAATTTTTATTACATTATTCGTGTGTCCCCTGCCAGAATGTCGCCATCACATGGAGGGGGTGTTTTTGTACAGGAATGGCAAGGGGGATGCAGATAAGCTCTGCGGGGATAGTAGGATTTTTACAGACTTAGTAAGAGACCAAAGGACCAGGCTGCAGGGTTCACATCCATTTGTTATTTTCTGTGTGTATTGTGTAAGGGTACTCACAGAAGAAAAAGATAATTGGATTTAATCCGAGTGCACTCCTTTCCAAGAAGGACATTTTGAAAGACAAAACAGTGCATATTCTCGGTCAAAGGAACTATAAAAAAGGCAATTATTTAATTGTGCTAACTTGGTAAAACGCATCTTTAAATGTTGCCATAGTCACTTCTAATGATCACTTGGGAGTATATACTGTAGCCAGAATACGAATGTTGTGATTGGCTTTCTGAGCAAAGCCCATTATCAAAACATAGACTAACCATGTAAATGATTTCCTAATAGGTTATCATTCTAAGATGGACATTCTGGAACACTAAGTCTCAAGGTTCGGCCTGGGTTCAAGAAGGGTGCCAGGACATATGTTGAACTTTATTGGTGGATTTGTTACGAGAAGGGCCTATGTAAAGGAAAATGGGCTCTTCCCTAACAAAACAATGGTCAGGATGTGTTTTCCCCTGATGGGATTGGGTCCCTTTTCCTTCTTCAGGTTTCAGTTACTTCCAGGTCTCTTGTGCAAGTGTCCAGTTGCATAACCCTTCAAGGTGACCTGAACTCTCCTTCTTGATATGATCTAGATGCAAGGTGTCCGGAGACCCGTACCACATGACTCACTCTGGCGTCAGGTTGGGTAAGTTGTTATTCCTTCCTCCACCTCCCTGATGATTTTACCATAATATCCCTAGGGCTGACCAGGCCCACCAAAACCTTCCTTCTAGGCTATCTTAGACAAGGTTCACTCTCTTCACTCTGACCTACTTTCACAACTTGCTGTTCTTATATCTGGCCACCTCTCAGGATGTTACCACCTCGCCTACACCAGTCTCTCTGCCTGCCATCACTACCGCCATCTCCCTTATGGAGTTTTTCTCCTCTGGTGTATTCTCTCCTCTGCTTCTCTCCTTAATGTTACGCTTCCAACATCCTCTGTCCCCTTCACCTCGATCTTGTTCTGTTCTGTTCCTTCCTCTACCTAATCTGGGTCATCACACATTCAAAACATGACTTCAGATAATATCACCACCACAAAAGCAATTCTTCAGGACAATGAAAACTCTCACCCCATCAAGATTAAATAGTGTTCTGGTCAAAACACCAAAAACTATAAAACTATCCCAACAATTGTTATCCCCCACTCATGATCCTACATCTTGTGAGTCAAGTTTGTACGTTTTGGCCATCCTTACATTTGCACTACTCCCCTTTCCTGCTCTCCTTCGCTCCGTTTGCTTTTCACAACACAGATAACGACCTGGCTCCCCACCCTGCGTGGGGTCATACATCTCCTCTAAATGGACAACGCTTAGTGTTTTAAGAGCACTCATGTGGTGATATGCATAGTATAAATAAATAATTACACAACATAATTTCCAGTCTTTGATGTTACCTCCTCCTGCACTCCGATTCCTACCACCACCTGTTTAATTTCATCCAGTGTTAAGATGTTATCACCTCCTCCTGCAACTGTCCTACTGCTGATATTACCACCTCCTCTTTGGCTCTCTCCACCTCCTGCTGTCCACTCTTTCTCTCTGATGTTACCCACTCCTACTTTACCCTCTCAGCACATCCTTCTGCTCTCCACTACTGCTAGCTCTCCACTCTCCTCCATCTAACCTGTTTCTGCTTCTTCCACCACTCTGCAGTCTTCTCCCTCCATCTCTCCCTCTCCCTCTCCCTCTCCCTCTCTCTCCCTCTCTCTCCTTCTCTCTCCTTCTCTCTCCTTCTCTCTCCCTCTCATATATATATTGCCCCCGAAACTCACACTGAGCAATTGAGGCTGCGTGCTTATGTACTATGCCCTCACGCCTCTCTGGGTGGAACTTTCAGTGAGGATCTGCACCTGTGTCTTGCAAGTGGGTGAATGATGGGTTTGGCTGTCGTCCCCGAGAGCACCTGTGATGTTGGACCAAACCTTTAATTGGCCCGTCCCCCATTTTGAAAGTTAGTTTTCCTCTCTGATCTTACCTTGTGCTACCTATGCCGAGCCAAAGTCTCCTGTGCTTTCAGCGTGTGGATTACGGACTGAAAACACACTGGAAAAACTTTGTAACCACTATGTTTGTGTTCCCACCTTAAGAATAGAGTGAAGCTGAAACACTGAATTCCCAACTGAGACTCTTTTGCCCAGTAACAATGCTCCTGTAACTTCACTTGTGTAATAAAGATGCAAGTTCAACGCAGTATAATGGAACACACTTATCAGCTGCAAGAGTAGCCCTGTAAAAGGGGAGGTGGCTCTCTCATCAGATCTATTAAATAAAATCCTTAATAAAACAAATGCAGGAGCATAGGCAAGTATAACCAAATGTAGTGGTAGAACAAGAACGCAGTAACTAATCCTTAAAAACTTGCTTTTTCTTAAAAATGTGTTAGCATTTTATGTGCGGCAAAGGCCACTCTGGCTAGTGATTTAGTGCAGAGTCTGCATTCCGAGGCCAGCGCTGTCAGAAGAACACAGTGGTTGTTATTTTTCAAGGTCACAGATTAAAGCTCACAGGTTTCGCCAACGAATGGGTACTGCATGACCATTTTATAATTCAAAATCATTTATGAAATACAATTTTCTAACGTAGACAATAAGAACGACAGCTGTTTCAGATTGCCCCGTAGGACATCTTCGCTGGTTACAGTGTTCCCGATATGCAACAATTGTATGGTAATATGTCCATGGTTCAAGACTCTGATGGTGTCATGCTGGAAGCCCATTCTCATGGGAAACAGGATGAGGCGACCAAGGCAGTTGAAGTTCTACTGCTCATCTCAAATGTTTCAATTCCTTAAATGTGCTGTGGGAATTGTGGATGGATTGTGATGTCACAGGGTATAATTAAGGGCGGTGTGGGAAGGTATGTAGACCCAATGATTGATCGCATGCATGTTTTTCTATAAGGGTTAGAAGTGTGAAGTCCATTCAGTTCTGTGCCGGGAAAATTTTTCATGTTGCACGATGGCAAATGCAAATTACTTTGTTTTTGTATAAAAGTTCTTAGTTAGGGACGTTTCTTTGACAGTGCATTTTCATGCAGTTCTGTTCCACAATCTGCTTGAATTTGCTGTCCCAGCTGCGTCTGGAGCCCTGAATAAAACTGTGTTACTTTTTGCACCGGCATACACTCCTTTATTGATTGCTTTTGTAATGTTCTCATGATTTTTACGATACACTTCCATAAGGTTTTCTTAGCATTTGGTAAGTTGTGGATATTCAACACTTTATATGCATTTTGCATGTCCTATGAACTCTTTAAAATAACGTATGTGAAGCTGCAACAGTATCCAAATAAACCCATTCTACCCTCTTCGAGTTAAGAGAAATGATTTCACTTAGAGGGAAATTTGTCTTTTTCCATGTTGTAACCGTGGGCCTGCTCAGAGGGAGCTTCTCTCTCTCTTAATTGAGGATGAAGTGTAATATGACCCCCCTACAACATTTCACAAAGGGTTTGGCCAGGATCAAGAATGACCTGCTTTAATTCTCTGACAGACTGGGAGGACTCCAGGCCCTCAGGACTGGCCTGTACCCTGGCACTGTGATTGTTCCCTGCTATGTGACAAGAACCAAGGTAGGGTAACCATGGTCCTCCCTAAACCACCTCAGAATCAATATCCACAAGCCCACCTGGAACCTGGCTCCCAGAGTCACTACCTTGGAGAGACAGGGGACTTCATCACAACTCCTAGTTTACTCTTTTGAAAAAAACTCTATAATAAAGGAGAAGGGTGGCCAAATGCACCAATGATGTTTTCTGGCTGCTTTGCATAAAATCCAAGTGCATTTTAGCAACATAATATAACAGATCAGATTAGGGTTGTATGCTTAAATTACTAATAACATAATGCACATTGAGATTGGTGCTCATTTATTTTTTCACAATACTCACACTTACATTAAAGTGTGAACCATACATACTCATTCAGTCAGCCTCAGGTGTTGAATGTAAGAATAAAATGGCGGCAAGGTGTTATAGGGCTATACTGCTTCTCAATGTATATGTGCTTGGAAGCCTTGTACATTTTTGGGAGAGGGGTAGAGAATGGAATTAAGGGTGTCTGGTGTTGGTATCCCACAGGGTCCCCTTTGCTGCCCAGGAAGACCCAGGACGAATTCAGCTGCTGTTCGTTCTTTGGCCACGCCCCCACTAAATTAAATCTTGTGGAGACTCCCGCCAGGGCTGAAGTCTGCCAGGGGATTAAGGGCGCTGGTGGTATTGGCGTACCGCAAGGTGTTCACGGCCTAAGGGGTTGCCCAAGGAGCATCGGACTGGCTCGGTGGGAATTCTGACATAGAGCCAAGAACGCACAGAGATTGGGTATTGTTAGGGGCTGGGGTGTTTGCCGCCTCGAAGTTTGGCCCGGTCCCTGCTGAAGAACTGCCAGAGGCTCTAAAATGGAGGAAGCGACGGAGCTTCCATCTACCCCCCTCCCCTTACCCCCTCTTACTCAGCAAGTCTTCTCTCCTCTCCAACCTCCTAGCCCACTCAGGCCCAAAGCAACCCAAAAGATTGGAGCCAAGATGAAAAGGGGGTGGCAGTGCTCCTTGCTCCCGTGGCCGCTGTGGACACTACTTTTCCTCTGGGAGGAATTACCAAGGAAATAACCTTCGAGAATTCCAGAGACCCATTGCCTCACTGCTCTGATGGGGGCTCCAATAGGCACGGTTGTCCAGGCTGATATTTATGGGGTGTGTGGGGGACCCTTAACATCATGGTTAACCCCACCAACGCGAGATTTGGGTAAAATGGGGAATGCACCAATCTAGTCGAAATTGCGTCTAATATGAGTTTGCCTACCATGGCAGGGATTCCAGCCTGCATAGACATGGTTGCCAGTCCTGATATATTGGGAATCAGAACTGAGAAGTTGCCCCCTGGCATAGCCACACCTTTTGGGCCCTGTGATCTACTGGCTCCCCGTTTGGAACTTACTGTGTTTGCTGGCATGTCATTAAGGCCTTTGCTTGGGACCACTTGCCTGGCTCCTGACTCAGTTTGTCCTGGCCCCCACTGTAGCCCATCTCCCTTCTACTCTCACACTCCATGCCTCGGGAACTAATGGTTGTAGACACTCAAGAGATCAATGAGGAAAAGCTTTCCCCCGGCTCCACTTGGAGCAAGACCATGTTCGAAGTGCACTCGGGTGCCAGTTCTTTTCTTCGTCTAACTCCCCTCTGGGCTCCCAAGCCTTTGATCCAAGGGACTCTGACTCCCCCCCCCCCCAAATCACCACTTACGGAGGCCCATACTGTTAGGGGTTGCTCTTGTGAACATGTTCTTTCTGAACTGGCAGTTACAAATAAAAAATTCTTCTAGATCTAATTGAGGCCCAGGGGAGGGGAGAAGTTGGGAGGTACGGAGGGAGAGGGTCCATCAGGGTATCTCATGGGCATTGCTACTGTTGTTGTGGAGCCTCATTCTTTGTGTCCTCGTCCGATCATTTCTCTTGGTGCCCCCATTGTTCCAACGCAAACGAGGCAGCCCCAGGCTGAACAGCC
Source organism: Ambystoma mexicanum (assembly GCF_040938575.1). Taxonomy (NCBI): domain Eukaryota; kingdom Metazoa; phylum Chordata; class Amphibia; order Caudata; family Ambystomatidae; genus Ambystoma; species Ambystoma mexicanum. Next base: position 921,422,485 of record NC_090923.1, read on the forward strand.
ACCAAAACCAAATGCACCTCGAGAGCTTCCTAGGGCCTACTCACCAGGGTTTAAGTCCCCTTCACTGTGGCCCATGCCCCTAGCATTGGGAGTATTAATTGCCCCATTGAGAGGGCAGCCACAGTCCGAAAGTACCACTCTGGGAAGCGTTCGCCTAAGGATGGGGGGGGCGTAAAGGTCCACCGTGTTTCTTCATGGGGTGCCCCTAGATAGGCGAGAACAGAAGGACGCCCTTTTGAATAAACGTCTCTACTGGTTCCATTCTTCTGGGCATAATGCATTTGTGACTAGGGATGCCATGGTGGGGTGTCTTAGATTGACCAGCATCAGCTGCATCCTCAGTGAACTAGTGGACATAAATGTCACTTGGGGGATATTTTAAATGACCCAGCAAAGTTGGCAAATTCTAACCAACTGGAGGAGACAAGCTGTTCACCTGTAAATTACAATGTGTGCCATGTTCATGCATTTGCAGTACAGAGCTGGGGTTTGGAGCATAAAGGGCCCTCCTGCCTGCCGAGCAGGTCCAAGCTGCAAATCTGCAAATCTGCCTGCATTCAATTTTCATCTGGGTGGAGATGCTGGAATGCCTATGGGTTCCACCTGTGTTTTGCACCAGTGCAAACCAGGCGAAATCCATACAGATTCATCTTAATGCAGTCCACCATGCACGGACCGGATAGGTAGTATTAATAATTGTTGCTGGGAAAGAGTGTAAAAGAAAGCACAGAAACTAGGGTTTGCCCTGACTTCCATGCCTTAAGTACAAGCACACCCCTTCCCAAAAAAATAATTAAAATTGCACAGCGAGAATGGCGGACATGCAAGTGTTAGCAGTACAGTAGGTCAGACGGAGGAGATGCAACAAGAGGTGACATTTGTGCAAGATTCTTTTATTCAAATATAAGAAAAGGCATAGATATCCATAACTCTAAGGGAAACTCTGAGGGAAATCCCTACCCAACAAACAAACTAACTATGGTGCTCATCGTCAGGGATGTCCAAAGCAAAAGTCTATCTCCCGTCCAGAACTATCCTACACTATCCCTACTACTAGTTTATGCAAACCTAAACGAAAAAGAGGTCCAGGAGAATGACTTTCTTCTCCTGAATGGGCTCCTAGAGCCTTAATAGTACTATTCATAGGATGACTTCTAGTTCTGTCTTGTATCAGTTTTCTTAGTTCTCCAACCCTCTTTGCTTTCCTTTGTTGTCTTTTCTGAAACGTTCCAGGTTTCCAAAAACAACAAGTTATCCCGTGTTCCTCCTCTGGGTCTAGCACCAGTTCTTAAAGTCTCTATGTTTTAGACTATGGACAGGATGACTCTTACAAGGTGTTAATGCTCGGGTTTTATTGTTCTGTGAAGGCATTATTCTGATCTCTGCTAAGTTTCCAACAAGTCCTAATATCAGGTTTCTTACTTTCACTTGTTCGACAAGTGTTATCACTTATGTAATGTACATAAGCCCTCTCTGTTGTGGGCGTGGATGGTCTTGCCGGTATTCACAATGCTCAAAAGTAACAGTCTGATAGTTGTTTTTACAATCCTCACTCGCTTCTTTCTCTCAAGAGTATACATGGCTGCTGAGACAAGTATGATTACTCCTGTCACAATCTTCCTTCTCTGGAACCACTGGGACGGGTAGGATTAGTCCATTCACAATCTTCTTTTTCTTGATAGTATTCGTAATGACTAGGACAAGTATGATTAGTCTTGTCACAAACTTTCTTCCTCTGGATAGTATTTCTAGCTACTGGGATGAGTACGATAAGTCCCTTCACAATGGTTGCCCTTATGCCGGCCTGCCTTCCACCTGGGTCTCCCGCCATTCCTGTTACATTTTACTTCAGGGGCAGACATTGTCGGTTGCTACATAGGGGCCGGGCTTCCCTCTGCTGGCTGCAGCCTGCTCCAGTGGTTTCTTCTTCTCTGCGTGTGCGGCTCCACTGAGCCTTTCGTGGTATGGTCTTGGCACTGTTGCTGGACGGCTTGGTCCACCCCTCCTGGGTTGTGCCTCTGCCTCCAGGGCCTCTCGGTACGGCCTTGGCACAGTTTCTGGACGGGCTGGTCCACCCCACCTGGGTTGTGCCACCACCACTAAAACCTCCCTGTAAGGTCTCAGCACTGTTGCTGGACTGCCTGGTCCACCCAACCTTGGTCGTGGCACCACTCTGGGACCTCCTTCCGCACATCAGATGCCTCCTTGCAGTGGCTGCGTCTCCATCTGCTGGCTCCCAGCATCTCGCCTCTCCGACTTGCATCCTCTAATGTAGCTTTCCCAGGTCCTGGGTCTCACTTTCATCAGTCCGTCTTCTCTTTTTATGTCAGAATGCTCGGTCCTCCCCAGCGTGACAGAGTAGTCTTCATTCTCGTTCTCATGAGAACTAGTAACTCTGTACATACTCTTCTTCAGCCCAGTATGGTTGGCTGCCAACAACTGCGTCTTCTTTATGCTTCCCAGACGCTTATTCTTCACTGTATGATTGTTACATAAAGGCGTGTTTTTAGGTATGACACAATAGCAAATAGAAACAGATTTAATCAAACTAGGATGCTTAGTGGAGGATGTGATTAATCCCTCAAGAGGGGTTTTAGGGAGTTCTGTGACAAACCAGGAGTCCTTTGCCCCAAAAGGAGAGTCTCTCCCTGTGAGATCACGCTTTCTGCCACTCCTAGGGGGATTGCTGCGTAGCAGGCAAACCTCCCTAGTCTCACAGGGAAGGGCTCCCCTCTGAGGAAAAGTGACGAGAACCTGTGAATCGTCACAACAGTCACGCTCCTGGCAGTAAATGACCACTTGCTTTTTATAATAAACTCTACAGTAGAAAAGTCTTTATACAAAAGGATAAAGAGGAAACACTATTAAAGATTCACAATCAAGAAGAAAAGGAAACACTTTGAGCTGGAATTCGACCACGTAAACGACTGACAGTAAATCAGAAAGCCAGTCTATTTGATTATTTTAGAGTGTAAAAAGTAGACAGTATGAGCATTATTTGCAGTCCAGAACAAAAAGTCCTTTTAACGTCTCATCTCTTATATATGAAAGGTTTTGTTTACTTCAAAACAAAATGTTTACTTCCAAAGCTTTACCCATTAGAAATGTGCTGCTAAAAAAAAAAAAGAATCTTTGTGAAACCCTGTTTTCACCCCTAGAGCTGATGTTGTTCAGGAAAAGGATACTTGCATTGTTCCGAGGACTAACTATTCATTTATTTACCTTTCTTTACATTTTTAAGCAGCCTTTCAGTCACTTTTCCTTAGCAATTGGTCAGCTGGTGCAGGTGGATCTGGGTCAGGTTAACTCTGCCCCACTCAATCACTGTTGGCGCCTACTTGTTTTGTCAAACTTTTTACTGAATCTTTCTGTGAATACCTTCCAGCCTTCTTTTGCAATTGGTCAGCTGGTGCAAATGGATCTAAGTAACGTGACCGCTGCCTCACTCACCTGTTTAGTTAGCCCTTTCCCTTCATTTTCTAGATCAGCAGGTGTCCCTCACCCATGTTGTGTCTGAAGGATAGAGCTGATGAAGAAAATGGCAAATCCTGTTTGGTCCCGTCAGGGTCTGGAAAGGGCCAAAGGCCAGTTATCTTGCCCATTGTAGACCAGGTAATGATCATCATGTGTCTCCTCTCACTGCAAGCCATTCCTCTCCTCTCCAGGCATTGCACAGCCAAAAACCCAAAGCAGTCACAGACAACTACCTTTGCAAACCTCGTCAATACGCCCTTGCATCACACACCTACTATTCGCATCCACCCTGTTTTGATGGTTAACGCTCTCTCAGCAGTCACACATGCCACTGACATCGTCCATCTCATAACCAACAATGAACTTGATGCACTATTTATTAGCAAAATGTGGTTTACACCTCCCCGCTAGATCTTCGACATCACCTACCCCACGGCTACTGTATCAAACATACTGACCACACAGGAACAACTGGAGGTGGGCAGTCATCCAGAAGACTGACTGGCTCTGCATCGTACTCCTGACACCCACACACAGCCCCTTAGAATTCCTCTCATGCCAGTTGCCCATCTTAAACAATGACTGAATTACATTCCACCTTATTTAAAGGCCACCCCAGGTCAGTGATGACTTCATCTGTGGTCTCTCCTACCTTCTCGCCTCGCCTACTCTAATAACATCCTCCTCGGAGACGTCAACATCTCTGAGTCTCAACCAGCAAAACATCTACCTGACTGACATCATGGACCTTAAAACAGATAGTACTATCCCCCAAGCATGTTAACTGATGCACTCTGTACTTCGTCTCATGTTTGAACCACCTCCCCCTCGACTGTACCAACCATGTCTCAACCCACTTTGTAATATCACACACAAAGCTGCCACACAAAGGCAAAACCAAATGACCCATTGAGAGCCACTCCTTCAAGAATTACATGCTAGACCCACAAGAGGTAACCTTTACATTCTCCCCTCTGTCCCCAACAGGGAATGCCTCAGCCCTTTTGGATACATTCACAAACTTCCCCAAAGAACTAGTGAACACCCACGATCCCCTAAAGTTTAGGTGTGCCATAATCAATCTGTCTGAACCCTGGTAGACACGCGAGTTTCCCGCCAACATATGCTCAATCGGCTCCCTTAAACAATGGTGGCGCAAGGACAGCAGCCCAGGGGATATCTCATCCCTCAAATCCCTCTGCAGCTAACTAAGAACTAAGACACAGGATCTCTGAGGCCAAGTCGACTTATTACACCTCCACCATTGAGGCAGCATCTAACAGGAGTAAAGCCGTATTCAAAGTAGTCAAGCACTGCGCCATGCCCACACCTGTACTTGATGTGCCAACTTGATAGTGGAAATGTGATGGAATCAATACCTTCTTAATTGACAAAATTGATGAGATCGGGGGCCTCAAAGGGAAAAATACTTTTACAAAAAGGCCTTCTAGTGGCTGGGGGGATAACTTGAAGGTGAAGTAGCAGTAGTAGTAGTAGTGCGTCATTAGTATAGCGCCTTACACCATTAGTATGGTCACAACGCTGTAGGTTGAACTCCCTTGGGGGACTGGAGGCTGGGTATGGGAAGAAATTCGAGGAGGTGCTAGTATGCATGTGTGCATATGCGCCAGTGCTTAAGATAGGAGTGATCGCCAATTCCCTGCTAGCCACCCATGTCGAGCTGACATGTGGATCGGTGGTTATAAGTGGTGTAGAGTGGGTATGCGATGGCGGGATAGAAGTTGTGTGCATCTTCGTATCAGATTGTTGTTGACGGTAGCTGCATTCTTATGGCAGAGGTGCTGTGCAAAGTGCTTCAAGTGGTGTATGATGGCAGAAGCATGCGGGTCTGCGACCATGCCTTCGGGTAGTTTCTCTACGCATGGAGAGTAGGAGGTTAAACGCATGGTCTACATTTTAAGCAGTGATCCAGAATTAGTATGATGGTTAAACTCTAAATCAACATGCTTTAATGTAAGGCCAACATGCTCCTACGATCAATGGGAAGGTTACCATCAACATTCTTCTAGATTCAATATCTGGCTATATTCTACATTCAAGATTCCAACCTTAGCTAATCTTCTTCATTTTACCTAGCATCAATATCCATATTAGATTGTACAATTAACTTAGATTCCATAAAGGACTATTTTGCATTCACCTAATTCAATGTAATGGCTACATTATGAGTTCACCTAGAAGTAATATAGTGGCTGCATTCCACAAGGATCTTGTATGAAGTGATGGCTACTTTACACAGGTATCTAAAATCAATGCCTTGGCCGTATTCCTCATTCACCTCGATTCGAGCCTGGCTGCCTTCTGCAATCTGCAAAGACCTGGGAACAGAGACGCCTTTTTTTTTCATTTTATTTTATTTTTTATTTAAAGCACTTGCCCCGGGCCCCCACAAGACTGTTTGACCTGAATTTACCGCCTTCCAGCTTTTCTATGGACTGGTGTCCTCCGGCCCTCCTAGCCGAGTGCTTCCTATAAGTATAAGTCCAAATACCACGCAGGCAGCCAAGATGAGAGCAGCTCCCTGGGGGGTGCTGTCTGATGGAGAACACTGTTAGAATGTCCTTGGTGAGTCCATTTAAATATTTGTTCCTCACCTTGGCGAGGTTTAGGCAATATGTTTCTCCCAAACTTCTCTTTGCTTGTTCGAACTTGCATTGATTTAATTTACATTTTTGTGAATAGTATTACTTAATGCCTTTTAGCATCCGTGAAGGAAACACAGAACTAAAGAGGGATCCCTTTCTTTTATAGGGGTCATTTATTTCACCCTGATGAAGGCGGCTATCACGAACACTTACAAGTGGCATTTATCGACTGAAATTGTGTTACATTTCTGCCGCCGAAACGCATATTGAGCAAGGGGGTATTCATGAAATAATATTAAGGTTGACAAGTTTGGATTCTTGAAAAGACTGTCAACATTCACCTATTTGTTTCACCCTGCAGCGTTGGCACCAAGGGTTTTTTGGTGTAAATAACCAATAAATACCATTGCTTACTAGCAAGCATACAACATAGGATGTTCATGCCAACCAGTTTGTAGGACCTTTGCGAGTTGGACTACATGGTGGCATATCCGGTCTATAGAATTTCTATTCCAATGAGTAGATGTAAAACTAAATCACACTCCAGATTCTATGTATACTCTCTGTGATTTGTGCAACAGTGGATTTTTCTTCCTGGTGAAGCCCTATGAGTAAAACTAGGGTTTTCTTGTGATTGAACGTTTGAAAACTTTAATTGTCATGTTTTCGGAATCGTGTCTAATCAGAGACCGTTTCTTTCACATATGTCCAAAAAATGTTTTATTTATTATTTTTTGGTTTATGCATTATGTTTACTTGTGTATAGTAATTTTCTGTCACAACAACAATTCCTTGGTACACTAGATTCAATTTAGAAATTATTTCACCTTCGCGGTACCTATACATACCTTTGATTGTTCTTTGTCTTATATGGGAATGAACCTTGCTCAGAAGCAATCACACCTCTAGGAGTGTTAATAATAGATTTCTTCTCAACTATGTATTATATTTTCAAATATATGTATATCTGCCCCTCCCTGTGTGTTTCTTTTTGGATGAATTTTCTGGCTGTCTTTGATTCATTCAATAGGTAATACTGAGGGTCCCCAATTTGGTCTGGAAAAAATATGACCAACACAGGGAAGACCTCCCCGGTAGCAGTACTCCCCTCTCTTTGGTTTGCTTAATCTAAAGAAGCCAGTTCTCATTGTTCAACAAACTTAAATGGCACATGTTAGGATATTTTACGGGCTGCTGCTGAGGCTCTAACACTTTCGGAAGATTGCTCAATGTGTTAAGCACTCACTGCAGAGGTCTGTGTTCATATGCAAGATTACAAATTCCAGCAAGTTGATAAACCAACCCTTTGTTTTGTAGCACAACCGGTGCTATTATCAGCAATAGAAGTGCACCAGAAAGCAGTTGCTATAAAAAGTAACATAACATCAGCGCAGAGAAGGTCTAGAAATTGGTATGTCCAAATTTGGAGTTGTAAAACCTAGGAAGCCACCTCCATTGATGAGCACAAAGTTTCAGTCCGAGAGGCGATTAGGTGGAATCAAAGCGTTCATGCATGTATCCTGGCTTTGCCAGCAGACAATACAGTTATCCTAGACTAATCATCTTACAGCACTAACATTACTGTGCTGTCTTCTGTGAAAAGGGTTGCCATCTCACATGCTGGTGGCATGGTTACGCCCATTACCTGATCTTTCCGTTTATGCGGGCCATTTCAGTAGAAAGGGTTCTAGACAAAAGAGAACGGTCCAGATATTGCAGGCCTCTGGAAAGCATATTCTAAGGTCTGCTCATTTGACACAAAAAATCGTTTTGCTTTTCTGTATGCACATTTATGACTGACAATTTGACAAGCCTGTATTTTTTTTAAAGCTTTCAAATACAAAAGAGAACCCAAGATGGAATCTTTTAAGATGACATCAATTAGTATGGTGGTACTTATATACGTCCCTTGACGATGGAGACAATGAAGCTAGAATCATTCCCATTTTGCATAATAAACTTTTTATAACATTTTGTTTTTAAAAATTGTCTTGTTGTCTTATGTGATTTGTGTACTTTCCAAGTCAGTTCTATAAAATGGGATTATTTTGGTTAATGGTAAAAACAGGAAAAGAAAGTTGTAAAGTACAAAAATTAAACAGTGGGCACATATCTCAACTTCGTCTCTTTACCAATGTGTGACCCTGGGCATCACATTTCATTGCGTGTTGCCCAATTTGTCAAAATTGCCCATCCATCCGTAAACCTTTCAAAATTGTTGCCCTTCAGAGTGATGTCGTTCTTAGAGTATGATCTTCAAAAAACCCTCACTCATGGCTTCACTGGCTGTAGTGTAGCTTCCTCTATAATGCTAGTGAGCATTGATATATTGCGCACCACAGCCACTCGTTTCTTTGCTCTCTAATGGCAACACTACTTGAAAACCATGTCCCTCTAGATACAGACACCTTCCTGGCAGCTTCTAATCTTCATCCGCAATCTATGCCATGGTATGTTTAGTTTTCTCCTTGCTTCCAATTGGTCTCCAGTATTCATACTTGTGCGCTTGCGTATTCCGTGAGGCTACTAATCTGAATCCTCTGTCTATTCTGGATTATGTGCACCTTTTTAGAAGATGTGTCTCGTATTTATAAAATGGCTGGTATACCTTCCTCGTTTCTGCTATTGATGACCATTGTCCTGTAGCTATGCTAGAACACAAGTACCCTTGCTGTGGGCTGCTAATGTTGGCCTTGAAATGCTACCTGTTTATCATTATAATTACAAGAATGAAGACGGTAAGAGGACTGAAAGGAACTACCCGTGCTTATGGGTTGTGATTGCAATGAGAAGGGCGCAACCAGATATTCTGGACCCATTCATTCCTTTGGTTCTGTGGAGGTGGCCCCCAAAGGTGTGTGTGCCCTGGGCCTCACAAAAGTGCTTAAGATTGCCCTGCCTGGGAATGATTGATGGCTACTTTAGACAGGTACCTAGAAACACTTCATGTATTCTTCATCCACCTAGGTATGTGCCTGGCTGCATTCTGCAATCATATAATGTCGGTACACTGGTTGCACTAGGACACTCATTTTTGAAGTACGTAGTGTATAATCCTTAACAGTCGCCTTGCCGCATGCAACCACTTACAATGAGAGTTAGGGCGTTGTATCTTACGTGGCCATTGCTGTCGATTGATTTCAAAGCCTGGATGGGGCCTCCCAAGGGAGAAGGGACAAGCTGTGGATGGGAGTTGTCTCTAATAACCTCCTCCACCCCCCTATTGGTCTCTCGGGTGGGAACGTCCTGGTTGAGCTATTGAGTACGAGTGTTCTGTGGTCACAAGACTCGAGTCAGGGAAAGAACAGAAGGGGAAGTCAAGTTGCAGGAGGGAAAAGCCAAGTGTTTAGGGCATTCCTGAAGGCAGAGGCTGAAGGGGAGGAGGTTTCAGATTGTGGGTGCTTGAACAGAGACAGATGATCCTCCTACTCTGGTGAAATCGAATGGGGGAACCACCAGGAGGTGTGCAGAGCCAGATGTGAGGATTCCTGTGTTGGTATGGAGAGAGTTTGAGGAATTCAGGGCATTCCTTGTGGAGGGCACGTTGGGTGATGCATGCACATGGCTTTAAAAAGGGGCCCTTTGGCTGATTGGGGGCCAGTGGAGCACCCCAGCTGCAGGGGATATGTGTTTCCTTGGGGGGTAGGGAGGGCAAAGAGGAGCCTTGCTGCAGAGATTTGGATCCATTGGAGCATTCTGAGCTCAGAGGCAGGGGGCTCCTAGGTAGAGGGAGTTGCTGTAATCTAGCCGAGAGAGGATGATGGCCAGGATAGGAGAGAAAGGGGAAGATTTGCCTGAGAACGAAGACGTGATAGTGGAAAGATCTGGAAATGGCATTGATGTGGCAAGAGAGAGTAAGTTCCAAGCTGAGGGTGCATCTCAAGTTCTTCACTGAGGTGGATGCTGTGACAGGCGAGCCTAGGGAGGGAGTTCAGGAGGTGGGATGGGGGAGGAGTGCTGTCTTGTCGCAGATCAGGATTTCGGTTTTGCCCTGATTGAGGTGGAGGTGGTTGCCCATCATCCAGTGGTCGATGTCCGTGAGGCAGGAGGCAAGGTTTGGGGGCGCGCAGGCCGGGAAGTTGTGAATCATTAAAATGCCAGAAGTGTCGTCGGCGTAGTTGTAGCAGATAAGGTTGTGGGAGTGGATTAGTGTGGGGAAGTGGCTTAGGTAGAGGTTGAAGTAGAGGGGGGAGAGGGAATGCGCCCTGAGATTCCTCCCTGCTGTCACTAGGAGCAATTTATTTTTATTTATTTATATTTATATAGCACGCAGACAGCCCAGGGGCATTGTGGCGCTGTTACTTGCAGGAACTTAGTTACACGGGGTACAGGATTGGTAGCAGTCGTTGGCATATTATGATTGCTACAAACAGATTAGTCATTACAGCTCATGCATCTTTGGTTATTACATTACAGACAGTTTATTGGCAAACATGGTGCTGCGAGAGACCTTATGTGAAGAGGATGGTTTTCATAGCTTTCCGGAAGGCAATGAGGGAGGGCTCACCTCGGATTGTGGGAGATAGGGCATTCCAGTGTGATGGTGCGAGATAAGGGAAGCTGGATCCTCCAGCTCTGGCTCTTTTTACTAGTGGCACACAGAGCATGTTGGTATATGGTGACCTGGTTGGCCTTGTGGAGGAGACGGGGTGGATTCTTAGTGAGCGGTAGACCGGGGCGGTGAGGTGGATGCACTTGTGGGTCAGTGTCAGAGCTTTGAAGATGATTATTTCCCTTATTGGCAGCCAGTGGGCTAGTTATCTGGCCTCAGAGATGTGTTCTCTTTTCGTGATACCTTGGGCAGCGCGGAGGGCATTGTTCTGTATGATTTGTAGCCTTTCCAGGTTTTTGTTGCAAGTTCCTAGGAAGAGTACATTGCAGTAATCTAGCCTGGAGCCGGTGATTGCTCTGGCTATGTTTGTGCAATTCTCTTTGGAGAGGAAGGGTCTGACTGCGTTGATCAGTTTGGCATGGTACGCAGCTGAGGAGGCTATTGCATTGACTTGTCTGTCCATGGAGATGTGGAATCCGTGGAATCCAAATAGACACCAAGAGTTTTGACCGAGTCGGAGACAGGTATTTTAATGGAGTCAATGGTGAAATGACTGAATTGGGAGTCTAGATTTTTTTAGCGTGTCGGGGGAGCCTACCAGTAGGAGTTTGGTCTTGTTCGAGTTGAGGCATAGTCCATTGTCTACCATCCAGGCTTGGATGGTGTTGTAGAGGTTGTTGAGGGTCAGTGAGTCAGTGTCATAGTTGCCAGTGAGGGTGAGGAGGATCTGGGTATCGTCAGCGTAGTTGGTGTAGGAGATGCCCATGGCATCGAGGATGAGGAAGAGGGGTCATGTGAAGATGTTGTAGAGAGTGGGGGAGAGGCAGGAGCCTTGGGGCACACCACAGAGGATGATGGTGGGTGAGGTGGAGGCTAAGTCAGAGAATACTTGCATGGTTCTGTCTTGTAGGAAGGACGTGATCCATGCTGTGGCCTCAGGGGAGAATTTAGCGGTGGCAGAGAGGTGGTGGCATAGGACGTCATGGTCTACGAGGTGGAAGGCCGCTGATAGGTCGAGAAGTAGGAGAAGTTCTGGTTTGCCCATGTCCCTGGTATCGTCCATCTGGTTTTTCAAGTCAAGTAGCGCGGTTTCAGTCCCGTGTTTGGGGCGGAAGCCAGATTGTCAGAGACCTAAGAGTTTATTCTCTTCAATGAAATGCTGAACCTGCAGATAGGCTGCTTTGTCCAGTATTTTGAGGAGGAATGGGACAGTGGTGATGGGTCTATAGTTGTTAGGGGAGGTGGGATCAAGAGTTGGTTTTTTTAATAGAGGGCGGACCCAGGCTTCCTTGAGGGAGGCGGGGACTTTCCCCGTGGCAAAGGAAGCATTGACAAAGGCTGTCGGGAAAGGAGCTAGTGCTTCAGTGCAGTCCTTGATGAGGGTAGCTGGGCATGCATCACCTTTACAGTTAGAGGGTTTGATATTCCTCATTATGTTGATGATGTCTTTTTGCTGTATGGGTTTGAAAGAGAAAGGTTGGGAGGGGGGGGGTCGGAGGCTGGCGGGGGGACAGGGATGTGTGTGTTAGGCAATTGTAGACCACTTGTCTTTTCGACATACCCTAAAGACCTTCCTGTTCTCAGCTTGAGTTTTTTTCTGTCTGACTATCATGATGCCTACCCCCGGGCATCCGGATCAAGCCCATCAGCCCCGGGAGCAGGCATCCAGACATTTACAAAAACCCCAGCAGCCCCAGCTAGGGGCTGTCTGGGTTCAGTCCTGGCGCCGTAGGCACCAGGCTCATAATAAAAATCAGTCCTGGCGCCATAGGCGCCAGGCTCATAGACATTACTTACCTCATGCAGACCATGCTGCAAATAAATCCAAGCCAACGTGAGGCCTGGATGGGACTATTTTACTACAGGGACTATTTTTTACTCGGGTGCGGTCCTGGGGAACTTCTTTCCTGGGACTACTTTGGAGGCTATTTAAACCATGCCCGAACAGCAGCACATGCTTTGTGTTATTCTGCATCCAGCAGCGTGACTCTCACCATGCCTGCAGCCAGCATACAGTCTTCTGCCACGCCCGCAGCCAGCATCCAGTCTTCTGCCACGCCCGCCTCGAATTCGGAGCTCCTAGAATAAAGAGGAAGAAAAGGACAAGGTTAGAAAACGAACTTATTTCAAATTCCTCACCTGATTCCGGATCCATTTCATCTCCCGACCTGGAAAGTACATCAGTCCTGCACGCGTCGCTTCGCCAGCTCCAGCATGGCGCCATACTCACCAGTTCTCACAGCATCTTTCGATCCGGCACTGTCTCCATCATTTCTTCGCCGTACTTCGGCACCTAGGGGCACAAGAATAACAAGGTGAGCCAAGGGAATCAACAAATACCTCTTAACACCATAGACTTACCTGATTTACCACCGGCGGTATTATTCTCCATATCTTCATATGCCGCATCTGTAAAGAGGGAGGAAAAACAACACGTTAACGCACGCAATAGTTACCGGACAGCGTTGGGTAACAGACTCTTACCTGAACGCCAGCAGCAGCTACGAGACCTTCTTCTCACAAACTCAGTTGCAACTTAAGGAAGGAAGGGGACAAGAGTGAACATCGGGCACATTGAACTCTTTGAACTTGATACTTACCAATCCCGCCTGGGACTTCAGAGTCAATACTTACCAGAACTCTCCCAACGCCTTCAAACCAGTGAAGTAACTGGTATCTACGCGCCCCTGCAAGACACGCAGGATGGAAAGCTCATCTTTTACAAACATAAGGTGAGGTTACTAAGGGGATATCGAAGGTGATTAGTGGGGGAGAGCGAGAACAGTTGGGAGGCCATCACTAAAACCCACAGGTGGCTAATCCCTGTCTCCACTTGCAGGAAAATACTTCTTCGGGTCCAGCAGACAAGACTAGGCGGGCCAGTCCAGACAGTCATCTCTGCACTACGCATCACGTTGACGGAGACCGCAGCTGTCCGGGTCCGATCGACACCCCTGTGGGGTCCAGGTGAGCGTAACACTGACCCCTTCTTTGGCCTGCACGGTCACGATGCCCTAGCTGGTGAAGCTAGCGCTCTACAAATGCAGATAACATAACAGATAACATAACCCCCTGAGAGACATGGCAGGTGGGTGAGGAGAAGGGAGGGAGGATGGTGATTTGTGAGTGGTGTAAGAGGAAAGAGGAGATCCACCTTAAAGCAGAGTCCCTCATGCCTATGGAGTGGAGTTTGTCTATGAGTGTGGCGTGGTCGATTGCTTTGAATGCTGTCGACAGGTCGAGGAGGATGAGGGCAGCACATTTTTCTGAGTCTGCTGTTCTTTGCAGGCCATCCCAGATAGAGACAAGGGAGGATTCGGTTCCATGGAGTGGTCTGAGCCAGATTGGGTAGGGTCAAGGATGCCGTGGGATTCTGTGTAAAGGAAGAGTTGGGAGTATACCGTGGGATCTAAGCGTTTGGCAATGAAGCGGTTGTTGAAGAATGGGCAGTAGTTAGTGGGGAGGAGGGGGTGAAGGGTGGGCTTTTTGAGTAAAGGTTTCACATGAGAGGTTTTGAAAGCTGCTAGGAAAATGCCTGATGTTACAGAAATGTTCATTATTGATGAAGCAATGCTGTCCGCGCAAGTGGAGAAGAGAACGTTTTTAGGAGCGAACAGGAGCAGGGGTCTCCAGGGTATCCCGAGGGGCGAGTAGCTTCAGGAATTTCGGATGGGACATGATGGAGAAGGAGAAGAGGGGGGATAAAGCGGGGGCTGGAGAGGGAAGAGGGTGAGCAGGGGGAATGTTGCTAATATGGTGGCGATGGTGAGGTTTCTTTTGATGGCGATGTTATTTATTTATAGGACATTTGTATGGCGTCTATATACAAGTATTTCCAGGTGCCACAAGACAAATGGGGGGTAGGGGGACATGGGCACCACAAAAGAAGAACCATACAGTTACATTGGCCTTGTGACAATCCTACCGTGCAAGCGCATGACAAGGTGATAAGATGTAGGGGTGAGGGGGTAGAGGTAGAAGTGCAGGAATGGGGTGCCCCAAGTGTGGGGACGGGCAAGTGCTAGGTGGGCCAAGGCAGCAAGTGCAAGGGGAAAGAAGAGGGGAAGGGAGGATGAGTGCAGTGGACAGGAAGGACCAGGTTGGGTAAGTCCTGCTAGGGAAGCCCAAAAGTAAGTGCTGGCAGGGAATGCTGGGGGGGACTGGTAGGGGGTGGTCTGGCCCCTGTATGACTCTAAGGCAGTGGTCTTCAAACTTTTTATGCCATGGCCCCCCCTGAGCAGAAAATAAATTGTTCGGGACCCCCCTGCCCCGCCCCTCTGTGTTGGGTTTATTTTTTTTATATAGAGAGGGCTGCAGAATGCGTGGTGCCATAATTATGAAAGGATATGCTGTTGGGGAGACATTCCAAGACACTAGGACAATCACATCCAATCCAAACATAGAAACTGTTCAAGTAAACACAAAATTCTCCAGTAGGGCTTTTATTTTCTCAAAATACATTCCTATTAGTATATTCAGCAGAAGGCAATTTGATTTTACAGAGCAAGCACTAATGGGAAGGGTGGGCCTGTCTCTCTGCAGAAAGTGAACCAATGTGTGGCTTTATTTTTGAGACCGCCACTCTGAGGTTGTCCTCCACTTCCAGCCTTGTGTACAGCCAATGCTGAAAAGCCTATTTCGCACAAGTAGGAAGACCCAAAAGGTAAGAGAGACTGTATAGCAGACCTTGCCAATGTACGATACTCCAGGATTACCTTCAGTCAAAAGTCACCCACTGCAATGTTCCTAAATTCAGATTGCAGAATAGTGTCCGACTGAACCTCAATCAGCTCCTCCTGGGCATCAAATGGAAGACGCACCACCTCCTCTGCCAGAAAAGGCTGCATCACCCAGTCATTAAAGCCAGCATTTTCTCTCAGGGAAAGTTTTTAATCAAAGCTAGACCTTAATGTTGTTCGGTGACTTGTGATTAGTTCTAGGACATGCAGCAGGTTGTACTCTATTTCCTCAATTGCTTCTGCAAGCAATGGGAACTGAACTGCTACCCCAGTTCCAATTGTTCATTTCCAGAGGTCTAGCTTCCTCTTGAAGGCAAATACATTTTTATTCATTGTAAATGAATTGGCATTGGCTACTTGTAAAGACATATTGAGGGTATTTAGCTTATCGAAAATATCAGCAAGGAATGCCAAGAGCACAAGCTAGCTGGGATCACACAGGTGGTTTGCTTTGCCAGTGTCCACATCCAAAAGGAATTGCTGCACTTCATTTCGGAGTTCAAACACACGTTGCAGCACTCTTCCCCTGGACAGCCATCTGACTTCTGTGTGAAAGTGCAACCCATCATGTTCTGATCCCATTTCTGCACACAGAATTGCAAAGAGACATGCTCTTGTTGGCTGTGCTTTGATGGCATTAACTATTTTTACAGCTGAACTGAGTACATCAGACAGTTCATTGTCCATATTCCGAGCAGCAAGAGCTTAATGAATTATGCAGTGTGTCCATGCAACATGTGGAGCGACTGCCAACACTTTGGCCTTCAACCCCGATCTATCTCCACACATTGAAGGGGCACCATCTGTGCAGATTCCTACGCAGGCTTCCCATCTCAAACAGTGGCTGCTCATAAAATCATTTAAAATGTCAAACAGTTCCGATGCTGTTGCCCTGGTTTTAATGGCCTTACAAAACAAAAAGTCTTATTATTGTGGTTGCCCCACAGTACCTTACATAGGCTATTAAATGAGCCTCTCGGGGATATATCTGTTGCCTCACCCAACTGTAAGGCAAAGAGACTGGTTTGCAACTGTGTGATTAATTGAGCAGTCATATTTTCTGCCATCTCAGACACACGTCGGCGGATGGTGGTGTCTGACAGAGGAATCATTTTTAGCTTGTCTGCTACACTTTCAGCACCCATTCGCCTGCACATTGCTATGGCTGCTGGTAGAACGACTTTCTCAGCATCGGTGAATGGTTTTTTATTTTTGGCAAGGAGGTAGGCAACATCATAAGATGCCTTCAGTGCACTGGCTGGAGTAGAAGCAATATTTTGCCCTGCACTTTTATGCTGACTGATGACTTGTAACTTGCGAGCAAAGAAGTCTCTGCTCTTGCCAATGAGATCCCCATGTTTTGTTTCCAAGTGGCGTCTTAATTTAGTTGGTTTCATGCTCTCATTGGCTAAAATTGCTCCACACACCACACACTGAGGCCTTGTTTCACCTCCGATCACAAAGGAAGTAAATCCAAGGTCAAGATATGTGCCATCATACTTCCTGGCTTTTGCAGGTTTTTTTCCTGTGTCAATGTCTGCGTCTGCCTTCCTTTTCACGCTACCGTTTTTGGCCAAAAAGAAGTGCTCCATTTCAAAACGGGTTCCTCACCTATGAAAAAATGTAAACTCCCATATTAATGCCTTTTCATATGCTTTGTTGATTACCTCATTCAATACGTAAATGAAGTTGAGTAGGATTTGAAAACGATAATTCAAAAACAAAAATTCAAAACATGTAGCTGTGACAAAATCACACATGCACCAGAAGGCTTTTGAGCAAAAATTAGGGGCTGAAAAAAACATGGTCCTCCAACAGTGCACCACATGTGTTGTGGTGTTCTACATGTCCTATGGGTCCCGGTTTGAAGATCTGGTTAGTTTGCAGAATCCAAAGAAAGGCAAGGGACATTGCTAACTGCTTGTGCTAGCCACAAACCATTGGGGCATTACGTGGTTGTCCTCCAAGAAAGACATTCTACCTTTGCCTCCAATAAGCCTTCAGCCAACCATAGCACTTTACCCATCCCTTCACAATTCACTATTCACTTGTACAGAGACCTCATTTCTCCCCCGCTTAGAGTGGAACCAGCCTGCGGCATACAGCTTGTAATGCAAAGCGCACATTTTAAGCACCAGCACAAAAAAAACCTGAGAACTGAATATGTCACTGAGCTAAATGAATTCTGACTGGAAAACATGGGGGCAGTTGCTCCCTCTGCCTCCAAGACTCAGTGGAGGCCCCTCTCAAGTGAAAAGTTTGAAATTCCCCGGCGCCTCTGATTTGAAAAGGATAACATGTTCTGTCCCTGGCCACTGCTACTGCAGGAGAAATGAGGACCTCTGTTCTATCAACTAGAACAGAGGCCCCCATACCTCGATTTTCCTTGTGTTTCTGGGCACTTTATTTATTGGTCATGTATGTAAATACCACTTACCTTTTGAAAGTACAAGAATTGAAAAGCAGGAACAACGTGACAGCAGGCAACTCCGGAGTTGACGGATGCAATCTGAAGCAGGATCACTGAAGCTGCAGGTGAGTACTATTTATTGTTGGAAGAAGTGGCGCCTTCCATCCCCATTGGCTGTCAGTAAGCCAGACTGAGCTAGCAGCACAGCTGGACACCCTTGACAAATGCAAGTTTAGAGAAGCTGGCTGCCATGAATTGGTCCACTCACCCTACCACTGTGATGCTGGAAATGCATCGGAGGGACAGGGCCTCCGTATCCTTGTCTTTTACTGCTTTTTATCGTGTGTTCTGTCATGTTTTCCGCACAGGAGTTCATGTGGGACTCCTGGCGGTGCAGCTCTCTTTCTTTTGGTTTGGTGAACGGACCCGTGGGATACCCTTATGGCACCCATGGGTGGGGGTACAACCCTGTGCCCCTAGTGTATGTTTTTGGGCACCTGTGGGTGGCCCGCAGAGCAGGGTATGGGCTGGTGGCAGCTCCATGCTGAATGTTACAGGTGCGCGCGTATCCTTCATTTTGGGATACCCCGGCCCTGCCATTGGGATCCGTTCATTCCAGATGGAAAACAAGATGGCCCCTGTGGCCTTTTACTTTCTATTCCCCAATACCTTGTTTTCCCAAAGTCCTGGGAAGCCCTGACTCTGTCCCTTCCCCCTGACTGGCTGTTGGGTGGGAATGCCGTATATGGTGTTGTTGTGAAGGCCCGGCCAAACTAGCTGGAGCCTTCCCGGTGAAGTATGTTGTGCGTACCTCCTGTGGGTGGGACCTGGGTGAATAGAGTGTGTGACGAATATGCATTCTGTGTTGTGGGTGTCTAGTATCTGGTGGTTGACACAATGACTGAGACAACCCTGCCCGAAACCGGTATGAATGCAGCTTGGAGTGTTGAATGGCTCGGTACTTGTCCCAATACACATAACTTGTTGTGAGTGTCTGGAGAGAAGTGAATGGCCTGAATACCTCGTGTGCCTGATTGGCTGCCTGCCTGCATGAATGCCCGTAGTCGTGATTGGATGCTTGAGTGTGACCCAGCGGAATGAACGGGAGATCAACAGTATATCTGGGGACCTCTCACTGCTAGGAATCGTGTTCAGAAGCTGAAGTCCACTACGACGAGTAATTGGAGTAACTGACGCTTGACCTTGAAACCCCCGCTGGACGAGAAGGAGTGCTGTGGCTCTCCCTCGCAATCTGAAGGCAGCTGTGTTTCCAAGGACTGACCCAGAGAGGACCTGATAAGGCGCCCTCTTCCCGAGCTACGAGGGACCATCGTGCACAGCTGATCTTTGACAACGCTCCCTGGTAGACAGACCTTCGACAGGCTGCCGACCCGATACGGGGACTGCTGCGGAACTCCAAGGAGAAGCACCCGGACTGTTGTCCGCCACTGTCGACGACCGCCGTCGCTGACCGGAGCCGCCGTGCTCCCGTTTGCCTAAGAACTTTAATTGATCATCGGACGCTCTCGTCTGCATCGTCATCCGCTTGTCTCCCGCTGGAGAAGGCCCTACCGTCGACGTGCCGAGGAGCATCCACCGGTGGGTTTCCCGCCACCTAAAGACCGCAGAGACGCCGACGACTTGACGCCCTTGCTGGGCCACCGTTCTTCATCAATCTCTTTGCGTTCCAGAACTATCGTCACCGAGGTGCCCCGCACACCTCTTCCTTGCAGGACGCCAATGCTCTGTCGTCGACAAGCACCGCTAGGAACGAAGCTGCCACTTCCCTGCCGTAGTTCACCCTGTTCACCGTCGGACGTTCGACGACCCGTGACTCCTGCCTTAAAGGGAGGGCACTCAAGAAGGATCGGTCGACGCATCGTCGGAGAACTCTACTCCACCAGGTACATTGGGGGGGGAGGGGTAAAAACCTTAATAGGAAGAAGTGAGACTATTGAACATATGGACTGGGCTTGTGCGATATAGCTTATTTTACAGGTTGCCCAGGTGGGGGGGGGATCTCCACACAGAACTGTGTCTAGGGTACGGGGCCAGTATTCTGCCTACTGTTTCAACCATCTTGCGTTCCTTCCTATCTCTATTGCTGGTTTCCTCATTATTAATCTGTGTGACATTTTAACCGTACAGTTGATGCACTTTAATGAGATTTGATAACATTGGTGGTACCACTTTAGAATTGTATATATTTATCATTATTGACTTCCGAGTACAAAGTGCGCTATTGTGTTCGTGTACATACCTTTGAATATTAATTATATAAAGACTGTGTTTTCAGTAATACAGTGTGTGGACATTCCTTTGTGGGGGTTCGGGGACTACACTGTACTTAAGAAGCAGCCTGAATCACCTCCTGAGAAGCTAGGCCTTGACTGCTCGACCATTGCTACTTTATAAAGAATCTTGGCTGGGGTCCGCTGGGCCTCTCCTCTACCATATAGAGAGCGGAAGTACAGACACCCACTACTAGTCTTTACAACCACCCCCTCCCATCTGAAAGTAGAGCAGTATGTCACTAATGAGCCATCATTAGTGGTTTCCTGCTCTGCATTCATATGTGAGGGGCTGGTCATCCCTGCAAAAGAAGTGTCCACTTTTCCTTGTTTCATGAATAGGCTCCTAATGGAGCCTGCAGGGCCTCACAAAGGCCCGGCCCCTGTGCTTAGTTAGTGTGACAGGGGTCGGGCCTTTGTGCAGCATCAGGCTCCATAAGGAGCCTATTCATGAAGACAAAAGAAAAAAGTACACACCTTCTTTTGCCACGATGACTTGTCATCACGGCAAACAAAGTGTGTGCCTTTTTTTTGTCTTCCTAAATAGGCTTCGAATGCGAGCCTGAGACCTGACAAAGTCCGGCCCCTGTCGCACTAAGCATGTGTGGCAGGGGCCATGGATCTGTCATGATCTCTGCTTCCAAAAGGTCAGGACTTACCCAACTCACTTGGAAGCAGACCCATAACCCAGGTTCCGAGTGCCAATCAGTCCCAATTGGGACCTTTTGGACCCTGTCCTGGCGCCAGTGGCGCCAGGCTCATAAATATGCCCAGTCCCAGCGCTGCAAGCGCCGGGCTCATAATGCTTGGGTGGACTTACCTGCAGCAGACCATGCTGCTTACTGACCTGCCAGTATGAGCCTCTGATCCTCTTCTGTTTGGGACTACTTTTCCTGTTGGGTGGGGCAGGACCCACTCCCTAGGTTCAGAACACTGGAACTCTTCTGGAAAGCAGGAACTCTTTTCTTACCTAGGCAAGGCTGTGGAAGAAGACACCTAAGCACTACAGGAGGCTATTTAAACCACACCCGATGGATGAATCTTGTTTTGCGTTATTCTGCATCCTCTGCAGCAGAACGCTCATCGTGTCTTCTGCATCTGATCCTGGGCCTAAAGGAAAAAGGCTTACCATCCTGAATCCAGTCTTCAGCAACATCTATAAAGACAAGAAAGAACAGGTTAGCACTACGGTCTTCAGTGACAGCGCATCTCTTACCTGGTCCATCGGCTGTCACCAACGCCTCGCGCTGCATTCCGGCATCTGAAAGACAAAGGCTTACCTACTCTTCGCACGCTCCGGAGGCCTTCGGCGCTGCATCCCGCATCTGAAAGACAAAAGAAGGTGCGTTTAAAGACATTGGGTAACTTTAATACTCACGTGCCATTACTCCATCCACGCCGAACCCAGTGGGTATTCCGGCATCCTTCAGCAGCTCCGAACTGGTACCTGCAACATAAAAGGACAGTTAGTGTGCATCGTGAAGTAAGCAACAAGCGCTTACTTACGCGCTTCCAGGCGCTTCTATTCCGCATATGGGTCCATCCTCAACTCACTTCAGCCCGTCATCCGCCATCGCCGGAACCCTGCAAAATAAGAGACATCATTACAAAAGACTTTTAAAGACATTTGAAATACTCGGAACTCACCGTTCGTGCAGTAAACGACGGACAGCAGTCATCTGAAGTCAAGAGGCCTGCGCACCCTATCCAGAGAAGAAACTGGTTACGGCACCCTGCCCCGAGGCAGATGGAGAGCTCGGCGTTCACTTACCTAAGGTGAGAGCGTTAACCTTTGGGGTTCTACAGGAGAGGAGAAAAGGAAGGAGAGAGGGACACCCAATAACCCCAGTTCATTAATCCCATATTTTCTATCTGCAGACATCTTACTCTTCGAGTCAGGCATACAGTGCACAGAGGTCCAGCCCAAAGAGCCAACCGTGTGTTACACATCACCTTTGAAGATACGGTAGTCGCCCAGTCAAGACCGGCGCCTCTGCGAGAATCAGGTGAGCGTTACAGAACGCAAAGCCTACCGCAAAACTCTCGCCCAGGCGCTATGGAAACCTCGGATACCGACCACCTAGCCCGGTTACTTGGGGAACTAAGAGCAGAAGTGCATGCAGCTCGTCAGGAAACGAATGCTCTAAGAAGGGAACTAATTATTTCCAAGGAGCGAACAGACGATCTCGCTAGACAATTGCTACAGTCACAAGCCGGACAGACCCCATTACCCGCATCAGGGGCAAATCTTCCTTCAACATCCTCTATGAATCCAGTGCAGATCAACCTACCTGGGAATGTACCTCTGGCTCCGCCCGAACGATTTTCTGGTGACCCAAAGAGGTTTGCAGTATTTATCAATCAGTGCCGGTTGCATTTTTTATGCCGGCCAGCAGCCTTTCCAACTGATCAAGCTAAAGTAGCTTTTGTGCTTTCGTACCTTAGTGGCAATGCGGCAGACTGGTCGATCCCTCTAGTTAATCAAGATGATCCGGTTCTCCATGATTTTCAAGCCTTTCAGCTTAGTATGGAAAAACTGTTCGCAAGACATTCACAGGGGCAGGCCTTGGAGAATGAGCTTCTTTCGTTGCGACAGGGTAATCAAGACCTTTTGGCTTATATTGCGTCTTTCAACAGACTAATAGTGGAAACTCAATGGCCTGAGGACAAAAGGATTACGCTGTTTTATAGAGGTCTACGTGGAGAGCTCAAAGACGTTTTAGCCCAAGTAGTGAATCCCCCGCAAGACTGTTCGGACTATATAGACTTAGTCGTTCAAATAGATCACAGACTGCAGAACAGGAAGACCGATCGTTCCAAGTTTGATGCTCGAGTATTTTCCAAACCACCAACTCCTTCCAAAGGAGTAGACTCCGGGGAACCCATGCAAATAGGGGGCCTGAAAGGACCACTAACACAAAAGGGGCGGGAAAGGAGAAAACAGTTGCAATTATGCCTCTATTGCGGAAACTCAGGGCACTTTCTTCGAGACTGTCCGGTGAAACCAGCCAAGAAGGCGGTAGGAGCTACAGTTACCAAGGTCACAAACTCTGAGCAGGGAAACGACCTCGCCCGACAAGAATAGAGGTCCTCTTGCCGAGCGTTAAAACCAGTTCCGTGACCTCGCATTTCGTGATACCTATGGTCCTCATTAGCCCTGATCATCCGGATCGATTACATGCGATTGAAGCTTACGTCGACAGCGGTGCCATCGGCAATTATGTGGATCATGAAATGGTTTTGAGGATGAATCTAACTCTTTGTCCCAAGGCTGTAAAGGACGTCATTACTACGGTGGATGGTACGGAGATAGCCTCCGGACCAGTAACGCATACCACTCAAGAAGTGACGCTAGTAAGTCAAGATGGACACCATGAGAAGATCGTGTTCGATGTGATCAAGGCCCCTCAGTTCCAGATTATTCTAGGGATACCTTGGTTAGAGAAACACAATCCTCGGATCGATTGGCGAGCAAGAACGGTTCAGTTCCCAGAATGTGTCTCTACTTGTCACCCTCCACCTGGTGTTGCACTGGCAGCAATTTCTTCGGAGACTCCCCAGTTACCTCCCGAATACCTAGAATTCCAAGATGTTTTCCGGAAGGATCAGGCTAACTCTCTACCTCCTCATAGGTCCTATGACTGCCAGATAGACCTGATACCTGGATCTACTCCTCCTTGTAGTAGAATTTATGCCCTAACCGAGCCTGAGAACCTTCACCTCCGACAATACCTGGATCAATACCTAGCGAATGGGTTTATTCGTCCTTCCAAGTCCCCTGCTTCTTCAGCTTTGTTCTTCGTTCCAAAAAAAGAAGGGAACCTTAGAACTTGTATAGATTATCGCTCCCTGAACCAGATCACCGTCAAGAATAGATATCCGTTACCTTTGATCCCTGAACTCCTGGACCAAGTCAGAAAAGCATGCATATATACAAAGCTGGATCTTAGAGGAGCCTACCACTTGGTACGAGTAAAAGAGGGCGATGAATGGAAGACGGCCTTCCGCACCAAGAATGTGCTATTTGAATATCAGGTCATGCCCTTCGGACTTTGCAATGCCCCGGCCACCTTTCAATATTTTATGAACGATGTCCTCAGAGAGCTCATAGATGTATGTGTTGTCGTTTACATTGACGACATCCTCGTTTATTCTTCATCGGAATCTGAACATCGGAAACACGTGAAAATGGTCCTCGAGAGGTTGCGTCAACACAAACTTTTCGCTAAGTTGGAAAAATGTGTTTTCAACGTGACTGAAGTTGAATTCTTGGGATTCATATTATCACCTAGCGGAGTGCGTATGGATTCAAGGAAGGTCGATGCAATTCTCAAATGGCCATCACCATCCTCTCTAAAAGGTGTTCAAAGCATGTTAGGCTTCGCTAACTTTTACCGCAGGTTTATCCCCGAATTCTCTCGAATAGTCCAGCCCATCACCGCCTTGTTAAAGAAAAACAAACGTTTTGAATGGTCTACCGAGGCGGAACAAGCTTTCCAGAATTTGAAGACAAAATTTATCTCTGCACCAATTCTAAAACATCCTCGCCCCAAACTCCCCTACATCGTTGAAACTGATGCTTCGAGCCTTGCCATGGGGGCAGTTCTATCACAGAAGGACCCAGTAACCAATCAGTTACATCCCGTGGCATTCTGGTCCCGCAAATTCTCGCCTCCTGAGATCAATTACACTATTACTGATAAGGAACTTCTGGCTATCAAGTCTGCCTTTAAGGCTTGGCGGCATTATCTTCTGGGGGCCCGACACACCGTTACTGTGATTACGGATCACCGAAACCTGCAATATTTGGAAACCGCAAAAGCCCAATCCTCTAGACAACTCCGTTGGGCACTATTCTTTGCCGAGTTTGACTTCATCATTACCTATCGACCTGGTACAAAAAAGGGTAAAGCTGATGCCCTTTCTCGGATAGGAGTGGAAGAACACTTGACCAACCCTAAACCTGTACCTATCATTCCCGAACAAAGAATTCTGGGTGTAATAACCACACAATCCATAGAGGAAATTAAAGATAAAGCCAGGCAACTTGTAACTCCAGCAGAAATACAGAATTGGCATCTGCAGGGAAAGGACTTTGCAGTGAAGGACAACTTATTGTATTTCCAAGAACGATTATACCTGCCCAGCACAGATTTACAGAGAAAGGTAATCTCTTGTTATCACGAGTCTTTAATGGAAGGACATCCCGGTATGGCCAAAACCTCAGAAAAGATCAAGCGCTACTTCTGGTGGCCGTCTTGGAAAAAAAGATATCAGATACTTTATAATGTCCTGTGGAGTATGCGCCCAAAACAAGAGTCAAAAGGAAAGACCAGCAGGCCTCTTACGCCCTATTGACATCCCACCTCGCCCTTGGCATACGCTTTCTATGGACTTTATCACCGATCTACCTCCATGCTCCGCATGCAATACGATCCTGGTAATCGTGGACTTATTCTCCAAGATGGCGCATTTCATTCCACTCAAAGGCTTGCCAACAACAACAACTCTGGCCCGAGAATTTCTCGAAAACATCGTCCGACTGCCGTCCGACTGCACGGTTTTCCTTCAGTTCTAATTTCGGATCGAGGTAGTCAATTTATTTCTCATTTTTGGCGAAGTTGTTGTCGGTCGGCTCAAATTGATGTGAGATTATCGACCAGTCACCACCCTCAAACCGACGGACAAACCGAGAGGACCAATCAAACTCTGGAACAGTATTTACGCTGCATGCTGCAACAAACTGAAAAAACTTGGAAAGATATCCTTTGGATAGCCGAATATGCCTACAACAACTCTGTCCACTCAGGAACTGGGAAAACCCCGTTTTTTCTTTTATACGGCTGTCGCCCTCGAACCTCAGAGTTGGATCCACCCCAAGATCTTGGAACACCAGCAGTAGACTACCTGCATTCTACCATCACCCAAGCTTTTAAGGAAGCCGTTTCTCACCTTCAAAGGGCTAAGGAACAATACAAGAAAGGAGCAGATCAACATCGGAAGGAAGCCCCCAAATATCAAGTAGGAGACCAAGTCTGGTTATCCACCAAATATCTACCTCTAAAAGGACCACGCACATTCAACCCAAGATACCTTGGTCCCTATTCCATCACTACCATAGTAAACCCAGTAGCGGTCAAGTTGGACTTGCCCCCTCACATGAAGATACATCCGGTCTTCCACGTCTCTCTTTTGAAACCCGTGCAACCTCAAACCCGACTAACTAAATCTCCAAAACCTATCCTAGTTGATGGAGAACTCGAGTTTGAAGTCAAAAGCATCCTGGACTCCAAGATCTCCAAATCTAAGCTATTTTACCTAATTGACTGGAAAGGCTACGGCCCCCAAGAAAGATCCTGGGAACCTGCGGAATATGTCCACGCTCCTCGTCTAATCAAAAGATTTCATCGAACATTTCCTGACAAGCCCAAACCCCCGGGGAAGCCCGGTTTGGGAGGGGCCTTGAGGGGGGGGGTGCTGTCATGATCTCTGCTTCCAAAAGGTCAGGACTTACCCAACTCCCTTGGAAGCAGACCCATAACCCAGGTTCCGAGTGCCAATCAGTCCCAATTGGGACCTTTTGGACCCTGTCCTGGCGCCAGTGGCGCCAGGCTCATAAATATGCCCAGTCCCAGCGCTGCAAGCGCCGGGCTCATAATGCTTGGGTGGACTTACCTGCAGCAGACCATGCTGCTTACTGACCTGCCAGTATGAGCCTCTGATCCTCTTCTGTTTGGGACTACTTTTCCTGTTGGGTGGGGCAGGACCCACTCCCTAGGTTCAGAACACTGGAACTCTTCTGGAAAGCAGGAACTCTTTTCTTACCTAGGCAAGGCTGTGGAAGAAGACACTAAGCACTACAGGAGGCTATTTAAACCACACCCGATGGATGAATCTTGCTTTGCGTTATTCTGCATCCTCTGCAGCAGAACGCTCATCGTGTCTTCTGCATCTGATCCTGGGCCTAAAGGAAAAAGGCTTACCATCCTGAATCCAGTCTTCAGCAACATCTATAAAGACAAGAAAGAACAGGTTAGCACTACGGTCTTCAGTGACAGCGCATCTCTTACCTGGTCCATCGGCTGTCACCAACGCCTCGCGCTGCATTCCGGCATCTGAAAGACAAAGGCTTACCTACTCTTCACGTGCTCCGGAGGTCTTCGCACTGCATTCCGGCATCTGAAAGACAAAAGCTTACCAACTCTTCGCACGCTCCGGAGGCCTTCGGCGCTGCATCCCGCATCTGAAAGACAAAAGAAGGTGCGTTTAAAGACATTGGGTAACTTCAATACTCACGTGCCATTACTCCATCCACGCCGAACCCAGTGGGTATTCCGGCATCCTTCAGCAGCTCCGAACTGGTACCTGCAACATAAAAGGACAGTTAGTGTGCATCGTGAAGTAAGCAACAAGCGCTTACTTACGCGCTTCCAGGCGCTTCTATTCCGCATACGGGTCCATCCTCAACTCACTTCAGCCCGTCATCCGCCATCGCCGGAACCCTGCAAAATAAGAGACATCATTACAAAAGACTTTTAAAGACATTTGAAATACTCGGAACTCACCGTTCGTGCAGTAAACGACGGACAGCAGTCCTCTGAAGTCAAGAGGCCTGCGCACCCTATCCAGTGAAGAAACTGGTTACGGCACCCTGCCCCGAGGCAGATGGAGAGCTCGGCGTTCACTTACCTAAGGTGAGAGCGTTAACCTTTGGGGTTCTACAGGAGAGGAGAAAAGGAAGGAGAGAGGGACACCCAATAACCCCAGTTCATTAATCCCATATTTTCTATCTGCAGACATCTTACTCTTCGAGTCAGGCATACAGTGCACAGAGGTCCAGCCCAAAGAGCCAACCGTGTGTTACACATCACCTTTGAAGATACGGTAGTCGCCCAGTCAAGACCGGCGCCTCTGCGAGAATCAGGTGAGCGTTACAGGATCAGGCTGTTGCTTGTTGATGAAGCAACAGCCCGATCCTTTTGTAATGGATGCTGAGGTCTACTTTCAAGCTGTGGATGTGCGGCCCCCTGTGCATGAGGCTGCGATCCACCAGAGGGCCGCGCCCCACAGTTTGAATAACGCTGCTCTAAGGGGACAAGGCCCCAGTTGCAGAGGGAGAAGGAGAGTTAGCACAGAGGTGGGAGAGGGAAAGAAGAGGAGAAAAGGTCTTGAGAATTTTCCAGAACTTAAAAAGATCCGGCTCATGTTTGAGGGGGGCAGGGAGGCTGTTCCAGAGGGGGGAGAACCAGCCGAGGAAAGGGATCTACCTCCCGCTCTCTTCTTGGAGAAATGTTTGACTTGCAGACAGTTGGAGCCAGAGGGCCGAAGAACTCTGGCCGAGAGGTATTCAGAGAGGGAAAGCTGGATGTAGAGAGGTCCCAGGCCCCAGACAGCCTTGTGGATGATGCAACCGGTCTTGAATGTGATCCTTGCGGTCACCGGGAGCCAGTGGCAAGATTTTAGGGCTGGAAAGATACGATCTCAGGGCTTGAGGCCAAGGTTAAGTCTTGCAGTCCTATTCTGGATTAGTTGAAGGGGGCAAAGGCAGAAAAGAGGTAGATTGAGGAAGAGGTTTTTGCAGTAGTCTGGGGGAAGGTGAGGAAAGGTAGAATGCCCCTGAGGAGGTGCAGCTGAAAGTTGAACTTCTTGGCGAGGTCCATGATGTGTGGAGGAAAAGAGAGAGAGGTGTCAAAGATGATCACAAGGTTTTTTGCCTCACAGGTGAGGGAGGGGAACGGACCCAAGGAGTCAGGCCAGCGAGTGGGGAGGAAACAAGGAGCAGGTATCCCCATGAGAAGGATCTCTATCTTACTGGCATTAAGCCAGAGATCATTGTCAGAGCACCGTGCAGTCAGGTTGAGGGTGGAGGCAGAGGGGGTAGAGGATGGCAGCTTGAAAGAGAGCGGTATGTCATCTGCATAACACTGGAAAGGAGGGGAGAAGGTAGAGATCAGGTGGGCCAGGTAGATGTTGAAGAGCCATGGCGATAGGATGGAGCCATGAGGGACGCCACAGGTAGAGAGTGAGGTGGAAGAGAGAAAAGGGCCCATTTGCACTTGGGATGGTCTGTTTGAAAGGAAGGAGGTAAGCCACGCCAGTGCCCTGTCCGCGATGCCATGGGTATCATGTAGATGGTTTAGGAGGATGGAGTGGTTGACTGTGTCGAAGGCGGAAGAAAGATCGAAGAGAATTAGACCAGAGGGAGGGTTAGAGTCCAGATTATAGATTAGGTCCTCACAGGTGTTCACAAGAGCAGTTTCCATGCCTCTGGATGCCCTGAAATTGGACTGGTGGTCATGGAGGTAGCCAGCCACATCGATGGGGAGGGTGAGATGGAGGATGACTAGCTTCTCCATGGGTTTGCCCAAAGAAGGGTGATGGGGATAGAGCGATAGTTAGCTGGGCAAGATGGGTCGGCAGACAGCTTTTTTGGGAGAGGGTGCACAAAAGGGTGCTTAAAGGGTTGTCAGAAGGAGCCAGTGGCAAATGAGTGGTTGCAGAAGTCAGCCAAGGCTGGGGCCAGAGAGGCAAGGTTGTCATTGATGGGTCTGGAGGAGCAGGGGAGCACCTGTTTGCAGGAGACTTTCATAGAGCGGATAACTCTAGAGATCTTATCTGGTGCAATGGGAGAAGAAGGAGAGTATGGGGGGAAGGGGTGCCAAGGGAGGCAAGAGAAGGGGCGGGTGGGGGTTTGCGGGGAATGGATGACAGAGAGGACAGGACATCCAGAGTTTGAGGAGAAGTGGGTGGCCAGGGCAGAGCAGAGGGCCTGAGAGGGAGGAGGAGAAGAGGAGGAGACTGTGGCAGGATTGGAAAGTTCCTTGCATATTTTAAAGAGTTAAGCCTTGTTATTGGTGGCTCTAGAGATGCAGCCTTGGACAGGATCCCTATTCTTGGAGCAGATGGCAGGACAATATTGCCTTTGGAGCAGGCGGCAGGCCAGTTTGTCAGAGGATGAGCTAGAGGCCTGCCACTTCCACTCTGCAGCTTTGCACTTGCATTTCAAATCTGCCAAGTCGGCGTCACATCAAGAGTTGCATTTGGAGGCAGTTGTATAAAGCTGGTCTGACAGGGATTCGCAGAGTGATTGGGATTGAGGGGGGCTGGGGGAAGAGCAGAGTGGGGCCTTGAATTCCACAATGACCTTGAGGGCATTGGATATTTGGGAACCACACAAAGATCTTTTGGCTTTCCTTACTTCTGCGCTGTAGGCCCTGATCTGACTGGATAGGTTGGCTTTGTTAAGCTTTGTTAGGGGCGGCGGCTCAGCCTGCCATTTACGTTCCAGGCAGTGGTTGAGGGTTTTTAGGGATAGTGTGAACCACTTTGGAGAAGGGCCTGCTGTGTGGGAGGGGGATCTGAAAGGGGTGAAGGGAGAGAGGGCATCAGAGAGCCATTGGTCGAAGAGGCTGACGGATGGTGTTCCTCCTAGGATAGCGAGAGTGGAAAGGGAGAGGAGCATGTCATTAGTTAGGTCCAAGGAAACAATGACCTTGTTCCAGAGGGATACAGGGGGGGTGAGTTGGAGGAAGTGGGGCGCCAGGGCAGGGGAAGGGGGCAGTAAGAGAGAAGAAGATGGAGGAGTGATCTGTCCATATTAGGGGACAGGTGGAGGGTGGGGAGATTGAATCGGTGGAGCTGAATACAGCATCAAGGGTGTGCCCTGCTATGTCGGTGGGACCTGATACAAGTTCGGTCATGTTGAGGGCTTCCAAGTTGTCGATAATCAAAGGGGACATGGGCCTTGAGGGGGTAATCAAACCAGATGTTGAGGTCTCCTAGTAGGGTAAACGAAGGGTGTGAGAGCAGGATGGCCACAAGGAAGTCACTAAGGGAGTCTGCAAAGTCTCTATTATAGCCATGGGGTGATAAAGTGGTAGAAAGCCGTGGGTCATGGAGGGGGAAGAGCGGTTTTCCCCTTCATCTTTAAATGACTGCTCCAGCCACGAGAAGTCATTTTGTATCTGGTTTGTTTCTTTTGGGATTTATACTTGATCCATGACCACGATCAAAGCTGCAAACAGTGCCAAAAACATTATCATTTCATCCCGAGTGCCTTTCGGTACACCATTTTTGTGAATACAGATAAGAGGTCCCATTGATGCCTCAAAACCAGAGAGAACGCTGCTATCCATCACCAAATTGGGAACTGCCCTCCTGGACCAACGTTACCCTCCTCTCTGCTAAGGATCCCCCCAAACTCACTTGCTTCCCTGAAGTCTACCACTTACAGAGGCAACTTCCTCAAGGCCTCCCCAATTGAACAACTCAGTGGCCCAGCACTTGGTGCACTCCTCAGTAATGTGAGCACCTCCCTCAATCAAGGGGAATTCCCAGGCACATTAAAATACAGGCCCCATATTAACCCTTCTGAAAAATCCCCTACTTGAAGAGATAACCAACTACAGACCCATCACAAGTCTCCTATTCATCTGAAACATTGAGAAAGTAGTTGCAACCCAGCTTCTTGCCAAATTGTATCATCTTGGCCACCTCTGCGATTAGCAGTATGACGGCTGCGGACTCAAATGCAGTACAGAGTCTGCAACCATCCAAGTGGTGGACTATGAGCTGGAAATCACCAACACGGAACTTGTACCTCCTAGTACTTTTACGCCGCTCAGCTGTCTTCGACACAGTCAACCACCTAACACTCTTCTACCTCTTTGCCAAACCAACAAGCTTCTCTGGATCCCAAAATGGTGCACGTTCTGCCTATGCTGCAGGCCCAAGGCTGTACAGACAGGCTCATTCACATCAAACTGACATCCAGTCATGTGTGGGGACCCCTATTGTTCCACCTTCTAGCCAATTGCCTTCCATCTATAAATGGAACCCTTGAAAACTCTGCTTTGGGACACCAGCATAGCCATTCATCAGTAGGTTGTGGCCCTCAGGGTATTGCTTGCCTCTGTGAATGCCTGGCCAGAATCCAAACATGAATGCCAAATGCCTCTCTCAAACTATAATCCCTCCAAAACACAATTTGTCCTCATCAGACAACCTACCAAACAACTTCTGCAACAATGGCTAGATGGCATGCGCCTGGAAGGATTCACCCCACAGCTATCCAAACTCAGCCAAATCCTTGGGCTTCTTTGTTGAAAGTAGCCTTTCCTTCAAAATGTATGCAGGCAAAAATGTGCAAACTGCATGGCTAAAGGTCTCCACACTATACAGAATCAAACCATTCATCCCTCTGCATGACCTCCGCATGGTGGTCCAAGCCGTCATGATCTCACGCAATGACGGGGGAAATGCCCTAATTACTGGGATTCCAGCCGTGCACCTGCCCTCCTTTGAGAAAGCCCATCACACTGCAGCACGCCTCATTACAGGTGCTCGCAATTTCGACTGGATCACTCGTACACTGTACAAGGCTTCATGGGCTCCCACTCCCCACCATGACCATATTTAAAACTGCATGTAACACCTGCAAAGCAGTCTCAAATGGAACACCAACATACATTCGAGCTAAACTTCACACCTCTGGAGGCTCTCATGCCCCATGTAGCAAAACCATCAAAAGATTGTAGTGTAAGATAGAACATGAAGGAAAGACTAGCAAGAAGTCCTCCTCCTGCCATGCCCCAACCATTTGGAACTCAAACCCGGCAGAGGCCTGAAATGCCCCCATCATTCTCCAGTTCAGCAAAAAACTAAAAACGTACCTCCTTCAACAATACCTGCCGGCAAATAAAAATTCTGCCCTCTCTTCACTAACAGCACTACGTTACTGTATAAAATGCCAAGCCCAGTGCTGCCACTCTCCCATTTTAAAGCACTACTCTGCTCTCTAACTAGGTTTGAGCCTCAAGCAACAACAAATACTTAATTCAAAAAGGGCATTGTAGCAGAACAGTGATAATGTATGCAGTAAAATAAGATAACATGTGCTATGATCAGAAATGTCCAATTTAGAGCAGAATGAAGGACCAGGGTTGTATTGAACGACTGTGAAAAAACAGGCATTATCCTTTTAATCTCAAATTGGTATTCTTAGCACAGTGAAGATTATTTGAAATCCTATGTTTATCAGTTACCACTCACCATTTCTTCTTCTGCTGCTTCTTCTGAGCCTTCTCCAGCTCCTTTCGAGAAAAGCACCTTGAGCTTCTCTGCCATCTCATAGGTTGGAAGCATGTCATAGTCATCCCGCAGTGTGTCCAGCTTCTTGTGAAACCTTGACCACTTGATGTCCTTGCTAAGGTCCTCAAAGGTGTCGAGTACATTTTCAGGGCGCTCATCCAGAATCCTGGTCAGAACTCTGGCTAGGTGGTCATACCTGCAAGAAGGAGAATAGTCAATAAAGGCTAACTGCAAACACAAATATCTGCCCCTGGTTGGAATTCTTCTATGGGGCCCAAAATGCAGCAACTCTCCTTCAGCCATCTGATTCCCTTCCTATGCAGCCCAGGGGTCTGCTCGTCAAAGAAAAAACCTTTCACCCCATCACGCAAAAGAGCGACAGCAAAATGGTTTACCCCGCCACTCTGCGCCATGAAAAGGAAAAATAGCAAACCTGAAACTCCAGCGACAAATCCACTCATACAAGAAGGAAATCCATAGGCCAAAAAGAAAGGTATTACCCGAATTGTTCGTTTGCAATTGTTCGAATGACACAATTGTTCGAATAATAGGGGTCCTAATTGACCTTCTGCACAATTGACCGTATGGTCATTTTGATATATATTATGGGTTGGGTTGGCGTAATAATAATAATATAAGGGGATTGGGAGGGGGGTTGGGGTGGGGGTTGGATTGGGTGGGGGGTTCCGGGGGGTTTCCCCCGCATATATATCCTAATTGACCATTTAAATTCGGTCAATTGTGCAGAAGGTCAATTGTTATTCGAACAATTGGTATACAACCAAAAGAAATACTACGACAACAGAATCACAAAAGCCACCAACACCCAAAAGGAATTGTTTAAAATCGTACACGAAATAAGAAACCCTCTTGGATGCAACAACGCTCCGATACCTTCACTGAAGCTATGCAATGACCTTGCAGACCACTTCAAAGACAAAATCACCACCATCCAACAAATCATACAAAGCAGACCAATCGACTATAACATGCAACCCACCCAGCCATCCCACCTCCAGAACAAACTCTGAAGCTTCCCCCAATTATCAGCAGAGACATTAGTCAAGCTGGTAAGCAACAGCAACAAAGCAGGCTCCCCCATGGATCCATGCCTCCTAGACATACACAAATCAATCCTCACACAAGGAACGCCCATGGAATACTACAGAAAACTTTTCAATCAATCACTATCAACAGTGAAAGTACCACAATCATTCAAAGCGGCATACATCAAGCCACTCCTCAAGTACACAGCAGGAAACGTGGAAGACCTATCAAACTATAGGCCCATATCCAACATCCCTTACCCAGCTAAACTATTCGAGACATACGTCTACAGAATAACACAAGAATTCATAGAGAAGCACCAACTGTTGGACAAAGCACAAGTAGGCTTCAGACCAATAAAGAGAACGGAAACAGCACTGCTCTCAATCTAGGACAATCTAAAGACTAATGCAGACTCAGACGACAAAAGCACAGCTCTAATCCTTCTGGACCTCTCTGCAGCATTTCACACAGTCAACCATGAAATCCTCATTAGTAGACTAGAGGAAATAGGAATCACTGACACAGCCCTACTATGGATCAAATCCTTCCTAACAAACAGGAAACAAACCATCTGGATCAAACCTTTCAAATCTACTACAAGGGAATCCAACTGCAGAGTACCACAAGGATCATCCTTCTCCCCATTGCTCTTCAATATGTACCTGATGCCACTAATCAAACTCATCAAAAAACACGGCCTCACATGCTACAACTACGCAGATGACACTCAGATCATCTACAAAATGCACGATACACAGGAAGAAAACAAAACGCTGAACAACTGCCAACAAGAGCTCTACAGTCGAGTGAACACAAACAACCTCAAACTCAACCCAGGCAAAACTGAAATAATGATCATAGCTAAAAGCGAGGAAAACAACCACTACATCTCATGGCCAACGGAACTGGGTACAGCACCAACTCCATCAACGATAGTAAAAAACCTGGGAGTCTTGATGATCAACAAACTAACACTTGAACCACAGGTAAACGCCATAATCAAGAAATGTTTCTTCCTGCTACACGCAGTAAAAGGATCCTACCATTCCTCTCTTTCACCCACAAAACACTCACCATCATCGCACTCGTGTCCAGAGTAGACTATGCCAACAGCCTATACCTAGGAATGCCAGAACAACTGATTAAAAAACATCAGCGCGTCCAGAACGCTGCGCCGAGACTCCTGCTCAGACTACCATGATGGGAACACATTACCCCAGCCCTGAAAATGCTACACTGGCTGCCAATAAAAGAGAATAAAGTTCACAACGATGTGCATAACACACAGGGCAGTCCACGGAGCAGAGTTCCTAAAGAAAAAAAATAACCGTCTAACACTCGACAAGATCACTTAGATCAAGCAACAACATTTGCCTAGTACCAAAAGCATACAACAAAAGAAAACTCAGAGGATCATCTTTCACTTCTCTGGCAACCTCGACCTTGAATAACCCACCAAAAAACATATGCAACACAAGGGATCATTTGGAGTTCAGAAGACTACTCAAAACCTGGCTCTTTGCTCCAGATTCAGGAGGAATCAACTAGGAAGAAAGGTCCACAACAGAACTTGTGAAAAACCTTGTAGAAAAAAAACCCTTTAACCTATCCATCCATTATAAAAGCGGGGGTAGGCGCGCACCGCCCACCCAGCCCCACACGCCACCAATCCGAAAGGATACTTGGATGGGGGGGGGACAACCAAGATGATGGACAATAAAAGACAAGTGCTGTGACAAAAACTACACCTGCCACAGTGCTGGGAAGTAGCGGATAGAAGCTAGATACACAACCCACTGAGGCCACACAAAGAGAGCTCCCACTAGGCGGTCAAAGTAGAATACCAAACACACAGGATAACCATAAATGTTGAGCGCAGAAACGCGAAGACAAAATGATATGAAATCGACAACTACTAGAAAATCATTATAACCATTCCTTAAAATGTTAAACATTCCACATATTCAACATACATAAACTCACACAACCACCTCTCTGCAAAGCAATCCACATGCACTTCACCACATTGTTACAACAGACTAACAACACATAACCTGCCACAACAGCACATGGGAACTCTGGCACTGATCGAAAACCACACTTAAGCTCAGCTTATAGTGCAAACCGAACTGAAGAGGCCAACAGTCACAATCACTTTCCTATTCCCACTGCACCCTGCTCCCCCCACCCCCTCTTGACACCCTCCTTTTCAGATTCGCCAGAGAGCCTGGGGACCACAGCAGTGGTGAGGGTGCGCAGTCTAATACCTTTAATATTAACTGTGCCAGTGCACTATTGAACAGAGTATGTAAAGCTCGATGCCACTAAACTAAAGCATCCCTGGATGGCTTCTGATATAAACATGTAACTGGGCCCTAAACAAGGGTCAAAGCATCAGTTACAGAATAAGGGGCGTTTGGTGCGACATTCTGAAGGCATATGTCAGTCCCAAGGATAGCTAAGCAGCAACGTGTTCGCCTTCGGAAGCAAATGACACGAAGCAACACAGGTTCGATCCCGGGTCCGCACGTAGAAACCTCTGGGTATTTAAGCGGGTTATAAATATGCAACTAAGACAAAAAAACAAAACAATTACGCAATAAAAAAATAAAAAACAATTCCTGTAACAGCGCCTCGATGCCCGCGGGCTGTGTGAGCGCTTTAAAAATGCAAATAAATAAATAAATACATTTGTTATTGGGAGAGTGCCAGATAAATGGGCTGACTAATGCATGATTGCCATCTTTTAGCACTGTGTACCAGGATATGCGAGAGTGTTCAGTATACTAGAAAACTACTCAGAGAGGGTGGCCAAGCAGGATGTTAACAAGCGATGCACGAGGTGCTGAGAGAATAAAGAGGCCCGTAGAGACGGAAGTAGTTGGTTAGCTAAGAATGGGAAGAGACTAACCCCCTGAGTAGTCACCCCTCTTGGGGCATTACCATCAGGAGACCCTCTTCTTTTACGAGCACAATGTCCCAAAGATGCATGTTAAACAGTAGCTACCGAGTCGCATTGGTCTGAGCAGGAAGCAGGAAGCTAAACAAGAGTGGCAGGTGTATGATAGTGTGAGAGCCCTGTAAAAAACGACATCAAAAGAAAAAGACATGCATGTCTGCTAAGAGAGAGCTAAAGGCCCTTTGTAATGGTAGTCTGGTTCAAAGATAGCTCGTCTGCCTTGTAATATGTATTAAGCCACAGGACATGCGGACCCTCCTTTTGATGCCTTGCTGCTCTGAAATTGGACTATGTGGCTCGGTTCAAACCTCGTTTTGGGGCTGCTCCATCAAGCAGTTTTGGACTGCGTTTTCATGGATGGTCTTCTTAGAAAAATTAAACTTGCTGCTCATTGGCGATCTGGTCCTTTTATGGAGTTATGAAGTGAGGCGATGTCTGTGGAAAGCCTCACGGTTTATATGTTTCAGGGGACAATGGTAAATACGCTCACACTTGATGTTCGGGTGCTTATACGTATTGTCTTTTGGTAGTCTGCTTCCCTTATCCTGTTTAACCATAAAACAAGCATTTAGGTAGTAATGTGATTTCGTATGACAGATTCAAATGCATTTATACTAGAGTGGCCGGTGAATGAGGACATTTGAACACAACATTAATTTAACTTTGTTGTCATGTACATTTGTCTGGTCAATGTTGTGAAACTTTTTTTAAATTCATATCTTATATATGGTTAACAATAAACCTTTACATGTATTAAAAAAATAGTAACATTAAGTACAGAAGTCCCGATCATTTTATTCAGCACATCATTAAAATCATCTTCCAAGAATCATAGACAAAATACAGAATGATGTGTTGTATCTCCAAGACTTCTCTCTTTGATAGCTAATATAGCTCAGCGGGTTGTGCAGGGAGCACCGACATGGTTTGTTCGCAGATGGGAGGTACGGGTTGAGCGTCTGAACAGGTTTTTTTTTGCGGCAAAAGGGAACGTGATGATGTTGCAAAGAAGTCAATGTTATTATTCTTCGCTGATGGAGCAATGCATAGAATTGCTAAGCGCTCCAGGCAAGAGAGGGATCACACGATGCCACGAAAAATGCCCTCGTGGAGTACTTTGGGTCGGCTATGTGCAACCTGCAACTCTCAGTCTGTTTAGACCAGTGGTTCAGAGCAGAGGTGGACAGCAACAACCGACAACGATCACAGGCAGCCTCTCGTACACGTGCAAACACTGCAGTAGTCCATCACTGCATAGAACGAGTTGCCCGGCTGTAGGGCAAACATGTGGGCGATGCTTGAAAAACAAAACGTTTGTTGTGCTGAAAAACCCCGCGAAACCTAGTGCACAGAGATAACGCAGTAGCAAGTTTCCATCAGAGGATGCACAGCTATGGAGAAACACTTGCACCTGCCCACTGAGGAGGGGGAGGATGTTGAAGTCTTCTTCATCTCCACGATCTCCAGTGCTCACACATGCAGAGACAACCACACTGCCAGGTGATAACCGAATACACAAATGTTGCAGTGCTCATTGACACTCATGGGACAGCAAACGTTACAGCTCTTGACAGACGCCCTTAGCTGAGGCACCAAAAGTTAAAATGTCCACCTACAGAGGTTGTGCACCTCTACTTCTGGGTGGTGTATCCATCACAGGCGTCCAACACGACTTGGATAGTATCGGAACAAAATGATAGATAACTCCGGTGACCAGAGACACTCTTCTTAGCTGGGCATAGCAGTGGCATATGGCCTGGGTGATGTTGCCAAGGTGCTGATGGAAGAATACAGCAACTTATTGCAGGGCAGTTATAGTCTACAGGGCCAACAGCTGCGACTCCCCATAGACCCCATAGTTCCGCCTGACCCACAGACACTTACCACTGCACATTAGAAAGAAAGGGGAGGTGGACCTGGCACAGCTTGCATCAGAAGGTTGAAAGGGTTGTCGGCCCAACACCATGAGTTTCACTAGCAGTGGTGGTAGCCGTGCCAAAACATCCAGGTGAGAAACGTGAGTGCCATCCAACACCTACAACTGATGACATTGTGGCAGACTTACAGGATGCAAATGTTTTCTTCAAGGATCCAGATAAGTTTCTCCAAGACTTCAGATACAACAGGACATTTTCATACCACAGTTGTCTCTTTCAATATAAGGGACTGAATTTTGGGATTTCTTTGGCGGCGATAGTGTTTAAACACACCATTCGGGGTGATGGGAGGGAGTATTGGAAGGTGTACTGGGGTGGTCAACATCAGAGATGACATCCCGATATGTTCATCGTATGTACAAAACCACTTGGTGAGGTTAACAGGTGATTGCTTATGCAAGCGGAGCCCTCACTGCCATCGAGCAAAGGTATTGCGATATTGAGAAAGAGGCCCAGACTGTGTTGTGGGATTGCAAGCAAAGTCACTTGTATGATTTTGGACATCTCTTGCAGGTGCCACACGCTGACCACAAGTCACTACATCCAATTATGCTGAGCATTGCCCCGGGACCGCCGGCGAGGATAGAATGCTAGCTCCTCCACCTCCAAGAGTTTGGTGTAACATTAGCATACACAGCAGTGCTGACAATCTCTTTCTAGGCATCCAGTGGAGCCCTCAGGCCCGACAGGTGTGAAAGACGTGGGGGCTGCAGAACATCACGCAGGTGACAGTGCCTTTATCCATGTCCCTAGAGCATATGATATCAGCTACCAGGGACAATGACTGTTTTCAGCTCATCATAAACCATCTTCAAGTGTACAAATGGAACAACTTCATAACACGACAAGCTCAGCGCACAGAAGAGTCTACGGCAATACTGCACGTTTGTGGAGGGTTCTCCATGACCCTTCCACATCAGAGGATAGAACTGTAAATGCATAACTCAATTGTATCATGATGTTGTATTCTTTTCTATTTCTCCTTTGTAGGCTTGGATATTTCACTGTTTTATATTTCTTCTATCTCATTCCCTAATTTTGTAATCTTTTCAGATTGGAAATTTAAAGTAGAAGTAAAATTAAATAAGCAGTATTATGATATACCTCAATTATGGGTACTCGTGCATGTCACATTAGGCCAGTTATTAGATCTGATGGTACATTGCTATGAAGCCAGAGTGCATTACTGCATCTGGCCTTTGCGCTGGGAAACAGCCACGGAATTTAACTCCAGGACAATGAAGAACTGTATTATGGATGCGATGTAATGGAAATCTCCTGACTGTTTAGAATGGTAGGAAGGTGATAGGTAGCCCCAAGATTACTGTTGAGCCTGCATGCATCAAGAAGGGCCGTTGTCACATGATCGGCCATCAGAGGACAACAATGGACTAATTAAGCAATAAGCCCGGAGCAGGGGGCACATTACCACTTCAGGTAATGCCCCGGGGCCCATAGTTACAGGCTCAAGCAAAGCAGGGGCCTTAATGAAGGCCCCCCGGGCATTACCCTGGCCCGTAAGACTGGGGTACTAAACGCATTTTTCTTTTGACAGACACAATAAGATAAGTTTATTGAATGTTGAATATTTTTCAGGTTTCCCTATCTTTTTTATGTACATAATTTTTATTAATATTTCTAAACATTACAATTATTTAAAGAATAAATAGGTTGGTTACATAGAAGATTTCATAAAACATGTTACTACAATAGAACACCATTTTTTTGGGGGGATAAAATAAATTGTAGTTAACTAACCAATTTTTATATTTCACAGCAATGCTTATAAGATTGAAAATATTAGCAAAATGGGATAAGGCTGACGGAGACGAACAAGACAAACTTAGATACAAAAAAGGAAAGAAGAGGGATAGGGGCTAGCACAATTCGAAGTAAGATTAGTATTTTACATTAAGTAGGATGTAAAGATATTCTATTTGCCATTACATTTGGGTAGATTTTAACAAGACAAAGCATACGTGTTTCAATTCTATGGAAAGAACACATGGAATTTCACCAAAGATTGTATACGTTTTTGTGAATTTTTCCAGTTTAAAGCAATAGGATGAAAGGCAATATAAATAAAAAGACTAAACAAATCTGGTGATGGGGATAGAAGTCATAAAAGGATTCACTAAAACGCCAATCATTAAATTGGATAATGTTAATGGTTCTTGAAATGAAAACAATTCCAAATTTTTTCACCAAACAGAGAAGACAAATTTGCACTTGAATATAGTATGAATGAAATCAGTGGATGGGGATTGCAAAGACCAGCATACATTTGGGATAGTATTGGAAATATTTGATATCCCGAGTGGTGTTAGGTAAGCTCTATGTAGAATGACATAGTGTGATTGCGTTAAGTTAGCGGCAACAGACGTGGAAAAACATTGCTCCCATATCTTTACCCAAATAGCTGATGAAATTTGCATATCCCAATCTAATTCCCATTGTGTAGTAGTTTTAGAGGTTGGACAGTTACTTTGTTTGGGTTGATTGATAATAGAATATAATTCTTTAGTGGAAGGAGAACATAATATTAATTCTATATCTTTAGAAGGGGCGTTTTGGCAATAAGGAGGAATAGCTTTAATAATTAAGTTCACAAAGGAGGTATAAGACTTGGGTCAAAATGATTGAGCTTGAAACGAGCACATACTTGGGGGAAAAGATATAGGCAAATCATTTAGAAAAAGGTGTGTAACCAGGAAGGTTCCAGCAGAAAACCTGCTTTGCAGCACATCATGTTTAAGTCTGAACAGAAAGCATTTGTTGAAACATAAGAAGTCATTGGAGGCATCCTGAACAACGAACAAGCAAGATAATAGGCTATCCCAACCATTTTTTAAGGAAGGAAAAAGAGGGAGTTTTAAAAACCAGGCCATGAAGATGTCTGAACGAAATGAGACAAAGAGAGAAGGGCTATACATTTAGATTCTAATTTGATCTAGGTAGGGGCATC
Source organism: Ambystoma mexicanum (assembly GCF_040938575.1). NCBI lineage: Eukaryota > Metazoa > Chordata > Amphibia > Caudata > Ambystomatidae > Ambystoma > Ambystoma mexicanum. The sequence continues at coordinate 921,464,557 of NC_090923.1, forward strand.
TGTCAAATTAGGTTAGTTGAATTAAAATTGATGAGGGCACTAGTCAGTCACCTGAGAGAGTGGGGCATCAGGCTGATAGCATGTATAGATGACTTCTGTCTGATGGGGTAGGACAAGGTAATGCTAGAACAACAGACAAAGGTACCAATCCAGCTGTTGCAGAGCTTGGGGTTTTTGATAAATTAGGAGAAGTCTGAATTGGAGCCATCTCAATAGCTAAAATTCCTGGGTTTCGTGATAGACACAAAGGCGGCCATGTCCAGCTTGCCAATAGCAAAGGTGAATCTGATCAAGAAGCAAATCAGGACACTATTAGCGAGAGAAGAGACATCACTGATAGAGCTGTCCAGATTGGTAGGCAGACTATCATCATCCATTCGGGCGATCTTCCCGGGGCCCTTACATTAAATGGCAGGGATTGTCATACGAACAAAGAGTACTGATCTCCACAGAAGAGAGGACACAACTATGGTGGTGGTTCAGACACATGGAGGCCTGGAATGTGAGAGCGATATTTGGCAAATCCCCAGATCTCATCACAGAATCCTAAGCCAGCCGATGGGGCGGGGGAGCCCGTTGGGGAGAAATTACAACCGGAGGCAAGTGGTCAGCTAGAGCTCCACATCAATTGCCTAGATCTAATGGCAGGGTCATTCGCGGTAAAGTGTTGGACCCAAGACAAAGCAAACTGTTGTGTGTTACTGAAAATGGACATTTCCACAATACGTCACATAAACAGGTTTGGCGGAACGAAGTCCAGAATGCCAGCAGAACTTTTATCAAAAGATTTCCTGCACATGTGCCTATAGAACAGGATCAGCGTTGCAGCGGAATATCTCCCAGGACTGCAGAACGAGGTGGCAGACTGGAACTCGAGACTTTTGAGGGATGCCAGCAATTGGCACATCTAGACAAGACAGTTTTGCAGACCCTAATGGAACGGATGGGTCCTCGAGATGGACCTATTCACATCCAGGTTAAATGCTCAGTTAACTCGTTTCTTCAGCTGGAGACCGGACCCAGCAGCAGAAACGACGGATGCCTTTCTACAGAAGTGGGGTCTGGAGAGAGAATAAGCATTCCCTCCATTCGCAATGATTCTGGGAATGGTAGCTCCAGTCAGAAGACAGCAGGCAACTTTAATTCTGATAAAGACGGACTGGTGTGGTTCCCAGGCCTTCTGGAGTTATCAATTGACAAGCCGCTGTTTCTCTCGCAATGCAGAGAGATAATTCAGTGTCCAGTGGGAGAGATTCATCCCCTTCTAGAAGAAGGCAACCTGAGACTAATAGCATGGGTGATTTCCAGGGAGCCTGGCAGGGGTCAGAACTTTCGGGTGACGCTGAAAAATTCATTGAAGAGGTTTGGGCACCAAGTAGGCTCACAGATCGGCTTGGTCACGTTGGAATGGCACATACATCCCACTAGAGCAAATACAATACAAATAGTGAATTTTCTAGCAGCTTTGGCGGCTCAAGGCAATGCCTACAGGACAGTGAATACTTGTAGATCGGCCATATCAGTGGGTCACCCCAAAATAGAAAAGCATAATCAAAAGGGGGGGCTTATTGCTATTAGTACCCCGGCCAGTAAAACCGGGGTACTAAAAGCATTTTTTTTTCTGTTCCAAAAAGCTCTGGCGTTTCGGAACAGAAAAAAAAACGTTTAAAAAATGCAAACCAGGTGAAGGGAACGAAGTCCATTTTCCCTTTCCATTGTGGGCATTTTTTGTTAACTTTTTTTTTATTGTATTGCAATGTAACAAACTCTTTTTGAGGGGGTCAAGAATAGTTCTTCCAGCGCTTGAATCAGGGCATCTCTCAGGTGCATGCGGGTCATCAAGGGGCTGTTAAGATAAAGGCCCATCTTCTTGTGAGAAAATATGGTTTACAGATTTGGAACAAAAAGTGGATAACATGATAATGCAGTCCAAAATACCTTCAGCTATCCCTCCGCAAATACCTCCCCTCTCGAGCTCTTCACTCCTCTACCTCCAACTCACTCAGGGTCAGTCGTTTTTCTAAGAAACGAGCTTGGGGTAGATCTCTGTCTTCGGTTGGGGCCTCCCTCTGGAACAGCCTCCTTGCAACTCTAAAACTTGAGGAGAACCATCTCCGGTTCCGGAAGCACCTCAAGACCTTCCTCTTTTCTTCTGCCTTTGCTCCCCCTCTCCCCTGCTGATCTGTTCTCTCTTGTCACTGTGCACCTGGCAACCCCCTGTCTTTTGGGCCCAGGTACCTGCTCATCCTGTCACCCTCCGCACTGCCTCCGGGCCACCCCTTGCACTGGGGTCTGTATCTGTACCCATACAGCCCCCCCCCTTTTTCTTCCTGCACTTTTCGGACCTACCCTGTCTGCTGCCTTAAACCTAGCACTTGCAAATTGCTGGCTGCATTACCACTGTTTGTTGCCTTTATTATTTATTTATTGTTATTTATCTGTTTCTCCTCTGCTTCGCACTTTCCACCTCTCCCCCCTTCCATGCACTTTTCCCCTCCCCCCTCTCACATGCACTTCCGCGTTCTCAATGTCACTGGGCCTAGTAAGATCGCTGTTTTGTTCTCCCCTGTTCCCCTCCCTTGCCTTGTCGCGCTCTGAAACACTTGTGTACGAGCGCAATAGAAATAAAATATCAATCAATCAATGTACATGGCGTGAAGCTGCTACTAACAAGAACAAGAAGTCCCCCCGCCGCCCCGCCCATTTAATCCACTTTGTGGAGTGATAGGCGATGCAGGTCATAGACATGGACTTTGGCAAAACAACGAAATGATCGACATGTTGAACAGTTCTTGTCGAATACTCAAGGCACCCTGAAATGTTATTTAATTCATCAACGGCAGCCAGTGTGGTCATACTCCTGTCGGAACGAATTTTTGAAGCTCACGGATTGCTCGACTCTCTTGTATAGACAATGGGCCGCCATTCCAGAGGGTGAAGTTCAAGCTGTTCATGGACAACTTTGGCAATGTTCATAAGTGCATCACCCTATGGCCTATGCTGACCAAGAGCCATATACTATCTTACTGGGATTGAAACCTCTGACAGTCCCATCACACGAACAACCCAGTAGCAAGTGAATTAACTCCTTAACAACTGACAGTGGATTTTCTGACCTACATGCAACATAATATTTGGTATTTTATATAGCACAAGCTACAAAATCCTGCAGGTTTGTAGCGCTGTAAATAACAGTATTATTACCCAATTTATGGTACTCAGTATATCAAACTCGGAAGACTGAAGGGCTGAGTCGGCCCTGCCATGAGAATCGAACCCGTGAAGTGCATGTTGGCCCATGTGTGTGGTTAGAACTTTACTCTATGCGCTAACCGCCTGGGTATTTTACTGACAAATCCAAGCAGGGGGGCACCCATACCCACGAGGCTATTTCACTGGTATTGAGAATATGATCTACTGGCTACACACAGATCTCTGCAACAAGTACGTTAAACTGCTGGGCTATCTTATTGGGACTGGAATCTGTGATCTACAGGTGGCATGCATCACTGCAGGGTGTACTCAAGTATTATTATCTTATCCAAGTCCCTTTTCATAAAACAGAGATTTCCTCCATCAGGGCCGGCTGAAGGTTTGCCAGGGCTCGAGGGGCCCCATTAAAAGTTTGGGTGTGCCCTTCTCTGCAGCTGGGAAAAACAGGGTAAGGCACCTGATGGGTGCATAGATTATAATTGAGAAATAAAGGAACCAAAGGGGCTGTAATGGCTGCAAATGATCACAGAACAAGCAGTGAAGTACTAAGAAGGGCATTAAACATTTTTTTAAAAAGGTAATTGCATGCATGGTCCATCGACGCTAATACTTGCATGTTGCTGGCACCCTGCATGTAATTTTTAACATTCCCTAAGAGGAGTGTAAAAGTAAAGAGAAAATTAAGGCAAAATCGTCTTTACTCTTCACTTTAACTCTCCGATTTGGGAGAAATAAAAACACTGCACAAACTCTTTGCGGACCACGTTTCATAATGGATTTCAAGGGAATCTGCCTGCTCATTCATTACGAGGAGCTAATGAGAGGCGTATTCCATCGTAACCCATTCGTTTTATGTCGTCATCAAAATCTTATGCAGGCATAAAACCAAATGCTCTCTCAAAAATGCGGAGGAAAGCAAAGCGGACATGTTATCTACGCTTTGCTGCCCTCTTACGCCTCAGAAGGGAAGCAAAATGTACTGGTACATTAAACAAAAGCGTAAAAGCATTTTACGATTTACTTTTACCCTCTGGGACAGTGTAAAATGACCTTGTAAATGTCCACTGAAAAGCTATTAACTTCTTTATGTCAGCAAGATGCTAATGTTGTCAAAGCCAGAGTAAAATGGCAACACAGTTATGAGAATGCTACTGGTTACTGAAAGGTCTGAATGAGGTGATGGTATGAGGGCATCAGCAAAGGCTTGCTGCTAACTGCCAGGCTATTAAGCAAGTCTATGCAAAAAGGACGAACATACTCATCCTTGGCACTTAACGGGTTGAAGAAGTATTTTGTTTTGTGATAAAACTGCCAATGCTAGGCTGCTAGGTGGAGACGCCTGAGGTTCAAGTCCATGTCAAATGAAAAGGGTGAAAGGCCCGGGCGCCATCCCTACACTCCTCTTTTAATAATACTGGGCGTTTTCCTTTCCACAATACTACAGAGTGCCTTGGGGTGGCTTACAAGGGGGTAAGAGGGTGGGGCCGTGCTTTAAATTGGTCTATGTACCCTGGATCCGTGTTGGGTCACGCGCCCCCCGCCCCATTGCACATAGCCATCCTACTCCGCTCCTTCATAAACAGTGCAATCCTCGTCACACCGTCACAGATTAACCTTCTAGTCACAGTTCGCACATTCATTCTTTTAATTGAGCCCCTCCCAAGCAATCCCTCCATAGTCCCCAAACAGTGGAACCTCACAGCCACCGCAGACATACACAGTCCCCTGCACTCAAGCTAAGTAACCCACGCCGGCGCGTCCCAATCCTTACAGGCTGACGCCTTTGCTCCCATCCGTCTTCAGTAGGAAGGCCTTGGCATTCTGTATTGCAAGTTCGCGGGGGTCAGGAGGAATCTCCAATTGATCCTCCGACATCTTCGCTCGTATTCCGTGCTTCTCTCTGCCACTCTGTCTCTTTGGCAACGGACAGACGCGGGGGAGTGGCGTGGCGTCGCTAGGGTAAACGCTAGAGTAACCAAGTGACGACACCACCTAGCGCCACGGGTTATAAGCTTCAGTCAAAGTAACTGCATGTTACGAATCGCCTGGAACACTAGACCTGCCGCTGACGTGAAAGTCGCGCAGGCGACCGCCTAAGCATAACCCGACTCTGAATCCTCCTAACAAGATGGCCGGCATCGTAAAAAAAGCTCATCAACACTAACGTATAGTGTTTTTAGTTACTTTGGGCTATTAGGCATACCTCTCAACTCACACGCCTTTGGCGGGTATTACCCGCCCCTTTGGCAGCTCTCACCCACCAGGCTCCCTACACGCCCATAGGAACCAATGGGCGTTCACCCGCCAAATACAAAATCGGGTGTTTTTACCCGCACAGGTGCCATGAAAGGTTGAGAGCTATGTATTAGGTGGCATAAATCGAAACTATTACATTAGAGTACAGATAGGGAGAAATGGCATATGAGGAGGGCCACATTGCTTGAAGGTGTTGTTTGGTTATTTCCTCATATGTCCGTTCCCACCCAGTTCCAGAATGTTGGCATGTCTGTATTAGATGCCCAGGTACTCACACCATTTTGCACATGCTGCCATCATTGGCCAGTTAATAGCACTATGGCAATTCCTGGCAAGTACCTTTCCCATGATTACACTAAAAGCCCCAACTTCATAGCTCTCAACCATTTGTGTTGCAAAAGCGGGTGAAATCACTCGATTTTGTTTTTGTCAAAGGCGGGTGAAATCATTCGATTTGGTTTTTGGCGGGTGAGACGCCCATTGGAATGAATGGGCCTGCAGGAGGCTTGGCGGGTGAGTCAGCCCTTTACAAGGCGGGTGACACCCGCAAAAAGCGTGTGAGTTGAGAACTATGCAACTTTTGTCATTGCCAATGCTTATTTTACTGTCCTCCTTTACAGTAGCCACGCTAGAATGCAGATCATGCAAACCCGATGCTTATTTTACTGTTGTCCTTTACAGTAGCCACTCTAGAATGCAGATCATGCAAACCCAGCCGATTACAGAAATGTTGCAGTGGTGCAAGTGCAAAATTGCATGATGTTGGCACTAGGGCAAAGTTTGCCCTAGTGCAAAAAAAAACAATGGGTGCATATCAGAAAACCTTTGAACCGTGACAAGTGCAATTTTGCATGCTATAAGCACTAGAGCAAACATTGCCCTTTTGCACACAAAAAAATGCACCTTTAATGCATTTTTGTTCCAGGGCAAAGTTAGCCCTAGTGTTAATACCGTGCACAGTTGCACTTGCACCGGTGCAAAGTTTCTGGAATCTGGCCCCACGGGGTTAGGGAGAGTAGTGTGTGCGCACTTTCAGTCTTTGCTGCGCTTGCAGAGAGGCCTGAACATGCCCTGTATTTTAAAAATGGCACCACCTGATGCAAACCGCAGAACGCACCATATAATTGACAAATTTATAAGGTGTACTTCTGGTGCAGGCCAACAGGGGATAGCAGAGAGCAATTGCTGACTGACAGCCAACACATTCCCAGCTCTCTTCCTTTAATAAAAAGAAAATGTTCCATTAAAATACATCAAAAGTGTACTACACTGGCCCTGCACAGCGGCCTGTTCGAGTATAATTAAAATGTAATTGAAAACTTTATTACCTCCATTATTGAACATTAATTATCCCTTTTTTCCCTATGCGAGAGACTTTAAAAAAAAAAAAAGAACTATGTGCTTGATGTTTTTATCACTGTGCCTCAATTTCTGTGCCATGAAAACAGTGGTGTAAGTGCACACTCCTATTATTTTTTTCAAAATGTTCTGCAGCGCTCCCTGTCGTACGTGAAGTAAGGACCATTACACGTGAGTGGTTTGCTTCTTCACTGTATTGGAAGGTATGTTCCTTGCGGTATGAACACTTTGGACACCTCTCCGCCAGCTCTCCCTGCGGTACAACTGTTTGTAGCTGCTTATCCATTTTCTCTCCTCCAACCGTCTCCCAGGGACGTCATTTCGCCAAAATGCCAGGGGTAGCGGACGTGAAATCACATGACCATTGAACCCTGATGACATCACAGGAAGTGATGCCATTTGACCCCACCCGAAAGTGATATCCCGGGAAGCAATGGAACACGACCTTTCACCCGTTGACAAAACAGGAAGTGGCATCACATAGCATTGTACACTACGAAAAATATGGTTACGATGTCACTATAATGTGATGTACATTTCATACAAGAATGGATCGCCAAATGTATCGTTAAGATCAGTGTGTAAAGACCCATATTACCAAATTACTGTGAATGCAAGCTGACGTCCATGGCAAAATGATAATGATGTGTTATTATATAGCACTTAACACTTAAGCGCTTTATATAGAAAAAAATATACACCCAATATCACCCAACCTGTGTTGGTACTCATTTATCAACCTCAGAATGATGAAAGGCTTTGTTGAGGCATTTAAGAACAGATTAAATCAGTGACTCACCCCCTGAAGTGTGCATGAAATAAACCTTTAATGAGTCTAGCAATTATTGTATAGAATTCCAGAAAGACACATGATTTGGTATTCCTATTCTTTCTTATTTAGGGTCAGTGCTGAAAGTGTTAGACTTATGGCACTCCTATTCTTGTTTTCCTTCTTTTTTTTTAAGGGGCCTGAACAAGAAAGCCAGCCACTCCAGAAGTAAAGAGCCACATGGTGCTGGCCAGAGCACAGGAGCTTGCATACAAAAAAACCCCAGGAAACCCCCGCCCCCTCTTTTTTTTTTTTGAGATCGCAAGGGAGACCACAGAGGTGCGACCCCTAAATGACTTCCCTGCCGTCTCCCTTCGAATCCACCTTCTGCAAACTCTAGATCCAATCATTATGCTACATACTACACATTCCCTCCCTTATATCTAAAGAAACATGAAAGAACAATAAAAGGGGTAAAAGGGCGTAAGAGTTATTCCCTACAACACACAGAAACATTGTCCTTATCACCCAAAACATAAAGGAACATTGTTTTATATACTCCATACCTTACCTATCTATCTAAGTATCTATTACATTTTTATATTGCGCCATACGCCCATGGGCCTCATGGCGCTCACAAGACAATAACAACACAGAACAAAGGTTGCCAATTACAGTGGAAAAAGTCAGTCTGGAAGCAGAAAGAGCTTAGCCTGTACACACTTACACAGTCCATACTTTTATTTTACTAATAGATCACATACTCTCTTAATTTGTTCGGAGCTCTTTGACTCCTTACACTCCTCCTCACATTTGCGTCATCAAGACTTTGAATCACAATTTGCAATTCCCTCTCCCCTTCTTCAATAATTTCTCCTACTATTTCTTCACTCACTTGTATCGTGCCCATTCTCGCATTACCTACATCTCCTGCTTGATCCTACACTATCATTGGCCCTACTCTAATCCTTACTTCTGCTCTTGACCACCCTGTTGAGATTCCACACTGTCCCATCTTCTACTCTCACAACATTTTGTAAACACTTGATTACTTTCATGGGACCAGTATATCCAATACTTTGATACCCCCTTCACCCTTTGTCTTTTTTTAAATGTATTTATTGTTTTGGTTTATATAACCTTTACACATTTCTCTTTCACAATTTACAAAGAATTTTAATTTTACTTTCACTATTAAAATAGACATTTACACCATACATATATTTGATCATAGACATACAAATCCTAAAGAAAAACTGTTTTAATTTTTTACCATATGACCAATCTAGTACCTAAAACAATTCACAAACATTTTAAAAAAAGATTTACCATGCATAATATTCATCCAAACAAGTACAAAAACACCCCTTCAGGGTCCGCAAAATACCCAATTAAATATTTAATTCTTTGGGTCAGTAAGGCAGGACAATTGAGCAATAGATGTGGTAAGGTTCCTTCAGGTTCAGACAATGTCTGCATGCGAGTTTTCCATTTCTCCCTTTTTGACGCAGGCCAAGTATTTCATTTGTTGGCAAGACATTCAACCTAAAACGCATACATTTGTTTCATACTTTTTTACATGGGAATCTATTTAGATAACGTTACAATGCACCTATCTCTTTGTATCTCTTTGTGGGGCGAAATCACCAATGCATAGAGTCGATGCACTAAGACTTCATTTATTGGTCCTGCACAGTCTTGTCCTTTGATATTTCTTTTACCTTAACTGCCTTATTTATTAGTGTATCAATTGAGGAGCCCATCAAAGGTAAGCTTCTTGAATAAAATGTCCCATTTTGAGTCCCTTTCTCAATTCATTGGCCAACATTTGATAAGAATTACAGTCTGTATTTAACTTGCATTTCCTCAGCAAATTGAGTCTTTTTCATAATACTATACTTTTAATAGATTGTAGTCCCAATTCATAGCGTAATATTTCAAAAGGGACACATTTCGGTATGCAATAGAGGGTCGCATGCCATAATATAGCTTCAAAATAGTTCAGTTCCAAGAATAACCATGTGAGGAAAAACTCTAAACCGTAACAAAGTCTTGGGATTACCTTCATTTAAAAAAAAATAAAGTTTTGGCAGTATAGAGAATTGTGCATACTTCCTATCCACTACTTTCATTTGTGATACAAGTTTTAAGCACTTCTCCTTAATGTCATTTCTAAAAAAAACACATTTGGTGTATCTTGCCACAACAGGGAAACCCAAATATATCATATTTGATTTCTTCATCAATTCGTTATGATCAAGCCACCAGGAAAAACTAATTGTATTCTTACTACTTTTTTTGCCCCTTTTGCAAGTTTTATTATCACTGTTTTATCAGGATTTATGACAAGTTTGTGAGCACCCATATCATTTTCAGACCACACATTTTCGGAGGGGCGAACAATGCTTCCATTAAAGACCTACCAACATCCGCGACATAAAGATTAAATAGAATCAGAGCTAACATACACCCTTGTCTCAGACCGTTTCTAGTACAAATGGGTTTTGTTAGTAAACCTTCTGAGTTTAGTCTAATCTGAATTTGAGTGTTCTTATGCAGATGGACCAAGATACTCAGTAAACCCCTCGCAATTCCAAATGAGTCCAGCTTTCTTCACAGGGCAAACAGCATGTATAGATCTATTGAGGCCTCATAAACAGACTTGCTCTGATCAGCCCAAGCTTGTCTTTGGAGAGTACATAGTAGGAGGCCCCAAGAATCTGTACCCCGGCGCTTCCTGAAACCCATTTGTCTATGGTCTAGGATGTCATTTTCTCTACACCAGACCTCGAGGTGTTCCCTAACTATAGTGGCAAAAATGTTTGAATCCACATCCATAATTGCTATGGGTCTGTAATTAGAAGGTGATGATCGTAAGCCTTTCTTGAAGATGGGCATTACATGGCAGGTTTCCCACTTTGGGGTGTCCTCCTACTGCTTAATATATCCATGAATAATATATATCACGTTTTGGGCCAGAGAACTGAGTTCTGTTTTAGTAATAGATTTGTCAATTGGTTCGGGCCTCCCGCTCTCGATGGGCTGGATTTCTTTCAATATAATCCACGAAATAACAATTTCTCATTTACATTCCTGGGATTTTACCCATACCTCTTTTTTTGTATCACTCGTATACACATTCATAAAGTAGTTTATCCAGATCTGTTCAGTTATGTTGTTAGTCTGAAGTAAGACCTGTTTCACTTCTGTCTGATTGATCAGAGCCCAGAACCCACTAGAGTTGTTATCCTTGAGGGAGCTGAGTATACTTTCACCGCCTCTTTGGTCCAAGCCAGCTCTATAAAATTTCATCTTATTCCTCAAATTTCGTTTCAATTTACGTATACTTTCTTCCATCTCCCATCTTTCCACTACAGGTTTCTTAATTTCACTGATGCTTTTGTGATGCTGTCTCTTCATTTCTTGAACTTGTACATCGTATTTGTGCTTATGGGTTTGGTGTACGATCTTCTTTCCAGTCTTTTTTTTACTACTCATACAGGTCATCATTAAGGTCTCCATCTATTCGGTTATATGCATAGTAGAATAGATGGACAACTTTGCTTCCAGTTCTGAGCTATTATAGTGTCTCAGCATGATACTGTTTAATCTTTCAGATGTTTTATTATTCCATCTAATTATGTTACCCTTTACATTCACTTGAAGTGGGTTCTTTATAACATTTAGGGGTATTTTCTCCCTTTCCCAATACAAAGTCAGATTCAGCCACGTGTGATCACTATAGTTGTTAGCCACTACATCAAGTCCCACTGTTTTATTAAATATATTCTTGCTCACGAAGAAATAGTCTATAATTGAATGAGACCCTTTGGATGACCAAGTCGGGACTTTATTGCTTACTTTCTGGAATCACCAATTTTAAAGTGATTGGAGCCATCATCTTCCTTTTGGTATGACCCACTATTCGATCATCATGGGCTAGATAGTCACAATCCTTTGTGTAATCAATGGTGTAGTCTGCATTGAAATCACCCGCTATAATTATTTCCCCACCCGGCTAATTGACAAACCAATCTTCCAGCTTAACACTAAGCATATTCTGAACATCCTTAAGGTCATACACATGATCCCAATATACACGAATCAGCAAAACATTCACTTTACCTCCTTGTGCGTCAGACACTATTACAATAGCCATTATACCCTAAGAGATTGGCCAATCTCCAATCTTATGCAATCCACCACCATTTCGAACGGATATTGCTATTCCACCCTTCGGTCTGCCCAGGTTCACTTTCAATGCATTTTGACTTCATATGTCATAACCATCAAAAATTGGCGCCTCAGCCAAGTCTCCTGTAAAAAGATTATATCAAAGGCCCTCAGGATTCTATTCAGGTAGCCATCACCAGATAGACCAGAGAGGCCCCTGGCATTCCAGGACATTAGGGTGAGACGAGGCCCTACACTAAAGTGGTTGCTGGTTCATGTTCTTTAGCTGGGAGATCCCTTAAAGTCATTGCTAGCCAGTGCCAATTTGTATTTTCATTATCAGAGGTTTCATTCTCTAGCCCTTTAATTTCTCTTGTATTTATATCGGAAGAAAACATCCTATCCTGCATGATTGGGCTCCCATATTTCTGTTTCCGCAAGCCCATTTCCCTTGCAAAAGGTTCTAGATCATATCCTAATCTCAAGAAGTCAGCCGCCTCTTCTAGTAGCATATCACATACTGGTACAGATGTTATTATTAGTCTAACATAATTGTAGCGGTATGGATGCATACAATCAACTAGCTTAATGTCCCTTTATATGATTAGACAAAGGGACGGGAGTTCACCTAGCAGAGCCGTGATTCTGGTCCTGCACAGCGACTCCGGCCCACCCTCCTTAAAAATATAATTCAGGGCAAGAAAAACCAGATCGCTTAGTTGCATATAATGCCAGTGATCCTCTTCAAGAAAGGCCCCTCTCTACTGATACACTCTCTGATTTCCCCTTGAATGAATTTCATTCTAACCCCTCACTTCGGGTTGGATTCCCAGATAGGCAATTAGACCAGTCCCTCTAATGTCATCTAAGTTAATGGATGAAGCCATTTCAGAGATATTTTTAATCCTCTCTCCCTCTTGGCCGTCCTTAGCTACATCTCATTGCCCCCACTATTAAGCAGTATGTGCTCAGAGATGTTAACATTTTCTGTTAAGGTTCTCTTCTTGCTCTATGATTGTTCAGAATGATCTGTAGAAATTCTATCCTCTTTTCCATCTTGCAACCCTTCTGACCCAGATGCTCCCAAACCTAGCTGAGAGCACCCTTGAGATATTATGGTCTTGACCAAATGTATTACTTCGGATTCAATCATAGATTGGGTATTACCCTCTTCTATAGGATTGAGGGAGTTAGACACAACTAGCACATTCATGTTTTTAGCATTTTGTTTGGTTAAATAGACTCTCTAGACTCCTTCCGTCCTCATTTGGCCCTACCCCTCTCCTTGCAAAACACGGTTTCGGATGTTTGTCAGATGATTCATCCTTGCCCTTTCCCTTCTGTAATCTGTACATGTCCTCTGACACAGATTTCGTATTTTTCAACGCTCCAACCTCCTGCCGGGTACCTTTGAATAAGTCATAGATCGGTTATCCCAGGTTTTGTTTTTTTCCCTGTTTTTGTTTTTCAGTTGTTCTTTTGTTTTGTTTAAGAGAGTCCACGAGTCTGTCCTCCGCTTCTACATACATGGGTTGAGGGTCTCTTAGATATATCACTTCTAACTCTCCCTCCCCCCTTGTACACTCAGAACTGCATCAGAACTGCATCAGGTCTCTCAGTTGATCCCCCCTCTTGATAGTCCTGTAATTCATGCAAAGCTATATTCCGTAAATATTTTCTAGAAGTTGTTTTGGACGATTTTAAGTCCATCAGCTGTTTCCTTGTATTCCTTTTCCCCTTTTTAATTTTTTTTTAGTATGTAGTTCCCATTCTCAGAGGTAGAACTCTCAGGCATCGTTATCTCTCTATCGTCTATCCCTTGCAGGATTTCGATCAAGTCTATCTTTTGATTTTCTGTGATGATGCTCTTATCTAATAAAATACTCTGCCTTAAATTGGGCAAAGCAACTTGGTTTCCACCTACCTTCACTGGGACCTCTGTTTCCATCTGTGTAATTACCCCCTGTTTTGTGTTCAATAATTTAAATGTTGCAGAGATTTCAGTTATGTGGATAGTGTGGGTTTTTAATTCACCGAGCAACTGATAACGCGTGTTTGGAATAACACAAAGTAATAGGTATGCATTAACTTCCATGGTCGGGGGCTGTTCTTTCTAATTGGTTGCTGAGGCTTCTCCCGCACCCTGCTCTGTCCCCTCCTCATTGTGCTCGGTCAAGGCCAACATGGTGATTTCCCCCGTTTGAAATATCTGAGGAGTGTCTATTGGGGAACAGTTATGATGACTGAATTCCCCCCTAAAGTTTCTGCCCTTTATTTGGTCGAAGATGGTTTGAGGCAGAGAATCTGCATCCCCCATATAGAGGGATTGTGAGGGGTTATGAGTCAATGGGAATTGGAATAAATCTCCACCCCCTTGTTTCTTCTCCAAAGCCTCATTACTGCCTTCCCCCACATCCTGGGGGGATGGTGGTAAAGGCAGTGCTTGTGCTCTAGAAAGACTGTCTCTTCTAATAAGGAAAACCAGTGGCACTTTAAGTATATCGCGTCAACTGGATGGCGTTTTTCTTTTTTTCTCAAGTTTTCCTGCATAGTGTCTAGGATATACTACCAGTGCCTCAAAGCACTTTGTTATGAAGTCAATAGTAACAAGACTATAACCAGAGGCCCCGTTCATATGTTTACTGGGGTAACGCCTTGGCTAAGTCTTAAATTATCCATAGGGTTCCGTTACTACAAGCTTCAATCCAACTTTCACAGTGTTCCTCCCTACCGTTTAGTAAAGTTGAAGAGGAACAAACATATCGGTTAGAGTGAAAAGACAATTCCCAGTATGGTCCGCACAGATCAATACATTTCCGGACTTTACAAGTAGTTCGTACCGCCTGAAATATGCAAACTTATATGTAGCCAATCCCTGTAATCCATTTACAGAGTCTTCATAAGAGCTTCACCGTTACTCCCAGCTAGCCAAGCACGGCACATAGAGAAAACCCTTTCTCCTACGTCTCAAACAACCCAACAGCTAACAGCACTCGCAAATCACATTCCGAAATGCCCGCATGCAAATGCGCATGCTCCCGCTGTAAAGTAGTGTTTCCCATCAGAGGGACGGGGCTTAATCCACTTGTGTGTATTTTCCTTTACATCTGCAAGCATAAAATGATACAGGTACCATGAATGTCCGTATAGTCTCTTAAGTCCCAGGGCAAGTCCCTCCTCAGTTAGAAGTATTATTTTAGAGTCAATGGAAGTAAGAAGGTTTCTGATTACCAAGGCCTGTTCTCCAGACTGCACGCAGGATCCCAACAGCTAACAGAACTCTTAAAGCACTCAGAAAATGCGCGTGCTTCCACTGTAAAGTAGTGTTTCCAGTCAGAGGAGCGGGGCTTAATCCACTTGTGTGAATTTTCCCTTAAATCTGAAAGCATAAAATGATACTGGTTGCCATACATATCTGTATAGCCTCTGAAGTCCCGGCGTAAGTCCCTCCTCAGTTAGAAGTAGTATTTTAGAGTCAATGGAAGTAAGAATGTTCTGATTACCAACCCGTGTTCTCCAGACTGCACGGCAGGATCCCAACAGCTAACAGCACTCGTGAAGCACTCCGAAAAGGCTCAAGCGTGCGCAAATGCACATGCTCCCGCTCTAAAATAGTCTTTCCAGTCAGAGGGGCAGGGCTTAATGCACTTGTGTGTATTTTCCCTTAAATCAAGGTGTGTTCTCCAGACTGCACGGCAGGATGCCAACAGCTAATAGCACTCATAAAGCACTCCGAAAATCTGTTGTCTTCCCCACCACACCTTAACATAATGTCCCAATTCAATCTCACAATCCTTCCTTTTTAGACTCCCCATGAATTTCCTATCATGGCATCCTTTGTACCTCCTTTCAGTTGTCAACATTTTGCAAGCAATAAAACTCTCATCTATCTTTTTGAGCCCATCCTTTTCATTTAACCATGCAAGAGAAAACCTGCCATTTGCAAAGTTACTATTTGGTTCCCTGCCCCTCATCAAACACAAAGGTGAAACCCCTGTCGCACTATGTGGCATCACCCTCGTATTCCATACCAAATCACTTAAAGCTCTTTTCCACTCTAGTCCATTAGCTATAGCATGCTTAATGCAATCTCCTATCACCCTGTTCATCCTTTCCACCATGCCATTGTCTCGGGGTGATACACCAATGAGAATGTCCACTTAAATCCTAATTGACCACAACATTCTTTAATTTCCTTAGCCATAACTTGAGAGTCATTATCACTGAGTACACATTTAGAACTTCCTTCACTCCTAAACACTTTATCCAGCATTCCTTGAAGTTATCCTGCCCATTATAGCCACTTCAGGCCAACATATCGATCCACCAAAACCAAGAGAAATCTATTTCCTTGCCCTACATTTTCATACAGACCTAAAATAACAATTCCTAATTCCCCCGAGGGTCCTTTGCGTACCGAAAGTGGACCCAGTGGTTACCTGTTCATTATAAGATTATCGTCAAAGTATGCACAAAGTGCTGTGGTGGGTCGGAAGAACTGAAAGAGTCGAACACTTTGAGGACATTCTGTGCTCTATTTAAATTTAAAGAATTAGCACTATCTTTCCCTATGGTTAAAGGGAATAGCCTACCTATCTAAAGAAACTAAAGGTGCTCATCAGATGTCAGGAAGGCCAAAGTAAATATGTACTCCATCCAATCTAACGCTATCTGACCCTACCACTAAATAGAAGTAAAGTAAATAGGCCAAGAGAATGCCTCTTCTTCCGTTGGTCTTCTCTTCGCTTTGGATAGTCCTTTTATATCCAAATTTCATTTTGGATTTCATACTTCTTGGCATAATCCCCTTTGATGGTCCTTTTCTATCAACTCTTGTAGTTCTTCAAGATAATTCATGGGCCTTGTACTTTCTGTGATCCTCTCTTTGTAGTGCTTTTCCTTATAATAGTTCCTCACACGTGTGTCACCCCATATATGCGCTACAGAGTTTTTTTTTGCGTAGCCTTTTCCAAATTATATTGACTTTTATTTCCTTTTAGGCATTCCTTCTCTCTCTCTCTCTCTGAGGTTCAAAGGTCTTTTATCTTGTTCAATTGCATGCCTTAATTCCTCTTTCTCGTTATAGGTTTCAGGGTTACATTTTCTTGAGGCTTCATATTTGAATATATAGGGTTCTTGCCTTTCCTCCCAGGGGTTTTCTTCCCAGTCTCTGTTGGCTTCCCACCTGGGCTGTTTAAATCACTCTCTAATATCTAATTCACTTCCTTGTTAACTGGAGTTTTCAATAATACTTTGTCCTCACGACTGGTACCAGTTTCTCTTTTCATATACCCCTGGTCTTTCGATACCGGCTTATTTGTTATTTGTTTGCTTAGATTTTTACAGTTCCAATCATTCAACTTTCTGGTTATTCTTTCATCCTTAGTACTGGGACAAGTTCTTTCATGTTGGTAATGATTCCATGGCAGCCTTCACTTGTTCCCAATTCCATCGGTACCTATCGTTATGCCAGGAAAGGTTGCAGGGCTCGGCTCTCGCTCGGGTTCCTCTTTGGACTTCTGCTGACACTGGTGCTCGGAAGGTGTTCAAACATCCCGCCATGGCAGTCTCTGCGCTGATCTTCAGGCTTCCTGCCGACCACTCTGCATGCGTGGTCGCGCCACTACTGGTATCGTTTCCTTCTCTTTGTACTGCTTCCTTTACGGTCCTGCACACAGAGGCTTCAGTGTCTCACACTCTGCTGCTCTGGCCCTTCAAAACTCAAGGGACTTCCCCTACCCATAGCACTCTCCTTCTCCCCATCCGCTCCAACTCGTCACAGTTAAATACATGTCTCTGTTTAAAGAGACATTTTCCTTATTTTCTCCACATGGATTTCTTTTTACATTGATTTCAGCCAAACATGAAGTAGCCACAGTATTCTTCATAGAAGATAGTCCCAAGCTCATTGGCTGCCCATAGAAGCCAGAATCTTATTCAAAGCCCTATGCTTCACTCACAAGTGCCTCGATACAAAGGCACCTATTTAACTCAACAATACTGTCTCCCTGAACAAGTAAGCAAGAACTCTCAGGTCCAATAAATACGCCCACCTTTCTGTCCCTCGCCATAATATGCCAGAGCAGGGCAGCGGTTTTCCAGTAATGGCTGCAAAAACCTGGAACACGCTCCCGTTACTCACCAGAAACGAGTCCTCCCACCAATGCTTCAAAAATGCACGAAAAACCTGGTTATTTAACAAATACTAGACACAGGTCGATTGCACCCGCTCTGGCACAAGCCTGCCCGCACTGCATTACACAGATGCCAACTGTTAAGTTTCTACTCTAACTTTAATAATTGCTACCAAACGTAATGTTATTTGATTGTTAAGTCAGACGTTAACTGTAGTAAATGCCACCAAATGTAAGGTTAGCTGGATGCAACTGTATTGAATGATGCCAAAATGTCTGTAACTACGCTGTGACACCCAATGGTTTGGGCGTATAATAAATGCAATAAATAAATAAATATATGCTGCTATGGTAGTGGCCTTAGGGAGTTCCTCACAGGTACAGGAGTCCTTGTCCCCAAAGGGGGGGGGGTCTCTCCCAGAGAGGTCCCACTTGCCTTGACCCCTAGCGAGGGTCTTGTAGAGCAGACTCACCTCCCTATCCTCATAGAGGGAGTCTCCCCTTAGGGGAGAAGGGACAACTACCTGCGATTCATCACATATCGTTCCCCTTATGTTGGTGGCTTCCCCATCTATACTGAGAGGAAATCTACTTTCCCTTGTTCTTTCAGTGTTCTACGGTGAAGCAAAATGGTTGTAGATCAAGAAACCATCTCATTACTCTTGGATTAGTGTCTTTTCATAGGCTCATCAAGGTTAATGGAGAGTGGTCAGTAATCAGTCTGAACATTCTTCCTGTTTAGTAGTATTTCAGGTGTACCACAGCCTACTAAATTGCCAGGGTTTCAAGCTCTACCATTGCATAGGATTGCACTCGGGAGAAGAGCTTCCTGCTGGTATTCAGAATTAGATGTCCCACCCTGTCATTCTCTTGATAGAGTACTACTCCCAAGCACACTTTTGATGCATCGGTTTAGAACTCTTTGTTTAAATCCAGCATCTTAAGAACAGGTTTCTGACACAGGATGCTTTTCAGGCCTTCAAAGCTGGTTTGGTCTTGTTTACCCCATATTAATTTCTGTGGCTGCACATTTTTTAGTTTGTCCATCAGATTAGTGGCCTGGGTGGACTATTTGGGAATAAACCTCCTGTAATATCCGTATAGACCCAGGAAGGCTCAAAGATCGTGCTTGGTTTTAGGGGTTGGTGTTTGTTGCCCCGCTTTGACTTTCTCAGTTTGAGGTTGTATTAAGTCATTGCCCAGAACTTATTTGAGATATTTTATGTCGGTCTGTGCCAAGTGACATTTTCAAGAATTTGCCCTTAGACTAGCCTTCCTAAGAGCCCAGGCGATGGAGTAAAGATGGTGTAAATGCTCGGGCCAACCATAATGTTGTTCCAATAGGCCCCACAGAAAGCAGTGTGTGGTCTCAATACTCTATCCATGAGGTGTTGAAAAGTGGCAGGAGCTCCGTGTAGTCCAAAGAGTAAGACTTTGAACTCAAAAAGGCCTTATGGTGTTAAAAAAGGCAGTCTTCTCCGTATCTGCTAGATTTAAAGAAACCTGCCAATATCCTTGTGTTAAATTGAGAGTAGGAATGTATTTGACCATCCCTACCTTCTCGATTAAATCATCAATGCGGGGCATTGGATAATTTATTTATTGATTTTTATTTATTGAGCATTTGTATGGTGCCCATACAGCAGGAAGTGTTTCCAGGCACCACAAGACAAAAAAGGGGGACAGGGGAGAAAACAAACATTGTTCAGCTTCCTGAATTCTGTGCAGAATCGCCATGAGTTATCAGGTTTAGAAACTAGGAAAATAGGGAGGACCAAGGGCTTTCAAATGGCTCGATAATATTCACCTTGAGCATTTCCTCTACCTCCTGCTCAATGATTTTTCTTCTGACTTTAGGGATTCTATAAGGTGTTAGATTGACAGTTTTCCCTGGTGGTGTATGGCTGTAGTGGAAGAAATGTGAGACTCTTCTGGGTTTTTCTGAAAATACTTTGGGAAATTGAGCCAGTAAGTCACCCTGATCTTCCTGGTGGGATAGTGGTTATTCAGGGGAAATCAATTGATTTTCAATTGCAGGGTCAACAAGGAGGGCAGCCACAGTGACCATAGTTGTTTCACTGGGATCTACCTTCCATTCCTTCAGTAAGTCAACATGATAGACTTGGGTTTTCTAATGTCTATCAGGATGAGAGATCAAATAGTTTTGGGGTACTTTTTTTCAGAGTACTTTATATGGTCCATGACACTTGGAAATCATCTTATAATCAAATGTTAGAAGCAGCACTAAAACAAATTGTATAACAGAAAAGGACTAGGTCACTGCATACTTATTTTATGTTGTCTTTTGCTGTTCTTGTGCTTGATCTAGATCTCTTTTTATGATCTTCCTTACTGCTGCCATGTGTGCTTTACATTTTTGGGCTGTTTAGGAAATGGGCAAAATAGCCCCCTCTCTCTCTTCCTAGGTTTCTTTTAACATATCCAAAATATCACAAGGTTCCCTACCATATAGTAATTCAAAGGGAGAATATACCACAGAAGTCTGAGGGGTCTTCCATACTGTGAACAGGGCCAAGGCTATTTTTATATCCCAATATTCCCCGTCAATTTCCACCAACTTTTGTAACATTCTCTTTAGAGTCTGGTTAAACCGTTCTACTAAACCATCGGTCTGGGGGTGGTAGTCGGATGTTCAGACCATTTTGATGTTAAGCAATTCCTTTACCTCTTTCATTAAACTGAACACAAAGGTAGTACCTTGATCTGTAATGATCTCCTTTGGAAACCCAACCCTGGACTATAAGGGCTGCAGATGTTTCAATATCTGTTGGATAGTGTTGTTACGAAATGGAAATGCCTCTGGATATCGAGTGGCATAGTCCACAATCACTAGAATGTAACGGTTGCCCAATACGGATGTTTCTAGTGAACCTATTATGTTCATTGCTATCCTCGAGAAAGGGACCTCAATGATCTGTAAAGGTTTTAGGGGTGCATTCGGGATGGGAGTGGTTGTCAGGGGCTTGAGGGCAGAGACGTGCCCACAAAGCCTTGGGAGAAAATTGCACACGATGCAGGAGTGTAAGGAATCCTGCAGACATGAAAGGATAGGCAAGTACTACAGGCAAGCAACAAAGGCAGTGAGCAGAAAGGGTCAGGGAATAGACGTAAGACAAACACTTTAGGTTCCTACTTGAGGTGCACACAGATTTCCCACAGGGTCTGGTGAAACTCTAGCCTTCTGAGCTGGTTACTGTCACAGGACCCCACTCTGAATGCTCATGGAAAGGAGCAGCATGAGTGGGTGTCTGTGTCTGGACTCGAAGGCACAAACAAGGGGACAGTACTCCCAAGACAGAAGCCTATAAATGTCCAGCAGGAACTGAACAATGACTGCCTCCTGAAGCAGAAAGCAGCACACTGTTAACAATAGGGCACATGGTACAATACTGAAACGTGATAAAGAAAAGGGGCAGAGTTTGCCTGCTGGGAAACCCAGCAGCCAAACTCTGAACAAAGGAATTACACAAGCACAAGTGAGGACAAGAACAGTAACAGAAATATCCAGGGAAGAATAGAAAGTAAAAGTAAGCAAGGTTCAGGGCAGAGACCAGGAATGAAAGAGGAAAAGCAAGAAGAAAATAATCTAAGTGCAATGGTACAGGAGACTGGAACTGCTGACTAGAAACCATAGACCAGAATCAAGAAGCAGTGGAGTAAACTATAGATCAGTAACAAGAAAACCCGGGACTGAAACACTGGACTAGTAAAAGAAGGACTGAAATGCAGACTGATAACAAGGAATTCAAAGAACTGTAAATCTGGACTGGAATAACAAAGGCAGGATTGCAGGCAGATAACAAGGACACTCAGGGCTGGAATCATGGAAGCTAAAGCTAGGTAACTTGGACTATGGGCATAGAACTATGAACTGCAGGCAAGGAACAAGATAATATGTGGAGGAGAGCAAGGGGCTGCAGATAGGAAACAGAAGACTGCAAGCAGGGGATCAGGGCTGCAGTGCAGGAAGCACAGAAGTGCAGGGGAGTGTAGGTAGAGTAGCAAGGCTGCAAGGCAGAGAGCACAGGGCACTGGACCCGAACAGGAGCAGGTTCGGGAAGCAACAGGACACAGCAGAAATCCAAGTGTCAAAGCACAAAGGGCTGGTAGTGAACTCAATGCAAGAGCACTGTGCTGCAGGCAGCTGCTTACACACGGAACTGCGCTCTGCAGAAGCAGGCTCATTGGCAGCACCTGGAGCAGCACCCCTGAGGGTAATCTGCCTCCTCCCTCTTTGGTCCTGGGAAAGTGAAAGCAGCACTGATCTCTAAGGCCTCTGGGGATTGTGGTTCTAAGACTGCTGCATAGGAATAGCCAGGGAATGATAACTGCCACAAGGTGCATTGTGGGATATGTAGTTTGTGAAATTAAATAAGGACGTACCAAAGTATTCCACAATGGGTGCCTATTGGTGCTCCAGTGGCACAGTCGTGACAGTGGTGGCTGTTTTCTGGCAGATGTCACACGCCAAAAACTCCTGCCTAGTAGAACTGGGGAATAACTTGACTCTGGGTTTTACCTATCCCCTGATAGGTGGCCGTCAAGTGTGCATGTTGTGACAAATCCCTCAATGTTGTCGCATCTTCCTGGGAGGGGGACTCTTCCTATGGGGCCCGGGAGGTGAGGCCACTACCCGATAGTCCCCCTGGGGGTGTTACTCAGTGGAAGTATCCCATGGGTGGGGACCCCTTTTGTGGGAGAAGTGAGGAATGTCGAGGGAGAATACAGTATATATGCCATCATGCTGTGAGACATGAGGCCTCTAGCCTTTTCTGTAAGACTCAGGTACCCCCACCCTCTCTTTCTCCTCTTGCTTCCACTAATTTCCTTATACATGGTAATTTTATTAAGCAGGCAAATAACGCTCTGACGAGGAAGAGTGAGGGAAGAGTAAATATGGATAACTTCCAAGTACTGCCACGAGGAAGAGCAGCGTAATGCAGAGCACTACGTGGAACGGACACAAACATGCTAGCTATTGGAAGCTAGAAAGAAGTCAGGACATATAAATTGATAAGGGACGCCCCTCGTAGTCTTTCCTGCCCCAAAGCAGCGTCCCATCGGGCAGCGGAACGCCGAGGGGAGGTCCCACGGCAGACCCGACCGCCTGGAACAGAGAGATGAAGAAAGGCCAGGCTCGGCTATGTTTGTGAGGAGGTGCAGAGCCATCTTCCTCGTCCCAGTGGGACTGAAGAGAGAGACAGATTGAGAATGGAGGGGGTGAGAATGCACCCCAAAGAGACTGAAAGAGAGGCCTGGCAGGAGAGTGAACCTACCCTAGTTAACAAGATTGCAAAGCTGAAAGAGGGGACAAGGACCCAAACACAGAGAGAAACAAGTTGAGAACAGAGGGGGTGAAAGAACGCCCCAGAGAGACTGAAAGAAAGGCTTGGCAGGTTAGTGAACTTGGGCCTAGTTAAGAGACATTACAGAGTTGAACAAGGGGCCTGGGACCCACAGAATGAAACGAGAAGACAAGGGGCAGAGAATATTTAGCACAGAGTACGAGAAGTCCAGGGGCAAAGAACCTTTGGCACAAGTTGCGAGAAGTCCAAGGGAAGAGACCCTTTGGCACCGGACACCGAAAACCCAAGGAGGAAAGAAAGATCTTTTTTGGCACAAATCAAGAGAAGACAAGAGGAAAGGAGTAATTTTCTTTGCCAGGAGACAGAACCATGATAATGAGACTATTGATAAAGAGCACCTAAGGAACACTTGGGGAAGTGAGACCCCTTCCCAATATTGTTTTGTAACTTGGAACTTTGAACTGCCTAAAGCATCCCAAATAAGGGAGTCATCCTGGTCTATCCATGGTGTAGTTTAGTTATAGGTTTCTGCTGAAGTGAGGATGGAAATAGGTTTAGGGCATAAGACAGTGGACTTTATACTTTTGACTGGAATTCTGACAGTTTGGTTGAGGCAGGGAAACCTCATAATCCAGGGAAACCCCTATTAGTCATAGGAACAGGTAGGGTTCTTTCTAATTTTCAGTTCAATAGAAGTCTATACCAACAAGCATGACACCTTTGTGTCCTGAGCCTACTACTGCACCCTTACAATGTGCTCATTCTAACATCACTCTTCTATGTGTTCAGGCTGAGCCATCTTTTGTCAACTCTCCCCTGTATAACAAGACCTTCTTGAGGAAGAAGAAAGGTCCTGCTTGGCTGTGTTCATCTTCCTCGGTAGTTACTCTGCCGAAGGCTTTGGTAAGAGCCAGTACATTCCGTTGGGCAAAGGCTAGGTCCGGTAGAGGTGCAACGTCCTCCATTTCCTCCCAAGAGGTTTCTACTGGTGGGAATGTCGGCTTACCCAAAACCACTCACACCCCTTTCTGTTTCTCCTAACTCTCTTGTCTCCCGGGGAACTGGAAACAAGGTTTTTTTTCTAGAATTCCTTGGTCTATTTTCTCCATCTCTTTAACAATATAGGGATTATGACCGTGATTGTGCAGTAGAAATATGATGTCTCCCATAAAGTCAGGGTCTATGACCACAGCCATAACATCTAAACCACATCACTACACTAATCCTTACTTTTAGGCTAGCCTAATGTAGGTACCCCGAGTTGGGGCAAGAGTAAGTCCTGTAGGCATCAATCGTCTCTCATTTGGATGGATGACAAATTATTCAGTGCTTTGTAAATCAAAGCCTATGGACTCTTCAGTGGCTACAGTAGGGGCTCTGCTTTATTGCTTATTTTAGTAAACTGCACAGGTCCCCCACTTCTATAAGTTGGTTGACATCCCACTTCTGGCAGCAGCAGTCCTCTCTGCCATCTGCGCTCCAATTTGCCCACGTTGCTATCAGCTTCACGTGTGTGCAGCACCAACTCTGTGGGCACATTTACTTTTTCAACATGGCCGCTCTCTTCCACGGCACAACAGTATCTCAAAGGAGTCGCACTGCTCCCGATTGGCTGACTCTCTGCTTTCTGGGCCAACCGGGAGGCGGTAGGCGAGAAAGCCGGCCCCCAGCACCAAGGACCGAACAAAGGCCCCTGTCTGTGCCTGGACACCCTGGAACACAAGGCACATCAGAACCTCTACCTCTTGGTAAGCACCATTTTACCCATCAACCTCAGAGATGAGCTTATGCCCCTTGTCATATGTTATTCCTTCTGTATGCAATAGCCAACTGGCCGTGTTCTGTGCCCTCACCCCTGACTTGAGCACACACTACAATGCTACTCCTCACAAATGCTCTCCAGCTCTACTTTTGGCCTCCTTCACATGACTTGCATCCAGATCCCAAGTGGCTAACCCACCCTCTTTCTACAAATTCTACCAGGACCATGCGCCTTTTACAACATAACTATTGAAGCCATTATCACTTTTGTCTCTTTCCTTGCTGTGTCACTCTCCTATACACATTCACCTCTTAGGCCTATTTCTTCTGCCTGCTCCTGTTTACTCGAGTGATGATGCCTCTCTTTTGCATCGCACATTGATCTGCTTTTCTTCTCTCTCCCCAACTAATGTGCATCCTCCACTTTTCTGCTGCATTCAAGTGTGCTGGATAATTCAAATCAAGCTGTGTTTTCACAAATGTGCATACTCCACCTTTCTGCTCCATTCAGGTGTGCTGTAAAATTCGAATCTAGGTGTATTTTGTCCCAACTCTGCACCCTACACTTTTCTGCTGCATTCAAGTGTGCTATAAAATTCTAGTGTGCCTCCACCTTTTTTCGGCTGCTAGGCCGCCTGCTAAGCTTGTGCTGGTGCCATGCAGTCTCTCTTTCTATCCTCCATCTTACCTTTCCTTCAACCCTTATGGGAAGAAGAAGAAGAAGAAGAAGAAGAAGAAGAAGAAGAAGAAGAAGAAGAAGAAGAAGAAGAAGAAGAAGAAGAAGAAGAAGAAGAAGAAGAAGAAGAAGAAGAAGAAGAAGAAGAAGAAGAAGAAGAAGAAGAAGAAGAAGAAGAAGAAGAAGAAGAAGAAGAAGAAGAAGAAGAAGAAGAAGAAGAAGAAGAAGAAGAAGAAGAAGAAGAAGAAGAAGAAGAAGAAGAAGGTATAAAAAAAGATTTCCTGGCCACTAACCCTAGTCTACCCATCGCAGACACCTAAATCAGTGCAACTTCCAGACAGATTGTCACGAATATCCTCTTCTGTGTCCCATCTCCAGATCTTTATATTCCTCACCTGACCTCTACTCTCTCTCCGTTCTCATCCTCACCCATTAATGGTGGCACTAGATGGGAAGTACTCTTGGCAGGCTTCTCATTATCCAGGTGTATCATTTATGTCTATCGCAATGGCACTATCATGGCTCAGGGTCCTCAAAGCAACCTCCTCCTCTTTGACCAGTGCCTGCCATCCCTGATCAACTTCCTTCCTACACCTGCTACTCCTTCTTCCTCTCTCTCTCTCTGTCCCTCCTCCTCAGACTGGTGTACCATGCCCTGTACCCCTCCTCAGAAAACCTTTAAAGGCAGAGACCTACTTCATCTAGTCACACTCAACACTTGATCTGCCATCAAACACTCCAGTGACATCTGAGCTCAGTCACTGCTTTTGACTCCCTACTCGCTGATGGCTACAAGAACATCTCTAAGCCTCACCCTATCCGTGCTGGTGGTGAGGTTGCCCTGTTATTTCCTGAGTGGGTTCCCCCCTTCCCTCATACCCACCCAGTCTTACTCCTCCTTCGAGAGCCTGGTATGCAGGCTGGTCATCTCTCCTTCCTCCTCCCTGATCACTGCCACTATCTACAGGCCACCTGGCTCTACCTCCCTGTTCCTCTCATAATTGGAAGATTTCTCCTTTCTTATGTCATCTACCTCTAGACTCGTCCTCTTGTGTGAATTCCACATCCACCTTAAATTCTCAATCACAGCTTCTACTCTTTCCCATGACCTCTGCACCTTGCTTTCCCTCTCGATTCTCCCCTCTGAACCTACCCACTTGGTTGGATACACTCTTGATGCCTTTATCCATACTGATAGTTTGCTCTCCATACCACATATCACCCCACTCTCCTGGGCAGACCACTCCCTACTCTCCTCTTGCCTTGGCCCTATCAGCCCTCTGATCGCACCTCTCCCAGCTCTGCCAACCTCATTCACGGACCTCCGCCCGATGAAACAAGTGTCAATTGCTGTCTTCGCATCCACCTTCATCCCCACTCTCCTCCCGCTGCAGACTCTACCTCTGACTTTGCTCTCAGCAGCCTCCATCTCGCCATCACTAATATTCTCGACATTCTTGTCCCAGTCATGAGGATCCGCATGAAACATGCCACTAAGCGTAACACCTCATATGACTCCGATCTAGCGGACCTGAAATGCAAATGCAGAGCAGCAGAGCGGAAGTGTCAGACCTTGTGTGCACCGTCTGACAAACTGGCCTGTCGCCTTCTTCAAAGGCAATACCGTCTCTCCATTCGTTCCAAGAAGAGGGCCCACATCCAGGCTCATGTCTCTGGAGCATCCAACAACAAGGCTGAACTCTAAAATCTGCAAGGAACTAGCCAATCCTTCTGCAGTCTTCACCTCACCTCCTACCTCCCAGGCCCTCTGCACTGCACTGGCCACACACTTCTCTGCAAAAACTCAGGCTATTCTGAGCACTCTTTCTTCATTCCTTTCCCCCTTCCCTCCTCTCCTCTCCTCTCACCCCCTGCTACCCTTGGCCTCTCACCCTCCCCCAGCCATTCTCTCCTCCTTCTCTCCCATCACATCTGATGAGGTCTCTAGGGTTGTTCACTGTATGAAGGTCTCCTCCAAACAGATCACCCCCTGCTCTCCCTGAGCCCATAAGGACAACATTGGCATCCTTGCCCCTGCACTTGCTGATTTCTGGAATCACTCTCTGGCATCTGGGTCCTTCCTCTCTTCCCTCAAGCACTTCCATGTGCGCCCCTCCTGAAAAAACCTTCTGCCGACCCCTTGTGTCCGAGTAACTATTGCACTCTCTATCACTCCTTTCCTGGGTAAACGTCTGGAGAAGCTGGTCTTCCCCCAACTCTCCCAGCATACTGAGCTTGTTGGTTGTCTACACAACCATCAATATGGATTCCGAGCATCCAGAGGCACGGAAACTGCTCTCCTGAACACCCATGAAGAACTGCTTGCATCCCTTGACTCTAACTCACTTACTGTTCTCATTCTACTTGATCTCTCCTCTGCATTTGACACTCCATCCTCCTAAAACGGCTCCACGATACCTTTGGTATCTCGGAGCGGGCACTGGACTGGCTGACATCCTTCCTCACTTACCGCCCCTCCCAGGTTATCCTGAGCACTTTTGCCTCTCCCACCTCTTTTTTCCACCTGCAGCGTTCCCCAGGGCTCCAACTGTTCACTCTGGCTCTTTAACGTCTATCTCGCCCCTCTTGCTCACCTTATTTCCACATTCTCCCTTCTCTTCCATTGTTATACAGATGACACCCAACTCTTCATGAAACTGCTGTCTGATCTTCTCTCTACTTCCTCTACCCTTCCGGACTCCCTAGCTGCCATCCAGTCCTGGTGTACCACTAATGATCTCTGCCTCAATGCCAGCAGGACTGAGATCCTTCCTATTGGGACTCCTGCTCCCTCTTTCTTCCCCTCACCCTAGCCACCCTGTATGGGCTCTCCCCCTTCTGCTTCATCTGAAGCCAGAAACCTTGGAGTCATCTTCGACTCCTTGCCCTCCTTCCTCCCTCGTGACCTGGACCTTGCCAAGAAGGCGCACTTTGAACTCCACCTCCTCAGAAGTATTTTCCCCAGAAGCTCAATGTAGCCAGAGCTCTGGTACTCTTTAGGCTGGACTACTGCAACTGCCTCTTCCTTAATCTGCCCTCTTCCTTTCTCCGCACCCTCCATCTTATCCAGAATTGGACTGCAAGACTTTTCTTTGGCCTCAAGCCCACGGACCGTATCTATCCAGCCCTAAAATCTCTCCACAGGCTCCCGGTTGATGCAAGGATCAAATTCAAATCTCTCTGCATCATCCATAAGGTTGTTGTGGGCCGGGGATCACGCTATCTTCAACCTGCTTTCACCACATACTCTCCTTCCAGATATTTACGTTCTTCCAGCTCCAATTCCCTGAGTATCAAGTGCTTTGCTAAGCAGCGAGCTGGTGGCCGATTTATTTCCTCAGCAGGCTCCCTCCTCTGGAACAGCCTCCCCCTTCCTGTCAGACTTGAGCCGGATCTCCTCAAATTACGGAAACTCCTCCAGACATTCCTCTTCACCTGCTCCTTCCCCCTCTCACTCCTGTGCTAAACGCCACAGTCCCTGAGATTGGTGGCCTGAGCCCCTTATGTGTCCTTCTGGGTCCTGGCCATCCGTCCAATCATTACAGCCTCGGCACCCTGCCCCCCCAGCACTTCTCTCTGGGCACCCACTAGTCTGCATTACCCTACAGACCTACACTTATTCATTGGCAGTGACCACTGTGAGAAACCAGAGGGTGTCTCACCCGCTAGTTCCTGGACATCTCTCTCAGGTGGCCAGGGCACGGCCATCGCTTTTGGATCCAGACCCTGGGAGTGCACCAGTGCAGGAAGATCACCTGGGTGAGGGGTCTTCAGTGAGTTGGGTTGAGATAGCCGATGGTGAGATGTGGTATTCCCCCCTTTTCTGTTCATCTACCCTGTCCTATTCTTTAGGATTTTCTGAAGTGCCAACTCCCCCCACCCCTTTTTACACAAAAACTGGGCCAAGGAAGAGGGTGACTGAGATTAACCCGACTAACACTCTCACATCGTACTGGACATGTCCCGTTAATCGAGTCAGGAAAAGTCAGCACTTATCCTAAGTGCATACACCTGATACCAATTAGCGCTCCTTGCACCAATAAAAGGCAACACCTAAAGACACACTCTGAGCAAGGCGGAACACCAGAACGAGCAGAACTTCCAGGATGAAGGAACACGTGGGGGAGCAGAGCAACAGACCCAGGCATGAGAGCAGCGGGCCAAACACCCCAAGACTTCCCTACTGAGGTCGTTGCCTCCGACAGACCACGAAAGACACGTGGAGAAGACCAGAGCCCACAAGTGAAGATTGCATTGTGTTTCAAGAATACCAGCGATCCTCCCGGATGAACGGCAGAGTTGGGGAGGCGAGGTCAGGCCTGTGGTACGAACCTTGACTCAAAAACTGGAAAACGCAAATCAAGAAAGAAACACACACAGCCGGTGAGTTGGCAAGTGACCTGAGAGACAAGAGTGTGTTAAAGTAAATGAAGTAGCAACATCATATCACAAGTGAAGGCTGCATGCGTGTGGATGAGACACGAAGAAAGGCAGAATCCTGAATGAACTTTAAAGTAAAATACAGATGCAAGATCAGTAAGTAGCGGAGCGGTCCGGTTAAAGGAAGTAGCCCATTCGAAAGTCTCAGTGAAAGGTGCATTGTTTGAAGCTAAAGAATGAACAAACAAGAGGGAAAGTAAATAGTGAACATTGAGTCAAAGTGGTCCTGCGGTGGTCTTTAACAAAAGCCACACACATTCGAAAGACATTGACATCCGAAAGTGGTCCGAGCCCGACAGAGGGAGACCCAAATTATATTAAACTTGGGGAATGGAGCCCCCTTTCAACTTTGTGTGAACTGTATCATGAGAGGTCTGAGCCTGGCAGAGGGGGACCTATGAGAACAGTGTGGTAAAAGGTCTGAGCCTGGCGGTAAAGTCAGAGAAAGGAATTGTAAATGTGGAAGGCCAGGTGGGTCTCGATCCAAGGTTTTGAACTGTGTACTGTGTTGGAAGCCAAAACAGAGTGCAGCATTCTGCTAGCAAGGATCACCTTAGCCCGTGAGGCCTAACGTGGGAATAAGAGCTGGTTGGTTCAGCCACATTATCATTTGAACACTGACTTTTCCTTTTGCATACATTTTCTGCTTTTTACAATTTATTTTTAACAAGAGATATGGCAGTGTGAGAAACCTGAAAGTGTTCTGTCATCCAGGTGGCCAGGACATGGACATTGCTATTGGATCCAGTTCCAGGGGGTGCAGTGAGGGGGATCACCTGTATGAGGGGTCCTCGGGAGTGGA
Organism: Ambystoma mexicanum; assembly: GCF_040938575.1. Classification (NCBI taxonomy): domain Eukaryota; kingdom Metazoa; phylum Chordata; class Amphibia; order Caudata; family Ambystomatidae; genus Ambystoma; species Ambystoma mexicanum. The sequence continues at coordinate 921,495,467 of NC_090923.1, forward strand.
AGCGGGACACCGACGTGTAAGATGCGGTATCCCCCTTCTTATAACATATTTTCCCCAGCCTGCCATATATGATGCTCAGACCTGAACCCCCCCTTTTCTGACAAAAACACTTTTATACACCACGAAAGACAACAGACTAACACTAGACATGTGCCAACAAAAGGGCCAGGCAGAGCCAGGCAATTAACCAGAACCACACACACCTAATGGCCCTTTCCCTTCCTCCAGAGGGATAAAAGGTGGAGCACGAGAGCACACGAGGAGCAAGGCAAACCGCACGACGAGACAGCTATCCAAGCACGGCAGTTCAAGAGGAGGAGAAAGGTGTCGAGAAGCGAAAGGATGACAAGGAGAGGAGCGACCTTGCCCTTTCCGATCCAGACCTGTGAAACCTCCCTGAAAGGAATCGTAAGACCGCGAGCAATACCAAGCGTGTGTTGCAGCAGATGTCAACGGTTCCTGGAGCACACCTACACTGATAATCAGAACAGGAAGCAACGCTTGCTACCGTGGTACCGGCCTTGACTCCAGAGACAAGAAAAGCCAAGTTTTTCATCACAGCCCGTGAGTCGAGGGGAGAGCTGATAAGAAACTGAACTGTGTTGAACAAACGTCGCAAAGGGCAAATTAAGGAAAGTTCAAAGAACTGATAACATTAACATAAAACCAACTGCAGTGGGGCCGACACCACATGGGTGCTCATTTAAGAGACTCTGGCTGATCCCGGGTTTGTTGAAACTTCCGATACCAGTAGGCCCTATGAGAGCCAGAAGATAAAGGTCAAACTGGCCATACAGAATATAGAAAAAAAACTCTTTTTGTATTTAGTTGTAAGGATTGGCAATAGTTTTTGTTTTTAGTATAGGCCCATTTATTTGACAAGACGCCACTAGGACTGCCTTATTATTATTTGATGGCTGTAGCTTGTACCCATCTTAGATTTAGATGAGGTGTTTTCCACCCTGCACATACTGTTTACTAAACACCCTTGAACTGTGATCACTTGTGTCTGTCTTTACTGTTCCCACCATGGGTTCCTTACAGCAGGCATTAAGATTTTGTTAGCATAGACCATTTTGATTTGACAAACTCCACTAGGACTGCTTTGTTTATTGTTTGGTCGAGACTACTCCCATTTTAGTTATAGGCCAGAATAGGAGTTTCCCCAACCCCATCCGTACTTGTGAGCTACACAAAGTCCTCTTTTTAGGGACTGGGTGGGTGAGGACGGTTAAACACCAAAGCTACAAATTCCCACAAACCAGCTTCCTATCCTCTTTGCTAGGAGTGAGTATTCACAGATTCAAACGCATTATGTCATGTTCACCCCCTAGTCAAAAAGGAGCGATTAACCATGTGATTTATCAAAAATATACATATTTTAATTTTTTTCAAAAAACCTTACACTTAACAATCATATTCTAAAAAATGTTTAGCAAAGACACCATCTAGAATTCATTCCTATGCTTGTATGTGTATTATCTACCTGGAACAACAATTCCTATACCAGACCCCTTCTATACCACACTGCAGGGTATATATCTTAGCCCTCAGTGATGTGATTAATGCCCCTCCTGATTTCTACGGGCTATGAGGCTGTGCCAACACTATAAACATGTGTTTCTAGAACCAGCATTCATCTCAATTTCAACACAAACATATACATGAATTCATCCCTAGTATATATTCTGCTGGTTCTGTCTTCAGGGCACTTAAATCTTTCTTGTATTCTTCCAGATGTCACGCATAACGTTACGTGAACACTATAAACATGTGTTTCTAGAACCAGCATTCATCTCAATTTCAACACAAACATATACATGAATTCATCCCTAGTATATATTCTGCTGGTTCTGTCTTCAGGGCACTTAAATCTTTCTTGTATTCTTCCAGTTGTCACGCATAACGTTATGTGCTACCAGCCATAGTTCCGATATCTCTAAAAAATACAAAATAAAACATAGACAGTCTAAAACACATGGTTGTGTAATTTAAAACATGACATTTCATACATTGAATCTGTACCAACTTCATCTCTATTCTCTAATATCAGCAGAGGGATATATTGCATCGGGATCTCTTTGTACACCACTAGATTTTCATTTCTTAACATACATTTTTACAATACTTAGCATATCCCAGTCTTTCTCTGGGTGCCATTGTCTATATTTGTTATCCAGTACTTTTATCACAACAACATTTCACAAACAAATTTTTTACAGAAATGTACTCTCTTCCCTAACCCCCCTGTCACCAGATACTATGTGTAGGGGGTGTACCTAGCCCGAAATGGTTCGTGGCGTGAAATAAGTACAGGTGCTACAACGAAGTTTACCTAAACTTGTCTTGGTCTACCAAAACGCTAGGCAGCTTGTGTGTTGAGTCCGCCGTCAGCGGAAAAACATTTCTCTCAATGTCTCCAAAACGACTGTTCCTACTGCCTATTTTTTGTCTCCAGCCGTGTGATTTCTAAAAGGAGAAAAAAGCACAAATGTGTTTCCCTGAGTTTTGTTACTACCTCATGGTAAAACTTCAAAGTTACACCCTGTCTTATTGCCGGCTTACCGGTTCGGGAGATTCCAAAGACAAGTTTAGGTAAACTTCGTTGTAGCACCTGTACTTATTTCACGCCACGAACCATTTCGGGCTAGGTACACCCCCTACACATAGTATCTGGTGACAGGGGGGTTAGGGAAGAGAGTACATTTCTGTAAAAAATTTGTTTGTGAAATGTTGTTGTGATAAAAGTACTGGATAACAAATATAGACAATGGCACCCAGAGAAAGACTGGGATATGCTAAGTATTGTAAAAATGTATGTTAAGAAATGAAAATCTAGTGGTGTACAAAGAGATCCCGATGCAATATATCCCTCTGCTGATGTTAGAGAATAGAGATGAAGTTGGTACAGATTCAATGTATGAAATGTCATGTTCTAAATTACACAACCATGTTTTTTAGACTGTCTATGTTTTATTTTGTATTTTTTAGAGATATCGGAACTATGGCTGGTAGCACGTAACGTTATGCGTGACAACTGGAAGAATACAAGAAAGATTTAAGTGCCCTGAAGACAGAACCAGCAGAATATATACTAGGGATGAATTTATGTATATGTTTGCGTTGAAATTGAGATGAATGCTGGTTCTAGAAACACATGTTTATAGTGTTCACGTAACGTTATGCGTGACAACTGGAAGAATACAAGAAAGATTTAAGTGCCCTGAAGACAGAACCAGCAGAATATATACTAGGGATGAATTCATGTATATGTTTGTGTTGAAATTGAGATGAATGCTGGTTCTAGAAACACATGTTTATAGTGTTGGCACAGCCTCATAGCCTGTAGAAATCAGGAGGGGCATTAATCACATCACTGAGGGTTAAGATATATACCCTGCAGTGTGGTATAGAAGGGGTCTGGTATAAGAATTGTTGTTCCAGGTAGATAATACACATACAAGCATAGGAATGAATTCTAGATGGTGTCTTTGCTAAACATTTTTTAGAATATGATTGTTAAGTGTAATGTTTTTTGAAAAAATTAAAATATGTATATTTTTGATAAATCACATGATTAATCGCTCCTTTTTGAGTAGGGGGTGAACATGACATAATGCGTTTGAATCTGCGAATACTCACTCCTAGCAAAGAGGATAGGAAGCTGGTTTGTGGGAATTTGTAGCTTTGGTGTTTCCCCAACCCCAACATTTTCTATAAAGGTTTTACAAATTGTATCCATTGTGTCAGTGTCAATACTTGCGATGCCATGCCTTCCTTTCACCACAATCCAAGAGATCTCTACCAGGCACTTATCGTTGCTTGCAACTGACACTAAGCACTCCCTCTTCTGTGGAACCCCCAGTACTCCCCCCCCCCTTCCCGGTCCCTTTTCTCTCTCTGCACTTGCACGATCCAAATGCTCACAAGGCCTATTAGGACCGCCTCTGTCTTTGTTCATCAGTGTTATTTGCCTTTTTTCCCCTGTTCCCTCCCCTTTGCCCTGTGGATGCTTTGAAACATAATTTCATGATGTATAAGCACCTTACAAATGCAAAGGGCTTGGCTCTCACTCAGATACAGCTTCTCACTCCCTTTGCTGTTCATTCGGTTTCCCATTCTCAGTTTCTCTTTGGACGTCTACAGATGCTGGTGCTCGGAAGGCGTTCAATGGTGGTCTCTGTGCTGTTATTCGGGCCTCCTGCCCACCAGTCTATATGTGTGGTCGCGCCACTGCCAGGTACCTTGTTGGGGACAAACTCCCAGGCCGGTTCGAGAGCTACTACGGTTTATTACAACCAAAACCAACAGGGATCAGTACAAGGATATAAGAAATCCAAAGACATCTCAACATCTCCTGGCTCGCAGGCCAGTTTTTTATCCTGATTGCATCATAGTGACATCACAACCTGGGCCCTACTCCAGAAAACCTATCACAATCTGGGATTGGCCGTCAGAAGCCTAATAACCTATATATTCCACTGGCTCTCGCATGTCAGGTGGCTGGCCTGGTCCATACCCAAATTACTAACTCTAAACAATGTTACAGTGTGAGGGTCTTACCATTGGTTCTTGCCTGTTGCTACCCACCCCTAGGAGCCCGAACTGTGATTGGCTAAGGCTGCTCTCCCCAGGCCTGGGATCCACAATGGTTCTCAGATCTTGGTGTACCTTCTCGAGGTAATAAGAATGACTATGTGTCTGCATTGTAACTTGTGTGCACCACCTTAGACTAGGGGAGTGCTCGTTCATCTTTTGCAACACTTGTCTCACGTTGTTACATCTTTGTTGCAAGCTTCTGTCTGGCGGCATGAGATTGACTCTCTTTCCCAGCTCTGGTTTCGATTCATCATCTGAGTCGGTCGGGTCACGTGTTCGGAGACCGTGATTTGGAGCTTCTGCAGCTCTGAATTATGAGGAATTATTTGCATTTATTGCAGCTGGTGTTACTGTCATTCAGGGAATGGAATGTCGTTCATATCTGGTGACCTTGGCAGCGGGTCCGGTCTCGCACGTTTGCTCTCATCCAGCCTGAATTCGCCTTGTGGCCTGCTGTAATTTTCCTAAGCCATAACGTGGCTTCTACATGCTTGTGCCATTCCATATTCTCCATATATTAGTCACTCACACTGGACTCTGTCAGGTCCCATAGGTGCTCCCACAGTTACATAAGGTTAATTGCACATAAACATCTGCAAGCTTTATTTAGGATTTCTTGCCTCTTGCGGTTTCTGCATTGCTGCATTAAGCTAATGACAAAATAATAAAAACAATGACTATATGTATCTGTCCTCTAATTATAGAAATGTACGCTCGTGTTCTTCGTGTATTAGAGTGCGTGTTTGTGTCTCAATGTGAGGATGGCATGTGTGCTTCCTGTCTAACACTGCTATGTTGTGGTGTCTCTAATGACGTTAGTGGCTTTGGCTTCTCAGCACTTTAGTCAGTACTGTCAATTGAGCTCTCTTTAGTTGCAGCCTGGGGCGCTTTGTCCACTCTGGGTAAGGCTTGTACCACACCTGGTCTGTAGGGCTGGCTGAGTGGGTACCTCATGACATACTTATTGATTATTGGAGCACTAAGAATTGGTCCGAAATAGTATGGGCGTTCACAATATCTTCTGGTCTTCTTCCGCATCATGTACCTTTATAGAAGGGGGAAGAGGGGTGAATTTGCCCATCCCGCTTCAGTCCCCCTTCTGGTCAACTTGTTTACCACATACTTCTATGAAAGTCCATTTGCTCAGGGCTGCCATATCTTCGTTATTCCTCTGAGGTGTCCATAATAGTTTGTGCGGTCATCAAATGACCAGTGCATGTAAGAGCATAGTCCTTTGGGGTTGCACCAAACCCACTTCCCTCCATAGAACTTTGGATCATGTGGATTGTCCAGTTTTATTGTTCCTGCTGGAAATAGTTCACACTGAGATCTTTTCTCTTAGCTTGTCTCATTCTGAAACAATCTCATCTCTTGTTCCTCCTATGTTTACATCCATCAGGATCGCCATTCTGATAGCCTCTTTTGCTGTTTTCCTGCACCTTGCCATGCAGCTCTTGATCCCACACACTGATGCTGCTCCCAGCACAAATGTTTCAGCTATCACCTTCAGTCCATCTGACAGCCATGATGGCATCTATGACCATATGTATGCTAGCCAGCTCTTGTCCTTCCCTGTTCCTCATGCTTCATCCTCCTTTTTTGCGTGCATCTGTGCCAACTGTGCTACTGCATCTGAGAGAGTTCGGTTATCTTCATTGTTAGCTGGTGTGAATGTGCAACATGAACACCCTATCTTTGTGCAAACACCTCCTTCCATAGCTGTGAGGAGATCCAGAACATATCTCTACTGGAGCGCCAGCAACCTTATCACTCTGATCTCTTCTTTTATGGTGTTGAACCCATTCACTGTAGAGTTAATCGTCACCATCAACTCCCAACGAGTGATCCGTAACCACTTAGCATTTGTGTATGTCTGTATTCCTGGTATTATTGATGCAAAGAACATCTGTGTTCCGCTAAACAGTCTGTGTTCATCTGGGATCTTGTCCATTGACGTTTCTGATGCCCCCGAGAAGTAATTCCCCCCTCGTCTCACTCTGCTCAATCGGGCCTTTTTTCTGCCTTCTCTATCTGGGCTGTTGGTGCCATCTTGACCGATCTCTTCCTTAGTCTGTTGTTACCCTTCTTTGGGAACTCATCAAGCTTCATATTCTTTTTGGGTACCACCAACGCAGGCATGTTGATGTGTACCAATGAGTATACCTCTCACCACTCAGGTGGCAGCTCCTCATAAGCATTTAATCTGCATGCCCAGTAGTGATCCATCAGCAATGCCGTTCCTGCCCTCATTGCTGCAAGTAGTTCGATTGTCTTGCATCCAACATTCTCACCAACTTCGACATCACCATTGTTCTGATAGCACTTCAGTGGAATTATTGGCATCGGTACAGCTTTGTTCTCCAACCATGTCAGCAACTTTGTGCTTGCATCCCATTCCTTTAGGCACTTGTCATTTTCTTCCTACACCTTGTTCACTGCCGACTGTGCTAATGTCAGCACCTTGCTTCCCACCAATCCATCTCGCCATCCTTCGTTAGTGTACACTTGTCCTTACACTAATATCTGTGGCCTTTCCCAACATCCAGGCTCTCCTCCTATCTCCTTCACTCTTGTCCAGGGACATGGCAACTCGTTCAGTGTGATAGTCTTTGTCTCTCTCTTCTCGGGTACATAAGTTATGTACTGCAAGCCTTCGTCTAGCTAGCAGTAATTGTTCATCATGTCTAATGTCTTTATGTAATTGTCTTCATGTGGGAAGGTTCTCCCTAGGAATCTTCCTCGCGAATGCACCATTGCGAGATACATCAGGCACTGTGCTCTTGCTATGGGTATTTCAGTTGCTATGAACGTTCCGGAGCACTCATGGCGGAGGGGATTAAAGAGCAGACATAACGGCTCCCTCCGGTGGTTTACTTACCTACTTTGGTCATATGTTTATACCACATGTTGTTAGATACTCGTGCTGTGTCAGTGAGATACATGTCAACTCCCTTTATGTCTGTGTGAACACTGCGCTTACCTCTCCTTACCTTATCAGCAGTGTCTTCTCATCCACTGGACATGGTCGTCCCTCCTGTTTGGGTCGGGGTAATGTTAGTAGAGGGTACAGCGCTAGTACTAACAGCAACATACAACTGCCAAAATACAAATCCCATCAAGTCACTGGGAATTAATAGACACACCATGATAATAATGTTCTTTATTGTTTCTTTTATACCCACTTACACTGCTGGATCCTTGCAGCCTGAAGATAAAGTTGCCCGCCTGAAATTCACAAAGAAAGGCGGTATCGCATTAGTGTTTATCAATACCCTCAAGCCCTGCAAACTAAATAGTCACTAATGGCAAAGGCAAAGACCTCCTCCCAGAACTTTCTTACTGAGGGGACTCTCAATGTAGGCAGAACTGGGTATTCGCTGTGTTCAAGTTGTGGGTATGCTTGGGCCAAGTATTCTACAAAAACAACGAAATATACTTCTTTTTTTTTCTTTTTTTTATTAGTTTTATATGGTTTATAAGGAAAACCTTTAAAACAGATAACAAGATACACTTATTCCTACTTCTTTCACCAAACATATGTTATTAGACGCTTTGTCAATCGTCCCATCCTACTGTCGGAATCGGCTCTTTTAGACGGGTTTTCAATTCCTTCAAAAATGGAACTAAACCAAACATAATTTTTCGGTCAGCAACTTCAAATATAACTTTCCACCAATCATCAGCCGTATAGGTACTTAGTGCCTCAAAAAGCGGTCTGAATAACTTTGTTCGCAAAGAGCGAAATTCTGGGCAGAACAACGTCAAGTGTTTTAGTGTCTCTATCGAATGTTTACAAAAGCGACAGATTAAATCGACAGGTTCCTTACGTAACCAAGTACCTGTACGGTCTTTTGTCATGAAAAGATTAAGTCGAAAGTGCAGATATAGTAATCTTGAGTTCTGATCAGGAAATTGCGTCAGATACGGTTGTAGTTTGTCTAGCTCTCTTGCTTCTGGTGGTACTTCTCTTAAGAGACTCTCGAAGCTAGATCTGTCAGTACAGGTTTGATGCCAGTCCGCACTCCATAGTTTACGTTTGGCCTTATCAGGATTTTCAAGTAAAGTAGTAATGTCAATGTCATTTGCGTCCAAAATTTCAGAACATTGCCGATTCCATTTAGCAAGCATTGTGTATTCGGGCTCTGAGTCCGGCTTATGTATTATTTTGAATGGAGGGGCTGCATTGGAGAGCTGTCACTTCCTGTATAAAGTTAAAGCATTCCAACAAACTCTCGCTTGTATGGAAGTCAGTCCCAGTTCAAATCTTATGTTGCTAGTCAGACATCCTTTAGAGATGTGTAACGCTCTGGTCCAAAAGTTGTTTTCAAGTGTGTTCCATAGCTCATGTGAGCAGCCGAACATATTTTCAGCACCACAGATCAGGGTCGGTATTACTTTTTGTCTGTAAAAATTGATCACAGGTTTTATAGAAAATTTCCCAAATTTTTTGTTTATGATCGCGGCCTGGCAAGCCAGTTGTTGACATTTCCTTTTGGTGGCCTCAACCCAAGGATTGTCATTTATGTGTGCACTTATTATGGATCCCACGTATTTTATGTGAGTAGAGATCCAGAGCGGTATTTTTTCCAGGTACCACACATATTGGGTTGATCTCTTTTTATAGGCTGGCAAGTTGCGCAATATCAAGATCTCGCATTTCTTCTTATTTAAACAAAGCTTGTTTTCCATTACATATCTTTCTAAGGCATCTAGTTTTCGTTGTAGGCCGACCGGTGTGACATCCAAGAGTAATAGGTCATCAGCATACAACAAGTAACCCAACTGCGAGCCATGAATTTTAGGTGGAAATGCTGTTGCCTCGTTTAATGCGTCGCCTATGTCGGAAATAAAGAGGTTGAACACAATTGCAGCCAAGGGGCATCCTTGTTTCACTCCTTTATAAGTTGGAATCAAAGGAGATAAGGATCCTCCTTGGTCGAGTCTGACTTGCAAAGTGGTATTAGAGTGGAGCTCTTTTATTGCGTCTATAAGATCCACTGGACACTTCCAAGCTTTGAGTTTCTCCCACAGAATGTGGCGATCAACACTATCGAAAGCGTGTGAGAAGTCAATAGATGCGACATAGATGGCAGTGTTAGTTCGTATTGACTCCATTTTTAAGAGATTCAGCAGAAGGGTGTTAAGACCGCAACCTACGCCTTTAACAAAACCCGCTTGTCGTGGGTCATTACGATGACTTTTAAATGCCCACGATTTTAAGGTTTGATGTAGTTGAGTTGCATAGATTTTTCCTATTACATCTAACAAGGCGATAGGTCGATAGTCTCTCGGGTCCAGTCTGTTCCCCTTTTTGAAAATCGGCACAATTATGGCATTTTTCCAAGATCTTGGGGTAGCTCGTTTTGTTTTTATTCTTTCGAAGAGGAGTAAACAGAGCTTTGCCCATTCTTACGGGTTTTGTTTCATTGCGTAGTTCGTGAGGCCATCCGGCCCTGGAGCTCTTGATGCATTGGAGTTCTTAATTGAGTTTGTGATGTCGTTTATGTCGAACTCCAGTGTCCACGGGAGTTTGTGCTCTGTTGTACTTTTGTTTTCCACTTCAAATGTGTTAAACAAGTTCGTATAATGTTTTACCCAAGTTTCTTGACAAATTGGAGATACTTGTAATGCTATTTGTGGGGCGGCAAGATTGTTTATTACACGGCAAAATTCAGCTGAGTTTTTATTTTTGAGATTGCGCATCATCTCTTCGGAGTCATTCTGCAAGATTGTAACATAGTGATTATTTCTCCAGTTTCTGTATTTTTGCGTTATACGTTTTTCAGCTGCGTCGTATAATTCTTTGTTACTTCTAGGTATCATCCTTAATTCTTTACGTAGAGTTCGTTTTTGTTGCAATACCTGTAGATCAAACTTATGTATATGCTGTGTTTTTTGTTGTTTGAGGCCTTGTTTGCGTTCCACAAATTGAATCAACAGGTGTTGATATTCAATCTCACCTGGAGTGTCCACCAAAGCAAATGTTACCGAGTTTATATCTTTGGTTTTAAAGTTAAGGCGAATTCTTCCGGATCTATACGTGGTGTCGTGGAGCCATAATTGTTGGGATGTCTGAGTATAGGCATTGAACGACATCTTTAGCATGTCGTGATCACTATGTTTCATTCTGGTGATCTCAAGCTGATGTACTTTGGCTGCAAGGTCTTCAGACACGAAGAGATAGTCTATAGTTGAAGATTGATTTTCACGTCTCCATGTGGGCTGTGCCGGGATATCACCCGGTGTATTCCCATTCAAAAGTGTAAGGTTTCTCAAATTCATTTCGTTCATCCAAAGCTGTCCCGTTTTTTCGTTGACCTTGTGAGTCAAGGAGTTTATTTCTGACGCAGTATTCAGATTCAAGCAGTCTATGTTAAGATCACCGCAAAGAAGAATCGATGGTCTGCTTGAGTTTTCCATTAGGTTGTCCAATATAGCGGTCACCTGGTCTATAAACTTAACAGCGCCAGTTGTAGTATGATTCCAATAGAGATTAATTATGTACATGGACTCTGATTTGTCGAGGGAGGTAATACTCACTTTGGTAATTTGTATATATGATGAAACATTTTCTGTCTCAATAATTCTGAGTCCGCGATCTTTTTTGACCGCTATCAAAAGGCCAGACATCGGCCTACCTTTGGGTGGTCTTATCGCTGGATTTACCACTATCTCAAAGGCAGGCGACAACGGCAGGTTGTCAGCCAAGTTTCTTGTAGACAAATCAGATCTAAGTTGTTCATCCAAGGGGAGTTGAATAAGTGAACAAAACCCTGTGTGTTCCACGATCCGCGAATATACTTCAGTCGATCGTGCTCTGAATCGACTTGGTCTCCTTATATAATGCACAAACTGGTTAGAGAAACTTTCAGGGTGATGAATGGGAGGCAACATCAGGACAACAACCTATACAATATTTACAACATTCACGTCAACCTGCGTGTGCGAATGGAAAAATAACAGACAGACTGAATTTCATTAATCAATCAGTGCAAGTGTTTCGGTTGCTGCTTCTGCTGCTTGGGATCGTCGAACTATGGGGTGATCTTCTCTCTCGCTAACTCAGTGAGGTCCACTCGTACTTGTAGTTCATCAAAGTCCTGAACGTTGGCACTGCCGGTCACGGAACCTCTGTTGCTAGGTTAGGCCACTGCTTTGTAGCGATTGACGTCTTGAAGATGATTCCAAACTGACTTTCCTACTAATTTAACAGCTCTGTCTGCAACCACTTCCACAACATGAGGTCCTGTAAATCTAGGCGCATTCCAGTGCCTGACAAAGGTACGTAGGAGGACAACGTCTCCCACTTTCAATAAATGCTTTAGTTCATTGTCTTGTGCTGTGTCATCGCAGTTGATCTCTTCGTTGTCTTATGGGCCCCCTTGGATCCGCTGCATCTGGCGAGAGATAAAAGAAGCACTAGAAACCAGAAAAGTGACGTATTCATACATTTCCTGTCCTTACACATCTGCACTGTTCTCACAATCGTTCAATGCCCTTGTGGCAGGAGCCAGGGGAAGATGCATGCGCCGTCCTGTCACCACCTCGTGGGGTGTTAAGTAATGGTTGGACCCTGGTTTATTGCGCAACCCAAACAAGGTCAATAGTAAACAATGAAGCCAGTTTTTCTTGGTGCTCTGCTGAGTTTTGGCTATGCACTCCTATAGGAGTCCATTCAGGCGTTCACACACCATTTGCTTGCGGGTGGTGTGCCTAGGCAAATTTGTGCTTAATGGCTAGCAGGGTTGTGATGTGCTGAAACAGTTCATTGGCAAAGTGGGAGCCGTTTTGTCAGACCGCAGGACTTCACACATGACCCATCTTGGGAAAACTTCCCTGACCAGAAACTTAGCTGCTCTAAAGGCATCGGCGTGGGAACAAGGCCCAGCCTCTATCCATCTAGAGAACTGGAAGACCACCACGATCATGTAGCGGTAACCTTGGCAAACTTGGACCATGTCCACGTAGTCCACATGGAGATTCAGAAATGGGCCTATGGGTGTTGGTATGGCTCCTCTCACAACTCTCAAAGTATGCCCTGCTGTAAATTGTTGACATGTCAAGCAATTGCTTATAAAATCAGCTACATGTTCATTCAAATTTGGGCAAAATCACGTTTCTCCAATCCATGTAGCAGTGACCTCTTTCCCTGTGTATATTGCATAATGCAATTGTGCTAATTCTGTTTTCAGCAACGCCAGTGGCATAACCTCTTTTCCTGTGTGGTTTTGTTAAGGCATCTGTTGGAGACATGGAGCATCCTCTCTTTATCCATAGCTCCTTCTCCTCTTGGGGTGCAGCTCCCTGCAGTTCCATAATATGTGTCTCTGGTAGTGCATTGTAACCTTCCCTCATCACTAAGTTCCTCACTCCTCCCTGAGCCCTTGGTCTCTCCTCCAGCTCCCACAGTTGCCCAAACGATGCTGCACACTTTGCCACTAATATGCTGCTTCGTTCCCTCTTGAGATAGGGTCTTCCCCTTTCATGTGGGCCTTGCACTTCACTAGTGCTGCCTGTTTTGGATATGTAATCACTTTAATCAATTTGCCCAAGAGAAGCACATGCTGCACTGGGGTTCCATCTGCTCTCCTGAACCCTCTCCTGAGCCATCGCGCCACTCCAACAGTGTACTGTTGACGTCACGTATACGGAGTCAGAATACATTGTCACATACTTCTCTACGCTGTGTTCCAGTGCTAATATAAGAGCCACTAGTTCTGCTGCCTGTGCTGAATAATGGGATGGTAGCCGTGCACTCGCAACCACCTCGCTTGTCCCATCCTCCTTCAGTCTTACCACTGCAGTCCCAGTCTGTCTGATTCCATCGGTTTGATCAATTGTCAACAAACCTTCAATGTACAGCATGTCTCCCCATTCAAGTGCGTCCTCCTCCACTTTGCGTGTCTCACTGAACATCTTTATGTTCTTTGTGCAGTCATGTGCATAGTCTCCTGCCTCAAGAACATCTGCCAAGAATAGTGCTGGGTTTACAGTCTTGCATCTTACTATCTTCAGTCCTACATTTCATAGTATCACCTGTGTGGTCAGTGTGCTCTTTGGTTTATGCAGTATCGCAAAGAGGGCATGCTCCACGCGTGGTGGTGCTCCCCATTTCCACTGGGAAGGCTGTAGTTGCCAATGATTGTTCGCACAGATATTGTTCTTTCATCACTGGGTCACGTTGTCCACTGTAATAAGCAATTGGCTTATTGCCCATGCTTGTCTTCTGTGTCAGTACCACTACATCGTCAGTGTGTGAAACCAAGAAAAACTCCTTTTTGTAGACTGTGGTCCCTAAGACTGGAACTGTGTGTAGGGTTTCCTTCAGTTCCTCAAAGGCCTCAGTCATGTCTGTGGTTCATGCCAGTGTCTTTGTTCACCTTTGTGCTTCTTTCAGTGCACCCAATAGTGGCCTTGTGTATGTTCTGTAGTCAAAGACCCATGCTCTGCAATAATTGCACAACCCCAAGAACTGCTGCATTTCCTTACTGCCGTGGGCTGGGGTGTGTTACGCATTGTCTCTGCTCTCTTTGGGGCATTGTGTCGGTCGTCCTTAGATATCATTTTTCCAATGTATAGCACCTCCTTCTGACAGTACTATAGTTTGGCCTTGCCCTCTTTCTACCCTTTGTCAGCTAACACTGTCAGCATGTGCACCGAGTCCTCTCTGCACTGATCTTCTGTCTCGCCACAAATCAAAATGTTGTCTACATACTGCAAAACTGTGCTTTCTGTCTCTATGTTGCTTAGATCCATCTGTATGACTCTGTTAAAGATGGATGGTGACTCACAGTACCCCTGTGGCAAGCAAGTGGTTTTGGTAAATAAAACTGGTTAGATCTTGTGAGTCTGGTTGTAGTGGCACTGAAAAGAATGCATTATTTAAATAAATGACAGTGAAACATGTGGCTGCTGCTGGAATGCCGCACAGAATTGTCGCTGGGTTTGTTGCTACAGGATACTCTGCTTCTACAATGTGGTTAGGAGGTCTTAAATCCTGAATAAAATGCCATGACCCCCTGTTGGCCTTGCCCACAGGTTACACTGCTGTGTTGCATGGAGATTTGGATGGTACCAGAATGCCTCTCAATGAGGGCGTTAATTGTCTCATACATGCCTTCATCTTCCTCCTTGGTTAGGGGATACTGCTTTACTCTTAACAAAATTGCTCCTGGTTTTAGTTTAATCTTCACCCCTCCTATGCTCTTTATGCACCCCATGTCATGAGGATTTGTGGTCCGTAAACTGTCCGGTACCTTGGCCTTGACCTCCAGCGCCATTGCCATTCTCTATGGCACCTCTCTGTAATGGATCTGTAACCAAAACCTTACACTCATTTTGAACACCATCTCCAATTCCTGTCCCTCTTCTCCAAATAGTTAATCATCTGTCACTGTTGTCAGCCTGCACCACTCTGCAACTGCATTTATTGCTCTCCAGGTCCTCCCTGTGTCATCCATTGCATGTACTGCAATCCAATCCTCTCTTGCCAACACTGCCTCAATTTCTATATGTCTCTGGCCTGAACAGGTATTCGTTTGTAACTCGCCACACCTTTCCTGCAATGCCTGGTATCCATGCGATGGCAATGTCAGTCCCATATTTAAACATCTCTGGGTCCACTGGAACCCCCCTCTGTCCCGTGCGTCCACAATATGCTTGGACGATCTGCTTTACATTTAACATGTGTATGCCTGGTGTTGAGCGCACTATGCCCTGGTCTGTGAATGAAATAGTCATGTTTATTCTGCTCATGATGTCTCGGCCCAGTATGTTTACAGGTGTCTGTCGAGGGTAAAGTAAAGGTAGTGATAAGTTGTGATCTCCTCTAGATAGTGAGATGTTATCAGTAAAAGGAACCACTTCTCGAGCCCCAGAGAATCAGTGAGTGTTCATGGCATCGCCTGATAGCTGAAACGTTCCTTCCCTAATACATGACCTAGTCACCCCAGTTTCAACAAGAAAGGAAACAGTTTTGTCACATATCGATACCCCTATGCAAGGTTCCTCTGCAGGTTTGGGTGTGATCGACAGGATGGGACACATCAAGTTCGTCTGTGGGCTGTCCTATTGGGGGTACATGTATAGTCCGTTCCCTGTAAAGGGGTTGGTCCCCACCATTAACTCCTCTCAGTCGTCGAACTGGTACTGTCACCATTGTGTCCACGTGTTCTGGTGTGTCATCGTCCTGTATTTGTGCTAGCTGTTGTGTGCTCCCCCTGATCTGTAGTGCTTGTAAATACTGCGATAGTGGTGCTGCCATCTGTGGTATCTGGGTCTGTACCTGTGGCTGTGCTGGTTCTCGTGTTTGGGGTTGTGGCATTTGCTGATATGTACCTTGCATCTGCCCTTGCGGCTGTTGATCCTACATATAGTAGTCTTCTTGGCCTTCTTGATATTGCTGCTGGCCTTGCTTTCCCCAATTTTTTGTGTCCCTCTAAATCGGCATGCTCTTGAAATGTGTCCTAGCTGCCCGCAGGTCCAGCACTGTTGTGGCTACCTTCCCTGTCATAGAAAACCCAATAAAAAATCCCCTTGATTTTGCTGCATCTGCTGTCCATATCCCCGAAATCCTCCTGAAAATCCCCCTGGGTTATGATACATCTGTAGCCCAAGGCCACGCCCCCTTGGTAAACCTCCCCTTCTTCGGAATCTTTGAAGTGGGCTGCCCGTCCCATGTACCCTCCTCCCATGGGCGGTGCAAACTGTTGTGGCTGCTGATGCTGCTGCTGCTGTGTCTGTGGGGTGGGGCTGGTTATAACCGCCCCTTCCATTGCGCACTTTGATAGCTTCGGCTGCACTAGTTTGGCCTCATCTGCCTTCCTATCTTGCGCCTTTTGCTTAACCTTCTCCTGCCACAATCAACAATGGTGTACTATTGTGAGCTCTGTTTCTGGCCATCCCTTCGCTTCCATCCCCACAATTTCTTTAAACTCTTCTGTAGTGGCTCTGGTAGTCCCTGCACTAAAATACGTTAAAATATTGCTATTGTTTTGTCCCAAGGCTCTCGAGTTTCGAGGCCCCAAAGCTCTTGAATCTCCCGAATGTACTGCACAGGGTCTTCATCTTCTCTCATTTTGCATGACGTTATCGCCCCAATGTCCGACGTGTCTGGGTATTGTGTTTGTAATACTTGCCATACTGTTGCTCTGCAGTTTGCAAATGACACTCAATTGTGCTTTGTGTCTTCACCCCTTGGAAACCCACCCTCTTCCCTATGTCATCAGCTGCATCTCCTAATAGTCCCTTTATGTCACCCACTGCTAGCCTGTGACTAGCAGTCATCGTTTCCATCTCATGAATCCATTTCCCCGCTCCCACGCTCAATGATGGTAACCTACACTTCACATTCTCCTTGTCTGTGTGCTTCGATGGAACATACTGAGGTCTCGACCCTCCTCTCTCTAATAAAGGCATCTGTGAATATTCCACCCTCTCCTCCGGTGTCCTTGGTACAGTCTAATTTGTCATGGCCCTCTCTCGTCCTCAATGTCTGTGCATATATTGGCTGGTTCCAATGTGGGTACTCTTCTGTTATCGTCATAAACTCTGGACAATCGTCCTCTCGAGCAGGCTATGGTTGTCTCTCCCTCCTTCGTCCTGGGAGATCCCCTAGTCTATTAACATGTGTTGTGTGTGTGGTGCACATGTCGTTCATCTGCTGTGATTGCTCTTCTGAATTGACGCCTCCTTTCCTTGTCTGTGGGTCCTACATTCCCATGATGCTCATTTGTCTGTCCCGTGGACTGTGACTGGCTTTGCTTCCCCTCTCGTCCCCACTGTGTTTGTCGTCATTGTCGTATCCTGTGTCCATGTTACCACAGAAATCATCGGCAAAGCTTAGTCTCCTCGATGTCAAGTCTGTGTTAGGTTTCATGTATTGATCGATGTCTACTAAATCAAATCTGCTGCCTCCTGCCAAGGCCCCTAGGCCTGCTCCACCTCTTTCTGTCACGCTCCTGCCCCGTGAATTTGTGCTATCTGGTTCAGCTCGTCTATCCTCCTCGCGCCTATTCTTTTCCCTACCCAACCCTGTCTGTGCCCTCACTGCCCTGATTGCTCATTCATCTTCCTCCCTGCGTGCTCGTCCTCTTGCCAGTCTGTCCAACTGCAACTTACTCTGTTCCCTCTCTGCTAACTTGCATTTTTCTTGCTCTGCTATCGCTCTCCGCCTCTCTGCCTTGCCCAGTTCCCTCTCCCTTTCCTCCCTCATCTCGCTTTCCGCTCTCTTCCTTTCCTTCAGATCCTTTTCTATCCTTTCTTCTAGTTCCCTTTCCAAATGCTCCTTCTCTTTTTCCCTTCTTCGCTCCCTATCTTCTCACTCTAGTTTCTCCTCTCTCCTTCTCTCTCTGTCCTTGCGCTCTAACCTCACTTCCCTGTCCTTCTCCCTTCTGTCTTCCTCGTCCATCAGTTCTGCCCAGTCTGTCATGCCGCTGTCCCTTTTCAGGTTTTATATTGCCTCAGTCACTCCTTCTGCTTCCTCATCTGCTTCCTGCGCTGCTATCCATTAGTTCGTGGTTATGCCCTCAAACTCCTCCTTCGCACAGTGCTTCGCCTCACTGCTTGTCCCTGCATCACTAGCTGGCTGTCCTGCACATTTCTGCTAATCCTCTTCAATATATGGTAGTGGCTTATATGTCGGATTTGAATACCCCTCTGCTGCCCTTAGTTCCCTTATTGGATACTTTCCCTGTTCATCGTCTCTGTCATCACTTGGAGGGGCAGGGAGAGGTGCAGAGGGATGGGTCCCTTGGTCCTACACCTCCTGCTGGCTTAGCATCCACTGACGCCTCGCAGTGTCCCCCTCTCCCTCCTGAAACATGTGTCACAACCCGAATATTGCCATAGGTTTGGTCAATTTCTTCCCCTTGTAAGCACCCTGTATGTGTGTCAATAGCAATTGCTGCATGTCTTTGGAGAAACTTCCACAGGGTGGTCATTGTTCTGTTAATTTACCTTCTGCTACGCTACATTTGCCAATTTTTTCCTTATAAGGTGGAAATGTATTAAACAACTGCTGATGGGCAGTCCCGCCTCCCCCCGCCCCACTGTTACCTTGATACATTTCAATACCTCTTACCTGACCTCAAGTTGAGGGTTTCGATAATCCAATGTTCAGGGATAAAAGTCACAATGCAATAATAATATTTTTCAGTTTCTACGAACCTCTATGGCTCTGCACCTTATCAGGTGTGCTCTGTGCACCGCCCCTCCTTCACAATCGCTGCCTCCTCAGGCGCACAACCACAATCCTGCGCATGCGCCTTCCGTGCACCGCCACTGGTTCATCTCGTCTGTCAATCCCAAGTTCTCAATGCTAGCTCCTCACCGTCTCAAACTCTCTGTGTCCTATATGCAAACCTAAGGGTGACGTCACCAAGCTACCAATACAATATAGGTAAATCAAATATCGCGTGCACACAATAACAGCCTGTTATCCCCACAAACCCCCACAGCTGTCTTCCTGCTCTCCAGGCAGAGTATACCAATATTCTCTTGTGATCAAAGTGCACTTGTTGCATCGCCTAATGGGTGAAATGCCTCTCTCCAGGAGACTTAACCAGCCAACTCACTTTCCGCAATCTAAGCTAGCTCCCTTGCAAACCCTCATGGGAATACCATCATCTATGACCCGCGCTAAAATGCCCAACCCACAGGAATACCTTACTTACATAACTTTTGTCATCCAAGCCTTTAAGTCAATAGTCTAGGTTATTCACCAGCAACTTTTACCAAATGTGCCCAAAAAACAGAAAAGGGACTTCTACCTCTGCTCCTGTTCCTACTCACTACAACAGTGCAAAACAATGCTATGACACTACTAAACAATACTTCACTACTACTCGACAATACTCAATACCCTCCATCGCACCCACAATTGCTGTTGGTCTGGATCAATACTTATGTTCCATGCTGTGCTGGCGCTGCTCGGCTGCCGGCTCCCCATCTAGGTGCTTGCCTCCCCGTCCTGGTCTGCCTGGACAACTCGCTGATCTCGGGCAGGATGATTTCCAAAGGACTCCTGACGACCATTAAATGGGCATGCGTTTTCCTGTCCCTCTCGAAATATGCGAGGGTCCCGCAGCCTCTCAGGTTCGGAGGCGAAGCAGTCGACTTAGTGCCAGGCTGGCGCAGGCGAGCATCCTCAAGCTACCAACTTGTTGGGGACAAGCTCCCAGGTGGGTCAGAGGGCTACTAGGAGTTTGCGGACTCTTGGAAGGCCCAACACCTTCCCCAAAATGGAGCGCAGACCCAGCCAGACAGCAAGGTCAAACTGCAGTTTATTACAGACAAAACCAATAGGGATCAGTATAAGGGTAGAAAAAATCCAGAGACATCTCAACGACTCCTGGCTCGCAGGTCAGTTTTGTAGCCTGATTGCATCATAGTGACATCACAACCTGGGCCCTACTCCAGAAAACCTATCGACATCTTGGATTGGCCGTTAGGAGCCTAATAACCTATATATTCCCTTATGTGAGTTATTCTACTGGCTCTCGCATGTCAGGTGGCTAGCCTGGTCCATCCCCAAATTACTAACTTTAAACAATGTTGCAGTGTGAGGGTCTTACCATTGGTTCTTGTCGGTTGCTACCCACCCCTAGGAGCCCGAACTGTGATTGGCTAAAGCTGATCTCCCCAGGCCTGGGATCTGCAATGGTTCTCAGCTCTTGGTGTACCCTGTCAAGGTAATGAGAATGACTATGTTTCTGCATTGTTACTTGTGTGCACCACCTTAGACTACGAGAGTGCTCGTTCATCTCGTGCAACACTTGTCTCATGTTGTAACATCTTTGTTGCAAGCTTCTGTCCGGTGGCATGAGATTGACTCTCTTTCCCAGCTCTGCTTTTGATTTATTATATGAGTCGGTCAGGTCACGTGTTCGGAGACCGTGATTTGGAGTCTGCAGCTCTGAATTATGAGGGATTATTCGCATTAATTGCAGCTGGTGTTACTGTTGTTCAGGGAATGGCATGTCGTTCGTATCTGGTGGCCTTGGCAGCAGCTCCTGTCTCACACGCTTGCTCTTGTCCAGCCTGAATTCGCCTCAACTCAGCTCTTGCTGAGAGGCATGTGGCCTGCTGTAATTTTCCTAAGCCATAATGTGGCTTCTACATGTTCGTGCTATTCTATATTCTCCATAAGTTAGTCACACTGGACTCTTTCAGGTCTTATAGGTGCTCCTACAGTTTTATAAGGTTAATTGCACATAAGCATCTGCAAGCTTTATTCAGGATCTCTTGCTTCTTGCGGTTTCTGCGTTAAGCTAATGACAAAATAATAAAAGCAATGACAGTATGTATATCTATCTGTCCTCTAAATATAGAACTGTACGCTCGGGTGCTTCATGTATTCGAGTGCGTGTTTGTGTCCGGATGTGCAGATGGCATGTGTGCTTCTTGTCTAACGCTACTATGTCGTGGTGTCTCTAACAACGTCATTGGCTTTGGCTTCTCAGCTCTTTAGTCAATACCGCCAATTGAGCTCCCTTTAGTTGCAGCCTGAGGCTCTTTGTCCACCCTGGGTAAGGCTTGTACCGCACCTGGTCTGTAGGGCTGGCGGAGTGGGTACCTCTTGACATACTTATTGATTATTGGAGCACTAGGAATTTGTTCGAAATAGTATGGGCGTTCACGATATCTTCTGGTCTTCTTCCGCATCATAAACCTTATAGGAGGGGGTGAATTTGCCCATCCCTCTTCAACCTCTTTCTTTTCCTCCTGTTCATACTGTTTTCTTTGCAGTCCTGCACACGGTGGCTTCGGCTTCCCAGACTCTGTTGTTCTGGCTCTACGAAACGCTCAGGCTCTGAGATTTGCCTTGAGTCCACCTCCACAAGGCGTGATGAGGTCAGGTGGTTCCCCTGCACATAGCATTCTCCTTCTCTCCACCTGCTCTGACTTGTTGCAGTTACATATCTTTATTTTCTCCACATGGATTTCTTTTTACATTGCCTTCAGCAAAACATGAAGTGGCCATAGTATTCCTTATCGAAGACAGTCCCATTTATGCGGCTATGGTAGAGGCTTTAGGGAGTTCGTCACAGGAACAGGAGTCCTTTTTCCTAAAGATGGAGTCTCTCCTGGTGAGGTCCAACTTGCTCGTCCCCTAGGGAGGGTCTTGCAGAGTGAGCTCACCTCCCTAGCCTCACAGGGGGAGTCTCCCTAATGGGGATAAGGGACAAATACCCGTGAGTCGTCACATTGCACATGATCATACAATTATTTCTATTTGCGTGCCCATCGCTGGCCACCAATACCTTTCTTGTACCTTCGTCTTGGTTATAATAATAATAATAATAATAATAATAATAATAATAATAATAATAATAATTAGGCATTTATATAGCGCTACGAACCCTCAGGTATCTGAGCGCTGCTTATTATTACCCACGGTGTGTGGTGCTCATTTATCGACCTCGGAAGGATGAAAGGCTGAGTTTGGCCCTGCCGGGATTCGAACCTGCGTTAACAGGCTCTGCACGGATGTCAAAGCTGTGCCACTTGACCGGCTATAGTGATACCGGGATGGCCTTCGTGTGCTAATTGAATTATTTGTCCTCTTAAGAGCTCAGGAGGGATAACTTTGCTCCCTCTCATAAGCCAACCATTTTAACAGTTAACTCTTCTTAACTACAAAATATCCTTTGTATTTCTCTTCTAAAGTGCTTTTTTCTGGCCATCCCTTTCTAATCCGTTCTATCACTCTGTTTAACAATCCTTCTCAATACATTCCTCCCAGTTTTCTCTACATATGGCTTCTATAACCTTACATACTTGTTCTTCAACCTACTGTTCAATTTGTTCTGACCTTGGCAAGGCATCCTGGACAAGAAAATCAGCCCTGCAATTCCTTTTCCCTGGTAAGTATTCCACTTGACAACTGCATTCCAGCAATCTTAATCCCAATCTAGAAATTCTGGGAGTGGCTTTTGTATGGGGGCAGGAGAGAGACGAGACACAGGTGGCATATTTATTTTAGACTATAAACTTTTACTTGTATTGATGATAGAAAAAGGGGGTTGGGAAAAGGAGAAAGGCCTAACTATCTTTAACCACTAAGAGGATTTGTTCTACCTCAACAAAATGAATACTATGGACCCGGTCAGGATATCCATCAACCAAAAATGTCCACCATCCTGTGTCTAATCCTATTTCTGTCTCTTACACTTTCAATCTAAACTAGAGGAAACGCAGGTGTCTTCTTAATGCCAGAGGAAGGGCTCTCCTATTCTGGATGCTGACACCAAGTGCAGTTATTCTGCAAAAGAATGTATATAGTTCACTGTTCACTATTCATTCAACTTAAAGATAACCCAGTTCCCTGCTCTCCTGGGGGTTATGGGGCCGGGGACATATTCCTGGGTTCCTGGTTCCACTCAAAATAATGTTCCTTAACAATCCTCTAGGGAATTCTTCTCCCCCAGTCCGTAGCACACAAAATGATCCCTTTCAGTCTCTTGTCAGATCTGGTTCACTAACCTTCCAGACCTCATTGTATTCTTTTCAAATAATGTATCAAGTTTGGTTTACTCACCTACCAGACTTGATTTCCACAACCTTCAGCTTCAATGATCTTAGTGTATTGGGCTCCAGCCCTTTGGTTATAATTCTCCTTGACTTGTGGTGGGTCCTTGACCCTTATGCACTCAACTGGTGGGCTTTGCCCGCTCTCATCTGGGTCCCAGACCCTGTTCCCTTGCCTTGGTGGAATCGTTGCCCCTTCGTTATCTAGTTTCCACTTGGACAGACCTGGTATACTTCCCTGCCAGGTACTGTCCCACCTAGGTGTACTCTCAATGTTTGTCTTTGATCGTATGCCTCATCTCCTATTTCCTTATGTCCCTTGGGACGTGGCTATTTGCTACACATAGCTTGGGTTATATTCTCTTTCTCACCCCCTTGTGCTCTTCGCGATGTTATGATTGTGTTTATAAAGCTTGTACCCATTTGTCTGCCTTCTTCATCATTCCCTTGTAATCTTCAGGGTGTTTTTATTCTATGTGCACAGCACCCCTTTTTATCCCCTTTTGATCTTCACGATGTTCTTTTGTGATTTATAAAGTTTGTGTTATATTGGTCAGGATTCCTTTCACCCCCTTGCAATAGTTAGGATGTCCTCATTGGACGTATAACTTTTATATTATATTGCTTAGGATCCCTTTCACCCTCTTGGGCTTCTCTGTATATTTTCATGAGCTTCCTCAGCTCCTTCAATGCCCCCCTGACCAGTCCAGCCCATTCCCTACCTTTGGGAACTCTCACGGTGGCCTCCGGTCTCTTCAGGAGCTGGAACGAAGCTTCTCCGCTTCTGTCACGCTTAGCGTCCGCCTTCTCCTGGCTCTGCAGCTCCGGCGTCTCTCCTTCGCCTGCCCACTTTGCTGTTCTTGGTTGGTCTTTGCTGGTCTGGCTTCCCGTGTCTCTGCCACTGATCAGGTCCACCTCGCTGAGACCTCTCAGGCACCTGTGACAGTCTGCATCCCGGCCTCCAGTCTTCGGGTTCCACATAACGGGACCAGTGTCTCCTTCCCTGCTCTTGCAAAGCAGGTTACTCGACGATGACCCTCGAGTGAGTCCTTCTTCCCTTTTAACCATGTGCTTTGCCTTTGGGCAGCTGTACTGCTGGTGTTGGTTCCACGGTGGGCCTTTGCCTCCTTGCTTCATTTTCCCCGTCCTAGTGATACTTTACATCAGGTTTGTGTGAGTCTCCTTCTTCCTCATCCTTTTAAGGGTGTCCTCTACTAAACCATAACAAATAGTGGCATGGGGGACCAGAGGGACTTCAGTGTGGGTTAAGGACAGTGAGGACAGCAAAGAGGTGTATGAAAAAAACTGCCTTCTCCGAGGGCCACTGTCAAAATCCATGAAGGATTTCCCCTCCCATGAGGTCCAGCCGCTGAGTACCACCACAAGGCGGGCTGTCGGGTAGTGGCCTCACCTCCCTGGCATCATGGAAAGGTGCCACCTCCATGGAAGATGTGGCAATACCCTGGGATTCGTCACACCTTGGACAGCCCTTGTACCGTCAAAACGTCTATTAATGGTTCGTGACCTGTTCTCATAACAGACTCTTCTCCCTAAATGTATTGCCTAAAATGCTCTGTTCTACAACAGAATAGTGTGTTTCCATATCTGTCACTGCTCTTGATGCAAACATTGTTATCCTTTCACAATCCCCCATCTTTCTGGGATAGAACTGCACTTAACTCATTACAACTCGCACAAACAGTCACTATTGATTTTCTCCCAGGTATAAACTCTCCTACTAAAGGTGCCTCTGTTATATATATATATATATATATATAAAAATGTCTTATTGCCGTGTCTTGAGCCTCCGTCCACTCAAATTTTAAGTTTTTCTTCATAAGTTCTCTTAACGGTTGTGTGATTTCTGCAAACCCTTGGATAAATGTATTATAATATTCAGCTAGACCCAAAAAAAGAATATAATTCATCCTTATTACTGGGTGGGGGGCTTTTTCTACTGGCCTTATAGTGTTCTGTTTGGGTGTATACCCTCCGTTAGATAGCGTGTGGGCTAAATAAAATACTTCTTTCTTACCAAATTTGGACTTACTATGCTCTACTGCAAGTGCCCTTTCTTCAAACTCCTCCAGTGCTTTATACAATCGCTCATTTTGTTATTTCCCTTGCCAATACACTAATATAATGTCTTAGAAAACTTGCACTCCAAACATGTGAGACATTGCTCGCTGAAAAACTACTGCTGCAGATGCCAATCCAAAAGGCATCCTTAAGTAATGAGACATTCCAAATGGGGTAATACATGTAGTATAATTCCTGGACTCTTGGTGCAATTGGATTTGGCTATATGGCTATATGCCACAGATAGGTAAATGGTTAAAAACATATCTGCATCACCCACCAAATTCAACGTTCTGATATTACTGGCAAAAGGTACTTTCCCCAGTTATATCTTTGTTCATACCTCTCAGGTCTATACATATATTCTCACTATTTCAACTTTCCAGCAACTACTATAGGAAACTCCCATTATGACACTTCCTCAATTGTCCCTACTTACGTCTTTCTAAATTCTTCTCTGCTTCTTCTCTTAAAGAGATAGGAATATGCCTCACAGAATGCGATATGGGGCTTGCTCCTGATTTAGCTCAATTTTGTAACAATATCCTCTAAGGTTCGCTGTACCTTCCCTAAATACACTCAGAAACAACTCTTACCCATTCCCACCAGAAATGTCCATAATGCCTTTCTTTTGCCTAACATTAGCTACT
Organism: Ambystoma mexicanum; assembly: GCF_040938575.1. Classification (NCBI taxonomy): domain Eukaryota; kingdom Metazoa; phylum Chordata; class Amphibia; order Caudata; family Ambystomatidae; genus Ambystoma; species Ambystoma mexicanum. The sequence continues at coordinate 921,521,323 of NC_090923.1, forward strand.
ACAACTGACGCAGGCTCATCACTTCCTGGGTTGAGTTTAATCTTGAGCTCCACTTAATCCTCCAAACCACATATACTTTGACATCTGCCATTAATGCTTTGAATGCCATGAAGGCCATTCTGTACCCAATCATTTTGATTACTGAACCCTCGAATGCTCCAGGATTCCAAATATCTATTTTCTTCAACTCTGGGTTATAACCTTTCCTGCACAGTTCGACCCATTTATCTTTTGTGATTAAGGTGTAGGGAGATGCCGAATCCACCGGTAGTTTTGAAGATATTCCATCTATTTTAAATATACTTTTCAGAGCCTTTTTCCATTGCCTTGTACAATGGTTACTACTTCCACTTCTTGTTCTTCTTCATCACCTTGCACCCATCGCACATTTGTTGGAATTGAATTGGCTTCCTTGCATTTTGTTTCTACATATGATCATAAAATGTCCTTTCATTGCACAACTCAAACATTTTTGATTCAAGGCCAGACAGTTCTTGGAGTTGGCATAATGACCTTTCTTATCACAGCGGTCATCCTTCCATTATAAAAAATAAAAAAATTAAAAAAAAAAACGTTTATTTTCTTCTCCTAATTCATGTCTTTGAACATGCTTCCAATCCGACATGCTTCCAATCCAACATACCCACCAACTTCAGACCCATAACCACTGTCCCATTTTTGCTCAAGATCCTAGACCACGCAGCATACCTCCAGATCCAAGACTACCTGGAATCCAACAATCTACTAGGTCTACGACAATCGGGATTACGGACCAGACACGGGACCGAAACGGCTCTGATAGACTTAAAAACCCAAACTGAGGTACTGAAGGACAAGGGTAAATTAGCACTGTTACGTCTCCTCGACCTTTCTGCAGCATTCGATCTAGTCAACCACCAGATCCTATGCAGTCACCTCCACTCTGCTGCCCTCTTCTCCACTTCAGCCACGGCCTGGATCAAATCATTTCTGAGCAATAGATTCATGAGGGTCTTTGCTCCGGCTGCCTCCGCAGATCCATCTCCCATTCATTACGGCGTTCCGCAGGGATCATGCGTGTCACCCACACTCTATAACATTTTAACGAAACCTCTCTTCGATGTGCTTGACTATCTGGGTGTCTCCTACACTAACTATGCAGACGACACCCAGATAATCATTCCCATCACAGGTGACTATCTAGCTGACTCTAAGGCCCTCAACGACGTCTTCCTGGTCACCCAAGCTTGGATGGCCCAACACCAGTTATGCCTAAATGACGACAAGACTGAGCTCCTCATTTTGGGCACGTTGCAACGCCTTAGCAAACTAGAGCCTGCCTACAAATCTTTTGCCATTGACGGCAACACCATCCAAGTCTCGAAGGACACCAAAACTTTAGGTTTCTACCTAGACGCCACCTTATCCCTATCTCGACAAACAAACGCAGTCAGATCAGCCTCTGCATACACATGTAAACGCATTGCAGCCTGCAGACCGTTTCTGACCACCCCCAACACTGTCACACTAGCTAGAACCCTGGTCATTGCCAAAATTGACTATTGTAGTGCCCTCTACTTAGGAACCAGCCAAGAGAACCTGAATAAACTTCAAACAACCCAAAACAACGCTATTAGAGCTGCCCTAAACATCCCTCGAAACCATCACATTTCCGAATCCAGAACCAATCTAAAGTGGCTACCTGTGAAACAGAGAATCTCACTGAAAGCACTGGCCCTCTCACACAAATGCTTGGCGAACAAGGCCCCCCTCTACCTCTGCTGCCGGTGGTCCGGCCACTCGACATCCAGACCTCTAAGAACCACCCAGACCCCCTGTCTCGCGATCCCGAGGTTCAAACTCCAAAGTGCGGGGGCACAAGCTTCCCTGTTTTAGCTTCCAAGCTATGGAACGCCCTCCCCGTTGCAATCAGATCTGAAGACTCTTTCAATACTTCCAAAGCCAAAACCAAATCCTGGCTCTTCAACCAGCACTAGACTTGCTCCTCACACCTTGCCGTCACACTCCTTTTATCTACATAGACATTTATATGCGCTGAAATGTAACCTTGTACATTCTCGTAAATCTTTTATGTATATCTTTATGCTCTGTATGTAACCTGTGCTTAAATTGCGCCCTGATGCCTCTGGGCCTGATGGTTTGCACGTTATAAATAAACAAATACAAATACAATCCTCTCGAGTTTTGTTTGAACCCCCTTGTATCTCCTTTCGTTTAAAAGTAGAGATTTATTTTTGTTTAATTGCAACAATTTGTGTTTGCATTAAACATTTCTTTCTACTTAATAGCCTTGGAACAAATCGCATGTTCAGCCTTTTTTGCAATCACCGTGATTTCTTCCAGAGAAGAATCACCACACATTCACAGTTTTTCCTGTAAGGTATCACTGATTGTGATGATTATAATCTGTTCCCTCTCGTTGATCTACTCTAGTGCTGATTAAGCAAGTTGTGCAGTTCACAAAACCCTGTACTGTGCATTTGCCGTCTATCTAATGCTGCCACTGCATTTACTTCTAAATGGATCAAAGTTTAGTCCCCAGATAGTAGCCTATACTTATCCCATCTGAGACATTTGGCCGTTTCTAGATTAAAGTAGACCTGTAAAGGTGTACACTCTTTTTTTTTTGTTTCTTGCCCCTTCACTCTAGAACTCAAAACCCACTTGAGCTAAGACATTAACGTTTGAACGTTAACTCTGACCTTCCCTCTGAACCAAGCACCAAGGAACCACACAGTGGTATATGTGTGGTTTGCAAGGGGTAATAGACTAGAATAAAATAGAATATCATTGAAGGACTGCCTGCCATCGATTGGAAGCAGCATAGAGGCAGGCAACAGGAACTCGAACTGTATGTATACACTTGGGCAAGTGCAGGGGTACCTGTATCCTTAAGGGAAATGAAGTTGGAATATTGTGAGAACAGTGGCAATGGGATTGTTACATTTATCCCTCCAACAACTCTTCTGGAGGATAGATATGTTATGGCTTCTGGGTCCAACGTAGTTCCTGGGATCCCAGGAATACACAGTTTGACATGCAGGAAGGAAAAGTGTGGTGTGGTGTGTGTGGTGTGTGGTGTGTGTGTGTGTGTGTGTGCGTTTTTCTGTATACAATCTCACACACTGGGAGTACAGTGGGATTCTATCCAGAGCAGGCAGCCTCAGTCGGGGTCACAGGCAGAGGGGAACATCTGCAAGTCTAGGGCCAAGAAGGCATACAAAATGGTGGCTGGACTTGATATAACATAGCATATAACCTCATGCCAGCTTTTCTGCAGACCACATGACAAAATCAGGAGAGAGCACAGTCCATTTCACATAGGTGCAAGCCATGTTCTCAAACACCACCCATGGGGAGGAGGGAACCGGCGTTAAAAGGATACCAGCACAGTGCGACTTTGTCACACCTGGGTAGAGCTTGTCGGAGGAGAGCAGCAAAACCTAGGAGGCCAGAAATGATCCTTGAAAGTGCTGGCAACAAGAGAGCAGCAAATCCTGGGAGACCCATTCCCTGAAAACTTGGGTAAAGTGCATGGGCAAAGATCTTTGATGGCAGTTCGAAAGCTCTCCAGCTTTGTCCTGCCTCCCGTGCTTGGTGACTGATGCGGGCACGTTATCCCATGTAACTGCTATATCAGGAAGTGCGTCTAGGTCTCAGGCTTGACAGCTGATAGAGCTTAACCCTCTAAGTCTCCCACCTCCTCCTCCTCACCTGTGGATACTTCGTTGGATGAGCTCTCTGAAGGTATATGTCTTTGTTCTCGCCAGGAGTTGTTAGGCTTTTCTTCGTAGGTTTTAGGATAAGCTCCTCTGGAAGCCACACTACCTATTGGCAATAAGCCGGCAGTAGGGGCTCCCAGTGAGTCCACCCCACTTCAGGCAAAAGCTTTGCTGAAAAACCCTGATGTAGACCTTCTAATGGTTGTTGAATTCCGAAATCTCCAGGTAAATATGTTCTTCCTTCTCTGTTGGTTGCCTTTATGAGCGTGGAAACTACAATTCCCAGAATGCACTGGAACAGGTAGCTTGGCGGACTGGATGCAGAAGATCCAACAAGACGGAACAAGAGTCGCCGTGACTGATGGAAGGAAATCCAAAGGTAAGTGGAATGACAGAGGTAGGAAAAGGAAATAAGGAGGACGGCACCAAACTACTGTAAATACTGCAGCCGCTGAGCCGGGAGAAGCGTTACGAGTAACGCGGGAGGAGAGGCTTGGAAGCACAATGCACAGGAGGGACGAAAGAGGGAAAGCAGAGTAAGAACGGAGGGAAAGCGAAAGTAATCAGAATGCGGAACACTCGAGCAGTGTGTTAACCCGTAGGAATGAGCAGGGTTGCAACGCGCCGAGTGCAAGTTCCAACGCATTTTAAAACACGTCATTGCGAAGTCAGAACAAAACACTAGAATGCTACACTGACTTCACAGGAAACGTAGTTGGCTCATCTCTTCCTCCATTGTTCCCACAACTTCCAGGGAGGTCGAATCACGACAGTATGACCCCTTTTCGATAGTACTCCTCCTGGTTTCCCAGGGTGCAACCTATGAAAAAGACGTAGGAGCCGAGGGGCCGTAAGATTCCCTGCTAGTTCCCAGGTCCTTTCAGACCATGGATATCCCTTCCAGAGGATAAGGTATTGTAACGTTCCCTGCTTCTATCTGGAATCAAGAATACGGGATGCTTCATATTCTTGTGGAAGGATCATTCTTGTGACCTCCTTCTTGTATCTCCTATGATAGGGATCAGGAATGTATTTCTTGAGTAGTGATGAATGGAACACAGGATGGATTCTTCATAAGGACTGTGGCAATGATGACTTGAATGCTACTGGATTGATGCATTCTGTTATGGTAAACGGACCAATGTATCTTGGAGCAAACTTTCCTGGATGAACCCACCTGGGCAGGAATTTGGTAGAAAGCCAAACCTTGGTTCCGACCTGCCTTTCTGGGTTAGATCTTCTTCCAGGATCGGCCCATCTTTTGTATCTTTGTCAACTGTTCCTCAGAGGTTTTTGTGCCTTTTTATGGGTGTCCTTTAGGATGCTCAATACCTGATCAAGTGTGGGTACCTTAGTAGGTTGTATCTCGGAGAAGGGTAAGTGTCTGGGGTGATACCCATAGGTACAGTTGAACGGGCTCATGCCTATGGCTGAGTGAAAGGTGTTGTTGTACGGGAATTCTGCGACTGGCAGGAGTTGGTGCCAGTTGTCTTGAGCTTGATTACAGAAGCATTTCAGGTATTGTTCAATGGTAGCGTTGAGGCGCTCTGTTTGACCATTGCTTTCTGGATGAAATCCAGAAGACATAGCCCGCTGAATACTTAGTTGTTTACAAAGAGAAGTCCAGAATTTAGAAGTGAATTGAGTTCCCCTATCAGACACAATAGTAAAGCGTACTCCGTGTAGTCGGACCACTTCTCGAAGGAACACTTCTGCAGTAACCGAGGCAGAGGGTGTTCCTTTTAAAGCGGTGAAATGAGCCAGCTTACTGAATGAATGCACTACTACCATAATGGCCGTATGACCCATAGAATTAGGTAGTTCCACAATGAAGTCCATTGAAATACGTTGCCAGGGCCCGGTTGGAGGTTTCTCTTGTTGTAAAAGGCCCAGTGGTTTGGCTGTGCTGTATTTGTTCTGGGCACACGTAGGACAGGAAGAAACGTAATCCTTGGTATCACTGACTACAGTAGGACACCAAAAATGTCTTCTGATTAGCTCCAAGGAGGCGGCTTGACCCTTGTGTTCTGCCGTGGGTGTATCATGACACCATGATAAAACCCTGGACTCGAGTTCTTGTGTTGGTAGGTACAGCTGGTTCTCTTCAAACCAGTATTTCCCTTTCTTGTTTAATGATCCTTCCTGTGGAATAGAAGTGTCCTTTTGAGCGTCATACACCTGTTGAAGAAACAAGTTAATGGTGCCAATAAATCTCTTCCCGGATAACAGAAGCTCTTGTCCGGTGTATTTCCCTGATTCTTCTCCATAACTTCTGGATAGAGCATCTGCCAGTTGATTGGCCCTCCCAGGTACATAGGTGAGTTCAAAGTCGAACTGAGAAAAGAAATAGGCCCACCTTGCGTGACGTGAATTTCGGCATTCCATTTGTTGTAATATACTCAGATTTCTGTGATCAGTACGTACACAAAAGGAATGTTGGGCCCCCTGTAACAAATGCCTCCATTCCTCACAAGCTCTTTTGATAGCGAGAAGCTCCTTTTCGAGTACTGAATAGTTTCTTTCACTGGGATTTAAAGTCTTTGAATAGTATGCAATGGGGTGTTCTAAGTGGTCTTCCTTTTTCTGTAAAAGAGCAGCACCTATAGCTCCATGTGAGGCATCGGTCTCTAGAATGAAAGGCACTGTTTGGTCAGGTTGTCTAAGTACTGGTGCCGTGGTAAAGGCTTCTTTCAGTTGGTTGAATGCTCGATCAGCTTCTGGGCTCCATGTAAACTTTACTCCTTTTTTCAATAACGCAGTAATGGGTAAAACCATTCCTGAGAACCTGCTGATAAACTTTCTGTAAAAGTTTGCTAAACCTAGAAAACGTTGTACATCCTTGACTGACCCAGGAATGGGCCATTTGGTTATAGCTTCGGTTTTGTGTGGGTCCATCTCAATTAGATTTGCGCTTGGGATAAAGCCTAAATATGGAACGGTGGTGCCTTCAAATATGCATTTTTCGCGTTTGGCTAGAATATTGTTTTGGCGGAGTCTTTGTAGCACCTCTCTGGCATGTTGACAATGTGTTTCCAGGGTGTTTGAGTAAATCAGGATATCGTCTAAATACACAATAACAGATGTGAAAAGTAGATCTACAAAGACTTTGTCCATGAATCGTTGGAACTGAGCAGGAGCGTTGACCAAACCGAAGGGCATAACACGATACTCATAATGCCCTAGAGGTGTCCTAAACGCTGCCTTCCACTCGTCCCCTTCTTTTATTCTGAGCAGGTGATACGCACCCCTCAGATCCAGTTTGGTGAACCATTTGGCCCCCTGTACAGCTTCCATGATATCCTTAATGAGAGGCATAGGATATGTATCTCTGATGGTAGAGCTGTTGAGGCCTCTGTAATCTATACAGGGTCTAAGTTCTGTGGTCCCCTTGTTGGGAATGAAGAACAGCGATGCTCCCGCTGAGGAGGTGGATGCTTGAATCAATCCTTTTTGGCGGTTTGTGTTTAGGTAATCCCTTAAGGCTTCTTTTTCTGGGAGGGATAAGGGGAACATACGCTCACATGGAAGCACTGCCCCTGGCAGCAAATCTATTTTACAGTCTTCTGATCTGTGAGGAGGCAAAGGCCGAGGTTGCATGTGTAAAAAGACATCAGTGTATTCTCTGTATTGACGGGGAACGAGGTTCACACTAAGTATAGGTACCAGGTTTTCTTGAGGTAATGGTTTTTCCGTTTGTGAGAAACAAGAGCCAGAACAATATTCAGATCGGAATTCCACTGTATTATCCTTCCAGTCTATAAACGGATTGTGCTTTCTAAGCCAAGGGATACCCAGTATGACTGGAAAATGTGCAGCCTTTATCAGATCAAAACCCAATTGTTCTTGATGAAAACGCATTTGTACCGATAATTCATGGGTTTCTTCAATGATGGGTCCTGAAGTCAAGGGAGTGCCGTCTACACATTTGACTGGAATAGGCTGGGTCTTTACTTTCCTCCGTATTGATTGAGTTCTTGCCCATTGGTCGTCCATAAAGTTGCCGGCAGTCCCACAGTCTAGCATAGCAAGACATTCCACTCCGGGGTAGTTCACCCACTTGAGAACTACCTTAAATACCATTAAATGATAGTAGACAACTAAGGTGACCGAAGGGGAAGGTAGACAGGGATTAGCAGTTTGAACCCCTTCCTTGTCCCTGCTCAGGGCCGGGGTCTGTTGTTTCCCGCTTTCCGGGGAGGAACTTCAGGGCAGTGTCAGAGCAAGTGTCTCTCCGAGCCACAATACAGAGACTCTGGTCTTTCCTTCGCTTTCTTTCCGCTGCTGTCAAAGGTCCTCTAGTTGAGCCGATCTGCATAGGTTCTTCAGAACTGGACGTTACGGGTGCCTTCTCAGAAGGGATCGGAAGGATAGGAGGCAACAGAGGGTAAGACTTGGGTCTTTTCTTCTCTGTTCGCCTTTCTGAAAGACGATACTCAATCTGCAGGGCCAGTGTAACCATGTCCTGAAATGTGGACGGTCTGGCAATTCTGGCCAGTTCGTCTTTGATCTCCTTGTGTAATCCTCTCTGGAATAATGTTTGTTTAGCAGAATCCGGCCATCCGGTTTTTTGCGCCAGTCTTTGGAATGTTGACACATATGTTTGTACGTCAGAAGTTCCTTGTCTGGTGTCCAACAAATTCTCATAAGAAGAATATTGCACTTCGGGCCTCTCAAACCGAGTACAGAACAGCTGTATAAACTGTCCGTAATCATTTAGTACAGCATCTGAGCCTGTCACCAGCGGAGTGGCCCATGCTAGTGCATTACCCACCATGTTGGATATAAGAAAGCCGACCTTAGCTTTATCAAGTTCAAATGCTTTAGGTCGGAACGTAAAGTATACCAAACAAGCATCCAAGTACTCTTTGATTTTCTTTGGGTTACCATCATATTTGCCACATGATAGTGGTAATGAAGGGAGGTCTCCTCTGACTTCCTCTCTCTGAAGTAACTGTTGTCTCAAGACGGTATTATCTGCCCTGAGAGCAGCGTTGTCTGTCTTGAGGTTCTGTACTTCAACATTGATCCCTTGTATAACGTTTACCAACTCCTGATACTGTTCCAGGCTAGCCATCTTTGGGCGTTGCAAACTCTCAGGCTTGACAGCTGTTAGAGCTTCACCCTCTAAGTCTCCCACCTCCTCCGCCTCCTCACCTGTGGTTACTTCGTCGGATGAGCACTCTGAAGGTATATGTCTTTGTTCTCGCCAGGAGTTGTTAGGCTTTTCTTTGTAGGTTTTAGGATAAGCTCCTCTGGAAGCCACACTGCCTATTGGCAATAAGCCAGCAGTAGGGGCTCCCAGTGAGTCCACCCCACTTCAGGCAAAAGCTTTGCTGAAAAACCCTGATGTAGACCTTCTAATGGTTGTTGAATTCCGAAATCCCCAGGTAAAAATGTTCTTCCTTCTCTGTTGGTTGCCTTTATGAGCGTGGAAACTACAATTCCCAGAATGCACTGGAACAGGTAGCTTGGCGGACCGGATGCAGAGGATCCAACAAGACGGAACAAGAGTCGCCGTGACTGATGGAAGGAAATCCGAAGGTAAGTGGAGTGACAGAGGTAGGAATAGGAAACAAGGAGGACGGCACCGAACTGCAGGAGAGGCTCAGAAGCACAATACCCAGGAGGGGCAAAAGTAAGCAGAATGCGGAACACTCGAGCAGCATGTTAACCCGTAGGAATGAGCAGGGTTGCAACGTCATCGTGAAGCCAGAACAAAACACTAGAATGCTACACTGACTTCACATGAAAAGTAGTTGGCTCATCTCTTCCTCCATTGTTCCCACAACTTCCAGGGAGGTCGAATCATGACACTAGGTCATCTTTAGCCCTGGGCGCCCCACTCAAAGGGTAACCTTTTAAAAGGCTTTGGGCCTAATTACACGGTAGGCGGTAAGGGTTTACCGGTACCGGTATTTTACCGGTACCGGTAAACCCTTACCACCTTACTACGAGGTCCCTTTGCAGGTTGGTACATTAACGCCTGCTTTTAGCAGGCGTTTAAAAACGAACCCGCAAAGGGACCGGGGTGCTAATTACGGTACCGCAATTTGCGGTACCGTAATTAGCGCCTTCCCCATTCCCATTATGCCCTATGAGGCAAAAATGGGAATGGGGAAGGGCAATGGAGGAAGGAGGAATTACCGCCTTCCCAACCTTAGAATAGGGTATTAATTCCCCTTTCCTCCAAGGCGCTACCGGTAAATTACCGGCATGAACCATGCTATTAGCGCCATGGTTTACCGCCTACCGTGTAATGAGGCCCTTTGACTTTTGCCATTTACCCCTGCTCGTGGCAGATCATGTGCCGACTAGCCATTTACTCATCTATTTATTATATTCTTCTCTGTCTTCATGCCCTGTCCTATCCCATCAAGCATATCCCATCAAGCGTAGCCCATCGCACCTTTCCCCTGCTATCCTCTGCTCGCATACGGCATGATTCTATTTTTTTTGTCCCTTCCTTTCTTTAGATACTCTCCCCCAATTTCATTTTGGTCTTCTAAATGTTCGCTCTGTTTGCAATAAATCTGATTCTATTCTAGATTTATTTCTTTGCTCTAATTTTCATTTTCTCTGTCTAACTGAAACCTGGATTACCCCCGACAACTACTTTACTCCAGCCTCCCTTCATACTGCTTCTGATCTTGATCTTCTCTTATCCCACCTTCTGCCATCCTCTCCCCATCTCTTTCTCCTTGGGGATTTAAACCTCGCCTCTTCCAATTCATTATTCCCTTTGCTGCTTTCACTTGCTTACCATTTGCATTTTCTTTCTTCCCTCTTTCGCATCAGTCTGGTTCCTGCCTAGACTTAATTTTTTCCGCCTTCTCCGGTCTCTTCCTGCCCCTTTTATGCTGCTGATCACTTACTACTTTCTTTCTCGGTTTCCCCTCCTGATCTGCTTACTACTTTCTCGACTATCTTTACTCGCTGTAATCTTTCTTCTCTAGATCCCTTATCTTTTCTTTCCTCTTTGCACTTTTCTCTTCCTTTTCTACTGATTGAGCTGCTGGCACTCTACATTCTTCTGTGCTGTCGGGGCTTGAATCAATTTTTCATTTGCACCTTTTTTTCTCAGACTCGTAAAACTCCACAGCCCTCGCTCACTCCAGATCTTGTCTCCCTTGGCTGCAGTCTGCGTGAAGCCGAACGGTAATGGAAACATTCTCATTCTACCTTTCTCATTATGCTCTCAATGTTGCATTGCTCCTTTGACTCTGCTCTACTTATTGCTAAAACATGTTATTTTTTGGAACTCACACTCTCACCATCCTACCACCCTCGCCAGCTCTATCAGCTTCTTCACAATATTCTGTCTCCTAAAGCGCCTGATCTATCTGTTTTCTCGTCCCTCTCTTCTTCTGACTTAGCAAACTATTTCACATCTAAAGTAGCAAACCTCTGCTCAGCCTTCATTAATTCTATTACTTCCTCCCCTTCTCCCTGTCCCTTCTGCCACTACCTTCTTTTTCATCATTCTCTCCTCTTGCGGACTCTGATATTTTTGTCCTTTTAGCTTGTGCTCACCCTACTGCTTCTCCTTCTGATCCTCTTCCCTCTTCTCCTATCCCTCAAATATATCCTCATCTTCTTCCCCATCTCACCTCTCAACTCCGCCTTTGCAAATTCCTGCCTTCCAGCCACCTTTAAGCATGCACTTATTCTTCCCAAACTGAAAAACCTTCCCTTGACTCATCTATTCCTGCTAACTTCCGCTCTATTTCTCTTCTGCATTTCCTGAACCGGCTGCCTATGCTCAGGTAACCCACTATCAGAATCTCCATCCTTTTCTCCCCTCTACAGTCTGGCTTTCCCCCTTCTCACTCTACTGAGAGTGATCTACACAGCTCAAACTCTCTCCTCACAGCTCATCACTCTAAACTCTCCTCCAGTGTTATTCCTTTTAACTTGTCTGCAGGGTTTGACACTGTTGACCACTCTTCTTATTTCCACACTTTCTACCATGGGTATCTCAGCGCCTGCTCTTGAATGGTTCTGTTCCTATCTTTCCCTACAGTCCTACTTCGCAAATTGGGCTGAGCACTCATCTCCTTCACTCCCTCTTTTGTATGGTGTCCCTCAAGGCATGGTACTCAGTCCTCTTCTTTTCTCTCTTTATAGTGCTCCTCTTTCTACTCTTATCTCTGCCTTACATCTTTCTTTTCATTTGTATGTTCATGACACCCAGACCTTTTTCTCTTTTTCATCCTTTGATCTGCTGTACACTCTACTGTTTCAAACTTTCTGTTGTTCAAAACTGGATGTCCTCTCATTTTCTACACCTCAATCCCTCTAAAACTGAGGTCCCGTTCTTTTCTGTCTCTATTTGTCCCAGTCGTTCCCCTCCCTCTCTCTCCTTTCCTCCATCTTATCTTCCTTTCTTGCCATCTGCGCGCAACCTAGGAGTTATCTTTAACCCTTCTCTCTCATTTTACCTTCATATTTCTTCTATTGTCCTCTCTTGTCGTTATGCACTTTTCAATATCTGTCGTGCTCGCCCCTATCTTTCCTTTCATGCCATGAAACCTCTTCTCTCTTGTCTTTTCCTGTATTGACTATTGCTCATCTCTATTGCTTGGTCTTCCTGCTTCCCATATTCCTCTTTGTTCTGTTTATAATTCCTCCATTCGGCTCCTCTTCTCTTTACCCCTGTGGTCCTCCAATATACACTCCATAGTTTCGATTTAATTACTCCCTTTTGAAGCTCATCTCCTTTACCACTTTCTCTCGATTGTTTTCAAATGTACTCATGGTCTGGCCACCCTTTATCGCTCAGTTTTACTCTCGTTCTATGTCCCCTCTCGCCCCCTAAAACAGCCTGCCTCATCTCTTGTTATCTTTCAATCAAACCTCAAAACCCATCTCTTAATGTCTCTTGTCTCTTAATTCCCTGGCTCCCCCCTCTTCTGTTTTTACTTGTGCTATTTTATCATGACAATTGTACTGCTTTTGATATATTTTGTTCAGCACCTTTGAAATGAATGAAAATAAAATGACCAGAGTCTGTTGTCGCAGAAGCAGGATACACAGTGGAAGGGGCGATTATCTTGAAGGTAGAATGTACAACATTAAAGGCGTGGAGTGGTAGGAGTGCCAAGCAGGAATTTCAGGGTTGGCCTGAGATAGATGAGGAATTTGTTGTGGACCATAGATAGAGGGGTATCACCCTGTAGGAGACAGAAAGGGTTACTATATGGAAGGGGAGGAGACACTAAGGCAAGACAGCAACTTAAAGAGAAGGAGACATTTGAGGGTATTGTTGAGTTAAAGGAGGTATTAGACTGGAGAGGAAGGAGACTGATATGGCTAGAAGTGGAAAGGAACAAGAAACCATATTGAAGAAAGATTGGAGATACATTTGTTGGCAAGAGACAAGTAAGTGTGGCTGTTTGGAAGCAGACTGGGGATCAGGAGAATGGGCTTCGGGTTGACCCTAGAGCCTGAAAAGAATTCTGGCACAGAAGAGAGGCACAGTCTGGAAAGGTTGGGCTACTAGAGAGGGATACAGCTATACCATCTTAGACTGAAGAAAAAAAGGTGAGACCATCTACATATTTAGAACATACAGAGAGATTACGTGGACCATGTTGAGCCTGGGAAATGGGTGCAGGTGGAGAGAGGAGTGGAGCAACAATGCTATGCCAGCGAGCAGGGAGGCCAGCATAGACTTAGGCAGGAGGGAGAAGAAACCCAGGAAGATCACCAAAATGGGAGGCGAGTAGGGCTGAGCTTTTCTGGTAAAACCCAACAGAGTGCTGCAAGTCAGCTGGTGTGTGCCCCACTTGGCAGAAGGAAGACTGAACTTCTACACCAAAACCCAGAAAAGCACTCCAAACCATCTCACAAGTGGCTATCACAAGACATCTGGTTTTAAAGGGGCCACTGCTTCATCAACAGAGGACCCTGAGAAAAAGGCCTCAGAGGTCCAGTGGACCTTGAAAACATATTGTCCACCAAGGAGCCATTGAACTTGTATCTTGGGCAGTTCACAGCCCAAGAGGGTGTGCCAGGGCCCAAATGAACTGTTCCTTTAAAGTCTCAAATAGTCGAACGGACACCACGCGTGACTTTGATGAAAACCTCTTTGGGTTTCAGACACAGAAAGATTTGTGATCACATTTGTATTGATAGCTACTAGATTTGATTTGCATAGGACTTTGAACCCCTTTGATATAGAGGTAATGGCCCCATCCTCGAAGTACATCTTGACCTTCAAAGCTATTATTCTGACCCCTTGTTCTTATCATGAGTTGGCAAGCTTCTGAAAACCTTATGTCAATTTGAAGTTTAAACATATTATTAAATAAAAATACTCAAAGTCTGGGTCTCCGTGCTGGGAACTCATTGATGGGCAGTCGTTCAAGCGGCTGCAACACTGAAAAAAATGGTTGCTAGTATTTATTGTTATTAGGCATATGCTATGTATTTTGTAAAGAAAATAGTGATGTGGGATGGAAATTCAAATTTGTAAGTGGTCTATGATGGTATGCTTTTTCAGCACTGCAGAGGAAATATCTAACAATGTACAAAGCCGAATTGTAGGGACTTCTGTACAATCAAGCCTCTTTATATTGCTCCATTACCTTCACTGCACAAACACAAACTCACCACACTTGCAATCAAGGCTTCTTCAAAACCACTTCCTTGCTTTTCTTCCAACATAATCCTAGTCATTTCCACATAAAGCACTCTGCTGTGATAATATACAAGAGAGAAATGGAAATGTTCTCAGAGTGGAGAGTAATATTTCCATCAATTAGGTCCTTTGTCAATTAAACGTGGCTCACCACTTGAAGAAAAAACTGTTCTACATGTACAAAGTAAGGGACAAAATCTGCACCATGTATGTTGTCTTTTAACTTGGATCTCCTTACCCCCGTCTTCCAATGGTGGAATAGTAAGATGGTGCATAATTGGTGGCAAAGCTGGGAGAGAGGGGACTCAGAACTAGTAAGGGCTATGTATGTGTAGTATTAGCCTTGCATGACACTGGGTCATGAGAGCCATGGAATACCACAGTAATCTGGAATGGTGTATCCCTGAGAGTTCCAGGGATGTCCGTTGGTTACTTCAGGATGGGAGATGCAAAGTGAAGGATGCCTGTTCCATGGCTCTCCCCTTTTACCTATAGCAGTTGACCTGTTGCCTTAATAAAGAATCTAATTCTACTACTTGCTGACTCTCGCCTCCTTCATGTTTCATAGCTTCTATTACGGACCCAACATTACAGTATGGAAATCCCAGGCGGGCTCATTTGAGAATAGCCGTATACTTGGGACGGGCACCTTGTGAGAGCGTGAACCTCTGTGGCAATGGGATTGTACCGCTAGGTGGTGGTAACTGTGGCTATGCATCACTTACCGCAGATGAGGGAGACAGGCATGCACGTTAAGGTTCGTGGTTGGAGTAGGAAAACACACATACTTCCGTAACGATGTCAAGTATGGCAGTATGGTCTTAGGTAGACATTAGGGGCTGATAACATTGCCTAATATGCACAATAACTTGCTGGAACAACATGCTAAGGAGTTGATCACCTGGGACCTGTGTTAAGTCATATCGCCAGCAAAGGAAGACCACTGGTAAAAACGTTGTCGCATCATTCCCTTAAACTTTACAGGTGGCATGAGGTCAAGGCATAGATTCTGAGGGACTAGGAGGATAAAAAGGATTCCTTATATTAAAAATAAAAAAAAAACAGCAGCCGTCTAATGGTCCCGCGCATGTGGTACTGGCCTGGACTCCAGAAAGAGAAAAGCCAAACGGTTCATCACAGCGGGTGAGTCGAGAGGAAAACCACAAAGAACTGGGCTATGTTGAGTGAGAATTGCAAAAGTGGCAAGTTGAACCAAGATTACTGAATAAACTGTAAAGTGTTAAGGGGAGGCCAGTGGCAGAGGGAAACCGGCACCACGTGGGTGCTAAACTCAAGAGACTCTGGTCAATCCCCAATGAGGAAAGTACAAGAAGGCCATAGGAGAGTCAGCGAAATAGGTCAAAGTGGACATAGCAAAATCCGTACATTCGAAAGACTTTCATCTACAAGTAGTGTTATAGAAAGGGAAGTGAATCCCGAAAACATTGAATGGTGTAAAAAGGGAACAGTGAAAGTAAAGAAGGGTCAGCGCCCAGAAGAAAGGGACCAGGGATGAGCCACTATCACCCTGGTTGAGAGCCACAGTAAACCTGATGAGGGGAGGCCAAGAATCAAGAGGGGTCAGAGCCCGGCAGAGGGGGATCCAGGGGTGAAAAGTTGTCACCCCAAGATTGAGAAAAGTAAAAGTAAAAGGTAAGAAACAGCAAGAATGAACCAGAAGGAGAGATAAAGATATCACCCAAGTACTAGCAGTCGAAAGAGGTCCGAGCCCAGCCGAGGGAGATCCAGGGGGGGGAAGCTATCATCCAAACTTTAAGTAAGAAAAGAACTGGCATATAAATTAAGGCATGCGATATGAGAAGGGTCAGCGCCCAGAAGAAGGGGACCGAGGGGTGAATCATTATCACCCCAACAAACTTTCATTTGGTTAAAGGAACTTTTTGTTATTTGAGCACATCAGGCCCGAAGGCAAGAGACCTTCTAAGGAAACAAGACTTGGCCATGAGAACTGCCATTGGAACAGTCGTCTCGTGTTGGAGCAGCCTGAGAGTGTACTGTGCTCCAAGCTCCCATTTTACCTGTGTACTTAAAATGTGGGAAAGGGAGACCCAGGCTACCGCATCCTGACACATTATTTAAGAACATGTCTCTTTTCTTCAGAACTATCCCACATCCGTTTTTGTATTCGTTGTGACGTTTGGCAATAGGTTTCTTAGTATAGGCTTTTTTGTTTTGACAACGCCACTAGGACTGCCTTATTTTTCATTTGATGGTTAACGCTTGCTCCCATTTTAGATTTAGGTGTATATTAGGCATTTTTCCAACTTGCATACAGCATTTATTGTTCAAGAAACAACCCTAAACTGTGATCACTTGTGTCTGTCTTACTTGTCACCATGAGTTTCTCCCACCTCCCACCAGCAGTATCTAACTATAATAGATCTCTTTTGGTCTGTCTCCTTTCGGTTTCCATAGTACCTACTCAAGGTTTTACCTTATTACTGCCTTAGCCATTGCCCTCCATATCTTTTCACAATCATCTTTCAGCCAGTCACTCATCACCCAAGAGACTGCATTTTTTTATCCATTCTGGGTAAAACATTTCGAACAAACTTAATCACCAGAACATCACACCTTTTTGATGCATTAATTGTATATATTATCAATAAAATGATTTGGGTGGTTTGCGTTAAAATAGTATCAGTCGGGCAGGTGTGGTGCTATTTTGGGTTCAGTCTTGTTAGAGGATGAGGCAAGAGGATGCTAGTGCATTTGAGGAAATAGGTTGTGGAGGAGGGAGAGATAGAACATTAAAATAGTCTTTACTTGAGAGACAGATAGAAAATGAAAGTAAGCTTTAGTTGAGATACAAGTTGGACATTGAAATGGACTAGCTATCTTTTTATCACTTCACTACTTCTGATTTTACCACATCCCTGGGACCAGTCATCCTTGTATGACAAATAGGAGAACATTACAAGACTGTTTGGAGACAGGCAAGACATTACATTTTATTCATTCAGTTCACTTAGTGACTGCACCATCTTTTAGTGGCCATACCAAGAAATTGAAATCTTGGTCAGAAAGATATTCTATTCAGTGGCTATAATTCAGTGAGCCAGCCTTCTGTGGCCTGACCAAATACTAGTTAGTAGAAGTTGGAGAGAAGGAGAAATGACTTACCGTAATGTTCTTTCTATGGATTCTTCTCCCGCAGATTACTCGTCAGATAGATATCCATTCCAGCCTCATCTGCTTGGAAAACATTTAAACAGGGGCATAGTGCACCTCGACTCGGGTGTCGAACCGTCTTACCTTGATGCCGCGGTCGTCGAACATGACATCTGTCATCGCACATATACTGCGTCACTATGCCCCAGCACCTCAGTTCCCCACTTCTCCCCTGCCCCCCACAAGCTCATCCGCTGTAGAGGAAGAATAAACGAGTAGGCTAAAGCAACCTGTAACTTTCAAGAAAAAAGAAACCCTCGCCGTTTTTTAAAAAAGAAATAAAAAAAGGTTTCCTATTGTGAGGAAAACAGGACCGCAGAAGAAATGCGGCGTCCAACAGGAAGTGTATGGCAGTCCTCGAAACAAAAGAGAGAAGCAACCACTGGCCGCAGGCACTTTCATATCAGGGATGGATGGGAGGGTGATGCGGGAGAAGAATCGATAGAAAGAACATTATGGTAAGTCATTTCTCCTTCAATGGATTGCCTTTCTCACACAGATTCCTCATCAGATAGACTCCCCAAGCAGCATTTATGAAGGAGGAGGGATGAAAGTCCCTTAGAGTAGGACATTTTGCAAAACCGCTCTCCCAAATTGAGCATCAGCTCCACTGGCCACATCGAGGCTGTAGTGTTTGGTAAAAGTATGCAGCAAGGACCTGGTTGCCGCCCTGCCAATATCCCTCACCGGTGCTCCTTTTTGCGTGGGCCATTGAGGCAGCCACCCCTCTAGTGGAGTGGGCTCCGATGCCTGGACGTAGTACTTTCTGGAGGAAGGTCACAAACAACTGATACTCCTTCCTGAACTCCACCGTTCTGGCAACAGTGCCCTCGGTGCCCTTTTCAGGTTCAAACTGTGGGGCAAGAGATAGGGTTGATCTCACGTTCCTTGCACCACACCTGAAATCTCCACCTGCACGCATACTGCATACAGCGATCTTGTTGATGGTCTTTGTGAAGCCAGTAGCACATCAAGTACCTCCTCCACAAGGTCCCAGTCATCATATCTCATCCTCTCAAGAGCCAAACATGCAGGTTGAGGGACTCTGGGTTTGGGTGGAGAACCCGAACTTGCGACTGGGATAGGAGATCTGGCCGATGATGCAACCGGAGAGGTAGGCAGATGGGCAATTCCAGAAGGTCAGAGTACCATGTTCTCCTCGCACAATCTGAGGGCGATCAAGATCACGGTTGCTTGATACCGCCTGAGAACCCACGGAATGACGCATATCAGAGGGAGGGCATAGTGGAGAGCGAAACTCCACTCTGCGAGAAACGCACCCCCCAGAGCCCGTTTGCTGGGAATTCCTGCGAGCAAAACTGTCAGCACTTCCTGTTGGACTCCATGGCAAACAGACCTCCTCTAGGACTTCTTGGAACACTTCCCACTCAAGTGAGACCGTGCTCTGCCCTCTCCGAGAACTCACCAAACGGTTCTGATGTGCAACCGGACCTACATCCCTGACCAAAGGCCGCTCACCTGCAAATCCTCACAATGAACACCCCAAGCTTTCAAGAACACATCCGTGACCACCCTGGCCTGGGGCCACAGAGTCCAGAAAGGTTCCCCCGCCAACATGTTGTCGCTGCTGTCCCACCAAGAGAGATTGTTGGCCACTGACCTGTACACTTCGAGAACGTCCCTTAAAGGGCCCAAGTACTGGGACCACTGACCCAACAGGAGCCATTGCCGAGACCACATTCACAGTCTGGTCTCTGGCACTAGAAAAATGCAGGAGAGGCCATGAGACCTAAGAGGCGGAGGAAGGAAGCCACTGGCAAGGCAGCTTGGTTCTGAAAGAGCTGGACCATCTGTCTGACACTGGCAACTCTCTTCTCGGGGGGAGGATGGGGGGTGAGGCCTTCCCCACGCAAGTGCCCAGAACTGCTCCGATGAACTGGAGCCTCTGTGTTAATGTTGTGTAGGAATTCTGCTGCAAGTTCAGGGAGAAGACCCGCTTGTGGAGTACCGAGCGCAGGTGTCTTCGATATGGGACAAATCTTGCTCCGCAGACGTCCCTTGGATCAGCCAGTCGTCCAGGTAAGGGAACACATGGACGCCTGATCTCCTGAGGTGAGCCGCAACTACCGCCATGAGCTTGGTGAAGACCCTCAGGGCAGAGGTCAACCCAAAGGGGAGCACCTTGTACTGGTAGTGCTTGTCCCCTATGAGGAATCTCAGGAATATCCTGTGCCTCTGGTCTTTCGGCCTGTAGAAATATGCGTCCTGGAAATCCATTGTCCTGAAACTTGGGAGCATGGAGAATTTACTCAACGTCACCATCTTGAACTTGTCCTTCCTCAGGCACTTGTTGAAGCCCATGATGTCCAAGATGGGACGGGTTCCTCCCCCATTCTTGGGTTCCAAGAAATACCGGGAACACCAACCCGATCCTCTCTGCTCGGGAGGTACGGCACCCTTCAAAACCAGGGCTTGCAGTTCTTCCTGGAGCCCCTGTTCCCGTTGTTGAGGGGGTGGGGAGGCAGTGGTGTGTCCGGTGGCCTTTTTAAGAAAGGCAGACAGTAACCCTACTGAACAAGCTTAAGAGCCCAGGCATCAGAGGTAATCTCCTGCTATTGGGCCCAATGCTCTCCTTTACGCCCTCCAATCGGGGAATCGCGGGAAGAGAAATCAAAGCGTTTTTTACGGTGGAGCCATCGTTGCTGCCGCTGTTTGCTGGCTCCTGGAGGCCCCCTGCCCCTTCTGCAGCACAAGAAATGCCTCTGCCTGGGTTCGGGAGCTGAGCCTTCCTGCCAAAAGGGAGCCCTACCCCTTGAGGCGAAGCTAAAGGCAGGTTTGGTCGGCTGTTGGACAGCTAGGCCTAGCAACTTAGCGGCCAGCTTCGACTCCTTAAATTTCTCCAGGGAGTCGTCGGCCTTGGGGCCAAAGAGATTCCTGCAGTCAAAGCCAATGTCCAGTAGCTTGTTCTGAACATTTGAGGAGAACCCAGATGTATGCAGCTAAGCCTGCCTCCTGAATACAGTTGCTGACCCCATGGATCTGCCGATGCAGTCCATGACATCCAGGCCCGTCTGCAATGATTGTCATGCCACCTCCTTGCAGTTATCTACCAGCCTCTGAAAGCCCTCTCTCATTGTCCCTTCGCAAATATACTGGGCAGCTTCACCCATGGCAGTCCATAAACCAAATGCATACTTGGCAAAACCACAAGAGCTGTTAACCGCTTTCAGAGCTATGCTGCCGGAACAAAACATCTTGACCAAAACGTCCACTTTCTTCCCTTCCCTATTGATTGGGAGGATTGATGTGGATGAGACTGATCTGGAACGGACTGTGGCCTCCTGCACTACAAAACCCTCCGGTGTCGGATGGGTGGAGGGATAAGGTGAGTCTTCCCATGCCAACTCCAACACAGCCACCTACCTTATTGGACATCCAGCCCATGAAACATGCGTCAGTTGAGGCTTTCGCCGCCACCTTCTCTCTTCACCCTACCCCCGCACCTCTGGCTGACTCACATCCTGACACAGCCCTGTCTATGCTCTACTCTTCCATTTACAACACTCTTGATGCTCTTGGCCCTGTTATGAGGATCCATTTGAAGCCCAAAGCCAAGTGCACTGCCTGGTATGACTCCGACCTAGCTACACTTAAACGTAAGAATAGGGTGGCTGAGAGGAAATGGAGGGCTTCTTGTTCATCCTCTGACAAACTGGCCTGTCGCCTGCTCCAAAGGCAATACCGACTCTCTGTCCACACTAAGAAAGCCTACATCCAAGACTGTCTCTCTGCGGCATCTAACAACTCGGCCAAACTCTTTAAAATCTGCAAGGAGCTGGCCAACCCTGCTGCAGTCTTTACCTCTCCTGTCACCTCCCAGGCCCTTTGCACGGCCCTTGCCTCTCTGTTCATCTCAAACCCAGGACATCCTGTCCACCCTCTAGTCCCCTCCCCTTCTTCTCCCCTCTTCTTCTGTGAACTCTGGCCCTCCTACAGCCACCCCCACCCTCTTCTCTCCCGTGACAAGGTCTCTAGACAAGTCTGATCCATGAAAGTCTCGTCAAAACAGGTCCCTCCCTGTTCTTCCAAAATCATCAAGGACCACATGGACATCCTCGCTCCTGCCCTGGCTGATTTCTGCAAACACTACTTCACCTCAGGAGCCTCGCCCTCCCCTCTGAAGCACTCTCTTGTGCACCTTCATCTCAAGAAACCCACAGCTGACTCTTCTTGCCCGGCTAACTATCGCCCAATCTCCATCACTCCTTTTCTGGGCTAACTCCTGGAAAAGCTGGTCATCTCTCAGCTTAACCTTCACTCTGATTCTGTTGGTTGTCTCCATGACCATCAGTCTGGCTTTAGAGCTGGCAGTAGCACAGAATTTGCTCTCCTGAACATCTGTGAAGATCTGCTCTCCAACCTTGACTCTAACATCCCCTCTGTCCTCATCCTACTCTCTCGCTTCCGCTTTCGACACGGTCAACCATACCATCCTGCTCAACCGTCTTCGTGACAACCTGGGTATCACCGTTCAGGCTATGGCCTGGCTGAGCTCTTTCCTCTCTGATCGACCCTCCCAGGTCCAACTCATCTATCTCCCTTCCTACTTGCGGTGCTCCCGAGGGGTCTAACCTCTCACCCTGGCTCTTCAACCAATACCTGGCAACTCTCACCCACCGCATTGCCATTTTCTGCTCCAATTTTCAGTGCTATTCTGATGACACTCAACTCATTTTCAGGCTTCCCTCGGCCACCTCTTCTCCTTCTCTCATCTCGGATTGCCTATCTGCCATTCAGGATTGGTGTGCAGTCAACAATCTCTGCCTGAATGCCAGCAAGACGGAGATCCTCCTCATCGTCAGACCTCCACCCTCCTTTCCTACAACTCTCTGGCCGGCCTCCCTTGGCCCTCCTCCCACCACTACCTGCGAAGTTTATAACCTCAGGGTCATCTTTGACTCCACGCTCTCCTTCTCTGCCCACATCTCTGATGTCTCTAGAAAGTCAAACTTCCTACTGCACCTCCTCAGAGGTATTCTGCCTTTCCTTTCCTCCTCCCCAGAAGCTCACTGTCTCTTGAGCCCTGGTTCTCTCTAGGCTGGATTATTGCAACATCCTCTTTCTAATTCTACCTGCTGCTACTCTCCGCACTTTGCAACTTATCCAGAATAGGACTGCGAGACTTGTCATTGGCCTCAAGCCCTGGGATTGCATTTCTCCAGCCCTGACATTTCTCCACTGGCTCCCAGTGGCTGCAGGGATTACATTCAAAACCCTTTGCATTGTCCACAAGACTTTCTGGGGCCTGGGTCCAAAATACCTTCAGCTGTCCCTCTGTAAATACCTTCCCTCCCGAGCTCTTCGCTCTTCCACCTCTAACTCCCTCAGGGTCAGTCGTTTTGAAAAGAAACGAGCTTGGGGTAGAACTCTGTCTTCAGCTAGGGCCTCCCTCTGGAACAGCCTCCCTGCCACTCTGAAACTCCGGTTCTGGAAGCACCTCAAGACCTTCCTCTTTGCTGCTGCCTTCTCTCCTCCTCTCCCCTGTTGATCGGTTCTGTCTCAGCATCGTGCACCTGGTCACCCTCTGACTTTCGGGCCCAGGTACCTGCTCACCCTGCCACTCACCCACACTGCCTCCTGGCAATCACTTGCACTGGAGTCCATCTGTAACCCTAAACCCCCCCCACCCTCATTTCTCTGCACTTCTCTGCACTTCGCAGACACACCCTGTCTGTTGCCTTAAACCTAGCACTTGCCACCTGCACTACCACGGTTTGTTGCTTTTTATTATTATTTCTTTTCATCCACCCCCCCTTTTACTTTCCCCTTTCCCTCTTCTATGCACTTGCACGTTCTCAATGTCACTGGGCTTAGTAAGATTGTTGTTTTGTTCTCCCTAGTTCCTCTCCCTTGCCTCGTCGTGCTCTGAAACACTTGTGTACGAGCGCGATACAAATAAAATATCAATATCATGCCAGCCTGTACTTCTTGTTAGGTTATGCAACTTGGCATTTATATAGCGCTCTATATATATCATTACTATGACCTCAAAGCGCTGGTAGGTTGAATGCCCTCGGGAACCGTAGTTACGGTCAGTAGAGCGGGATAGTGTAGTAGGGTGCGTGGGTGCACCAGATGTGTGCAGCTGATGTAATTGCCGGATGGTAGCTGCATACTAACGTTAGGTGTGGTGATGAGGCTATCAGATAGATGTGTGCAGTCTGGTGGGTGGACACCCAGACTGGGCTTTGGCTGCGTTAGGCCTGAAGGACGCATATGTGAGCAATTATCCGGAATGTGCTCAGCTAGCTGCGTTTTATAGGGTGATGAGGTGATCATGGGGTCGAGTTTGTATGTGGACAGCTAGGCCGAATTAGTCCGGGGTATAGCTGTGCTCTAGTTGAATGATGGTGCATAGTAGAGAGTAAGCGTAGGTATGTGATGGTTATATTTAAGGTGCACAAGACCAGGCACGTGAGCAGGAAGGCAGGGAGCAGAGCGACATACGGACACAGAGACCGGAGGCTGGGTTTATAGCGACAGAAGGGGGATACGGATATAAAGCAACAGGAAGGGAACTGGGAAGCAGGTTAACATTTACATTTGTGTTTCATCCGCTCTGTCAGTTCCGTCCACTCTGTCCACTCCGTCCGGTCTGTCCACTCCATCCACTCTATCCATTCAGTGCACTCTGTCCATTCCAGCTACTCTTATTCATTCTATCTATTCTGTCCGTTCCCTCCCTTCAGTCCTCTCCAACCAATCCATCCACTCAATCCATTCTGTCCACTCTATCCATTCTGTACACTTTTATATATTCCATGCATTTCATCCACTCCATAAATTCCATCCATTCCTTCCGTCCATTCTATCCATTCCTTCCGTCCACTCTATTCATTCCACCCTCTCTGTCCACTCTATCCATTCCCTCTACTATATCCACTCCGTCCCTTCCGTCCACTCTTATTTATTCCATCCGTTTCATCCACTCTTACCGATCTGTCCACTCTTTTCGTTCCGTCCATTCTGTCCATTCCGTCCAACTTTATCCATTTGAACATTTCATACATTTAATCTGTTATATCGATTTCATGTATTTATCCACTCTATCCGTTTCGTCCATTCTGTCCATTTCATTCATTCCACCTGCGCTATCCATTTCATCATTCCATCCACCCCTTGTGCCGCCCGCAGCTGAATGGTACATAGTGATGAACGTGTGGGGCATGTTAATATTTACATTCGCATTTCTGAAAAGATGTGCTAACATTCACAATCCCGTCTGGGTCCAGCACAGGCCAATGTTCACAAATAAATGAAGTGTGGCATAGCTAACATTCACAATCCTGTCCGGGTCTAGCGTAGGCTAATATTCACAACTCTATGTGAGGCAGGCTACTGTATAGAAATCCAGCTAGGTGTGGCATCGCTAACAGTCACAATCCTATCCAGATGCAGCGCAGGCCAATGTCTACAAATTTAGCTAAGTGTGGCATTGCTAACATTCACAATCCGATCTAGATGCAACGCAGGCCAATGTCTACAAATTTAGCTAAGTGTGGCATTGCTAACATTCACAATCCTATCTAGATGCAATGCAGGCTAGTTTTCCCAATTCTAATCGATTCCAACATTCACCATTCTATCCAAGAGAGGCACATGCTACTGTCCACAGTTTCATCTAGGTGTGGCACATGCTGTCATTACAATTCCGTCTAATATGTGTGCACTGTCTCGATGCGACTCAGTCAGAGTAGAGCATTACTCATTTGACTTTGCAGTGATCTTTGGGCTATCTAGATGTGACAGTAGCTATCATTGGCGAATCTGTCTGGGTCTTGTGCAGACAAATTTCACAATTATATCCAAATGTGCCGTAGATGTAGACTAATGTCACTGACTACCTCCAGGTATGGCAAAAGCTAACATTTAAAGGTCAGTCTAAGTGTGGAACATGTAAGCATTTACAGTTACAATGATAATGTAGATTGGTGGGGTTTTCTGGAGTAAAGTAATTGCTCTAGTGCCTACCCGTGTCTTAGTGGAGTCTAAGTTAACCAGGGATGCAGTGCATGGCCTTTGCTATAAGGTGGTGATGGGTTCTGCAATACCTGCACTAAAGGGCATCGACCTCTCAGTAGAAGGACCTTCGTCCAATATATTTGTACGGTCATTGCCTGAAAAAGGCTTGGCTGGCACGCTCCATCCCACAGTGTCTACTACACTGTCCACCAGAGCTCTATATTTGGCATTAGCATGGCCATAAGGGTGGGCCTGCTGTGTCTCCACATCCGAGGAAGTGTCTAGACCACTGGCATCATGAAGGCCCTCAGCCAGGGCTACCAAATCTATGTGGTCGACAAAGAAATCTGCCTCTCCGGCCCCTGCATAAGTAGGGTCGAAAATATCGGCCCTGGTGCCGAAGAACTCAGTCCTCAATTTAGGCACATAAGACTGCTCGACAGTGGCTGATGACATCGATGGATTTGGGATCAGTGCCAAAAGGTGCTTCAACGATAGGGGTGCACTGGCTAATATTGGCACAAGGTGGGATAGTGAGTATCAGCACTTAACCCGACGGCTCCGCTGACGACACCAACGTCGTAATGGTGGTCACTTTAGGGCCAGGGTTACGGGACACCACTGGAGCCAGCTGCATCAAGGGATCACCCGTACCGGCAGCTGCCTTTTGGAACATATCCAACATTTGTTCCTTGAAAGCCTCCCACTTGGCCCTGGATTTCGGCCCGCTGCTGAATTATCAGGGTCGTCTGAAGAATCAGACCTGTGTTGGTGCCTATGGCGTTGTTTTTTCTTGTGGGAGGAAGAGGAGCGACTATGGAAGTGTGACCTCTACTTGGTCTTTTCTCTGCGTCTGTCCTCCTTCTCAGGAGTAGGCCCCTCCGTCATGGCTCCTGACGAACAGTCGACCACTCTGAAGATTTCGAAGGCGGTCGGCCCACCGTGAGTTTCGCCGCCTGTTCCCTGAGGGATGTTGGGTTCATTTTTCTGCAGAAGGCACAGCCGTCAGTGTTGTGACCGGCACTGAGGCACCCCACGCTGATGTTGCGCCGGTCCGTAAGGGGCATCTTGGAGCTGCAGTCCCTGCAGCGCTTGAACCTCGATACCTTGGGCACGGACATGTCTCAAAATCACGTTGAAAACATAGAGACTCGTTTGTTGAATGGAAACTCTATCGAGAGCAGTGTTCCTCGAGCAGCATGCTGAGCGCGTGGAAAAAAGGCACTGAATTACAGGGGCATAGTGACCCAGTATATGTACGATGACCGACATCACGTCCAGAGCTGACGACCAAAGCATTGAGGCAAGACGAATCGACGGCTGAGTCGAGGTGCACTACGCCCCCTGTCGAAAAGTTTTCTAAGCAGCTGACGCTGGAATGGATATCTATATGAGGGATCTGCGGGAGAAAAGCAATCCATTGAAAAAGTCTCATATTTCCTGGTAGGCAGGAGGAGATTATATTCAGTGGCTGTAAAGAAGTGTGCCAGAAGTGTGCTAAGAAGTCACGTCTTATTCGCCACCAGAGAACAAATACATGTGAGAAACATTATGAGTGCACTAAATGGGTTTGCTCAGACGGGACATCTTATTGACCCCCAGAGAACACATACAGGTGAGAAATCTTATGAGTGCATTGAATGTGGGAAAGGGTTTGCTGGGAAAGTACGTTTCATTAAACACCAGAGAACCCATACGGGAGAGAAACCTTATTAGTGCATTGAATGTGGGAAAGGGTTTGCTGCAAAGGGAGTGCTTACTATACACCAGAGAACACATACAGGTGGGAAACCTTATGAGTGCACTGAATGTGGGAAAGGGTTTGCTTGGAAGGGAAAGCTTATTATCCACCAGAGAACACATACGGGTGGAAGACCTTATGAGTGCATTCAATGTGGGAAAGGGTTTGCTACAAAGGGAAAGATTACTATCCACTAGAAAACACATACAGGTGAGAAACCTTATGAGTGCATTGAATTGGGAAAGGGTTTGCTGAGAAGCGCCATCTTATTATCCACAAGAGAACACAAACAGGTGAGAAACCTTATCGGTGCACTGAATGTGGAAAATGCTTCAGTCGAAACAGTCGCCTTATTAGGCACCAGAAAAAACATGCATGTCTGGGTCCATCTCAGTTTAGTGAACATGGCGAATACTTCAGTACACAGGATGTTCTTATATGCCATGAGACAGGACATGTAGGTGGTGAAATCTCTTCTGCAATTGAAGGTTCTTCTGAGAGGAGGTGCCTCTACAATGCTATGGAGCTTGGCATGGCTTTTTAATACTGTGAACAACCTGCCTCCACAGGGACAAAGAGCCCAGCTGCTGGAGGCCGTGGCCATCTCCCTCTGCCATCAGGAGACCGTCTCAGCTCCACCACATCATTTGACTATCAAGGTAAGCCCTGAGGGCTTCTTGATTCATTGCGTGATCGAGCTCCAACATTTGAATTTTCACACAACTAAAATGTCATTGCCATGCTACTGGCACTTTGCTACGAGCAGTGTTCACCCGCTGCACCAGTCTCATGTCTCTTCACGTCGTGCTACCTGGAGGCCGCATACAATTTCATACCACGCTATGTGAGGCCAGCAACTCCATCGCTGCCCGCACCACATGCACCAGAGGACACAGCGCCTTTGCTTCTACTGTTGCCCCTGATTGGCTGGGGTCCTGGTTGTATAGTCCAATCAGAGAGCCGGCAGACTTGGCTGGCCCTCCTCCTAAGGCCTGATCCAAAGCCCCGATCCGAAGTCCCCTGTCTGTTCCCTGTCCACTGTAGGGATGCTGACATGCTGATGTGTGTGCCCACCCCTTGGTCGCCCATGATGTTGTGTGCCCCCCCATGGCACCCCCTTGGTCACCTGTGAGGTTGTGTGAACCCCCCCATGGTCACCTGTGATGTTGTGTGTGCCCCCCACACCCTCATGGTTGCCTTGTGATGTGTGGACCCCCCCATGGTCACCTGTGAGGTTGTGTATGCCCCCCACACCCTCATGGTTGCCTTGTGATGTGTGTACACCCCATGGTCACCTGTGAGGTTGTGTGTGCGCCAAAACCATGCCTGCCTCTTTGACCTCTGCATTTGTATGCTGCTGCTGCCGCCGCCCTACAACATGGGGTTGAGAAATAGGTTTGTGCCACCTAAACTTACTGCATATGTATGCTGCTGCCATCCTGCAACATGGGGTTGGGCAACATGTTTGTGCCTCCTTAACTGTCATTTGCATTTGTATGCTGCTGCCGCCCTGCAATATGGGGTTGGGCAACATGTTCATGCCACCTAAACTGACTTTCTGCATTTTTATGTTGCTGCCGCCCTGCAACATGGGGTTAGACAACATGTATGTTTTTCCAAGCACTTATGTAACTAAGTAAGCCTTCTGTAACAGCGCCACGATGCCCAAGGGCTGTTGTGCGCTTTACAAATGCAAATAAATAAAAAATGAAAATAAAAAAAGTTGTATCATATACTAGTTATTTGAAGCTGCAAAGAAAAATTCTTAGAATTCTTGTTAGGCAGGGAGGAGTAGAAAAGGACCATGATTGAGTGGAGGGAGAGATAGAACATTACAGTAGACTTTACTTGAGGGACAGGTAGAACATGAAAGTAAGCTTTAGTTGAGCGACAAGTCAGACAATTAAATGGACTAGCCATCTTTTTGTCACAGACCTACATCCCCGGGAACAGTTCACCTTGTATGACAAACTAGCATGACTTTTTTTGTCAGTGTGAGGAAAACATTACAACACTGTTTGGAGGCAAGTGAAGGCGAGCGTCCCCAGATAGCACGACCCTCCCCGCAATGAGAGGCAAGAATGGACTCTCCCACGAATGGGAATAAGGCTAGGACCAAGTGCGGGTGAGCTTAAGGGAAGCTTTATCTAAGTCAAAAAAGGGCATGCAAAGAACTCTGCAAACTCCGAGAGCGCTCTGTCTGACAATAGCAAAGACAGGCGTTTTTATTTACAAAAAGTGTCATAGGCACCTACACACTATAGGGGGCACATGTACATGGGGATTGGGTGGCGTCGACTAACTATATGTGCAGCCGTGATGCGTCTCTCCGTGGTTGGTGGACACCGCCGGGTGCCAACGTGGGGTGGGCAGGTCAGTTGGGCTCATCCAGGAGGCGCTGTCCGGTCAGGCGTGGTCAGTGTCATTGATGGACGTCTTTCTTGGCTTTCTGCCCTAAGGGCCAGGCACACCCCATTCATTCAATGCTGCAATGTCAGTTGTCCTGTAAATCCTACAATAGGTTATTCTACAGGTTAATATAACACAGGAGGAATTCGCATTAGGTGGGGTACTTTGACGATACATCAATACAGGGTTGCTGTTATCCTGTTGACTAGGTATCATAGGCCACGGGGTCGGGTCTCAGGGCATGGGGTAAGCTGTCCAGGCTTTAGGTCTTGTTAGACGTCATGACGGATGCTTTTACACAATGTTGGTGCAATATTAGGTGTCTTCTTTTACAAGTGTCATTAATCTGGGGTGAGCTGATGGGTCGTGGGACCTATGAGGGGGCACCTCTGGCCTCTGGTTATGGCCAGATTTGGCTGCTGGGCTGTAAATAATTCAGGTGGCTGTTCGTGGCCATGTGAGCTGTGGGGGAATCATGAATGCCTGAAACGGCTCCAGCCGAATTGGGGGAGGTGAGGAGGTGTCGCTCGGGCCTTGCTTTCTCTGGCTGGCTTCAATGGGAAGGGAGGAGAGGTGGCCTTGGACATGCCCACAATGAAAGTCTTCTCGCAAGCTGCAAATTGTAAAACGAAGGGATTCGCATAATGTAAAATGGCTAAGGGGTTACACATCTATAGTATTTACATTAGTACATATTCATTTCAGAATTTGTTAACTACATTTACAGCTCCATTAGTCACTATAGGGTAAGTATTCACAATATTGGCAGTTTTAGTATCACACTGTAAACACGATACGTGAGGTAGCATTAGGGTTGGTGGAGCACGCAGGAGCAACAGACCAATACGGTTGCTCAAGGATCAAGGATGCTGCCAGAGACCTAGTTTAGTTTGTTACTAAACTTATCAATGCATACTTCTCATCCAGCACCGTCCCAAGCAGCCTAAAAGAGTCCTGGGTACTCCCCCTGCTTACAAACAAACCTTAGACCCCTCTGTTCCC
The DNA here is from genome assembly GCF_040938575.1 of Ambystoma mexicanum. Taxonomy (NCBI): domain Eukaryota; kingdom Metazoa; phylum Chordata; class Amphibia; order Caudata; family Ambystomatidae; genus Ambystoma; species Ambystoma mexicanum. Next base: position 921,552,011 of record NC_090923.1, read on the forward strand.
ACCAACTATAGGCCCATCACCACTGTCCCCTTCCTCCTGAAGATAATTGACAGAGTGGCCTATCTCCAAATCCAAAAATACCTAGAGACTAACCAACTCCTCGGCACACGTCAATCAGGCTTCAGACCGCAGCACGGCACTGAGACCGCTCTCATAGATCTCAAGGCCCAAATCGACGAGCTTAATGATAAAGGAAACACAGCTATGCTACTCCTCCTTGACATGTCGGTGGCTTTTGACCTAGTGGACCACGCAGTACTCTGCAAACACCTAGCGTCAGCCGCCCACTTCTCAAGTGAAGCTATAGCCTGGGTCCAATCCTTTCTGGATAACAGAAGCATGCGAGTCTTCTCCACCTCAAACTCCGCAGACCCTATCCAGACAACTTGTGGAGTCCCACAGGGCTCCTGTGTCTCGCCAACGATGTACAACATATTTACTAAACCTCCATTCGACAAATTGGACAGACTGGGTGTCACCTACACAAATTATGCAGACGACACCCAGATACTCATCCCCCTTTTGGGCAATTTCACTACGGATACAGCTTTAGTAAATAAAATCTACACCCTCATTCAGGCATGGATGGCAAACCATGGCCTCTGCCTGAACGACGAAAAAACAGAGATCCTCATTCTAGGCTCACCCAATAACCTAAAAAAACTTGGCCCCAACTACAGCTCCTTCAACATCGATGGTAACACAATCCCCGTCGCCAAAGAGGTGATAACTCTTGGTTTCTATTTGGATTCCACTTTGTCCCTAAGGAAACAAGTGAATTCTCTGGCCTCATCCACTGCCTACACTGGCAAACTTATCAAAGCATGCAGACCATTCCTCTCACCAGCCAGCTGCATTATCCTAGCCAACGTACTAATCCTCTCAAAATTGGATTACTGCAATGCACTTTATGCAGGCGCAAATAAACATATCATCAATAAACTCCAAACCCTGCAAAATAACACGCTCAGAATGGCCCTGAACCTCCCAGCTAGAGAGCATATTTCGAATGTGCGGAGAAACTACAATTGGCTAAAAATTAGCGATAGGATCACCTTCAAAATTGTCACACTGACATTCAAATGTCTGCACAATGCCGCCCCCCCCATACCTTAGGGATATAATAACTAGAAGAACTGCTGCACGACCAACTAGAACAGCCAACTCCTTCTGCCTCCAAACCCCTAGATTCCGACTAAAGAAAACAGGAGGCAATAGCTTCTCTGTGCAAGCAGCTCAGTACTGGAACGCCCTACCAGTGGAACTTAGAAGGGATCAGCCCTACAACAGCTTCAGGCACCACACCCGCACCTGGCTTCAATGTAATGACTCCTGAAACCTATGACCCTGTGCACTGCAACCTTGATGATATTACTCTTTATTGTATATAAGATGCTACCTCACTTGTAAAGAATGTATATAAGAATGTATATAATGTAATTACTGTACACAATTTATGCTACTTGCATTGCTGCAACATGTAACCAAGCTCTAAGTATTCTTATTACTCTGTGCGCCCAGCTACCTAAGGGTTCTCTGGCGCCCTATAAATAAACAAACAAAACAAACCCGTATATTTGCACTTGATGGCATTCTATGTATCTTATTTACATGAGCTCACAATACTGTCGCGCTTGTGTTCCTTTGCACTCTGTAAAATGTATCCAGTACCTCAGCCCTTTAACCTTGACTGCTGTGGGAGTACAAAAAACGACCTCGTATGGGCCATGAAATCTTGGGGCACTCCATCTGCGCACAAAGCTTCTAACATATATAAAATCCCCTGGCATTAATTGTCCTTGGGGGCCCTGTTCCACAAATGACACAGTTTGGTTTCCCTCTTCTCTTGTAAATGGCGGTGACAATTGTCTTGAGATTGCACGTGCTGCTCTAGTCAGTTTTTTCAGATAATCAGTGAATTCATCTCCTAATATCGTGGCGCTTCTGTGTGCATCTGAGTGTCTACGCAGCGGGGAATGTGCTGTGTGCATTCGTCTCCCCATCACGATCTTGTGCGGGGACAAGTGGTGGTCCTTACTTGGCTGGTTCCTCAGTTCGAATAGTGCAAGGGGTAAACAATACACCCAGTTCTTTTTGAGTGAGAAGCATAGTTTGGACAATCTTCCTTTTAATAGGCCGTTGATCTTCTCGACAATGCCATTGCATTGAGGGTGATAAATCGAGCAAAGCTTGTGTTTGATCCCCAATAATGCAGTAACTTCCTTGAAGAGTTCATTCACAAAATGAGTGCCATTGTCTGAGCGAATCACGTCGCAAATTCCCCAGCGCGGGAATACTTCCCTCACTAGGTACTTTGCTGCGCACTTAGCATCTGGACGTGCACATGGACCAGCCTCAACCCATCTTGAAAATGGACATACAACTACTATCATGTAGCGTGCCCCATTACACCTTTCCCCCATGTCTGCGTAGTCAATATGTAGTTCCCGGAACGGCCCTGTTGGCTTTGGAATTGTCCCTCTGAGTGTCCGTAATGTCATCCCAGAATTGTATATTTGACACGTTGTGCACTCCATTGCTAACCTTGATATATGTTCCTGGAGCCCTGGCACGAACCAATCTTCTTGTATCTCTGCTGCTATGTGTTGTTTGGCATTGTGTGCTGGAAAGTGCAATTGCTGGAACGCTATCTCCATCAATTTAATGGGCATCACCACTTTACCGGTGTTATTTTGGCGCCATAGTAAATCTGTTGCCGACTGGCTGCAACCCCTTTTTTTCACACAATGCCTTTTCTTCATTACTTGCTTCTTCCTGTAACTCTAGTATTTGTGATATGGGTGGGGCATTGTACCCTTCTGGTAATCCCTCACTTGCATGTTGCTGCAACATGTACTCACCTGCAATTTCCTTTTGGAAATATGACACCTCCTTGGCCGCAGAGTCCGCTGCTGCGTTTCCCAAAGATACAATATCTGTATTGGACGTATGTGCTTGGTACTTGACGATGGCCACCATTGTAGGTTCTTCAAGTGCCTCAATTAATTCCTGTAACAACTCGGCATGTTGTACTGGGGCCCCATCCGCCCTGCGAAACCCTCTCCGCCCCCACCGGGCCAGACCACCATGTACCGTTGTAGTCATGTATGCAGAATCTGTGTATATTGTGACTGTGCATCCCTTGGCTGCACGTAAGGCTTCAATTAGGGCAACAAGCTCTGCTGCTTGTGCGGAAAAGTGTGATGGTAGGCGATATTGTACTAGCACTTCGTACTCACCTTCCTCTAGTCTCACTACCGCCATTCCTACATGTTTTTCACCTGTATCCACGTCAATTGATGCTGATCCATCTACAAAGTACACTTCTCCTTCTGTTAGGGCATTTTCACTTACCACCGGGCCCTCACCCTCTTCTCCTGTGTATGTTGCACAATCGTGTTTTTGCATGTCTTCTACTGTACACGGCTCTGTGATAAATGTCACTGGATTTACTCTTCTACACCTCACTATGTGAATGTTGGCGCTGGATGATAATATCTCGTACGCTGTTGCTCGCTGTGTTGTTAGTGTGCTTTTTGATCTTTCCAGTATCGCGAAAAGGGAGTGTTCCACATATAATGTAACGGAGCATCCCATTACTATTGTGGCACTTTTCTCAATGGCGAACACGGCGGCAGCGAGAGACTGTTCGTACGCAAAGTGTCCTTGCATAACTGCGTCTAGTGTGCCACTGTAGTAAGCCAATGGCTTGTGTCCCATGGATGTCTTTTGTGTCAGAACAGCTGTCATTAGTGTTCCCTTGCAGTGAGAAAACAGGTAAAATTTGCGCTCATAGTCTGGGTTGGCGAGCACTGGAGCGCTTGAAATTAGTTGTTGGAGTGACGCAAATGAGTCACTCATCTCTTTTGACCATTTTATTTCTTTATTCTCCCGCTGGGCCTCTTTGAATGCTTGTAGTAAAGGTCTTGTGTATTCTGCGTAGTCTAGTATCCATGCTCTGCATTAGTTGCACATTCCTAAAAACTTCTGCATTTCTTTTACCATTTTTGGCTCTTTTACTGCTGTGACTGCTTCTACTCTGTCAGGTATTATCTTTTTGCCATCCTTTGATATCAGCTGGCCCAGGTATAATACTTCTTGTTGGCAGTATTGCAGTTTCCCTTTATCCACTTTGTACCCCTTGTGGGCTAACAGTGTTAGGAGTGTAACTGAGTCCTTCCTGCACTCTTCCTCATTCTGTGCGCATATGAGCAAGTCATCCACGTACTGAATGATTGCACTCTCAGCTGTCAAATTTCCCAAGTTTTCATGGAGGATACGATTGAATATACTGGGGCTCTCACAGTAACCCTGTAGTAACCTGCAATGCTCATATCTTTTCCCCCCTAGTGTAAATGCTGTCAAGTATCTGCTCTCTTCTGCCAGGGGAATGGAGAAAAATGCATTTTTCAAATCCACTACTGTGAAATATGATGCGTTCTTTGGGATACTGCAAAGTATTGATGCAGGGTTCGGGACTAGGGGAAACTCTTTTTGTATGACGTCATTTAGTGGGCGTATGTCTTGGATCATCCTCCATGCCCCTCCCTTTGCTTTTTTGATCGGGTAAATGCAAGTATTACATGGGGAATTTAAGGGTACTATTATTCCCTGGGCCAATAAGGCACTTATCGTTTCTTCTATCCCTTCCTCAGCTTCACGGGACAATGGGTACTGTTTGACTCGGGGCAGGATTGCTCCTCGTTTTAGTTTTATCGTGACTGGGGTAACTCCGTGCAACAACCCTACATCATGGGGACCTGTAGTCCACATGTTGCTTGGCACTAATTTCATGTCATCATCAAAGAATGAAGGTGGTGCTCCCACCACAGCCATTAACTTTACAGGCACTTGTCTCATTTGTATCAAGATATCACATGGTATTGCTATTTCCATTATTATTTCTCCGTCACTTTCTGAGTCTGAGAAGAGATCCTCATCTGATAGATCACGTAAGGCAATGTCAGCATTGATGCACAACACAGTGCGCCATTCACACCCGTCTATGTCCATACCAATGACTGCAATTCTTTTAGCTGATATCTGTACTGCGTGCAAATCCAGAGATATCACTGACCCCGGTGTAATGTCTGTACGTACTATTGGGCGGAAGATGAATTCTGCTGGTACCCTCCATTCTAACCTTTTTAGCTCAGGTACTACTCGTGCTAGAGTTTTCAACCCTTCAATTAACACACTTTCATCTACCGGCATGCCACGTATCTCTAGTGCTGTTGCTCACGCATGTACCACTAGCATTACACGCAGCGAGCATATTCCTGGGGTTGAGCAAACTATCCCTCTTTCTGTGAAGGATATAGTCATATTGAGCTTGCTGAGAAGGTCCCTTCCGAGCAGGTTTATTGGGGAATGTTCGTAATAGAGTAGGGGTGTCCTCACTGTCTTACTCCCCACGGTCACATCCAACTCTTCTGTGTAAGGAACTTCGATGACAGCCCCAGAGAACCCCCGCGTCTCCAATCTACGGTTAGAAAGCAGAAACCGACCCTCACGTATGCATTACTTTTCGGCTCCCGAATCCACCATAAATATGAACTGCTTGTCTCCTATCTGCGCCCCCACTAATGGTTCCTCCGCTGCATTGTAGGTGGTAGATAGGATGGGACACGCAAGTGTTCCCTGTGGGCTGTCCTATGCTGGCTGCCTCGTTGCTCCCCCCTGACTAAAAACATTGCTCGACACAACCGCCACACCGCTATAGGGGGCTGGGGCAGGTGCCCCGTTCGCAACTGTGGCAAAGGGGTTTCCTGGTGTGTAGTGCATAGGTTCGTCGTTCTGTGGGTGACCCTGTGTTGAACATGTCTTTGGTCCACATACCCTTGTTCCTCTGGCCTCTGTTGTCTTCTCATTGGGAGGCCATATGGGCTCCCTGGGTGGAGGTTACCGTATTGCTCCACATCCTGAAAACCGTTGTTTGGTCTGTTTGTACATTCTCGTGAGAAGTGCCCCCCACCTCTCCCAATTCCAGCAGCTCCCTTGTGCACCTCTGGGGCCTTGCCCCCCATATCCTCCATTACCACTGTACCCCTGCCCCCCTCCTCTGCGACCCCTGTTCCCACCTCGTCCCCCGCCTCGTCCGTACTGCTCCTGTCCGTTCCACTGTGGTTGTCCCGCTCCTGCCCAATTCGCTGCCCTCCTCCCCTGTATTGCTACCTGCCCCTCCTCCTCCTCGTCTCCCTCCCTGCTATGTGGGAGCGCCGCTACTGCTGCAGCGACCTTCACCAGTTTCGTTTGTACTAACTTGGCTTCATCTGCCAATCTTTTTTGTGCTATTTCCTTTTCTCGTTCCTTTATTCGTTTGCAGTGGTGTACTATTATACTCTGTATCTCGGGCCACCGCTTCGATTCCTGCAATTTTGTCAAGCGCTTTTTGTACCTCTTTTGGCAATCCTCTCTTGATTATGAAATAAAATAATGATGTTGACTGGTACCAGGGCGTGCCCGTTTCCGCTCTCCACATCTCCTGTACCCGAAAAATGTAATCCATAGCATCCTCCCCCTCGTTCATTGTACATTGCATAACCAACTGTAAGTCTGATGTGTCTGGAAATGTTTCTCTTAATGCGTCCCACACTCATGCTCGTACTGTGTTAAAGGAAGCACCATCATGACGGTCACAATCTAATGTTATCCCCGGAAAACCGGCTTTTATCCACACTCTATCTGCTTGGTCCCCAACCGCTGATACTAGTAGGCTTTTTACATCCCCTACCGACAGTGGGACCCCCGCTGTGTGTTTCTTGAATGCATATATCCACTTACTTGCCCCTCCGGACAGTGGTGGTAATAGTTTTAACAGATTGGCCTTATCCATTTGAGCCCAGGGTATGTAGTTTGGTCTCCCTCCTCCCCTGTGTATCAATGGGAGTTTAACTTCCCCTTTGTTGCTTTGCTTGTACTCACCTTCGTTCCCTTCCTTCCTAGCGGGGATATTCTCCCTAGCCTGTTTCTTAGTCGCCCAGTCCATTCCTCATCCATTGTTCTCCCCAGATGTGCACTATCCATTCTCCCACTCTCTCCTCCCATTGCCACACTTAATCTCCCACCTTCTTCTTCATCGTCCTCCACATCACACCACAATTCCTCTCTTCCCCCTGTAACCAAAAGCTCATCATCTGCATGCTCACTTGCCCCGTCTATTTCTATTATTCGCGTGGGCTCTTCTTGTATTCTGAACAATATTTCCCCCTTCCGCCACCCCTCCTCAATCGTCCTGTCATTGTTTTGTGCCCTTGGTGTTTGCTCTAGTCGGGCAGCGTTCGTCCCACTTTGCTCGCAGATATTTTTAATTCTAGATAATTCATCTCTTGCTAATGAGAGCCTTGAATCTAGATCCTCCGTTAACTTCTCTATATCTACTGTGGGTGTACATATCTGTCCACGCTGTCTATGACCCTCGTGCAGTCGGGCCATGTGTTGTTGTAGCTTGAGTTGGGGGCACATATGTGTGGTCACTATATCCTTCTGCGGGCACCGGTTTTTTAAGTATAGGGTACAACCCTGTCACTTCACCTGGTTTTTCTTTCTCAGTCAGTTCTTTATCACCTTTGGGTATCAGTAACGGGTTGTCTGTGGTAGATGGCAAATTGGTAATCGGCTCTGTCTTTTTGATGGGAGGCGCCTCTTCAAACAATCGCCAGAGATCTAATATCTCCCTCCTATTGTGGAACTGTTTCCCCTTATATTTCATGAAAATGCATGTAGCCACCATGTCTAGAAGGTTTTTATCAAAAGATCCTCCTTCGGGCCATATTTGGGGCAGACCTTCTCCCTTTAACTCTGTGACCCACTGATCGTGGTACTTTGTAATGCATTCAGCATATCCAGGTAAACTCTTACAGATATGAGCCAGGGGTGTCTCTGTCCCCATTGTATGTGTGTGGCTTCTGTAACAATATATGTATGGATATGTATCTCTAAAATTCTATGCTTTTCTGACACCTTGGCAATAACAGGGTCTGTGGTTGTGTACTTTACACTAGAAATTACTTAGGGGGCACATACAAGAGCAAGCCACCTTCTGCACACTACCAATATTTCCAGCACAAATATTAAAAAGAAACATCTTAATTCCTTGGGCTTACCACCTTATAATGTTTCCTGGTCACAATCATGCACATTTTATAATCCACTAAAATTATCATAACATGGGTTTGTGTCAACACATATAATGCATATACAATGATAGTTGGTACCCTGTTGGAAGGTTAACCTTTAATCTCTTTCCCCCCCTCCCTTCTTTCCCCTAACCTTTCTTTATTTGTTATGAGGTCCCCCTTTTTCACGCGAATCTCTTTTTTGTCTTTACTAAGTATTTCACCTATTTTCATTTATAGACCCAGAAAGAATCGAAGAAAAGCGTTTACTAATATATTCACTGTGTCTCCTTTTTCTACCAGACACCTTTATCTTATTCTCCACTTATTCATTTATTCCCAGTACTAGTCAAGATAGCACTATGCGGCGCCGCCGTCTACCCCGTTGCAGAGCTAGGTTCCCGTCTCTATCTCTTTTCACCTTTTGATCCTAATGGCCATATACAAAGAAAAAGGAAAGAAAGGATAGTATTGATTCTAGTGATCCCCAACGCGTCCCCCTTTTAAATGACGTCGTTTTTATTTTTTAAATCCTGTTCCCTTCCCCTACTCCCCGTATCCCTTATGATCACTCGCACTTAATACTCACGTGCCCGTCTTGAACCGAGAGTCTGCGAACTAGGTTCGTCTAGGCGGCGCTGCCTCACGCTCAACGTCCAGCCCCAGCTCCGGCGAGCGGTACTCAAAGGGGATTTTTTGAAATGGGATCGCGTACCCTTTCTCTAATGAGTGCGCACTTCTGAGCGTACCAGTCGCCGTAGGCGGGTAGCTTTCCGGAGCAGGTGTACCGTGCGTCTCCCCTTTCGACCAGAGATTTTCGTGCCAGAGGGGACGGAAAGGACGTACCAGGAGATGTTATCACGCAATCGGGGTCACCACTGAAGGCGAGCGTCCCCAGATAGCACGACCCTCCCCGCAATGAGAGGCAAGAATGGACTCTCCCACGAATGGGAATAAGGATAGGACCAAGTGCGGGTGAGCTTAAGGGAAGCTTTATCCAAGTCAAAATAGGGCATACAAAGAACTCTGCAAACTCCGAGAGCGCTCTGTCTGACAATAGCAAAGACAGGCGTTTTTATTTACAAAAAGTGTCATAGGCACCTACACACTATAGGGGGCACATGTACATGGGGATTGGGTGGCGTCGACTAACTATATGTGCAGCCGTGATGCGTCTCTCTGTGGTTGGTGGACACCGCCGGGTGCCAATGTGGGGTGGGCAGGTCAGCTGGGCTCATCCGGGAGGCGCTGTCCGGTCAGGCGTGGTCAGTGTCATTGATGGACGTCTTTCTTGGCTTTCTGCCCTAAGGGCCAGGCACACCCCATTCATTCAATGCTGCAATGTCAGTTGTCCTGTAAATCCTACAATAGGTTATTCTACAGGTTAATATAACACAGGAGGAATGTGCATTAGGTGGGGTACTTTGGCGATACATCAATACAGGGTTGCTGTTATCCTGTTGACTAGGTATCATAGGGCACGGGTTCGGGTCTCAGGGCATGGGGTAAGCTGTCCAGGCTTTAGGTCTCGTTAGAAGTCATGACGGATGCTTTTACACAATGTTGGTGCAACATTAGGTGTCTTCTTTTACAAGCGTCATTAATCTGGGGTGAGCTGATGGGTCGTGGGACCTATGAGGGGGCACCTCTGGCCTCTGGTTATGGCCGGATTTTGCTGCTGGGCTGTAAATAATTCAGGTGGCTGTTCGTGGCCATGTGAGCTGCGGGGGAATCATGAATGCCTGAAACGGCTCCAGCCGAATTGGGGGAGATGAGGCGGTGTCGCGCGGGCCTTGCTTTCTCTGGCAGGCTTCAATGGGAAGGGAGGAGAGGTGGCCTTGGACATGCCCACAATGATAGTCTTCTCGCAAGCTGCACATTGTAAAACAAAGGGATTTGCATAATGTAAAATGGCTAAGGGGGTACACAGCTATAGTATTTACATCAGTACATATTCATTTCAGAATTCGTTAACTACATCTACAGCTCCATTAGTCACTATAGGGTAAGTATTCGCAATATTGGCAGTTTTAGTATCACACTGTAAACACGATATGTGAGGTAGCATTAGGGTTGATGGAGCACGCAGGAGCAACAGACCAATACGGTTGACAGCAGTAATACACATTAAACCTGTACATTTGCACTTGATGGCATTCTATGCATCTTATTTACATGAGCTCACAATACTGTCGCGCTTGTGTTCCTTTGCGCTCTAGCAGCATCAGGGTAGTCATGGCATAAGCATTTGGTATCACTCAGTTTACATTACCCCTAGAGAAGCACGTAGTAGGAGGCTGGGGGCCCTGAGTGTGCGTGCATACTGAGGGGGTTTGAGTATTGTGGCCATGTGGTCGCACAATGACACATTCTTCGGTTCGTGCAGGGTTTGTAGATTATTAACACGGAAGTCGTGCACGAGGGATATCATTGGAATGCAATATATACATATATGTATATATGTATTGAGCAGTTTCTTGGTGTGGGGTTAAGGCTTTTGTTCCATCGAGGATGATTTACAGTTATTTTCCAAGCCAGCCCCGCTGCCCGGGTCACGCTGAGGATAATGATGCACTGCGGAAGGTGAAAGATACAGTGTTTGCTCTAACACTAGCTCATGTCCGACTGGTCGTGGGAACAGGCTTTCAGTGGATCTGCCAGGGAGCGGAGGCAACAGGGTAGATGAGGACTCTCTAAAGGTGGGGGTCGTGCTGCAGCGCACAAGGAGTCATGTCTTAAAATGGCGTTCTGGTTTTCAAAAATGGTTTCCTGGGCCCAGCCTAATACAGTATGTTTAGTCGATGTGTCGGCCAGTGGTCCACCCACCACCTGGGCCCTGGTGGCAGGGGGGCCCCCGATGAGTCATGGACATCACAAGGAGGGGACTGCAGGGGAGGGGGGGGTCTCTTTGACCTGTCCTCCCATACACAAGCAAGAGGTTAAATTACATTGTCACTTCAGTAAGTGACTGCACCATCTTTTAGTGGCCATAACAAATAGTTATAGAGCAAATGTTTCAGAATTCTTGGTCAGCAAGATATTATACTCAGTGGCTATAAATCAGAGAGAAAAAGTCTTACATTTCTTGGTAGGCAGGCGATTATATTCAGTGGCTGTAAATATGTGTGCACGCTTTCAGTTGTTATATCATATACTAGTTATTTGAAGCTGCAAAGTCAAATTCTTATAATTCTTGCAAGGCAGAAGGAGACTATATTCACTTGCTGTAAATCAATGCCCCAGATTTCACTGACCTGATCAAATATTAGTAGTTGCAGAGCAAATCTCTTCTATTTCTTGTTAGGTTACTGAGGGGAGGCATGGTATCACAGAGACTGACACAATGGATACAATTTGTAAAACCTTTATTTAAATGGTTGGGATTGGAAAAACTCCTATTCTGCCCTATAAATAAGATGGGAGTGGTCTCGGCCATCAAATAATAAATAGCAGTCCTAGTGGAGACTGTTAAATCAAAATGGCTTATGCTAACAAGAATCTAATACCTGCCCTATCTCTTGTACAAAAAGCGTGAAAAGGAAAAATGTCTTACAAAAGGAAAAATCGATGTTCAAATGATAATGTGGTTGACCGCTCTCCTCCCCACGTTAGGCCTCATGGAGTAAGGTGCTCCTTCTTGTAGGCAGGATGACACACTCTGGTTCGGCTTTCGACACAATATGCACAGTTAAAAAAGCTGTGGATTGAGGGCCATCTGCCTTCCACGCTCGAAACTCTCTCTTTCTTCCAAAATAATGTCTTATCCAAAACTTTCCCAAATGATACTCCTCTGCTGGGCTCAGACCTTTCAGCACACAGTTCTTTTAGATCTCCCTCTGTCGGGCTCAGATCTCCTACAATAAAGTTCAACACAAGTTGCAAGGGGCGCTCCCTTCCCCAAGCTTATTTCAGTTCGGGTCTGCATCTGTTGGGCTCGGACCATTCACAATAACTTTCAACAAGAAATTCGTGTCTCTCTCCGTCAGGCTTGGACCTATTTCGCATGCCGAAGATTTTCGAATGTGCGTGGCTTATTTGTCAGACCACTGCAGGACCACTTTGACTCAAAGCTCACTGTGTTACTTTCATTCCTAGAGAAGGGAAGAGCGAATCTACTTCCTTTTACTGTTCATTCGATTTCTCGCTTTAAACAAAGTACCTTTCACAGAGACTTGAGTGGGTTACTTCCTTTCACCGGACCACTCCGTTACCTAGTATCGCTGATTTCCCAGCAGTTCTTTACATCAAAGTTCATTCACAGGTCTGTCTTTCTTTGTGTCTCATCCACACACGTGCAGCCTTCAATTGTGATATGATGTTGCTACTTCATTCACCTTAACACACACCGGTCTCTCAGGACGCTTGCCAACTCACCGGCTGTGTACGCTTCTTTCTTGTTTGGCGTTTTCCGATTTTCGAGTAAAGGTTAGTACCACCAGCTTCATCATGTCACCCCCCCCCCCCCCACAACTCTGCTGTTCACCCAGGAGGGTTGCTGGCATCTTTGAAACACAATGCAATCTTCACTTGCGGGATCTGGCCTTCTCCACGTGTCTTTTGTGAGGCAACAACCTCCAATAGGGAAGCCTTGGGGTTTTCGGACTGCTGCTCTCATCCTTTGGTCTGTTGCTCTGCTCCAGTAGGTGTGCTTTTGTCCTGGAAGTTCTGCTTGTTCTCGTGTTCCTCCTTGTTCAGAGTGTGCCTTTGTTTTCTGCCTTTTATTCATGTGAGGTGAGCTAATTAGTATCAGGTTTATGCACTTAGGGTTAAGTGCCTGACTTTGCCTGACCCGATTAGCACGACATGGCCAGTACGATGTAATGCAAGTCAGTGTTGTTATTCTCAGTCATCCTCTTCCACGGCTCAGTGTTTGTGTAAAAAAGGGGGGGGGTTCTGATCTCGGAGCATCCTAAAACATAGGATGGGTTCGATGAACAAAATAAGAGTAAATACTGCATCTCGCCATCGGCTATCTCACCCCCACTCCCTGGAGTCCCCTCACTCAGGTGATCCTCCCACACTAGTCCACCCCCAGGGAATGGATGCAAGGGCGATGGCCATGCCCTGGCCACCACAGAGAGAGAGAGATCCCCAGAAACTAGCGGGTGAGAACCCCGCAGGTTTGTTAGTTAGGAAGGAGAAGATTATATTCAGTGGCTGTAAGTCAACGTGCCATATTTCAGTGGCCAAATCAAACACTAGTTATTAGCAGTTACAGAAAAAGTCTTAAAATTCTTGCTAATTAGGTGATTTTCTTTTTATGAGGACATATTTAGTGACTGTCTCAGAGTTAGTTAAGTTGTTTTATATTTCTTGCTGGGCAGGAGGAGAAACTATTCAGTGGCTGTAATGCAGCACAGTGACTTGTCATAGCAAATACTACCTGCTTTATATTTTTTGGCTGCAACTGAGCCTCCAATATGCCATCAAGAATGTTTGGAACATCTTCATACTGCAGAACAGCAGCATCTCACGACCTACACTCTGTACAATACGACTGTGGTTGGGGAATGTCTGGGGCCAAGTTGGGTACCACATCTTTGATGTGCCAAATGCTGCAACGCTATGCACAGGACTGGCATGAACCCACTATAGTCCTCTCACCGCTAGTATCCCATTACCATGCCACTTCCATGATGTACTATCATCACAACATGTTTCTGCTGTTCTGCTATAGTTGTAGTGCATGACTGCAGCAGGGCTGCTGACTAGTTGTAGATCCCATTAGTAATTGTGCTGCTACTGTTACATTCTTGAGACCGGCTTCTGCTGTTTTACAGCCACGGTAATGCGCAGAGGGTCACATTCCAAAGGACACACAGTGGCAGCCCTGGCATTATTTTCAGTTTTCCTTGTGAAACAAGAGCTGAATAAGTGAATATTTATGATCTTCTCTCTTCCATGCTGGTCATTAGAGCACATAGAACTGGTGGAACATAATACATTGGAGTTTTGCCATCCGAAGATTTGATGGCAGTGTCCCAGCAACTTACGTTTGCAGATTGCAACTATGTGGGCTAACATTTTCTCTATTAGTTTAATGCCTGTCTAGACTAGCTTATTTAATGCCAATTAAATTCTTAACTTTTGTCACTCCCTTTCAACTCATTAGACAGTGGTGCACCTAAGCTCTAACTGGGGACCATGATTCCAGCTCTGCAGGCAGTCACTTCACCTAGCCTTTTTCTACCCTCCCTTCTCAATATTCAGTCAGCCACCTACAAGAGAGTAGGGTGGTGCCAGAGCATGTGCCTACTCATGGCATCCACCACTGACATTTCGTTCAGCTCCTGCCCAACTGATGGTCATCTGGCAATACAGGCAGTATGTTCCAGCACTAATTTGCACCATCAATCCCCACTGCTGGAATGTGTGTGGCTGGGTGGGACCAGCACTGCAAAGGTATGTACCCCATACACCAAGCAGGATGATGTATCGGTTTTCTACATATGCTGCTACTATAAGGTATTACCTCTAGGTTAAACTCTGTAGTAACCATGGCATCATTTGAAGGTGTGGTGCAACTGAGAACTCTTAGGAAGGAATATTGGAGACCAGATTCCCACCTATGTTGTGCACATGATAGTATATTATCATGCAGCATGCTGGTTCCGTGGCCGAGTTCAGACCTGCATGATACACTAGATGCAACATCACTACCTGTTGTGGTAGTAGTGTTGATTAAACCTGTTTAAGTGCATTAATACTTCCATATACAATGCTGAGGTAAATTCGAGTGCCCATACAAGCCAATGATGCTCAGCTTCTGGGATTTTATTGCAGAGAGGGGAGGCGTGCTCAGGACTACTGGTCAGAATCTAGGAATGTCCCAAACATCGGCTTGACCGCAAAGGAAGATCAGCTAGCATCATCCGTTCTTTAAGGAGGCTGAACGCAAGTTCAGATATTGGAGAATCAAGTGAGTCTGTTATCGAGGTTGTCAGCGCAGATATTACGTTTGAAGTGATCTAGGAGTACAGCCAGGATGTTGCTGATAGAGGCTCCCAGCCCAGATCCTGTATGATGATAATACGATAGTGTGCACCTGATTATAGACGACAGATGAGACGGAGTACTCTTTGGGGAATTCAAAAATTCTGGTGACGGAGTTCGGAGCCCCAGAGACATGCGACTGTGAACCTTAGCCTCGACCCGTGGATGCTGGGCGAGGCTCCAAGATGTCAGACTGCTCTATGTCGTAGAGACATCCGACATCAGAGCTGGCAGATGGCAGACAAGACCCTGTGTGAGCAGCAGTACTGAGACCGGGCTCCCAACGCATAAAGGCCGGTATGGCATATGGGGGAGAACGACAGTTGGTGCGGTGGGCGGCGGGGACTGGAGGTGTACGTAGCCCTGGGGCGATCACTGAAGAAGTGTCACAGGCCCCACACAGATCAGTGCATTCACCGGGAGGCAATCCTAGAGACAAGCGGTGGGGGACAGGCTACTCGGCCTGCTGCAAGCAAGGAGCCTTGCCCTATTCCCGTGTGGGCTGGATTGGAGCCCATCCGCAGCTGATAATGGGCGGCTACCGACACACTTTCCCTGGATATAAGCCGAGGCTTGATTTGCTACACTACAAGCCTCCTTAACGCTTCTCCACTTATGCTTCCCCATGATATGGGACACGCAGATCAGCCACAAGCTCATTCCATTTACACCCGACCACACGTACACTACACAGTAGCTGGAACTATCCTTAGTTTCTGGAAGTCTCCCTCCACGTTGGGACCCTGCATTAGATAAGTGAGTGCCCGTGCTCTGGCAGATGGAGTGGTGAATACTGAGACGAATCTGTCTGATACAATGGATGCCAAAGAGAAATTGAAAAGCGATGTGGAAAAGCTCAAGGCGATAAATATAATCTTGGAGTACAGAGTTGAAGATGCTGCAGGGAGGTTGCACCACATTAATGTCCGCAAATTAGGTCTGTGGAAGGAGAAGGACGAGACCCGACTGAATACATAGAAAACATGCTGCTTCAGGAAATAGGCACCAGTAAACTATTTCAGGGATTCACATTAGAAAGTGCACATCGCTCACTAACATGGAGGCCTCCACCAGGTGCTCCTCCAAGGCCTATGATAGTGCAGTGCTTAACCACAAGTACAGAGAACGGATCCTCAATTTTTCCATGGAGGAGGCAACATTAAGAGAGGATCTTCCATGTTGACGTTTTATCCTGACTACACGATGCAGGCACGGAAGAAATGCAACATGTTCACTCCCACTAAAGAGAGGATGTGCCAAATAGGACTGAAATACATGCAGATTTAACCAATTAAATTAAAGGTGCTTTATAAAGGGAACGCCCTCTTTTTCAAAAACCTGGAGCAGGTGAATCACTGGCCGGACAGCAATGGAATGGCGGCCTTATGCTCACATTCAGCTAGGGACTTCTAGGCAGCTGCGAAGGGGCTGATCTCTTACAGAGAAGCTGTTGTGAGCACTGCTTCCGTTCAGCAAAGGATATCTCAAATGGCTGACGCTGTCAAACTTGCAGATCCTGAAATAGTGTCTGGACTCTGACAGCTTAGAAGTCCTTTAGACTGCAGATGTTAGCAACTGGTAACCCCCAGCCAACTTTGTGTTCTTATGGGATACCTGCGTTTTGGTTATCCTATTACCTGCAGGTTTTTCTGTTCCATGTTGAATGTAATTGGCAGGTTAGCTTGAATTGCAATTGTAATGGGTTATTTACAATGCTCTCAATACCCAGAGGTTTCTAAGCGTGGACCCGGGGATCAAACCTGTGTTGCTCCGCGTCGTCTTGCTTCCAAGGCGAGTGTGTTGCCCCTGAGCTATCCTCTAAATAGGATAGCTCAGGGGGATACTATACTGTTGTGTGTGTTGGTTTTCTAAGTATTGTGTTTTCTTGGTTTATACAGATTGTCTGAACGTAATGTAATTGTACTGGAGGGTGGAGCAACCTCTGACGGGCCCATGGGTCAGAGTTCACCCTCAAGTACTTTTAAGACACGATAGCTGCACCTTAAGGTGGATGGGGTGCTGGATTCACATACCCCAACACCAATAAATGGAGACAACTGAAGGATTTGGCAAAGAGACTGTAAAGTTCATTAAGTTTTATGTAATGCCATGCTGACACATAGCACAACCAGCGTCGTGGTCAAATACTCGGACTCAACCACCTCTAGGCTCAAAACGGAGCTCCTTCTTATAGCTCTCAGAGGGAGCATCCTGCCCCCACCTACCTACACAGTCTAGGCAAACTCATCGTTAAGCATTAGCTCACCGGGCAATTATTTTTTTATTGAACTAAACCTTCAAAATGAAATACAATCTGCACACAATGTTGCTTTTTCCCCCCGTGCTCTGCCCAATTATGGTTGGTGCAGCTGGAATCTTCAGCTAAATTTACAGACAAGGCCCAATTATATGTCTGGTTTCTGCCCATTCGTCAAATTTCTGAAAGCATGCTATCTTTGACTGTTTCAACTTTGGAACTACCTCATTCTACACACTCTGAATCATTGCTCAATTTCTACCACATTTTCAGTTACATGCATTTTCAGTAAAAGGTATTGTCAGAGCACTTTTCTGTCTGTGTACAGAAAAGCTTATTTATCCATTCTGTGCCTTACCACCTTACCACATCATGATAATGACATTTTCGACCTTATAAACACGACGCCCTTTTGATTACTAGTTTGTACTAACATTATGAATACCATTTTCACATAATTATACAACCAAATGAGTCCATACGAATTTCTCTGCTTAGGTTTAAGTGGGGGGAGGGGGGGCGCCCCCTACTGCATTCAGTTGTTTGTACCCGATTTTCATCTTAGCTCCTCCATTACATTCCCTCGTCCTAAAAGTTGTTTGTAAAAACAATAACTATTAACCACATCCATGTCTACTCTCCTTAATACTTATTTTAAAAACATCTTAACACAATCTTACAATTGGCACATACTACCGTATTGTTATTCTTAAAACAAACGTGTGCGTCATCTTCTTCCATTTAAGCCCCACTTCCTGTAATCATTTGCTTTTAAACTAACGGTATGCCTTAAACAATTCACAGCCATTGTGAGACTCGAGAGGTTTGGTCAAGCTTTGAGGTAACCCATTAGCCCATTGTCTCTTCGTATGCCAGACCTTGTCTGCAACTCCCACCCCAACAATATACAATCATTCCTTGATCTTCTTTTCTGCCCATACAATAAATATTGTTCTCACTGTCTTTCCCTCCTTTTCACACTCTTCCTTTTTCCACATTACTCGTCTTTAGTTTGGCTTTGGTGGCCCGTCTGTGTCCTGTCGCCTTTGTCCTTTCCTTTGAACAGCTTTCACCGTCGATCTCCCAGGTTTCTTTGCTGCTTAGACCAGGAGTCCATTCCTTTTTCTTTTCCTTTTACAAGAAGTTCAATTTTACTAGAGTGCCTCTCTTTCAAAAGGGTTCATTGTCCACTGAGTCCAAAAGAGGGGACATTTCAGCAGGGGGACACAGGGGTTGGGGGGGGAGGGGAGTCTTTTTGCAGACAATTCAGTGTCAGGCTTCACTGGGTTTCTCTACGACCTCCCTCTTTCCACACACGATTCGACGTTAATTTTCCAAGGCATACAGGTCCCTCAACGCATACCTGTAATATAAAACGGAATGAGTTTCTTTTGTAAATTAAATAGGTCTTCTATTTTAACACATTTTCTACCAACCCATTACCTTAACCTCTCTTTTTCGCATTGGCTCTTATACCTTATTCCCTAGGAATTATGAGACACTTCCTCTTATTTGACACCCCTTCCTCCTAGACAAACTACAAAACATTTTCATTTAAATATTGCCTTTTTGTGGGACATTTTCACATTTTCACATTACAAACAAAATACCCCCATTCCTAGCTCTGTGTCAGCCGGCTACAACCAGAATTTGTTTTCAATAATATTTACACGCTGTCCTTCATGGGACACATTTTTTCCCTTCAAGGTGCCACATGCAACCCTAAGGAGACAAAAACACTTAAAGAAAGAAGTCTTCTTCTTTTCTGGTCTTCTAGGCACATCCGTAGTAGATGATGGAAATGTCCTTGGGGATCCTCGTCGTCTGTAGAAAGTCAAAATAGAGACAAAAGTCATTTGGGCACTGGCGAGGGGTCAGGTATTCTTTCCAACTTCAACCCCCTTCCTCCTTTTCTGCTATCAAAAAATACTCTCTGGATCATTTTCCCCTATTAGATGGTGCACATAAACAACTATTTTCCAACCATCCCGCGGGATACTTAGTTTCAGCTTGGTTCTTTGCTCAGTTTGGACATTGAGAAAATGTCTCATTCTTGCTGGTTAGCTGCATATTCTTGCTGGTAAGCTGCACATTCTTCCTCAGCAGCCATTCTTCCTATTCTTTCTTGTTGTTAGTTGGACCATGGTCTATGCTTGTGCTTTGTGTTCATCCTATGGAGATAAAACAGAGGCGTTTCGCTGCACACCGTCCCTATCTAACTTGATCTAGCCTACCCCTGTCTTCCAAGACTATGGCACAAATTCTTACTACGTGCCTCAATTTTTATCATTCCCATTAATGTTTGCCTCTTCTATTGATTGCATACCCCCATCATAACAATCCTTTTGACATTATGAACATGAAAATGATTACTCACCTTCAATTTTACTTCTGTTTTCTGTGGTTGTCTGAAATGGCCATGTCGTCATCTATTTTCTACTCTTTCCATACCTGTTTGTACCTATCTTGAGAAAAACAGCTAACCTTTGAAGACATTGTGTCTCTTACTACCTTTTTCATGTTACTCACCTGGATCCTCTTACCTTTAGTGATGATCAATTGTGTGTCCACACCCTTTTAGCGTGAACTCACCTTCTTTTTCTCCCTATTATTAATGCCATGCAGACAATTTCTTGTGCTTCCACGCAAGAGGTCCATAGCTTTATCTGTAAAATAAATCAAAATCGTTACAGGCAATCAAAAGTTGTTTTTTACTTACCTCACTATATTTTCTTAAAATGGATTGTGTGATTTTCCTTTGTTTAACTGACCCAATTTTTTGTCAGCCATACTCCTTTTCTTGGTTTTCATGGTCTCTGATGCCTTTTATTGCCCAATGCTCCTTTTTGCTGTTGGCCAGGAAACCTCATAAGTGCCATTTGTTTTCCACTTGTTTGCTTTTTTGTCCGTTTTATGCTTTTGAGTTTATCACTTATCCTTTTATTCATTTGCCCAATTGTTCCCTTTCTCAATTTTCTCCTTTATTCATCTGTTATTTAAGATAACCACTCACTTTCATCCTTTCCCGATTTATTTATTTATTCCTGTATCCAACCCTTTGCGCTTCCTCGCCTCTTCTCTGACCCCATCTTCTTCCTTTTCCCTTTATTTCTACGTTCATCTGTCCTTCGAACTTCCTCATCCCTTCTTTCACGTATCTTTTGCTTTTCTTCTAACCCTTGCTGTTTCTATCTGTCTTGTTCATAGGCTGCTCTCTGGTTTGCGATCAAGCTGCTTTTCTTGCTCTTCGCGATATATCTGTTCTCGCCTTATCCTATCTTTCCTTCTTATCCTTCCGTCCCTTAACTCCTTCTCTTTCTTCTTTCTCTGTGCCTCATCTAACTTCTGTCTCGGTCACACATTATCATTTCCTTTACCATCGAGTTTCAACAATATCTGTCCTCCCATCCATTCGTCCTTTGCGAATGCTATTTCACCAGTTCTGTCTTCACTTCCTTTTAACTTCTTTCCCTCTCTCTCCTTATCGAGAGAGGAACTTGTATGTGCTTGATCCCTTCCTTCATCATCGCATCATCGCGTCTCCCCTTGCCCCTTGGGGCTAGGGATGTGAGATTCTTGTCCTTATCCTTTCGTTGATTTTTGTTACTACTGTATGTAGGCGACTCATAAGCGGGGTTGCTATACCCTGTGGCTGCTTTACCTCTCTTAATGAGTAGAGTCCTTCAGGCTTACTTCCCTCGGTTCCTGTTTCAGGCGGGGCAGGTGTCACGGTAGGTGTCTCACCCCCTCAGTGCATCTATTTAGTATCCAAGCTACTGGAGGCTCTTCCTCCTTTCCATGTTCTTATATTTTTCACAATTTGAGAACAGCACAGTGTTTTCTAATTTTTGCTAGTATATGTGGCATGCAAGTAAGTTGCCACGTGTTGTAAGACGGCTTTAGATAAAGACCCATGTTGTGGCCACGGCATAAACATCTTGTGGGCGGTACCTTTAACCTACTTGGTGCTATGTTTCTTAAGCTTGGGTGCATGTTTAGGCAGTTGCTTACGTAAGTGGGCAAGTGGGGTAATCTCCTCCATGTTTGAACTCTGTTTCCAACAATACTTTCATGCAATTTCACCACTCCCAACAATATGAGTGAGCACCAAATACCGCAAGCTCCAATCCAATCTTTCCCGCCAAAATTTTACATCATCAATTTTTACTCAAGTACATCAATTCATGTGCGATTCCCTCTTAATTATGGAATCGCGCAAAACCCAAACTTTGTTTCAATCAATCAATGATACACAATTCTTTACATGTGACATACAACAAAACACATACAATAGACACTTGACAGACTAGACAGACACCAGCTGGATACATAGATCTCTGCCTTCTAATCAATACCCGACATGGAGTTTAAACAAACTCCTTTTATGATGTCTTTAATCGTCATAGTAGCCTAATTTTTCCCTATTATGTGGGACTATGAGTTCACGTTTCTTCTGACTGCTATATTAAAGCGCAGGAACAAGGCAAATCCTCTTACTTTTTTATCTCAGGTGTCCTTCCTGGTATCCTATTTTCTCTAGAGTGCCCCTCCCGGTAACCACTGTTTTCTCTCGGGTGTCCTCCCGGTAACCACTGTTTTCTCTCGGGTGTCCTCCTGGTAACCACTATTTTCTCTCGGGTGTCCTCCTGGTAACCACTATTTTCTCTCGGGTGTCCTCCCGGTAACCACTATTTTTCTCTCAGGTATCCTCCGGGTAACCACTGTTATTTTCTCTCGGGTGTCCTCCTGGTATCCTTTCACTTGAACCACTACTGTCTTTCACGATCCTCATTTCATTCTGCTTGTTTCTTAATCATTTGCCATATTTCCCTATGTTATGGCTGCCTTTACTTTATTTTTTTTCGTTATTCCTTCACCAGGTCAGACAGCTAGCTATATTTTACCATGCCGCCACAATAATAAAATCTTTCACTTTTCACCCAACCAATCTCATTGGCCTTCTGCCGCTTTCATGCCTTCGAAATAGTGCTGGTGTCTAACTAGGGCATGTCCTATGTAAAACATGCTTTCCTTGGTAACAAACACTAACATCATGTTTTCATGTTTTGTCATTCAAACTTTTCTTCATCCATCCAAATCCCATAATACCTGAATCACAACTGATCATCTCAAATCACGAAGGGTTTTCCCGAATTATTAAAAAATGTTCTCCACTCTGGCCGACATGGCCTCAAAAATTATAAAATACCACCCCTGGTATGACTCCATTCAAACTGTCCTACCACTCACGGTGGAGCTCCTGGAAAAAGGCTTTTAGGAGCACCCCAAAAAAAACCTTCTCTATATTTGTGCTATCCTCGAAATTCCCCCAAAGCAGGTCACAGATGACCCAGTAACCTCCTTCAGTTTCAGGGGGCATTCCAAGTCAAAATAATAGAAAACATGAATGGCAATGGACCATTCAGCTACAGGGCAATGCCTGCTCCTGCCCGCACGTTCATTTTAAAACCCCATGTAAAATCACTTGCTTCTCATCTCATGAAGTTCATCAATACCTCTTTTAATTCTAACACTATTTCTGTAGCTGTAAAATAACCCTTGTTCATGTCATGCCAGGTTACATGCTACACTCTGTTTTGTTGCACTTATCGTTTGAGTGCAATTGCAGGGACGTCATTTGGGGTTGCAGCTGCAACCCTTGAGGTATCTCTTGTTGCCCCGCAGTCTCCCTTGCTACCCTAAAATAATAAAATGTTTAAAAACTCTTTTCTACAGTGATGCCATCAGAGGTCAAGGGTCATGTGATGTCACTTCCGCTACCTCTATCATTTTGGTGAAATGACGTTCCTGTGCCATTGCTTCCTTTTCACTACCACATATGCTAATGCTATCGGCCCTTTCCTTTCCCCGCCATACTTACAAAACCTGCTCATTCATTTCCAGTGTCATTATCAGTGTTAAATTGTATTACTACACTGCCATCCTTGCAGGCATCTTCCAAAATCCTCACAGGCTCTAAAAGTGTGGAGTGCTGCTATGTGCAACTCTCAGTATTCTTTGAAAGAATACACATGACTTCACGCCAGACAAGCTGCTCACTGGCTACCCGTGGAGGAAAGGCTAATTTTAAAATCACGAATGTATGTCTCACACAGCACCAGTATATTTAACTGATGCTGTTACTAGGGTCAGTTCCGCCTGACCCAAGCAAAGTCATCTTGTCACTCAACTACAAGTCCCATTAACCAAAGGAGCTAATGCCACAGGGCTAAGCTCCCCCCTCTTGTCCCTAAACCATGGAATGCTTTCTCTAGCGAGCTTAGCGCAGAACCATCCCTCCTCATTTTTCACAAAACCCTCAACCCTACCTTGGTTACCTACCCTTAACAGTTCCCCTTGTGGTGTCTATACTGATCCCCCTGTTGCTAAATTAACCTCTATGCTGTGTTTTACTCAATCTCTACTCTATCCCGTGCGAGCTAAGCATGAAGCTCATTCATTGTAAATATATATTTGTTTGTCCTATAACTACAGGCGAAGCCTTGCCATGCAACCTCTTGTGTATGCCAATTCATTGTAATCTGCAAACCCCTTCTTTGTAATAGCACCACGATGTCTAGGGGCGTCTGTGTGCACCGTGAATTCTAATACATGAATAAGTAAAAGTTTTTTTTTTTCAAGCATTCAACCCTTTCCTTTCTTACTGAGAATCGCTCATTTCTTGCCAGACTACAGTAGGCACCAGAGACTTTTTTTTTTATGGGATGGCAACCAGGGCTCCTGCCCAGAGCCCCATCAAGGCTGCCTGATCTAAAGTAAGATTCCATTGTTCACCAGGCTTAAATGGCACACGCCAGGAGATTTTATTGCATGCTGCTGAGGCTCTAAACCTATTGCCTGTCTGTTTTGACAAGTACATTCTGCCTTGATTAATTAATCATGTCGTGCTTTCTATTTTCACTGTGGAATACATAGTTTGTGTAGCACAATTTTGTAGCATTATTTCCTTCCTATGGGAAAGTTGCTGATCACGTGCAATAGCCAAAGTTGAAATCCATATTCATCCATGCTGGTTCAGAAGTTAGCTCAGTATGTTCAGCACTCATTGCAGAGATATGTGTTCATATGAAAGATTAGAAGGGCACATTCCAGTAAGGCTGACTAAACCGTCCCTCAGTGTGAAGTTGATAAACATACCTGCATATTTACTTGGTTTTGCAGCACAAGAGGTGCAATTAACAGCACTGTTCCTGCACCAGATGGGGGTTGAAATTAGTTTGTTCAGATGGGGCATTCTTAGAACCTAAGCAATCCCTTCCAAAGATGTGCATAAACTATTAGTCCAAGAGGTAAATAAGTATGCAAATTCAAGACTGTGCAGCTAAAGTGTTCATGCTTGTATCTTGGCTTTGCCAGCAGACGATACAGTGATACTGGTCAAATCATATAGGATCCCTTGCATTACTGTCCTGCCTTCTGTGAGGTTTACCTCTTTGCATACTGGTACTTATCTTGCTAATGGAGAAAATGATGCTAGAATCATTCCCACGTTGTGTAACATCTTTCTGTAACATTTCGGTTTTTAAAATAACCAGGTTTAGAAATGTGATTTGCGTACTTTGCAAGTTAGTTTTATGAAATCAGATTGTTTTAGTACATGTTAAGAGCTGGAAGAAAAAGTGTTCAAATGAAGGAATTGCAATATTGGCCCAAATCCCAGCTTCACCCCTTAAATACTGTGATCCTGGGCATCTCATTTAATCTTTTGTTGAATTGCCAGTCCTTAAACCTTTCAAAACCGTCAGCCCTTCAGGGTGATTTTCTTCGCAGGGTATGTTCTTCATAAAAGCATCGCTCATAGTTTCACTGGCTATAGGGTTGCTCCACTATGATAGTGAGCATTGATATACTGCACACCAAAGGCACTCGTTCCCTTGATCTCTAACGGCAACACTATTTGAAAACCATGTCCCACTCCTACTCTCAGTTTGTCTGGGTAGAGACGCCTTCCTGACAGCTTCTAATCTGCATTCACTATCTATGCTATGTGCAGCTTTCTCAATCCTTACGGTCTACTCTATCCATGCTTGAGCACTTTTGCCTTCTCTGAGGCAGCTAATGTGAGTTCTCCGCTTATTCTGGGTTACATGCATCTTTTCACATACAGTCCTACATTAATACTGCAGGCTGCATACCTTCCCGGATGCGATAATAAGTATCTTGTTTCTATACTAGAAGAGAAGTAACCTCTTTGTAGATTTCTAATGATGGCCTTCAAATGCTACTTGTTTATTATTCTGATTAGGGCAGGAATGGAGAGGATTGGGGACTCAAAGGGTGTAAGCATGCTTATCTTGAATGCTGCAAGGCAGCATAAGTATGTATCACAGAGAATAAAGCCTCTAGGCAATACTGAATATTCCCATACAGATGCCTCTCATAAGACAGGAAAAAAGCGCATAGGTTATCAGTGAAATAATGCATTTCTTTGTTAAACTCACTGGCAGCACGCAAAAGATGTCTTTTTTTCTGCGCTCTTTCATCCTTATCAGAATGAATCACTCTTGTTGGTCCTTCCGACCAATATATACATTTGCCTATCTTTAAAACTCCACAACTGTGGGCCCTGGCTTTAGTCATCCGGCTCCTAAAGCTGGAATGCCCGCCCACCAGTACTAAAATGACAAATCTTGCATTGCTTTCCTCAACAGGCTGAAAGCATTAATATGCAATCAAGCCCCTTCCTAATCTCATGATAAATGGCTAGGCTGGTTGCAACAATGCCGTATACATATGTAACATGTCAATACAAACAATTTTTCTAAACTCACGTGCCAATTAACGTTTTAGGCACATCCGGACAATCTCTGGGGCCGTCCTACCGTGAAACACATTCATTTTGCATGTAATGCACCTTACTTTAAAAAAAAAAAATGCAATATATAAGACACATTCACTCGAGCATTTTCCTGATCACTGAACTAGCCTAACACTTTGTAGAAATCAGGACAGTAGGCGATGTGGAGTTTTGTAGACCTTTATTACACTCTGGTTAAATGTAATGTCTTAACCACGGTAGTTGAACTCCAGGATTGACCCCACAGTTACTTCACTGTGAGTAAAAGGCACCAGGAGTTCCTCTTCTCTTGTAGTGTCTCCTACTTTCCCGGACCCGGATAGGCCCACCAGTTGCTCTCACTCTCCTCCTCCCTGCAAAAAGCAACCAAAATGCCATTAGGCCAGTCCCTTTTATACCTGGTGCTTGGAGGGAAAAAGGGCCAATCAGGGACAACTGCCCTCCCCCCCTTTCCGATTGGTGGGGACTCTAGGCACCCACCCTCTATAAATAGAGCTGCCTCCTCCTCTCCTCCTCCTCCCTTACTCTGGCTGCCTGGTTCCGGCTCCCCCTCCCCTTTGTCAGCCACGCCCTCTCCTTTGGCCCCGCCCCCTCCCCATGGCGTCTCCCCTGAGGCATGCCTCCCGGAGGCCCGTCCTGCTCGAGGCCCCCGGTTGCTGTTAGGGGTCTGCCCTGCTTGAGGTAAGGAGGGGGCTCTACTCTGTTCCCCTTGTTGTGCTCCTGCCCAGCTGTCTGGCGCACCTCCGACGCCGAGCGGTTGGCACAAGCCGGGCTCTCCAATTCCCGAGCCTCGCCGCCGCTTGCCGCCGGAGGCCGCCGAGGCCTGTCGTGTTCGCGGGTCTCCCAGCCGCAGCGCCAGTGTACCAGGTCCTCGTGGACACACGCGGCGCTGCGGCTGTGGGGACCCGCGGTGCCGCGGCCGCCACGCCGGCACTGTCGCGGGCCGCCGACAAGGCTCTCCCTTCAACAGGGACGCCTCCCCGGCGGCCGCCCCCAGCGTTGCACACGCCCGCGGCATAGCGGGCTCCTCTAGCCGTGCGTCCCGCTCCTCCCCGTCTACCCCGTCCACCCTCACCTCCTCACATACCCCCACCACGGATCCAGGCCGGTCGGGCCGGATCGAACTCCTGGATAAGCAATCCGCCACCAGCTGGAAGCTGGCAGGTCTATGTAAGGTAACGAAGTCGAAGGGCTGGAGGGACAGGAACCATCGCAGAACTCGTTGGTTGGAGTCCTTGTGTCTCGCCAACCACTGCAGTGGTGCATGGTCGGTATATAACATAAACTTCCTCCCCAGTAGGTAGTATCGCAAAGAGTCCACCGCCCATTTAATGGCGAGACATTCCTTTTCAATAGTGGAATATGCTAACTCATGTGGAAGGAGCTTCCGACTCACAAAACAGATCGGTCTTAGGAACCCGACTACCTCCTGCGTCAGGACCGCCCCCAACCCCATGCCAGAGGCATCCGTCTGCAGGAAGAAGTGCTTCCGGAAGTCCGGGCATACCAACACCGGGTGGGACGATATACTGCGCTTCAACCCTTCGACGGCCAGTATGGCTGCGTGATTGGTTGACAGGTCCGGGGAACCCCCGATTTTCAATGCCTCGGTCAGTGGCGTAGCCAGGGAAGAAAAACCAGGAATAAAGCGCCTATAGTACCCTATAAACCCCAAGAAGGCCCTGATTTGTTTTCTGTTAGTTGGTACTGGGATCCCCTGAATAGCCTCGATTTTGGACACCTGTGGCCGAATCACGCCGCCACCGACTATATGTCCGAGGTACTTAGTTTCCTGGGTCCCTAGTACCGATTTCGCTGGGTTGATGTGGAGTCCGGCCCGGGTCAGGGTGCCGACCACCTCGCGCAGATGGGTCAGGTGGTCATTCCATGATGCGCTGTATATCACGATGTCGTCCAGGTAGGCTGCAGCGTACTGGTCGTGGGGCTGTAGGAGGACGTCCATCAGCCTCTGAAAGGTGGCCGGAGCCCCATGCAACCCGAATGGTAGTACTTTATACTGAAAGAGCCCCTGGGGTGTAGCAAATGCGGTTTTGTCTTTGTCAGCTTCCCGTAGGGGGATCTGCCAGTATCCCTTGGTGAGGTCCAAGGTACTGAGGTACCGGGCAGCACCCAGCCTTTCCAGTAGTTCATCCATCCTGGCCATGGGATAGGCTTCGTAGTGGGATATCATGTTGAGCTGCCTAAAGTCCATACAAAATCGTACAGCCCCGTCTGGCTTTGGTACGAGTACGATCGGAGAACACCACGCACTGGTTGATGGTTCAATAATATCCAACCTAATCATTTCTTCGATCTCCTTCTTAATGATCAACCTTCGGGCCTCTGGGATCCTGTAGGGTCTCAGCCGGACTGTCTGTCCGTTTAGGGTTTCGATACGATGCTCCATTAGGCCGGTCCTTCCAGGTAAATGGGAAAAGGTGTTGCTATGTGGTTTGACGGTCTCCAGGATCTCGTTCTTCATGTGTTCAGTGAGTGTTTCACCCCATTGTACCGCATCCAATTGGCCGGTTGCGTGGATCAACCCCGTATCCTGGGTGGCTAGAATATCGACCGGGGCAGGCTCAGTCCATTTCTTCAGCAGGTTTATGTGGTAGACCTTATGTGATGGGCTCCGGTCAGGTTGGTGTATCCGGTAATTCACTGGCCCCACCACGTCCTTCACTACATAAGGACCTCTCCACCGAGCCAACATTTTGTTCGTACTGGTGGGTAGTAACACCAGTACCTTATCCCCTGTTTCTAGTTTTCTTAGGCAACAGCCCTTGTTGTATGTCTTCTCCTGACGGTCTTGGGCTATACTTAGATGGGATTCTGCTAGTCCCCTCAAAGTAGACAGATGGTTCTTAAGGTCCTCAGCGTACTCGGTGAGAGACGTTTCCTTAGTGTTTTCCCAGTCCTCCTTAACCAGATCTAGGATTGTTCTGGGGTGTCTTCCAAACAGCAGCTCGAATGGGGAGAATCCTGTCGAGGACTGGGGGGGTGTCCCTTAATACCATCAGGATCAGGGGTATGACTCTGTCCCAGTCCTTCCCCTCCGGACCTGTTACCCTTTTCATCATTTTCTTTATCGTTTGGTTGTACCGCTCCACCAACCCATCCGTTTGGGGGTGGTAGACTGAGGTACGCAGCCGTCTGATTTGTAGTCTTTCACAGACTTGTCGCATAACCGCCGACATGAAGTTTGTACCCTGATCGGTGAGGATTTCGGTGGGTAGGCCTACCCGTGCGAAGTAGGGGATGAGTCTGTCACATATTTGGTTAGCCGACGTCCCCTTTAGGGGAAAGGCCTCGGGGTACCGGGTGGCATAATCCACAATGACTAGCAGGTATCGATATCCACGACTGACTGGCTCGAGCGGGCCTACCAGATCTATACCTATCCTTTGAAAGGGTATGGTGATCAAGGGCATCCGCTGAAGAGGCGCCTTGGCTGGCTTTTCCCCACTCGTCAACTGACAGATTTTGCATTCCTTACAGAATTTCGCCACCTCCCCATAGACCCCTGGCCAGTAGAAACATTTTAGAATGTTTTGCTGTGTCTTTAGGGAGGCCATGTGGCCGCCACACGGGTGGTTATGTGCCAACTGGAGGACGATGCCCCTGTGCGTTTTGGGCAGGAGTAGCTGTTCCCTCCGTGCTCCTCCCTCCTCTTGGTAGACCCGATAGAGCAGGCCCTGTCTAGATGTAAAACCAGCTCCCTTGGTCAGGTCGGGGTCCCCATTTGTGATGGCCCTTTCGCGGGCCAATGTTAAGGTAGGGTCCGTCAAGGTCTCTCCCCGGATGGAATCCTCATGGTCCTCCGGGTTCCAGGCTATCCGTTGGGTGGCATACATGGATGGGCATTGAGCAAGGCGAGCTTCCCTTCTTTTTCTGGCGGGTTTCTCTCGTCCCTGGGTGTTCGGGGGGATGGGCTCCCTGGCAAAGGGTGCTTCTTCCCACCATCCCTGGTCTAGGGCTTTGATAGTCTGGTGGAAGTGGGGCAGATCGGTCCCAATCACCACTGGGGCGGGTAAGGAGGGGAGGACGGCAGCTCTCATCTCTGCAATGTTAGGGCCCACCTCTACTGTTATGGATTTCATGTACATCAAATTGGGATACTAACATTGGTGAGATAAGGAGAATCACTTACGGTTGGTAGCACCGCTGTCTGCCTGCTTCCACTGTCGAGTAGGGCCCTGGCTTGGTTCCCGTCTACCCGGACGTCCATCTCGTAGAGACCTTGGCATCGTGGTCCTTGCTCGGTGCGCATTAATCCGATCTCCATCGGCTCAGTGCCTCTCTTCCGGGGACAGAACCGGGCTATATGGCCCCACTCACCACAGTCATAACATTGCGGTTGCCGGTACCCCGTGGACAACGGGGTGAACCGTGGGTCGGGTCCGCTCCTCTTCTCCTCGGATCCAGAAGGGCGTCCTTCCATTGCTCTCCATTTGGGAGGCCCTACTCGCAGGCTCTTGGTTGTGAGGGGTTCCAAAGGTGGTATCGGGTTGCGAAGGGGAGATCCGACTCCAAAAGGTTTACCCGTTCCCCCTGCCTTTTGGTAGGCCGACGCGATGTCCACAGCCTCAGATAAGGTGGGCCTGTGATGTTGTCGGACCCATCTTTGCATCGGAGGCGGTAGGGCCTCAATGAATTGCTCGAGGGTGACCTTTTCTAAGACTTCTGGGAGGCCTGTTCCCGGTACTTGTAACCACTTCTCGGTGAGGTCCTTAACCCGGTAGAAGAGTTGTCGTGGGTTCTCCCCTGGTCTGAGTTTAGTGTCGCGCAGCCTCATTCTGTAGGCCTCTTCATCAAGTCCCAACCGGTCCAATACAGCCTTTTTGATTTCAGCGTAAGGCGTGGTTCCGTTTGGGTTAACGGCCTGGTAGGCACCTTGCATGATGCCAGACAAAAGGGGAGCAGCATACTGGCCCCAGCGGTCCACCGGCCACTGAGCGTTTCGGGCGATCCTCTCGAATGTGGTAAAAAAGAAAGCCGAGTCTTCGCCTTCCTTGAACTTCTGCAACACTGCGGAAGGGACCATGGGCTGGTTTCGGGTGCCGGTGACAGCATCCGTCAGGTGTTTTATCGTCTCTTGATGTTGGTCCTGAGAGGTGGACTGCAGGTTACCCTGCAATTGTATTGCCTGCTGAAAGGCTTGGCGATCAGCGGCCGCCTGCTGGGCCTGAAGTTGGAAGAGCTGCTGTAACTGTTGTTGCCCCTCGGACAGTGTCTGTATTATTTTCTCCATTGCGTTCTCTTGATCCTGCCGACTACGCCAGTTGTAGAAATCAGGACAGTAGCCGATGTGGAGTTTTGTAGACCTTTATTACACTCTGGTTAAATGTAATGTCTTAACCACGGTAGTTGAACTCCAGGATTGACCCCACAGTTACTTCACTGTGAGTAAAAGGCACCAGGAGTTCCTCTTCTCTTGTAGTGTCTCCTACTTTCCCGGACCCGGATAGGCCCACCAGTTGCTCTCACTCTCCTCTCCTTCTCCCTGCAAAAAGCAACCAAAATGCCATTAGGCCAGTCCCTTTTATACCTGGTGCTTGGAGGGGAAAAAGGGCCAATCAGGGACAACTACCCTCCCCCCCTTTCCGATTGGTGGGGACTCTAGGCACCCACCCTCTATAAATAGAGCTGCCTCCTCCTCTCCTCCTCCTCCCTTACTCTGGCTGCCTGGTTCCGGCTCCCCCTCCCCTTTGTCAGCCACGCCCTCTCCTTTGGCCCCGTCCCCTCCCCATGGCGTCTCCCCTGAGGCATGCCTCCTGGAGGCCCGTCCTGCTCGAGGCCCCCGGTTGCTGTTAGGGGTCTGCCCTGCTTGAGGTAAGGAGGGGGCTCTACTCTGTTCCCCTTGTTGTGCTCCTGCCCAGCTGTCTGGCGCACCTCCGACGCCGAGCGGTCGGCACAAGCCGGGCTCTCCAATTCCCGAGCCTCGCCGCCGCCCGCCGCCGGAGGCCGCCGAGGCCTGTCGTGTTCGCGGGTCTCCCAGCCGCAGCGCCAGTGTACCAGGTCCTCGTGGACACACGCGGCGCTGCGGCTGCGGGGACCCGCGGCCGCCACGCTGGCACTGTCGCGGGCCGCCGACAAGGCTCTCCCTTCAACAGGGACGCCTCCCCGGCGGCCGCCCCCAGCGTCGCACACGCCCGCGGCATAGCGGGCTCCTCTAGCCGTGCGTCCCGCTCCTCCCCGTCTACCCCGTCCACCCTCACCTCCTCACACACTTACATCGGTTGTTAGCGTGTCTCCTTGCCACATAGGAATAATGTATGTATTGACAACCACGAGTCATAATGAAAATATAATGACCCAACCAGATCTGAGCCCTGCGTTTACCAGCCTTCCCACTGCAATATCTAGCTGCTGCCCTCATTAATAAATATCCCCATACCGTTGGGTTATTACATGGTTAAACTGCAACTACACTTGTGAAGTTTTCTAAATTCCATAATTTGCAACAATGCTCAGAATGATTTTTTGCATTCTGCAATCGTTTTTTTTCACCTTGTTTCTACATGAAAAAAAAAAAGAACAAGTTACTTTCTTACCTGGTAACGTTCTTTCGATGGGATGGTCCGACGACGTATTCCATATCTATGACATGTAATCACCACAGCTGTGCTGCTTCGGAAACTTTTTCGGCGTCTGCGTCCTGCGTCGATGACGTTGATACGCCGTCGTCGAGGACCTCCTCCGACGTCCGACGTCATCCGATGTGATAAGTAGGACGCACGACGCCCATAGCCTCAGTTGTAGTTTTTTCCCCCCAGAACGTGTGACATAAGTCAACTGCCGGTCAGACACAAAGCCTTGCGGAATGTAAGCTGCAATTGCAAAAGAAATTCTGCAGCGGGGAAGGCCGGGCGGGAGCGATATGGAATACGTCGTCGGACCATCCCATCGAAAGAACGTTACCAGGTAAGAAAGTAACTTGTTCTTCGAGGGGATTGGGTCCTCCGACGTATTCCATATCTATGACAGACTCCCAAAGCAGTACCAAAGCAAGGAGGAGGGAAAGAATTTAGAATAGCCAATCAAATAGCAGAGCAAAGGACCGCCTTGCCAAAGGCCAGATCCTGTGCCCGGATGGAATCAAGGGAATAGCGACGTACAAATGTATGTACTGAAGCCCAGGTGGCTGCATCACAGATGTTGCGAATAGGAACACCCCTCTGCAGGGCAGTAGACGCAGCCATACCCCTGGTAGAATGGGCCCGCGAGCCAGCCGGTGGGTCCTTACCCGCCAAACGGTAGCACTCCGAGATGGCCAAAACAATCCAGCGAGACAAAGTCTGTTTCGTCACAGCTTGCCCCAAACGCTTTCCAGCGTAACCAATAAAGAGTTGATCATCCACTCTGACCCGGGACATGCGTGAAACATAAAAGCTCAAAGCTCTCCTAGGATCAAGCCTATGGAGCCTCTCCTCTTCCTTACCAGGATGCGGAGGAGGATAGAATGCCGGAAGAACAACCTTCTGGGCCAAATGAAATTCCGTCACTACCTTCGGAAGAAAAGAAGGACGAACTCTAAGGACAACCCTGTCCTTGTGAAATACAGTGAAGGGAGGCTTAACTGAAAGTGCCTGTAACTCACTCACTCTGCGAGCGGATGTAACCGCAACTAAAAACACAGTTTTCAGAGTAAACAGCCTCAAAGGGCAAGAATGCAAAGGCTCAAACGGAGCACCCATAAGAAACTTAAGAACCAAGTTTAAATCCCAACCGGGCACCAGGAAAGGTGACGGAGGGAACACATTAGTGAGCCCTTACAGGAACTGTGAAATCAAAGGGATTTTAAAGTAAGAACACTCCTCAGACGAGCGCTTAAAGATGGACAGCGCCGCCAGGTAACCCTTAACGGTACCCACTTGCAAGCCCCTGTGGGCCAAAGAAAGCAAAAAGGACAGAACCATGGGGATGTCACATGCAAAAGGAACCACATACTGAACTCTGCACCAGTCGCAGAACTTACGCCAACGGCAACGGTACAGAGACTTTGTTGCCGGCCTTCGGGCCGAAAGCAACACCTCCATCACGTCCTCAGGGAGGTCCCAATCCTTATACCTCAACCCTTCAGAAGCCAAGCGTGAAGGTTGAGGGATCTGACCTCTGGATGGAGAACCAGACCCCCCTCCCGTGAGAGCAGATCGTCTCGGTAGGGAAGACGACGTGGAGGGCAGATGGATAAGTCGAGAAGGTCCGGGTACCACATCCTCCGAGCCCACGCCGGGGCAATGAGGATCATCCGGGAACCGAACTTCCGTAACCTCCGCAGCACTTGCGGGATGACGGGGACTGGAGGAAACGCGTACAGCAGCGGGAATGACCACTCCACCACAAACGCGTCTCCTAAGGCTCCTTCTGGAGGAAATTCCCGCGAGCAAAACCTTTCGCACTTCCGGTTGACACTGGAGGCGAAGAGGTCCACGTGAGGGGTCCCCCAAAGGGCGAAGATCTCCAGGAGAATCTCCTGAGCCAACTCCCACTCGTGAGAGATTGCGCACTGCCTGCTCAGAGCGTCCGCCGTCACGTTTTCGGCACCGGCCAGATGAACTGCCGAGATCGAAACTTCCTGCTGGATGGCCCAGAACTCGAGCTGCATCGCCTCTCTGCACAGAGGAAGTGACCCTGCCCCCCCCTTTTTGTTGAGGTAGTGCATGGCCACTGTGATGTCCGTCAGGATCAGGACAGTCTTCCCTCGCACAGACGGCAGAAAAGCCATCAGGGCTAGCCTGACGGCCCTCAGCTCCAACAGATTGATATGGAGTCTGGACTCCGACGGAGACCAACGACCGCTGACTGTCAGCCCGTTGGCATGAGCTCCCCATCCCGTGAGGGATGCATCCGTCACAACCGTCACCTCCGGCCAGGGAAGCCAAAACGGAGCCCCCTTCATCAAGTTGCCTTCGATGGCCCACCACAGAAGGTCCCGGGCGACCGAGGACGGCACCTGAACCGAGTCCGACATCCTGCCGGAGGACTGCGACCATTGCGTCTTGAGTGCCCACTGCAAAGATCTCATCCGCAGGCGAGCCTCTGGCACCAGAAGAATGCAGGATGCCATGAGGCCGAGCAACCTCAAGAACTCGAACGCTGGGAGCGTCTGGGCATGCTGAAACTTGTGCACCATCTGCTGAATGTGAAGAGCCCTCACCTGGGGAGGAAAACACTGCCCCAGGGAAGTGTCGAGCACTGCTCCGATGTACTGGAGCCGCTGTGTTGGTGTCAAATGGGACTTCCTTAAATTGAGGGAGAAGCCCAGCCTGTGAAGGGAGCGACAGGCGATCGAT
Organism: Ambystoma mexicanum; assembly: GCF_040938575.1. Taxonomy (NCBI): domain Eukaryota; kingdom Metazoa; phylum Chordata; class Amphibia; order Caudata; family Ambystomatidae; genus Ambystoma; species Ambystoma mexicanum. The sequence goes on from NC_090923.1 coordinate 921,587,492, forward strand.
AGATGATCCAGGACTTGCTCGGGAGAGCTCCCCCTGATCAACCAATCGTCCAGGTAGGGGTAGACGCGAATCCCCCCTTGCCCGAGATGCGCTGCCACCACCACCATGAGCTTGGTGAAAACCCTCGGGGCGGAGGCCAATCCGAACGGCAGGACCCGAAACTGAAAGAGCGAGTCGCCAACCGCGAACCTCAGGTACTTCTTGTGCTTGGGATGGATCGGCACATGGAAGTAAGCATCCTTGAGGTCGAGTGACACCAACCAGTCCTGAAGCTGAAGGGCCTGGAGGACTTGAGAGAGAGTAACCATCTTGAACATGTCCTTCCTGAGGAGTTTGTTCAAACCGCGCAAGTCCATGATGGGTCTCAATCCCCCGTCTTTCTTCGAAACCAAAAAATAAGGGGAATACCATCCCTTGTACCTCTCCGCCACAGGCACCAGTTCTATGGCGCCTTTCTCCAGCAGGGCTTGAATTTCCTGCGCAAGGAGCGGATCCGGACTCTGCAAAGAGAGGTTCCCCGGTGGATTGTCGCGAGGCCTGTGCCGAAAAGGAAGACAGTAGCCGTGGGTAATGATCTCCAGAACCCACACATCTGAAGTAATGGCTTGCCACTCTACAAGATGCTGCGCCAGCCTACCCCCAACCGGCGAACCATGGGACATGGCCTCACGACTGAGTGGGAGCGGCTGCGGCGTTACCTGAGGGCAAAGAGGCAACTGCCCGAGCGGCCTTGGCACCACGGGCACCCTGTCGTCCACCTCTGGTACCCCTGCGTTGGCCTCTTTGACTGCCAGCTCCTCTCGCTTTACTGAAGGATGAGTAATAGCGAAAGGAACCACCCCTCCACTGCCGTCCCCTAGGACGAAAAGGCGGAGGTTGGCGAACTGCAGCGCCCAACGACTTCGCTGCAGCTTTTGAGGTCTGCAACCTCTCAAGGCTCTCGTCAGCCTTGCTGCCAAAAAGGTGTTCACCATCAAAGGGCATGTTGAGGAGCCGGGACTGCACATCAGGAGCAAACCCCGACTTCCGCAACCACGCAAACCTGCGTATCACGGTGCTCACCGCCATGGACCTACTGACGCATTCAGCCAAGTCCAGACCCGACTGAACGGACTCACACATGGCATCCTTACCATCCTGGACCATAGAAAGGAAACCATCCCGTTCATCCCCTTCGGGAATACGTTCAGCCGCTAACGCAACACAGTTCCACAGAGTGTGCGTGAAACGAGACAAGGCACAAATGGAGTTGGCCGCCTGAAGCGCCATACCACCAGAAGAAAACACTTTCTTCGCCCAGCCATCAAAACGTTTGTCGTCCCTATCAGGAGGGATGGTAGGGTACGACGCCTGCTTTGCCGGGGCCGTGGCCGCCTGCACCACCAAACTTTCCGGAGTGGGGTGCCTGGTCAAGTAGCAGGGGTCGCTACTGGCTGGACGGTATTTACGCGACAAGGATCTGCCCACCGCCGGGAGACTCTCCGGAGCAGTCCAAGCCGCCGCCACCCTTCTCTGTAAAGCCATATGGAACGGCAGTACCGGGTCAGTTGGGGGACCAACATCAAGGATGTCCGTCAGATCATCCTGCACAAACTCCCCTGAGGGAGCAGACCATCCCAGATACTCAGACACCCTAGCCATAAGGCGCCGGTACGAGGAATCGGCATGGGAGCCAGGCTCAGGCCTACAAAATTCCACCTCCGGAGAGGTGTCCAGTCCACTGGCATCATGCAGTGACTGCCTCAAATCGTCAAACTGACTAAGGCCCGAGACAATTTCATCTGGCACCAGACTAGGAACCAGGCCATCAGAATCCTCATCCGCCTCCGAAATATATTCCAGGTGGCGAAAAGGCACCCGAGAGTGCCTGCTCTTAACCAGAGCCTTCCTAGGGGGCACACCCGTGACACGGGGCACCTCCGACACGAAAGGCGTCGATGGCGTCGAGCGAATCGGCGCCGACGCCGAGAAAACCGGCAACGGCGCCGGGAGGATCGGCGTCGAGGAAATCGGCGTCGACGTCAGATGCAGCGCCTCCAGTATCGGCGGCGTCGACACAGCCCTCGAGGCCGGAGCCCCGAGCGTGTCCCTCGACGACCTGATCGTCGACGGCCTCGACGACGTCCTCGAAGCCGGAGCCTCGAGAAAGCCTGTCGACGCCCTCGACGCCTCAGACGTCGATGTCTTCCTCGAAGACTTCACAGGAGCACACGGTCTCGAACGCGTCGAGGACCGGGACCTGGAACGGGTACGGCGAGAACGAGCCTCCTTGTCCGAACGGGACCGCTCCCGTGACTCGTGCCGACCACTCTTGCGAGCGGTGTCTCTCGACCTCACACTGCCGACCCCACTCGGGGGCGCGGACGGCTGAGTACCCTGCGACTCAAGAATCGCCAACATTTTCTTCCCGAAGGAAGCCCATTCCTCCGGCGTCGCACGGCTGGTGGGGTAACCGACGTGCCGTGCAGAATCCCCGGAAGAGGACCTGGAAGGCGACCGGTGACGGCGCTTCCGAGAATGCCTCGAAGAGGCTGAGGAGTGGCGAGACCCACTCCTAGAAGACCGACGAGACTTCCGACGATGACGCGGAGAGTCACCCCTCGAATCATCCGTCGAAAGCCCCGCCGACTTCGACTTCCGGGGCTTGGACACCCGACCTACCGACAACTTCTTCTTACGTTCGCGTAAGGCCTTGGACGTGAGCGACTGGCAGTCGATACAGACATCCGTGTCGTGGGCCTCCCCGAGGCACCAGAGGCAGGCGTCGTGCGAGTCAGTCACCGACATCTTGGACCCACACTCCCCGCACTTCTTAAAGCCCGGACGCGGGGTTGAAGACGAAGTGGAAGACATCGTCCGAAGGAAATTCACAAACGAACAGGTTCGAAGAACCAGAAAGAACAGAACTCCAAAGAGTCGAGGCTTAGAACCGAGAAACACGAAGCAACACGTTCGCGGAAAAAACAGAACTGAGGCTATGGGCGTCGTGCGTCCTACTTATCACATCGGATGACGTCGGACGTCGGAGGAGGTCCTCGACGACGGCGTATCGACGCAGGACGCAGAAAAAGTTTCCGAAGCAGCACAGCTGTGGTGATTACATGTCATAGATATGGAATACGTCGGAGGACCCAATCCCCTCGAAACATCTTTTACAGTACTTGTTTGGGTGCGATAAATACAACCTTGCAAGGCATGATAATTTTTTTTTCTCAACTTGGTGCGATCATTAAAACTTGGCAGAGCTTATCTTACAGACCTGCCAACGCACATTCCATTCATCATAAATCACTGCATTCCTTCTCGTGGGCCATAATTAAAGCATGCTCCCATTCTCTTGTCATCCCACTTACCTTTAGTTTGAGGCTCTGTTTTTCTTTTTTTAAAACCCATTCAAAAGGGATACTTCTGTACAGTGCCTTCCTGGCCAGAAGCCCACTCATTTACGTTCTCGCCTTGCTTAAAACGAAAACCACAATTGCTATTTGTGTGCTAGACTGCCCACTTCAATTTGCACATAGCCTTAGTTTCAACCTCACACACAGACTGAGATTCCACAATACTGCCCTTCTTATATCTCCTCATAAAATCCTTTTTGCACAGGCACTGTTCTTCATTAATCACTGTAACTAAATGCGATTTTCTGTTCTCTGAACTCTGTGCAGTTTCAGTGCCCACACACAATGAGCAGCTCCTTTAAATCACTTATAATTTTGTCATTTAAATGCGAAAAACTATTGTTCTTAGCACAATTCATCAGTTACCTTGTCTACTACGAGGACATCACAAATTTAACTCCATAGCTGCTGGTTTGAATTTTTTTGTGATTGCTTACAGTGCAACAGCTTTTTACACTCATCTCGGAACTGTTTCACTCTTGAGATGAAATTACCACGAATTTGCCAAATCATAGCATCTGATCATCTATCTTAATGTAATTTTTTTGCAATTTCAAAATCTTGGCTTCACGCCAATTTTTTAATTTGGCTTAAAATATCCCTTTTATACTAATTCCAATGTTTTTACAGTGCACACACAGTTTTGCCATAAAATGAACCACATGAACAGCCATAACATACAACAAATAGACACACAACATAACGATGTGACAAAGTCAGACACGATTCTGGTCGACTGCATGCATGTCTGCCACTCATGAATATTTTACTCTTGTTATTGATTTTTAAATGCTGTTAATGTTTTTGGTTTGTTCCCAAATCTGGACTGCCATATTGTTCTTCCTCCCCGTGTCCCTGTCTCTATCGGCTAGGACAGTTACAGTCTGCCCCATCCCTATCTTATTTTCTATCCCCTTTACTCCAATTTTATCTTGGGCAAACCAGTATGGCTCACCTTAGTCTCTTAGTCTTGATCGTCCTGTCGTGGCTCTTTTAAGATGCTGTAAATCATAGCAACTTTTCTGTTTCTTCACTCACCTTTCCCACCGTTCGTCTCCTGACCCTCGCGATCACCGCCTTCTTCAGGTTTTCGTCTGGTCAGCTGCCCGCAGGAATGAGAAGGGATATGTTTATAAAAATGGGTCCCTTCAGGCCCCGACTGCAGTCTCAATTACACTACCATTGTCTACGGGGAGCTTCACAGTCTACTCAGCCCAAAATGTCGAAGGACTACACTTATTTTGTGTCAACGGCCATTAGGTGCCTTATTTTAATCAATAATTGATGGTCAAAAACCATCCTCTTGCTACTAAGTGTACTGGAGGGCGGAGCGACCTCTGACAGGCCCATGGGTCAGAGCTCACCCTCAAGTACTTTTAAGACGAGATAGCTGCACCTTAAGGTGGATGGGGTGCTGGATTCACATACTCCAACACCAATAAATAGAGCCAACTCAAGGATTTGGCAAAGAGACTGTAAAGTTAATTAAGTTTTATTTCATGCCGTGCTGACACAAAGCACAACCAGCGTCGTGGTCAAATACTCGGACTCAACCAACTCTAGGCTCAAAACGGAGCTCCTTCTTATAGCTCTCAGAGGGAGTATCCTGCCCCCACCCTACCTACACAGTCTAGGCAAACTCATTGTTAAACGTTAGCTCACCGGGCAATTATTTTTTAATTGAACTAAATCTTCAAAATGAAATATAATCTGCGCACAATCTTGCTTTTTCCCCCCGGTGCTCTGCCCAATTATGGTTGGTGCAGCTGGAACCTTCAGATACATTTCCAGACAAGGCCCAATTATATGTCTGGTTTCTGCCCATTCGTCAAATTTCTGAAAGCATGCTATCTTTGACTGTTTCAACTTTGGAACTACCTCATTCTACACACTCTGAATCATTGCTCAATTTCTCTCATTTCAGCCACATTTTCAGTTACATGCATTTTCAGTAAAAGGTATTGTCAGAGCACTTTTCTGTCTGTGTACAGAAAAGCCTATTTATCCATTCTGTGCCTTACCACCTTACACATCATGATAATGACATTTTTGACCTTATAAACACCTTTTTGAATACTAGTATATACTAACATTATGAATACCATTTTCACATAATTATACCACCAAATTAGTCCATACGAATTTCTCTGCTTAGGTTTATGTGGGGGGGGGCTGCCCCCTACTGCATTCAGTTGTTTGTACCCTATTTTCGTCTCAGCTCCTCCATTACATTATCAATTGTTTTGATTTTGATATACCGTCTAAATCCTATGGCCAACACATTGGGATTGAGGTTTATCTTCATGGGATGGCCTGGACATTTGTGGTGTTTTCTGGTAGACGTGCAGCCCGTAGAAATGTGGGCATATGGGGTGGGATGGGAGGATGGAGGATGGGAGGATTTTGCAACAATGGCACATCTTAATATTATGATGTGAAATGTCCATGGCTGAATAGCTTTCATAAACGTAATAGTCCATTCCTATTTGCGTATGAAAAATGTACCTATATTGCGTTGTTACAAGAAACATATCATGAAAACTAGGCAACCCAATATATCAAAATGGGGTAATGAGGGCTATGGGTCTCATTATTCTGCGTATGCTAGAGGTGTACTGGTCTAGATTGCTGGTTATGTCCCGTTTAAGCTAATGGACGTACATTCAGATAAGGCAGGTTGACTGGTGATGGTGCGTGAGTATATTGAAAACAGTAGTGTGCATTGTCAATATGTACTCCCGGAATCATGCTGCTTCAAGCTTTCTCCATTCATTGTATGGTAAATTAACTCACGCGCATGATGCGTTTTAGATCAGAGTGCGGGGGGGGGGGCAATTGACAATTTCAACTGCACATTGAACCCCAAGTTAGATAGATCGGATGATGCACATTCGGTGCCTTCAGCATCAGCTAAGACCCTTAACAGTATACTGAATTACTTATGTCTAGTAGATGTTTGGAGAACTATCAATATAGATACCCAGGGATATTCATATTATTCCAGTCTGCATAAGGTGTACCCTCGTATTGATTATTTTCTGGTCTAGAACGTGCATACAAGTTCATTGCTGTGGAATACCTTGGTAGATTAATACATGATCATACGCCACTGCTAGCTACATGGAATGTGAAATGGACAATACCCCCTGTGCCGACATGGCGTATGCTGAAACAATAACAAATGGGGCATTTAAAGATTATTTGGATGAGCCAATTATTGAATTCTTTGAGCATCATGTAGGAAGCGTGGACAAATGGGGGACCCACTGGGATGCCTTTAAAGTGGTGGTAGAAGGGGGAGTCATTGCCAAAGCAGGTGGCATCAGGAATTCTATGCTGAGGGAACTAGAAGAGATTGCAACAAATATTAGACTTCTGGAGTCCTCGCTGCATTTGTGTGACTCTAATGAACGCAAATTGGTAACTCTTGGACAAAAATGTATGTTTGTGTGGGAAAAACTCTGGAAGTTTGATTTTGGTGTATATATAAGAAAGATGCATGGTGAGGGAGACAAGACAGGTAGATTACTGGCATGCTTGTGCCATAAAGAGAACCCTAGGCACATCATTACGTCTATGAAGGATGTGTGGAGAAACCTCCAGGTCCCAAGGAGAGATTAATGAAACCTTTGGTAGATACTATAGTTCGCTATATTGGAAAACGGGGGATGTGGACAGGAAAGAAATTGAATTTACCTTGTCCCAGATTGCGTTGCCTAGATTATCATTGGAGCATGCTGCGATGTTAGATGCCCACTGACGGAAATGGAACTCTCAGCAGTTATCACTTCCTTGAAAACTGGGAAAACGCCAGGGGAAGACAGGCTTCCATCAGAATTGCATAAAACTTATGGGGAATGCTTGGTTCTGAAATTGTTAAGAGTGTTTGAAGAAGCATCAGGAATTACCAACAAGCATGCGTGATTCCGTAATTGCACCGATTCTTAAGCCTAGGAAACAAGACAACCTCTGTGAATCTATGCCAAACTGTCAATGCTAAATCAGGATGTGAAAATTGATCAAACTAATTCCAGTCTCTAATGCGCCACTTTCTAACTATATTTTAAAAAGGTGTCTTGTAAATGAATGCAAATACACAAATGCCCACGGTTCATGTATATAGGAACCCCTTTAATGATAAACAAAGAATAGGCTGGGTAAACCGTGAAATCAAGTAAACTTAAAGAGCTGACACGTGCTTCGAGAATTGATTCTCCTCAGGGCTCGCAAGATCATAATGACAAACTTATTTCTTAATAAATCCTTTTCAAACAATGAAAGCATAGCACATGACATACAGCATGTTATGTGATCTTGGTATTGTGATCAAATAATCCACAATCGGGTAGCTGCTTGTGGGAAGGGAATAGGTGCCTCTACTGTTTCTTCCCAGGTCACCCAGAGCATGTCTAGGAAATCTCTTGGTTCTCTACCATAAAGTAGTTGGAAAGGAGAGAATCCGGTGGACGCCTAAGTCTTTCCGACTGCAAATAGGACCCAGGAAATCATGCAATTCCAGTCCTTCCCGTCCTTGTATACCAACTTCCTTAGAATCAACTTAAGTGTTTTGTTAAATATTTCTACCAATCTGTCTGTTTTGGGGTGGTGAACTGAGGTTCTTAAGGTGGAAATATGGAGCATTTCCTTGACTTCACCCATGAGTTTGCTCATAAAACTGGATCCCTGATCCATTAGAATTTCCTTGGGGAAATCAACCCTGGAATAATATGGCATTGGATGCTTTAAAATCTGCTGGGTTGTGTTGTTACGCATGGGGAATGCCTCAACAATTACGAAGACATATTTGTTACTGAGTCTAGAGGTTTCCAACCGTCCAATGATATGCATCCCAATTCTTGGAAAAGGGACTTCTATTATTGGTAAAGGGTGCAGAGGGGCAGGCAAGGGAATATGCGTACTGGTTTTCTGACATATTTCACATGTCTGAATGAATTTCTTTATATCAGCATGGATACATGGCCAGTAAAACTTCCTGCTGATGTGCGGCTGGATCTTAGATTGTCCATATGTCCCTCTGTCAAATGAGAATGTGCAATCTGTAGCACAATCTTCCGATGGATTTTGGGGATTATTAACTGAGTTTTACTTAGACCTTGTCTGGGGAAGTTTTCCTTTCTATACAGTAATCCTTGCCTTAGCAAGAAAAAGGGACTTCCCTTCTCTAATCCTTCCACTTCAGGAATCACCTGCAAGACAGCCTCTGCAAGTGCTGGATCATTTCGCAGGGTGAAGGCTAGGTCAGGAAAGATGGTAGGTTCTTCCCTTTTTGCCTCAGTGCTAGATGGTTCCGTAAAGCCTAAGGTACCTCTCAGTTTCTTCTGGTTCACTCTTTATAAAATGGGGAAATAGAGCCCTTTCAAGAATTCCCTGTGCAATTTTATCCCCACACTGTACTTCAAATGGAATTTCACCATGGTTCTGTAGGAGAACCATTATTTCTCCCTGCATGTCGGGATCTATGACGCCCGCTAGGACATCAAGACTGAACTACCAGGCCAGGCCAGATTTTCGAGCCAATATAACAACCAGGAGGGGGTATTAGGACTATGTCCGTGGGGATCAGCCCTCTTTTCTGTGGAGGGATAGTAGCCTCTCTGCTGCTACATATATGAAAGCCTATGGATTCTTTCGTGGCAATAGAGGCTCTATGACTAAGCTACTGGAATGTTAGGGTTCTCCAATTTGTCTCAATTGAGTTGTATCCCGCTTTTAACACCATATGTAAGGAAGGCATCCGGTCTCCCATTCCCACTCACTGAAGACGCCTCAACCAGGTGATCCTCCCACACTGGTCCACTCCCAGGAACTGGATCCAAAAGCGATGGCCTTGTCCTAACCACCTGGATGACAGATCCCCAGGGACTAGTGGGTGAGACACCACCTGGTTTCTCACAGAAGTCCTCCGAAAATTCTTTGTTCGTGCCACGTAGAATGCAAGGCCCCATCCCCTCGCGACAATGGATTCAGAAAGAAGACAGGTAACACCAAAGGTTCGTTAAGGTCAAATTCCAATGGTACCTTTGGCATAAAAGGTGGGGATATCCATGCAGTACCACCTTTGAAGCACGGAAAGACAAGTGAGGCTGCTTGCAAGACGGCCTGCATCTCCCTGACCCACCTGGCTGAGGTGATAGCCATGAGGAAAGCCGTCTTCCACGAGAGAAACTTGAGTGGAGCCTGATGCATAGGTTTGAAGGGCGCTCCCATGAGCTTAGTTAGCACAACATTGAGCTTGCAAGCAAGGACAGGGGCTTTCACCAGAAGTTCTGAAGAGTCCCTAGAGAAACTCCTTGATGAGCCTGTGAGAACACAGCAAAGGTCTGCCCAGAGACCTGGTGTACCTGAATACGGCAGCGAGATGAACCTTGATAGAGGTGTGAGCCAGTCCCGCTTTGGCCAAGGAAAGTAAGTATGGTAGAAGCTGCAGAGCCGTGACATGCAGAGGGGTTATCTTCTGAGTCAGGCACCACACAGACAAGCGTTTCCATTTATGTCCGTTCCGTAACACTTCAACGTTGACGAGGCTCTGGCCGTGGCTAGGGTGTTCTTACATTCAATGGGTAAAGCATAACCTCCAATGTCTAGGGCTGCAGGGGCCATGCCCTCAGGTTCAGACACTCTGGGTCATGATGCAGAATGGCCGCCGCCCCCCCCTTCTCTGGTGAGAAGGTCTGGGGTCAGCGGCAGCCAGGTGAACAGGGCCAGTGACAGACGTAGTAAGCCAGGATACCAGATTTGCCTCTGCCACGCCAGAGCGATAAGTATTACCCTGCAGTGGCACTGTCTGACAGTGTTGATCACACGTAATAGGAGTAGAAGCGGAGGGAAGGCGTATAGGAACCGTCCCTCCCACAGAAATGAGAACACATTCCCCATGCTCCTCGGTTGTGGGAACCTGTTGGCAAACCTTTGGCACTTGGTGTTCACTGCTATCGCAAACAGATCGATCTGGGGCTGATCCCATTTGCCAGACAGAAAATCCACCTGGTCCTGGTGAAGTTCCCACTCGTGGCACGAACGCAGTTCCCTGCCAAGCGAGTCCGCAATGGTGTTCTTGACTCCCGTTAGGTGAAACGGGACAAGGAACATTCCTTGACAAACGGCCCAGTGCCACAGGTCCTTGGCCTCCTTGGATAGCTGTTAAGCAGGTCCACCCTTATTTCCAGATGTAGAACATGGTGGTGGTGTGGTTTGAAGATCCTCACCACCTTGCCCTTCAACGATGGTAGAAAAGACTTCAAGGCCCAGAGCACAGCCTGAAGTTCCAGGAGGTTGATGTGGAGGTCCTTCTCCTCCGGTTGCCAGAGGCCTCTGGCGTGCAACTGTCCGGTGTGGGCTGCCCCCCCCTCTAGAGAGGCATCTGTGGAGACCATCTTCTGGTAAAATGGAACCTGAAACAGAGCTCCTTTGACAAGATGTGGCTGAACTCCTCGTTGAGCGAGATCTTGTATGCGAAGTTCCCTGACACCTGCATCCACCTCACATCCAGGAACTCCTGGAGAGGTCTCATGTGAAGTTTGCACAGGCGAACGAGGTGGATGCAGGACGATATCATGCCCAGCAGCGACTTGATGAACCGAACCGTCGGTGTCTGCACAAGCGCTGTACTTTGCCTTGTATGGCTCTCTCCCTCTCCTCCGAGGGCGATGCCAAACATGTCACACTGTTGCGTCGGGCACCTAGAAACAACGCATCCTGAGATGGCATAAATCAAGTCCGTCGGCATACGGTCTTCCATGTCCGTTCGCCTGTCAGAGCGTGTGAGCGGGAACGCACCAGCCAGTCTAGGTAGGGCATACGTGGATGCCTAGTAGATGAAGATATGCTGCCACCGGGGCTAGGCTCTTTGTAAACACCCTCAGGACCGATTTCAGGCCAAAAGGCAGAGCCTTGAACTGTGAATCGTAGGAACTTGCAGTGTTTCTTGTTGAGATGTCCTCAAACCCAGGTGGCACATCCCATTTCCTTTCGAACCAGAAAGTATCTTGAGTATACTGCGGGGACGCTGGGGGATGGGTTATAATTGCTCCCTTCTGCATGCTGGCCTGCAACTCCTGCAGAAGATGTGGTCTGTGTTGTTCTTGTCGCTGAATCGGCAGAATACCTACGTTAGAACTCCAAGGTGTGCCCCTGTCCAAGAGCGTCCAGCACCCATCTCTTTGTGGTGATCTTTTCCCACATGATGACGAACTTCGCCAGTTAGCCTTCCAACAGGGTGCATAAGTGGGGCCCGAGACTACGGGCAGTTCAGGTCTGCTTGGAAGTCAGAGCTCTGCCCTGCAAGCGGCATAGCTGCTGTCCTCCGCTGCCTTGAGAGCGACCCCTGTTCGCTTGGGTGGAGGAGCGTGGAGGTTGTCGATACAGTGTATTATAACCCCTGGAAGATCGTCCTAGTTTTCCTCTGGAGGAGCGAAAGGACGAAGGCCGTTGCTGCTGCAAAGTTCCCAGGGAGCGTGCCATCACTGTGTTGGTGTTTATTGCTTGCAAAGACTATTCAACTGCTTTTCCGAAGAGATTCTCCCTGTCTAACGTCATATCCAGCACCTTCATCTGAACGTCTGGGCGAAGGTTTGTTGCCTTCAACCAACCTTTGCGATGCAGGGACACCCTGTTCCCCATCTGAGGGTGGCCCGTGTCCACGATGTCCACTGCCACCGTGATGGAGTCACCCGAGGCCACTTCCCCTTCCTGAAAGAGTTCTAGTGCCTCAACCTTCTTGTTTTCGGGCAGGAAGTCCAGAATAGGACCCAACTTGAACCATAGTTCCTGTTCATATCGAGACAAAATGGCTAGGGTGTTAGCTGCCTTGATGGTAGAGGCTGCTGTATAAATAATCCTCTTCCCCACTGCATCCAGCTTCTTCCCCTCCTGGTCTGGAGGTACCATGGCTGCCGATGATGGATTTGCCAAGAGCTTCCTGGCTGCGGCCGAGACCACTGAATCGGGCGAGTGCTGAGATCCTAAGTAGCTGGGGGCTGGATCGGGAACCCTGCACTTCTCCAACCTGTCTCGCTTGGTCAGGCCATACTCTGGTTTCTCATTAGAGCCAGGCCTTCCTCCCAGATGTCATCCAGGAAGGGAACTGGCATAATAGTCTTTCTTCTCAACTCGTGCCGTTGGCACAGGAAACCACCTTTCTTGGTCTCCTCAGGGACTAACTCAAACAGTTCAGAGGCCCTTGATATGATGGAATGAAGGGATCCCACTTTGCAGGTGGGGAAGCCCTATGGGGCTCAACTGCGTGTGACGTTGCAACCTGTCAGCCGCAATGAAGTAGTTTTCGTCAGTGCCTGCAGACGTGGTAGCTGTGTCCATGCCCATGCCTGTGTCCATGTGCGGGGCTTGGGCTCCGGGTGGGGATCTTTTCGCAACGAGGTGGAGTCGGAGTCGGATGATGGCAAGGACCAGCACTCCCTTTGGCCTTTTGCTTTCACGGAGGAGAGCTTAGCCTCAGAGGCTCTGGCATGTCCCGTGAAGGCATAGGTCCTGGAGGCATCCTCTGCTAGATTTCAGTGACCAGTGTGTGCAGGGTCATTAGAATGTCCAGCCACACGTCCCTGGGTTTAGAGGTGAACAGAGCCAGCTGTGTAGGGTTTGAGCTGATGCACCTCCTCTTGCGAGCAGGGGACCCTTTGTGATCTGTATAGCCATAATTCTGCAGATCATTGTCCTCCGGTACTCGAGTAGATCTGCTCCATAATTTCTCCATTTCTGAAGCATTCCTCAGGTCCACGTGCCTGGGGAAGGTGCACTGGGGGAACCGTATATCTCTCTATCTGACCCCGGTGTGGCCGCTGTCTTTGTCGCTACCCCGGCAGCCGTATCTCGCCTCAGGGGTAAGTACAGCCGTGTAGCGGTCAGGACATCCTTCGCTGACCCACTCTCCTTCATCAATGATGTCCTTGCTGCTGCTTTCGTCAACAGTGCCTGTTAGGAAAGATTTCCATGTATGGGTAATTTTCCCTCAAGTGGTGAATCCCCCAACTTTTTGCTTTTGTTTGACCATCCTAACCTGACTTTTATCAGTGGAGCCCAGCCTTCTGCTGTACTCCGGTGGGCTTTTGCTCATTTTGTTAGGGGGAAACTGGCATGCCCTTCAAACTGTCAGTACTGGGAGACTTTGTTTCCTTTAGTCTTTCACTTTGTTGCTATTTCTTAGCAACATGTTACCAGTGCACAATGTACCTTCCAGTACAGTGCGTTGGGGTCTCGCTTTCTTTTTTAAGGCCCTAGACACCCTCAGAGGATTTTCGTGAATGTACTAGTGTGTCCAGGACAGAGCTGGTGGCAGCAGTTACTTTTAAAGCATTTTTGACTCTTTTCTATGGTCCAAACAGTGTTTACTGTGTTTGGCCCAGGACAGTGGCTAGTGCCAAAATGGCCATGCCACAAGGTCCTTTGTTCTGTCCTTTGGCCATTTTGTCCCTTTGCCTTCCCCAGCTCGAGCAGACCTGGGAAATTCCTTATTTGGTCATACAGACCTATGCACAAACTGAAGCGTTTTGCAGGCTTTTGCATGCCTTGTGTGTGCGCGCCCACAATGTGGGCTGGAGATGTCTAGTTCCAGTACATATCCTGGGTGCTAGGATGTCTGGTGTGCTGGAATAACCAAGACCACCATGGTCTGTGATTGGTCCACATCTGGGATGGCTGAATGTGAGCAGATTTCTCATTGGTTTCTCTTCATTTTGGTGCAAAGAAGATTTTGGATAAGAGAAGGCACACTCCCATTCCAGGTCGATCTTCTGAGTTCACACCAAACTGTCATGATCTCTGCTTCCAAAAGATCAGGACTTGCCCGACTCCCTTGGAAGCAGACCCATAACCCCGGTTCCGAGTGCCAGCCAGTCCCAATTGGGACCTTTTGGACCCTGTCCTGGCGCCAGTGGCACCAGGCTCATAAAGATGCCCAGTCCCAGCGCTGGAAGCGCCGGGCTTATAATGCTTGGGTGGACTTACCTGCAGCAGACCATGCTGCTTACTTACCTGCCAGTTGAACCCCTGATCCTCTTCTGTTTGGGACTACTTTTCCTGTTGGGTGGGGCAGGAGCCACTCCCTAGGTTCAGAACACTGGAACTCTTCTGGAAAGCAGGAACTCTTTTCTTACCTAGGCGTGGCTGTGGAAGGAGACACCTAAGCACTACAGGAGGCTATTTAAACCACACCCGATGGATGAATCTTGCTTTGCGTTATTCTGCATTCTCTGCAGCAGAACGCTCATCGTGTCTTCTGCTTCTGATCCTGGGCCTAAGGGAACAAAGGCTTACCATCCTGGAATCCAGTCTTCAGCAGCACCTGTAAAGACAAAGAAAGAACAGGTTAGCACTACGGTCTTCAGTGGCAGCGCATCTCTTACCTGGTCCATCGGCTGTCACCAACGCCTCGCGCTGCATTCCGGCATCTGAACGACAAAAGCTTACCAGCTCTTCGCACGCTCCGGAGTTCTTCGGCGCTGCATCCCGCATCTGAAAGACAAAAGAAGGTGCGTTTGAAGACATTGGGCAACTTTATTACTCACGTGCCATTACTCCTTCCCACGCCGAATCCAGTGGGTATTCCAGCACCCTTCAGCTTCTCTAAAGCTCCGAACTTGTACCTGCAAGATAAAAGGGACAGTTAGTGCGCATCGTGAAGCAGGCTACAAGCGCTTACTTACGTGCTTCCAGGCGCTTCTATTCCTCACGCGGGTTCGATCCTCAACTCTCAGCAGCCCGCCATCCGCCATCGCCGGAACCCTGCAAAACAAGAGATATCATTACAAAAGACTTTTAAGACATTTGAAGTGCCCAGAACTTACCGTTCGTGCAGTTAACGACGGACAGCAGTCCTCTGAGGTCAAGAGGCCTGCACCCTTATCCAGTGAAGAAACTGGTTACGGCACCCTGCCCCGAGGCAGATGGAGAGCTCGGCGTTCACTTACCTAAGGTGAGGGCGTTAACCTTTGGGGTTCTACAGGAGAAGAGAAAGGGAAGAGGAGAGAGGCACCCAATAACCCCAGTTCATTAATCCCATATTTTCTATCTGCAGACATCTTACTCTTCGAGTCAGGCATACAGTGCACAGAGGTCCAGCCCAAAGAGCCAACCGTGTGTTACACATCACCTTTGAAGATACGGCATTCACCCAGTCAAGACCGGCGCCTCTGCGGGAATCAGGTGAGCGTTACACAAACTTAGTAAAGGAGCCAAGTATCCTGAACCAAAGTAGCAGATCCTTGGAACCGCTGGTGACCTGCTGGAAGGTTTGGCACCCTGACCCTGCTGTTTTACAGTCAGAGCTCCTGTTTCTCATCGATCATAGAAGGCCTGTAAGGGCATTTCGACCCGTTGGAGCAGTGGGACTAACTACTCTCTGCACCTCCTGCTTAACCTGCAAATGAGCCTGCTCGGAAGTGTTCCTGGACCGCCCAGTGAACTGAAGCTTGTACAGGACCTTTGCCCTGGAACCGCCGCTGTCTCGAGTTTGGACTTGAGCCTTTGAGAACTGTAAGCTCTTGGCAGAAGGCACTCTCCTGGCGAGATTCATACACCTAGCATTCCTAGGTCTGGAATTAGGAGAGTCCGTCTGAACCCTAGCATATGCGGTTCTTGTGTCGCCCCCCCTGTGGTGACTAACTTTGTGGGTGCCTTGCTGCTGTGCAGAGAAATTGTAACTGTGCCGCCACAGACTGAGGGCCCGGAACGCAGCCCCTGAAAGCCGGAGAGATGTGCAACTGAGGGATTCGAACCTGCAAGTGAACTGGACTTGACTGGCGAAGTTTGGTGGGGAGGGTCGGTAAGTACTTGCAACCCTTAGCTGTGGCCCCTGGTGCATCCATATACTTTTACACATGAATGTCCCCCAAGGGCCACTCTCCTTTGTTAAGGTAACCTGTGTTTTCATCCTATTCCCAATTCCTGGTAATCGCTCTGCCCTCTTGCGGAGACCCTCCTTGAATAGTGGGACCTTATTCTTCATCACCTCATCCACCTTCTTGAGCCACTACGGCCCCTTGAAGAGACCAGTTTTGAACTTAACCGCACGATTGAGTGCTCCAGCACTGAATGTACCTTTGAGCACAAGGCTCCACACTTTGTAGGGACTGGACTGCCTATTAGTTAGGGTTTGAGTTGTTTAAGGACTGCCTAAAGTATACTTGCACTGTATGACCCCTTTCTGTTGCAGGTTGTGGATGTCTACTTGTTGAATAATATTTTAGACTAAGAGTTACTGTAGAAAGGATTCGATCCCTCACGATCAATTCCGAACCAAACCTATCTTTCCTCAAACCCAGGTGGCTCATCAGGTGGTAACTAATCTCCTCACCCAAGTAAGAGAACAGTCAGGGTTGTTAACCAAAGGACAAATCACCAAGCTAGACCAGCACTCCTTGGTAGAAGAGGAGGGGTGTTATTTTAATGTTCAACAGGTGTTCATTCCTAATGAACAATTACGAAGTGAGGTCCTGAAAATGTGTCACAACTCCAAGGTTTCCGGACATCGCGGTACTGAAAATACTCAAGAGTTGGTATCACATTATTTCTGGTGGCCCTCATGGAAGAAGGATGTAAAAGAATATGTAGGTTCATGCCCTAAGTGTCTCCAATCTAAAATCCCACGTCGATCCCCCTTAGGGGTACTGGTAAAAATGCCTTTAACATCACGTCCTTTGCAGATAATTTCCACTGACTTTGTGGTGGAGATACCTCCCTCGGGGGGTTGTTCGACCATTATGGGCACTACTGACTCTTTTTCCAAAATGGCTCATTTCATACCATTAGCCAACCTTCCTTCTGCAGCTCAGATGGCGAGAGTATTTATCAGGAGAATCTTCGCTTTACATGGTCTACCAGAAACAATTATCTCTGACAGAGGTCCCAAGTATACCTCCCACTATTGGAGACAGGTTTGTCAGTTCCTTGGCATCTCTGGAGCCCTCAGTCCTGGTTTACATCCACAGTCGAATGGGCAGACGGAACGACTGAATCAGACTCTTGAAGGATAACTAAGGAATTATGTAGCGGCTGCCCAAGACGACTGGAAGGACCTGTTGCCAACAGCGGAGTACGCTTATAATAATTCTTACCATTCCACCATCAAGATGAGTCCCTTTTACTGCACTTATGGGCTTCATCCCTCCCCCTTTCCCATTCTTAAATCATCGGCATCTCAATTCCCTGACATAGATCATCTGATGAAACAACTCCAACAGTGTCATACTGCAGCCAGAACAGCGCTCCAGGACTCTCAAGATCGAGTGAAGCAATTTGCTGACAGGCATCGAACACCCACTCCAGTCATAAAGCCTGGTGATTCAGTGTGGCTGTCCTCACGTTTTCTCCCAAGCCATCTGGTACCAACCAAGCTATCCTCAAGGTTTTTTGGCCCCTTTAGGGTCCTAGCATTAATAGGGTCCACAGCTTTCCGACTACGTCTCCCAATTTCATGGGCTCGGATTCATTCGGTTTTTCATATTTCCCAGTTGAAACCAGATCAAAGCAGCAGATTCCATCCATAGGCCACAGCAAGTCCTCCACCTATCCTTACGGCTTTAGGTCCAGAATTCGAAGTGGCAGGTATTTGTGACTCTCAATACCATAGTGGAAAACTACAGTACCTGGTGGACTGGAAGGGGTACTCCCCTGCGGAACGGTCTTGGGAACCTACAGCTGCAGTACATGCACCACCTCTGGTGAACAAGTTTCACCGGGTTCATCTGGATAAACCAGGAGGGACTCCCTCTAAGAGGGGGCATACTGTGATGATCTCACCGGCGGTGAGCCGTGTTGTAAGCAATTTGCGGGCATTTACTCCCACCAACATGGAGTTCCAGCATGCCCAGAGTGACAGTCTAGTTCATTCAGACTGTGGAGCAGGACGACTTCTGGATTATGACACGCCACCTGGGCTTGCCAAAGCGGGTATACACATCCAGAGGAAGAAAGACTCCTTGCGTAGCTTCTCTAAAGGAGTTGCCACACGCTCCGTAATTTCGCCGTAGGCTATTTTAATGTATGGACTTTAACCTCCATCTACCTTCCCTCGTAATTATAACTTTCTCTCCTTCCTTGCTCAGACGTACCGTCGCTCGGGTTTCCTGGTCTCCGACACACATCGGTCTGCGTCGGAGCGCCCCTGCGGCATGGCGGCTCTCAGCTTGATCCGCATTTCACTTCATTTCCCGCGGGTAGGTGTTCAGATCTACAACTATATACGCTTACTCAGCAGCCGCACTCTATCGATTGATCCTTCCCATTATTTGTTGTTCCATTTCGATAGACTCCAGGACTGGTCTACATTATAGGGACTCCATATCCCAAGATCCTCCACTTCGGATCAGAAAGACTCTTCTTTACAGGTTAGCCCCTGTCTTCCCCACAGATCCTGTGTCCCTTCTTTTTTCATTCGATGATTCTTATCCATCTATAATTATTTCCTCTTAGCAGTAACCCAGAAGGGTATTATCTTCAGATCAGCTTCTTTTGACAACGGAATTCTGAGGAAAGGCTTACCTTCATTCACCTTGTGGTAGGACATTCTGGGATAGGCAGGTCCCTTCCTCTTTCCCTGTTGTGGTTTACTCCAGACCTAATAATAATCTCCTCCTTTTTAGTTCTGCTAGAAGGGATACCAGCTCCAAACCTTAACCTGCTGCACAGATCCACAATGGCTGCAGCATCTTCCATCTCCGGTACAAAGTGACATCTAATCAGCGCTCCCCAGCCGCTCTACCCAGGGTTTTCTCCCCCAAGAGGGTTTCCCTGGGTTTCTCTCTGTGATCAAGCCCTTAGGTGCCGGATCGCACAGGGATTCACAGGGGCATTACTATTAGCAACAGCGGCAGTATCCACCGCAAAGGATCAAGGTAAGGTGATCTTCTGTGCCTTAATTGTCATCCAGTGGATATTATATAACCCTAGCATAACAGTTTCATAGTTAGTGTTTTAGTATTGTTAATATTGCTCAGTTTCATCTTGTATTTGAGTTAAAGGGCCTTTAATAAATGTATTTGTATATTTGATATATACACCTGACAGTAATTTGTGGTGTCGTTTGCTGCGTGTGCTCATTGTGGACTTTCGATCACCTTCACCCCTCCTGAGACCTAGTCTTGACCGCCGCCAATGCTACCTTAATTGGTCTGGCTTGTCCAGAAGGCTACCCTGTTCCAAGAAACTAGGCTGACCTTCTGTACCTCTGCCCACCAGGTCAGAGTTCAGAAATCCATCTCAACAAATTGGTGTACAGCAGTGGAAAAGGATCCAAGGTACCCAGTGCTGCGCACTGGTAAAGGTACCCAGATTACACTTGCCCAGGATACATAGTGACCTTAGTAGAAACTTAGCTGTAAAGGCTAACAACCTATCTTAAAACATGGAAGCAATAACCTTGAATGCTTCCAAATTAGAGACACTTAGAATGCTGTGTACCGAGAGAGGCTTATCTGCTCAAGGTACCAAAGGTGAAATGATCCCAAGGATCATGGATTGACAAGAGGCTCAGCTGGATGCCATTACTTCAGATGAGAGTGCAGCAGATGGTGGGGCTGCTCCCACTGACAGCTCTAGCAGAGCTGTCGCTGCCCTCATCCATGGGGTCCATGAAGACAGGGATGATGAAGAGTCCCAAGTTTTATCCGTTGTCTCTGATGCTGAAGCCATGCTTGAATTCAAGAAGCAAGAACTGCTGTTTAAGCAGCATGAGCTTGAGTTCAACAATGCAAAGCTGAGAGTTGAGCAAGCAGAAAAACAGAAGGCCAGGGATCACCAGTTGGAACTGGTCAGGATTTAGGCTACAGCTGGCTCCTCCAAAGTATCTGACAATGGGACTGGGTCATCCTCTCATCCACGGTTTCCTAAAGATCTGCTCATTATGTATGGTGAAAAGGAGGACATCATAAACTGGTTAACTGCATTTGAGTATGCATGTGAAGTACAAGAGTTTGTGGATGCTGACAAGATTGCATGGTTGCTCAGTCGCCTACCTCATTCTGGCTGCAATGCCATTATGGAAATGTCAAAGGTTGACAGAAAAGACTTTGTCAGATTGAAGCAAACTCATTTTAAAGTTTGGGATGATATGTTGAGTCATGCTTGAACATATTTTTGCATCTTGTTCCCGGAGCTTAAGCAGCACTTGGCTGATTCAAAGGTGATCAATCCTAAGAAGCTGGCCAGTGCAGCAGATTTGTGGGTGTCCCATAAGGACACTACTCCAGATAAGCAGGAGGAGGGGAAAAAGATGATAAGGAGGGTGGGAGTTCTGATAAAACGTCCTCCCATAAGAGTCACAAAAAGAAAAACAAGGTTAGATCCAAAGAGAATGTTCAGGGTAATGGGAGTTATACTCCCAGACAGAACTCTGGTTATAGTTAGCCTCCCTATGTCCCAAGATCCAGTGGATCTTGTGTGGCTTGTGGAGCAAATGACCATGTGAACGGGGGACCCCCAGATGTAAGGTCAAAACTTGGGAGTCTGGGGTGGGATCTCGAGAGCCCGAGCAAGATAGCGGTGTGGAGATGGTGGTCAAGTGAAAGTGGGTGAAAATTCGCAATTATACACCGTTTATCCCGCAGGGTTTGGAATTGAACTGCTAGTGATGGCAAGTGTAACCCACAGACAGACTAGCACTGACCCCAACCACTCAGCTGGCTGGGGAATTGCACATGCGATAATGACACGCTGAGTGCTGCTCGGTGTCGGGAGAGGGACGGCGGCTCTGATACACGAGGCCGGGGAGGAGCCTGCACACGGGGCAGGCCAAAGGCGACAACAAAACCAATGGGCTCTTCCAGGCAGAGCGACATAATGATGGAGGAACTGGCCCCTGACACTGTAGTAGGACCCTGGGGTGGACCAGCAGCATCCCCCGCCCCCCAAGTGATGCTCCTGTTCGTACCTGTGCTGCTGGTCCACGCGGACAAAGGGAATGTTGCAGGCTCTTTGCGGCGCATATCCGCTGTGGACCCAGCGGTACTCTAATAACATGGACACGGTGGCAAATGCATTGAAAAAGCAACGGGGGCAGGTCGCCCCTCCTCCCTGCAGCACCAACGGGCTGGCCCACATGGCGCTGGGCCGCTAAATCAGCAAGTGCCCTCCAGGGGGGACCAGATGGGAGCTGGGCACCTTTAATTGACAACAGACTGCACAGACAAGGATACCTGAGCCATACAGACCTTCCCCCCAACACAATAACACAGCCAGAAACAGAGGTGCAACAGTTCAGTCAACAGACCGCACCGGGTAAGGTGTGGGCAGCATGAACAACAATTAAATAATGTGTCAAATTAATCTGTAAGGCCTCAGGGACCCCCCCCCCCCAGCCTCTTATACCAGCAAACTCACTTCCAAGTAGATGCATGGGGATTTGGGGATTCCCCCCCCCCCAGCACTAGGGCCACGGAGTACCAGCAATCTATCCTGCCCTGCCCTTTCATATCTCAAGATCTTACGGACTTGTCCAATCCCGCTAAAGATCCCTCAGAAACAGGATGATGTGCCTTCTACCACTGATCAGTTGTCTATACTGAAGGGCTGAGGCCCAGATACAGCGAAGCACCCCAATCAACCTAAAAATATTTGAGAGTCAATACCCCAGCATGGCCAAATGCTCAGCGCAGATGGCAGGATAAACGAAAGCACACCCATGTACTGGATGTATCCAATCAACCTCTCAGTCTTAGGGGGCGATTTGAACGATACCACCACCCCTGCATGTCCCAACTCCACAGGCTTTGTCCTAGGGATCACCGGATGCGCCTCTGTAGAGGAGGGCGCCGGAGTTCCAACCGCACCAAGCAACTGCAGGAAACATCTGTGAGCGGCAACAGAGTAAAAGGTACAGTGTACCCGTCCATTTGGTCGCCGGCCCACCATTGGGGCATGGCAAAGAACCCAACATCTAATAACACCAGCAAAAACAGTGCCCCGAACTCAACAAAGCTACCCACGCGGCGATCTACACGCCGGCACATCAAGATGGATGTACAAAATCAGCTACAAGCAATCCTAACGGAAATGAGGGCAATTGGCCACAGCACTCAGGAAACAAATGTCACAGTCCTGGAAATCAAGCGCGACATCCAAGAATTGCATAGAACTTATGGGGAATGCTTGGTTCTGAAATTGTTAAGAGTGTTTGAAGAAGCATCAGGAATTACCAACAAGCATGCGTGATTCCGTAATTGCAACGATTCTTAAGCCTAGGAAACAAGACAACCTCTGTGAATCTATGCCAAACTGTCAATGCTAAATCAGGATGTGAAAATTGATCAAACTAATTCCAGTCTCTAATGCGCCACTTTCTAACTATATTTTAAAAAGGTGTCTTGTAAATGAATGCAAATACACAAATGCCCACGGTTCATGTATATAGGAACCCCTTTAATGATAAACAAAGAATAGGCTGGGTAAACCGTGAAATCAAGTAAACTTAAAGAGCTGACACGTGCTTCGAGAATTGATTCTCCTCAGGGCTCGCAAGATCATAATGACAAACTTATTTCTTAATAAATCCTTTTCAAACAATGAAAGCATAGCACATGACATACAGCATGTTATGTGATCTTGGTATTGTGATCAAATAATCCACAATCGGGTAGCTGCTTGTGAGAAGGGAATAGGTGCCTCTACTGTTTCTTCCCAACTCACCCAGAGCATGTCTAGGAAATCTCTTGGTTCTCTACCATAAAGTAGTTGGAAAGGAGAGAATCCGGTGGACGCCTAAGTCTTTCCGACTGCAAATAGGACCCAGGAAATCATGCAATTCCAGTCCTTCCCGTCCTTGTATACCAACTTCCTTAGAATCATCTTAAGTGTTTTGTTAAATCTTTCTACCAATCTGTCTGTTTCAGGGTGGTGAACTGAGGTTCTTAAGGTGGAAATATGGAGCAATTCCTTGACTTCACCCATGAGTTTGCTCATAAAACTGGATCCCTGATCCATTAGAATTTCTTTGGGGAAATCAACCCTGGAATAATATGGCATTGGATGCTTTAAAATCTGCTGGGTTGTGTTGTTACGCATGGGGAATGCCTCAACAATTACGAGGACATATTTGTTACTGAGTCTGGAGGTTTCCAATCGTCCAATGATATGCATCTCAATTCTTGGAAAAGGGACTTCTATTATTGGTAAAGGGTGCAGAGGGGCAGGCAAGGGAATATGCGTACTGGTTTTCTGACATATTTCACATGTCTGAATGAATTTCTTTATATCAGCATGGATACATGGCCAGTAAAACCTCCTGCTGATGTGCAGCTGGGTCTTAGATTGTCCATATGTCCCTCTGTCAAATGAGAATGTGCAATCTGTAGCACAATCTTCCGATGGATTTTGGGGATTATTAACTGAGTTTTACTTAGACCTTGTCTGGGGAAGTTTTCCTTTCTATACAGTAATCCTTGCCTTAGCAAGAAAAAGGGACTTCCCTTCTCTAATCCTTCCCCTTCAGGAATCACCTGCAAGAAAGCCTCTGCAAATGCTGGATCATTACGCTGGGTGAAGGCTAGGTCAGGAAAGATGGTAGGTTCTTCCCTTTTTGCCTCAGTGCTAGATGGTTCCGTAAAGCCTAAGGTACCTCTCAATTTCTTCTGGTTCACTCTTTATAAAATGGGGAAATAGAGCCCTTTCAAGAATTCCCTGTGCAATTTTATCCCCACACTGTACTTCAAATGGAATTTCACCATGGTTCTGTAGGAGAACCATTATTTCTCCCTGCATGTCGGGATCTATGACGCCCACTAGGACATCAAGACTGAACTACCAGGCCAGATTTTGGAGCCAATATAACAACCAGGAGGGGGTATTAGGGCTATGTCCGTGGGGATCAGCCCTCTTTTCTGTGGAGGGATAGTAGCCTCTCTGCTGCTACATATATGAAAGCCTATGGATTCTTTTGTGGCAATAGAGGCTCTATGACTAAGCTACTGGAATGTTAGGGTTCTCCAATTTGTCTCAATTGAGTCGTATCCCACTTTTAACACCATATGTAAGGAAGGCATCCGGTCTCCCATTCCCACTCCCACTCACTCAAGACGCCTCAACCAGGTGATCCTCCCACACTGGTCCACTCCCAGGAACTGGATCCAAAAGCGATGGCCTTGTCCTAACCACCTGGATGACAGATCCCCAGGGACTAGTGGGTGAGACACCACCTGGTTTCTCACAGAAGTCGTCCGAAATTTCTTTGTTCGTGCCACGTTGAATGCAAGGCCCCATCCCCTCGCGACGATGGATTCGGAAAGAAGACAGGTAACACCAAAGGTTCGTTAAGGTCAAATTCCAATGGTACCTTTGGCATAAAAGGTGGGGATATCCATGCAGTACCACCTTTGAAGCATGGAAAGACAAGTGAGGCTGCTTGCAAGACGGCCTGCATCTCCCTGACCCACCTGGCTGAGTTGATAGCCATGAGGAAAGCCGTCTTCCACGAGAGAAACTTGAGTGGAGCCTGATGCATAGGTTTGAAGGGCGCTCCCATGAGCTTAGTTAGCACAACATTGAGCTCGCAAGCAAGGACAGGGGCTTTCACCAGAAGTTCTGAAGAGTCCCTAGAGAAACTCCTTGATGAGCCTGTGAGAACACAGCAAAGGTCTGCCTAGAGACCTGGTGTACCTGAATACGGCAGCGAGATGAACCTTGATAGAGGTGTGAGCCAGTCCCGCTTTGGCCAAGGAAAGTAAGTATGGTAGAAGCTGCAGAGCCGTGACATGCAGAGGGGTTATCTTCTGAGTCTGGCACCACACAGTGGTAACACTTCAACGTTGACGAGGCTCTGGCCGTGGCTAGGGTGTTCTTACATTCAATAGGTAAAGCATAACCTCCAATGTCTAGGGCTGCAGGGGCCATGCCCTCAGGTTCAGACACTCTGGGTCGTGATGCAGAATTGCCGCCGCCCCCCCCTTCTCTGGTGAGAAGGTCTGGGGTCAGCGGCAGCCGGGTGAACAGGGCCAGTGACAGACGTAGTAAGTCAGGATACCAGATTTGCCTCTGCCACGCCAGAGCGATAAGTATTATCCTGCAGTGGCACTGTCTGACAGTGTCGATCACACGTAATAGGAGTAGAAGCGGAGGGAAGGCGTATAGGAACCGTCCCTCCCACAGAAATGAGAACACATTCCCCATGCTCCTCGGTTGTGGGAACCTGTTGGCAAACCTTTGGCACTTGGTGTTCGCTGCTATCGCAAACAGATCAATCTGGGGCTGATCCCATTTGCCAGACAGAAAATCCACCTGGTCCTGGTGAAGTTCCCACTCGTGGCACGAATGCAGTTCCCTGCCAAGCGAGTCCGCAATGGTGTTCTTGACTCCCGTTAGGTGAAACGGGACAAGGAACATTCCTTGATAAACGGCCCAGTGCCACAGGTCCTGGGCCTCCTTGGATAGCTGTTAAGCAGGTCCCCCCTTATTTCCAGATGTAGAACATGGTGGTGGTGTGGTTTGAAGATCCTCACCACCTTGCCCTTCAACGATGGTAGAAAAGACTTCAAGGCCCAGAGCACAGCCTGAAGTTCCAGGAGGTTGATGTGGAGGTCCTTCTCCTCCGGTTGCCAGAGGCCTCTGGCGTGCAACTGTCCGGTGTGGGCTCCCCATCCCTCTAGAGAGGCATCTGTGGAGACCATCTTCTGGTAAAATGGAACCTGAAACAGAGCTCCTTTGACAAGATGTGGCTGAACTCCTCATTGAGCGAGATCTTGTATGCGAAGTTCCCTGACACCTGCATCCACCTCACATCCAGGAACTCCTGGAGAGGTCTCATGTGAAGTTTGCACAGGCGAACGAGGTGGATGCAGGACGCATCATGCCCAGCAGCGACTTGATGAACCGAACCGTCGGTGTCTGCACAAGCGCTGTACTTTGCCTTGTATGGCTCTCTCCCTCTCCTCCGAGGGCGATGCCAAACATGTCACACTGTTGAGTCGGGCACCTAGAAACAACGCATCCTGAGATGGCATAAATCAAGTCCGTCGGCATACGGTCTTCCATGTCCGTTCACCTGTCAGAGCGTGTGAGCGGGAACGCACCAGCCAGTCTAGGTAGGGCATACGTGGATGCCTAGTAGATGAAGATGTGCCGCCACCGGGGCCAGGCTCTTTGTAAACACCCTCAGGACCGATTTCAGGCCAAAAGGCAGAGCCTTGAACTGTGAATCGTAGGAATTTGCAGTGTTTCTTGTTGAGATGACGAAGATCCAGGATCGGCCTCCACATCCCATTTTCTTTCGAACCAGAAAGTATCTTGAGTATACTACAGGGACGCTGGGGGATGGGTTATAATTGCTCCCTTCTGCATCCTGGCCTGCAACTCCTGCAGAAGATGTGGTCTGTGTTGTTCTTGTCGCTGAATCGGCAGAATACCTACGTTAGAACTCCAAGGTGTGCCCCTGTCCAAGAGCGTCCAGCACCCATCTCTTTGTGGTGATCTTTTCCCACATGATGACGAACTTCGCCAGTTAGCCTTCCAACAGGGTGCATAAGTGGGGTCCGAGACTACGGGCAGTTCAGGTCTGCTTGGGAGTCAGAGCTCTGCCCTGCAAGCGGCATAGCTGCTGTCCTCCGCTGCCTTGAGAGCGACCCCTGTCCGCTTGGGTGGAGGAGCGTGGAGGTTGTCGATACAGTGTATTATAACCCCTGGAAGATCGTCCTAGTTTTCCTCTGGAGGAGCGAAAGGACGAAGGCCGTTGCTGCTGCAAAGTTCCCAGGGAGCGTGCCATCACTGTGTTGGTGTTTATTGCTTGAAAAGACTATTCAACTGCTTTTCCGAAGAGATTCTCCCTGTCGAACGTCATATCCAGCACCTTCATCTGAACGTCTGGGCGGAGGTTTGTTGCCTTCAACCAACCTTTG
Organism: Ambystoma mexicanum; assembly: GCF_040938575.1. NCBI lineage: Eukaryota > Metazoa > Chordata > Amphibia > Caudata > Ambystomatidae > Ambystoma > Ambystoma mexicanum. The sequence goes on from NC_090923.1 coordinate 921,614,739, forward strand.
CGATGCAGGGACACCCTGTTCCCCATCTGGGGGTGGCTCGTGTCCACGATGTCCACTGCCACCGTGATGGAGTCACCCGAGGCCACTTCCCCTTCCTGAAAGAGTTCTAGTGCCTCAACCTTCTTGTTTTCGGGCAGGAAGTCCAGAATAGGACCCAACTTGAACCATAGTTCCTGTTCATATCGAGACAAAATGGCTAGGGTGTTAGCTGCCTTGATGGTAGAGGCTGCTGTATAAATAATCCTCTTCCCCACTGCATCCAGCTTCTTCCCCTCCTGGTCTGGAGGTACCATGGCTGCCGATGATGGATTTGCCAAGAGCTTCCTGGCTGCGGCCAAGACCACTGAATCGGGCGAGTGCTGAGATCCTAAGTAGCTGGGGGCTGGATCGGGAACCTTGCACTTCTCCAACCTGTCTCGCTTGGTCAGGCCATACTCTGGTTTCTCATTAGAGCCAGGCCTTCCTTCCAGATGTCATCCAGGAAGGGAACTGGCATGATAGTCTTTCTTCTCAACTCGTGCCGTTGGCACAGGAAACCACCTTTCTTGGTCTCCTCAGGGACTAACTCAAACAGTTCAGAGGCCCTCGATATGATGGAATGAAGGGATCCCACTTTGCAGGTGGGGAGGCCCTATGGGGCTCAACTGCGTGTGACGTTGCAACCTGTCGGCCGCAATGAAGTAGTTTTCGTCAGTGCCTGCAGACGTGGTAGCTGTGTCCATGCCCATGCCTGTGTCCATGTGCGGGGCTTGGGCTCCGGGTGGGGATCTTTTCGCAACGAGGTGGAGTCGGATGATGGCAAGGACCAGCACTCCCTTTGGCATTCTGCTTTCACGGAGGAGAGCTTAGCCTCAGAGGCTCTGGCATGTCCCGTGAAGGCATAGGTCCTGGAGGCATCCTCTGCTAGATTTCAGTGACCAGTGTGTGCAGGGTCATTAGAATGTCCAGCCACACGTCCCTGGGTTTAGAGGTGAACAGAGCCAGCTGTGTAGGGTTTGAGCTGATGCACCTCCTCTTGCGAGCAGGGGACCCTTTGTGATCTGTATAGCCATAATTCTGCAGATCATTGTCCTCCGGTACTCGAGTAGATCTGCTCCATAATTTCTCCATTTCTGAAGCATTCCTCAGGTCCACGTGCCTGGGGAAGGTGCACTGGGGGAACCGTATATCTCTCTACCTGACCCCGGTGTGGCTGCTGTCTTTGTCGCTACCCCGACAGCCGTATCTCGCCTCAGGGGTAAGTACAGCCGTGTAGCGGTCAGGACATCCTTCGCTGACCCACTCTCCTTCATCAATGATGTCCTTGCTGCTTCATTCGTCAACAGTGCCTGTTAGGAAAGATTTCCATGTATGGGTAATTTTCCCTCAAGTGGTGAATCCCCCAACTTTTTGCTTTTGTCTGACCATCCTAACCTGACTTTTATCAGTGGAGCCCAGCCTTCTGCTGTACTCCGCTGGGCTTTTGCTCATTTTGTTAGGGGGAAACTGGCATGCCCTTCAAACTGTCAGTACTGGGAGACTTTGTTTCCTTTAGTCTTTCACTTTGTTGCTATTTCTTAGCAACATGTTACCAGTGCACAATGTACCTTCCAGTACAGTGCGTTGGGGTCTCGCTTTCTTTTTTAAGGCCCTAGACACCCTCAGAGGATTTTCGTGAATGTACTAGTGTGTCCAGGACAGAGCTGGTGGCAGCAGTTACTTTTAAAGCATTTTTGACTCGTTTCTATGGTCCAAACAGTGTTTACTGTGTTTGGCCCAGGACAGTGGCTAGTGCCAAAATGGCCATGCCACAAGGTCCTTTGTTCTGTCCTTTGGCCATTTTGTCCCTTTGCCTTCCCCAGCTCGAGCAGACCTGGGAAATTCCTTATTTGGTCATACAGACCTATGCACAAACTGAAGCGTTTTGCAGACTTTTGCATGTCTTGTGTGTGCGCGCCCACAATGTGGGCTGGAGATGTCTAGTTCCAGTACATATCCTGGGTGCTAGGATGTCTGGTGTGCTGGAATAACCAAGACCACCATGGTCTGTGATTGGTCCACATCTGGGATGGCTGAATGTGAGCAGATTTCCCATTGGTTTCTCTTCATTTTGGTGCAAAGAAGATTTTGGATAAGAGAAGGCACACTATACCCATTCCAGGTCGATCTTCTGAGTTCACACCAAACTTAGTAAAGGAGCCAAGTATCCTGAACCAAAGTAGCAGATCCTTGGAACCGCTGGTGACCTGCTGGAAGGTTTGGCACACTGACCCTGCTGTTTTACAGTCAGAGCTCCTGTTTCTCATCGATCATAAAAGGCCTGTAAGGGCATTTCGACCCGTTGGAGCAGTGGGACTAACTACTCTCTGCACCTCCTGCTTAACCTGCAAATGAGCCTGCTCGGAAGTGTTCCTGGACCGCCCAGTGAACTGAAGCTTGTACAGGACCTTTGCCCTGGAACCGCCGCTGTCTCGAGTTTGGACTTGAGCCTTTGAGAACTGTAAGCTCTTGGCAGAAGGCACTCTCCTGGCGAGATTCATACACCTAGCATTCCTAGGTCTGGAATTAGGAGAGTCCGTCTGAACCCGAGCATATGCGGTTCTTGTGTCGCCCCCCCTGTGGTGACTAACTTTGTGGGTGCCTTGCTGCTGTGCAGAGAAATCGTAACTGTGCCGCCACAGACTGAGGGCCCGGAACGCAGCCCCTGAAAGCCGGAGAGATGTGCAACTGCGGGATTCGAACCTGCAAGTGAACTGGACTTGACTGGCGAAGTTTGGTGCGGAGGGTCGGTAAGTACTTGCAACCCTTAGCTGTGGCCCCTGGTGCATCCATATACTTTTACACATGAATGTCCCCCAAGGGCCACTCTCCTTTGTTAGGGTAACCTGTGTTTCCATCCTATTCCCGATTCCTGGTAATCGCTCTGCCCTCTTGCGGAGACCCTCCTTGAATAGTGGGACCTTATTCTTCATCACCTCACCCACCTTCTTGAGCCACTACGGCCCCTTGAAGAGACCAGTTTTGAACTTAACCGCACGATTGAGTGCTCCAGCACTGAATGTACCTTTGAGCACAAGGCTCCACACTTTGTAGGGACTGGACTGCCTATTAGTTAGGGTTTGAGTTGTTTAAGGACTGCCTAAAGTATACTTGCACTGTATGACCCCTTTCTGTTGCAGGTTGTTGATGTCTACTTGTTGAATAATATTTTAGACTAAGAGTTACTGTAGAAAGGATTCGATTCCTCACGATCAATTCCGAACCGAACCTATCTTTCCTCAAACCCAGGTGGCTCATCAGGTGGTAACTAATCTCCTCACCCAAGTAAGAGAACAGTCAGGGTTGTTAACCAAAGGACAAATCACCAAGCTAGACCAGCACTCCTTGGTAGAAGAGGAGGGGTGTTATTTTAATGTTCAACAGGTGTTCATTCCTAATGAACAATTACGAAGTGAGGTCCTGAAAATGTGTCACAACTCCAAGGTTTCCGGACATCGCGGTACTGAAAATACTCAAGAGTTGGTATCACATTATTTCTGGTGGCCCTCATGAAAGAAGGATGTAAAAGAATATGTAGGTTCATGCCCTAAGTGTCTCCAATCTAAAATCCCACGTCGATCCCCCTTAGGGGTACTGGTAAAAATGCCTTTAACATCACGTCCTTGGCAGATAATTTCCACTGACTTTGTGGTGGAGTTACCTCCCTCGGGGGGGTTGTTCGACCATTATGGGCACTACTGACTCTTTTTCCAAAATGGCTCATTTCATACCATTAGCCAACCTTCCTTCTGCAGCTCAGATGGCGAGAGTATTTATCAGGAGAATCTTCGCTTTACATGGTCTACCAGAAACAATTATCTCTGACAGAGGTCCCAAGTATACCTCCCACTATTGGAGACAGGTTTGTCAGTTCCTTGGCATCTCTGGAGCCCTCAGTCCTGGTTTACATCCACAGTCGAATGGGCAGACGGAACGACTGAATCAGACTCTTGAAGGATACCCAAGGAATTATGTAGCGGCTGCCCAAGATGACTGGAAGGACCTGTTGTCAACAGCGGAGTACGCTTATAATAATTCTTACCATTCCACCATCAAGATGAGTCCCTTTTACTGCACTTATGGGCTTCATCCCTCCCCCTTTCCCATTCTTAAATCATCGGCATCTCAATTCCCTGACATAGATCATCTGATGAAACAACTCCAACAGTGTCATACCGCAGCCAGAACAGCGCTCAAGGACTCTCAAGATCGAGTGAAGCAATTTGCTGACAGGCATCAAACACCCACTCCAGTCATAAAGCCTGGTGATTCAGTGTGGTTGTCCTCACGTTTTCTCCCAAGACATCTAGTACCAACCAAGCTATCCTCAAGGTTTTTTGGCCCCTTTAGGGTCCTAGCATTAATAGGGTCCGCAGCTTCCGACTACGTCTACCTAATTTCATGGGCTCGGATTCATTCGGTTTTTCATATTTCCCAGTTGAAACCAGATCAAAGCAGCAGATTCCATCCATAGGCCACAGCAAGTCCTCCACCTATCCTTACGGCTTTAGGTCCAGAATTCGAAGTGGCAGGTATTTGTGACTCTCAATACCATAGTGGAAAACTACAGTACTTGGTGGACTGGAAGGGGTACTCCCCTGCGGAACGGTCTTGGGAACCTACAGCTGCAGTACATGCACCACCTCTGGTGAACAAGTTTCACCGGGTTCATCTGGATAAACCAGGAGGGACTCCCTCTAAGAGGGGGCATACTGTGATCTCACCGGCGGTGAGCCGTGTTGTAAGCAATTCGCGGGCATTTTCTCCCACCAACATGGAGTTCCAGCATGCCCAGAGTGACAGTCTAGTTCATTCAGCCTGTGGAGCAGGACGACTTCCGGATTATGACACGCCCCCTGGGCTTGCCACAGCGGGTATACACATCCAGAGGAAGAAAGACTCCTTGCATAGCTTCTCTCAAAGGAGTTGCCACACGCTCCGTAATTTCGCCGTAGGCTATTTTAATGTATGGACTTTAACCTCCATCTACCTTCCCTCGTAATTATAACTTTCTCTCCTTCCTTGCTCAGACGTACCGTCGCTCGGGTTTCCTGGTCTCCGACACACAGCGGTCTGCGTCGGAGTGCCCCTGCGGCATGGCGGCTCTCAGCTTGATCCGCATTTCACTTCATTTCCCGCGGGTAGGTGTTCAGATCTACAACTATATACGCTTACTCAGCAGCCGCACTCTATCGATTGATCCTTCCCATTATTTGTTGTTCCATTTCGATAGACTCCAGGACTGGTCTACATTATAGGGACTCCATATCCCAAGATCCTCCACTTCGGATCAGAAAGACTCTTCTTTACATGTTAGCCCCTGTCTTCCCCACAGATCCTGTGTCCCTTCTTTTTTCATTCGATGATTCTTATCCATCTATAATTATTTCCTCTTAGCAGTAACCCAGAAGGGTATTATCTTCAGATCAGCTTCTTTTGACAACGGCATTTTGAGGAAAGGCTCACCTTCATTCACCTTGTGGTAGGACATTCTGGGATAGGCAGGTCCCTTCCTCTTTCCCTGTTGTGGTTTACTCCAGACCTAATAATAATCTCCTCCTTTTTAGTTCTGCTAGAAGGGATACCAGCTCCAAACCTTAACCTGCTGCACAGATCCACAATGGCTGCAGCATCTTCCATCTCCGGTACAAAGTGACATCTAATCAGCGCTCCCCAGCCGCTCTACCCAGGGTTTTCTCCCCCAAGAGGGTTTCCCTGGGTTTCTCTCTGTGATCAAGCCCTTAGGTGCCGGATCGCACAGGGATTCACAGGGGCATTACTATTAGCAACAGCGGCAGTAACCACCGCAAAGGATCAAGGTAAGGTGATCTTCTGTGCCTTGTCATCCAGTGGATATTATATAACCCTAGCATAACAGTTTCATAGTTAGTGTTTTAGTATTGTTAATATTGCTCAGTTTCATCTTGTATTTGAGTTAAAGGGCCTTTAATAAATGTATTTGTATATTTGATATATACACCTGACAGTAATTTGTGGTGTCGTGTGCTGCGTGTGCTCATTGTGGACTTTCGATCACCTTCACCCCTCCTGAGACCTAGTCTTGACCGCCGCCAATGCTACCTTAATTGGTCTGGCTTGTCCAGAAGGCTACCCTGTTCCAAGAAACTAGGCTGACCTTCTGTACCTCTGCCCACCAGGTCAGAGTTCAGAAATCCATCTCAACAAATTGGTGTACAGCAGTGGAAAAGGATCCAAGGTACCCAGTGCTGCGCACTGGTAAAGGTACCCAGATTACACTTGCCCAGGATACATAGTGACCTTAGTAGAAACTTAGCTGTAAAGGCTAACAACCTATCTTAAAACATGGAAGCAATAACCTTGAATGCTTCCAAATTAGAGACACTTAGAATGCTGTGTACCGAGAGAGGCTTATCTGCTCAAGGTACCAAAGGTGAAATGATCCCAAGGATCATGGATTGACAAGAGGCTCAGCTGGATGCCATTACTTCAGATGAGAGTGCAGCAGATGGTGGGGCTGCTCCCACTGACAGCTCTAGCAGAGCTGTCGCTGCCCTCATCCATGGGGTCCATGAAGACAGGGATGATGAAGAGTCCCAAGTTTTATCCGTTGTCTCTGATGCTGAGGCCATGCTTGAATTCAAGAAGCAAGAACTGCTGTTTAAGCAGCATGAGCTTGAGTTCAACAATGCAAAGCTGAGAGTTGAGCAAGCAGAAAAACAGAAGGCCAGGGATCACCAGTTGGAACTGGTCAGGATTTAGGCTACAGCTGGCTCCTCCAAAGTATCTGACAATGGGACTGGGTCCTCCTCTCATCCACGGTTTCCTAAAGATCTGCTCATTATGTATGGTGAAAAGGAGGACATCATAAACTGGTTAACTGCATTTGAGTATGCATGTGAAGTACAAGAGTTTGTGGATGCTGACAAGATTGCATGGTTGCTCAGTCGCCTACCTCATTCTGGCTGCAATGCCATTATGGAAATGTCAAAGGTTGACAGAAAAGACTTTGTCAGATTGAAGCAAACTCATCTTAAAGTTTGGGATGATATGTTGAGTCATGCTTGAACATATTTTTGCATCTTGTTCCCGGAGCTTAAGCAGCACTTGGCTGATTCAAAGGTGATCAATCCTAAGAAGCTGGCCAGTGCAGCAGATTTGTGGGTGTCCCATAAGGACACTACTCCAGATAAGCAGGAGGAGGGTAAAAAGATGATAAGGAGGGTGGGAGTTCTGATAAAACGTCCTCCCATAAGAGTCACAAAAAGAAAAACAAGGTTAGATCCCAAGAGAATGTTCAGGGTAATGGGAGTTATACTCCCAGACAGAACTCTGGTTATAGTAAGCCTCCCTATGTCCCAAGATCCAGTGGATCTTGTGTGGCTTGTGGAGCAAATGACCATGTGAAGGGGGACCCCCAGATGTAAGGTCAATCTTGGGAGTCTGGGGTGGGATCTCGAGAGCCCGAGCAAGATAGCGGTGTGGAGATGGTGGTCAAGTGAAAGTGGGTGAAAATTCGCAATTATACACCGTTTATCCCGCAGGGTTTGGAATTGAACTGCTAGTGATGGCAAGTGTAACCCACAGACAGACTAGCACTGACCCCAACCACTCAGCTGGCCGGGGAATTGCACATGCGATAATGACACGCTGAGTGCTGCTCGGTGTCGGGAGAGGGACGGCGGCTCTGATACACGAGGCCGGGGAGGAGCCTGCACACGGGGCAGGCCAAAGGCGACAACAAAACCAATGGGCTCTTCCAGGCAGAGCGACATAATGATGGAGGAACTGGCCCCTGACACTGTAGTAGGACCCTGGGGTGGACCAGCAGCATCCCCCCCCCCCCCCCCAAGTGATGCTCCTGTTCGTACCTGTGCTGCTGGTCCACGCGGACAAAGGGAATGTTGCAGGCTCTTTGCGGCGCATATCCGCTGTGGACCCAGCGGTACTCTAATAACATGGACACGGTGGCAAATGCATTGAAAAAGCAACGGGGGCAGGTCGCCCCTCCCCCCTGCAGCACCAACGGGCTGGCCCACATGGCGCTGGGCCGCTAAATCAGCAAGTGCCCTCCAGGGGGGACCAGATGGGAGCTGGGCACCTTTAATTGACACCAGACTGCACAGACAAGAATACCTGAGCCATACAGACCTCCCCCCCCCCCAACACAATACCACAGCCAGAAACAGAGGTGCAACAGTTCAGTCAACAGACCGCACCGGGTAAGGTGTGGGCAGCATGAACAACAATTAAATAATGTGTCAAGGGACTAAATTGAGCAAATTAATCTGTAAGGCCCCAGGGACCCCCCCAGCCTCTTATACCAGCAAACTCACTTCCAAGTAGATGCATGGGGATTTGGGGATTCCCCCCCCAGCACTAGGGCCACGGAGTACCAGCGATCTATCCTGCCCTGCCCTTTCATATCTCAAGATCTTACGGACTTGTCCAATCCCGCTAAAGATCCCTCAGAAACAGGATGATGTGCCTTCTACCACTGATCACTTGTCTATACTGAAGGGCTGAAGCCCAGATACAGCGAAGCACCCCAATCAACCTAAAAATATTTGTGAGTCAATACCCCAGCATGGCCAAATGCTCAGCGCAAATGGCAGGATAAACGAAAGCACACCCATGTACTGGATGTATCCAATCTACCTCTCAGTCTTAGGGGGCGATTTGAACGATACCACCACCCCTGCATGTCCCAACTCCACAGGCTTTGTCCTAGGAATCACCGGATGCGCCTCTGTAGAGGAGGGCGCCGGAGTTCCAACCGCACCAAGCAACTGCAGGAAACATCTGTGAGCGGCAACGGAGTAAAAGGTACAGTGTACCCGTCCATTTGGTCGTCGGCCCACCATTGGGGCATGGCAAAGAACCCAACATCTAATAACACCAGCAAAAACAGTGCCCCGAACTCAACAAAGCTACCCAGGCAGCGATCTACACGCCAGCACATCAAGATGGATGTACAAAATCAGCTACAAACAATCCTAACGGAAATGAGGGCAATTGGCCACAGCACTCAGGAAACAAATGTCACAGTCCTGGAAATCAAGCGCGACATCCAAGACATGCAGACCCGCCTAAATGCACATGCAGAACGCACAACCGACAACAAACAATGGATTAGTGCACTCAGGGATAATAGCGCAGTGGCTGCCACAGATCCTGACCGCCTCATCAAGGAAGTACAGCGCCTCGGGGCGAAGGTTGAAGATCAGGAAAATCGTTCATGGCGCAACAACCATTGCCTTGTCGGCCTCCCTGAAGAGGCAGAAGGCTCAGACCTTGAGGCTTATGCATACCGCCTCTTTCAGGACCACCTACATACTCAAGACCCAAGATCACATGCCTATAGAGCCGCCCGCACAATCTGTGAGGAGGGGTCAGAAGTCTGTATCTTCAACTATTATTCTGCGAAGTATCCTGACAAAGGAAAAGATTTGCCCCACTATTTACTGCACTTCAAGGCACAAACCTGCGGTCTGATGCATCCAACTGGATAAAAAAATGGCATTCTTTTGATGATCCAGAGAAGGCCTGGAGACTACTACGACAACAGGATCTTGTCTCTACAGACTTCCCCGCCAAAACGGAAGACGAAAGACCAATCCATCAAATTGACGCCTCGCAATGGCACCTTCAGCCACACCAACGATCACGGGGCAAGCGACAACGCTCCAACAGATGCCTAAATAGACCCAGCTGCAAAGACTCTTGCCTACCAACGTGATTGTCCAGGTCCAATTCTGCTCTCCTTCAATCAACACCACCATACAAATCCTACTATAACCTTTCCCTGTGCATGAAACTGGGATACTCGGGTAAAGAACATGCAACCAATGATACCATGCCTGGATGCCCAGAATGAGCCAACCCATGCAGATGACAACAAGCCACCCACCTTCTAAGGCGAACCATCCAGAACCCCCCGGGCTCCCAAGGATACCCGCTATCACTGGTTGTCCCGACAAATTCCACCAGCATGTCAATGAGGCGGATGAGAATTGTATTGTTTCTTCCATCTCCCCATGGCATGGGCTATTAGGAAGTTGTATTGGGATGCCATTGGCTCAATCCAAGGTTATAGTTACGGCCTACAGGTTTGAGGCCATGTTTGTTTCAATTAAGTTCTTAACCACACACACACACGCAGACTATTTGGCCAACACAGCTATCTCAAGTACTATCGTACCCATGCTCATCCAACCCCACTCGCACAACAACATAGGTCCCAAAGCAATGACCGAACTGCGACTATGGACAATGTACAAGGACTAGGTCACCCAATCAAATAACGGCGAGTTCACAATTACCTGCGAGAGAGAGAGAGCGATATCGCTTTTTTACAAGAAACGCACCTTGATGCGCATGAATCAGGGAAATTGAACCGAGGCTCGGTCGGGAACATTAGCTCACCCGGCGCATAGAGGTAAAAGATGAGTCTCAATCCTAATTCACAAACGTCTCCCTTTCCATGTACTCCACACCCTCTTAGATAAATACGGTAGATATGCTCTAATTTATGGCCTGATCCACCAACACCCCCTAACTCTCCTGGACATATACGCCCCAACCAAAGACACACCTACAATTTTTACACAGGTTTTCGTAAAATGTGCACAATACATGGGGTATCTTACACTTATTGGAGGGAACTGGAACATGATTTTAGATGCGACACTAAACCGCCAGGGTTCTCCCCTATTACAACCCCTGACCAATGCAAACGTGCTGCCCTACTAAACCTCATGTTTAACTTCGGCATATCAGACATATGGCGGTTTCTACACCCGCAACGCCACAATTATAAATATTTTACTCAAATTGTCATAAATCATACTCTAGGCTAGACTACTGGGTGGCCCCCAGGAAAGCCCTATTGCAGATTAAACAGTGTACAATACTCCTCATGATGGTATCAGACCATGCACCGGTACTTCTTCATGTTGATCTCCCAGAAACACCACCCGATAAGCCACCATGGCGCCTACATTTAAGAGCACTGGCATACCCCGATTTTCTCAAACATCTCAGTGAAGACACAGACCTGATCTGGCAAAACAACCTGACCCCCAGACTTCTCCCCAGTCACCTGCTGGGATGCATTTAAAGCCTTCCTCTGAGGGCAATGCATTTTGCGATGGCCCTACAAGCTCAAGAAATTGAGGTAACGGGAAAATTGGATCACTGCTGACATTACACTTGCAGAATCCCAACATAAACGGACCAGAGATCCCACCACATACGCTTAACTTAAATTGAGAACGGAGCTTAAACAAATCACTACCCAATGGGTGCAAAAATCGATCACTAGCTGGTCGCAGACCTACTACTAAGAACCCGACAGACCCCTCCATCTGATGGCGCTCACCCTCTGCACTAGACAATCCTCCCAATGCATAACGGCCATTCAGGATCGGCCTGGAAGGCTAACAAACGAAAGGGACATTAATAATCGCTTTGCAGAATATTACAGCAAACTATATTCTAAACCGAGCCCAATTACGCCTGATTACATTGATACATTCCTTGCCACTCTTCAACTAAAGTTAATGAACGACTCGCAAAAACTAGAACTCGGGACACTAATCACAAAAGTGGAAATTACCCAAGCCATCTCCTATCAGTGGGAAAGGCGTCCGGACCAGATGGTATACCCATAGATTTGTATAAAGCAATGTTAGACCGCCAAGCCCTATAGCTGGAAACAGTATTCGCCAAGGCATTGACTCGGGGTCATCTGCAAGAAAGATGCTGGTGGCCAATATAATTGTTTTCCACAAAGAAGGCTGCGACCAAGAGGATTGCGGTTCATAACACCCAATATCGCTAATTAAAGCGGACGCCAAGATATTGGCTAAATGCCTAGCTTGCAGAATCGAGAAAACCCTCCCACAACTCATCCATAAATACCAGACAGGCTTTATCACGGGTCACCACTCAGTAGACAATGTTAGACATTTGCTACATGTACTCACCGGACGGGATGATCCCGATGAAATAGTACTTGCGGTCTATACTGAAAAAGCATTTGATAAAGTCCAATGGGATTTTATGTCTAGGGCACTGACAGCTTATGGTTTCCCACCAATACTTCTAGGGCCAATAAGATTACTATATATTAACCCGCAAGCCTCAGTGACCACTAATGGAACAGCCTCAAACATGTTTAATCTATATTCAGGCACCAGACAAGGGTTCCCCCTCTCCTTTTATATGCACTGTCCATTGAACCACTAGCTGAAAAAAGACATACGAACCCCAAGGGAGAGGTGTGATGAGTCAGAAGAACACCTAATATCCCTGTTTGCGGATGACCTTTTGGTCTATGTTGGCAACTCCTCAATCTTGCTTGCACCAACTGCTTCACGAATATGGTCCTATGACAGGGTACAAAGTAAACTGGACAAAATCAGAGGTTCTTCACCAATTTACCCAATACACCAAGGGACTCCTTTTCGCCTCCAGCTGCATTCCATCAAATACCTGGGGGTTCATATTGTCACGTCATCCAAGAAATAGCAGATCTGAACTACGCACCTACTCTGACATAGATTAAAACGGACCTTCTTAGATGGAACACACTCCCGCTCTCACTGGTAGGCTGCATCAACACCTTTAAGATTAACTCTCTCCCAAAACTCATATACCTAGCTATGATGATACCCTGTGCCTCATCACAACAAATTTAAAAGGATCTAGACTCACAACTGTCCAAATTCATCTGGAGAGGCAAAAAAGGCAAGGGTCCGGCTAGACATTTTACAGGCCTCCAAAAATGACAGGGGACTAGCAGGACCAGCATGGCGACCTATTATCAGTCAGACTAATTATGTTGGGCCAAGAGATGGTATGATGCCTCAGACACATCCAGTTGGAGATCAATGGAGCTCTCCCGGATTACACCATATACCGCAGCAGAAACCCTGGCCACCCCTTTAAATAAATTACCTAAGCAAATCAGCTCACACCCAATTATAGGCCCAAATCTGACACAATGGCATAGGATGAAACCACTATTGGGCTCAGATGTCTGGGCGGCTCCAGCCCGGATCAGCATACGAGCAATTCTCTCGATCGGCCTAGACCATAAGCTACACAAGAACTAAGACTCCTATTGGCCTGAGATCAGAGTACAAGACTTGTACGACGGGAATACTCCCATGGGGTTCCAAGATGCTAGCAAAATACTCCGGCTTCAACACACAGAGTGGATACATTACCTCACTATACGAGAGGTGATTCGGTCCAACACAACCAACCAGACACTACAGAATACCCCAACGGTGGGCGTACTAGAAATGGAACACAAGCCAACTAAATTCCTACGCATATGCTCATTCTACACCATATGTACCCCAAACAATATCAAACGCAACATAATCCTGGCAGCACAATGGTCCGATAAGCTAGACATTCCAATAGACGTGGGCAATTTATACGATTACTTTGAAAACCTATCAACATCACACAACATCTGCAACAGAGAAATTCAGTATAAGATGATCCAAACATTTTAATACACGCCCAGTAATCTTCACCGGATGGGCCTTATTCGGGCTCCTGCATGCTGGCAACAATGCAAAGGGATGGGCACGATAGACCATATTATGTGGTCATGACTGCTGATCAAAGCATACTGGGAAACAATCCACAAGGTGATCTCCCAAATCTCCAACTTGACAATCGACTTGGCCCCTGGACCAATGCTGTTTGGCGTTGATGATGCAGACTGGCATTCAGACCCAATTATAAGTAAACTAGCACACACAATCCTCTTCATAATAACCCAAGATCCTAATCATGCAATGGAGAACAGTCATGGCCCCTACCAAACACGCATATAAAACAATGATCTCCAAAATGTGCTTACTAGAATGCTCCGTTATGAGACAGCGAGGAAGAACAGGCAGATCACTTTAGAGATCTATTGGACCCCTACATCGAATAAAATAGACCGACGAGCAGGCCCTCCTCAATCATATATGTCTAGCAATGGAACTATTCTCCGAGTTGCTAACTCAAACGTTCTTAGTCCCTCCCCACATAATACTCTCCCTCACAGGCTGCAGACAACAGAGAAGTGAAACTTTGTGCTCTTGCGGATGACCCCCATCATAGTATCTGATGATAGTAAAAAAATGCTACAATATGTGTTTATTATTTTTATTATTTTTTTTCATGTGTATTGTTACAAACATGGTTACTATTTGTGTTTAGGGTGGGGGTGGGTGTATTGTTATTAAAATGCTTGTTTAATATTTAAGTGGGAGGGAGTGGAGTGGGGGTGAGGGGTATGGATCGCTGATACTAGTACCCGGCATATGTTCTATGCAGACAGGTCAAGGAAAATTGTCAATTACATGCTTTGCAAATACTTAATAAAAACAAGTTAAAAAAAATAAACTTGGGGGTCCCCTCTGAGCCTGTGTGGACTACAGGGCTCGGAATGGTGTCACCAAGACAAATGCACACTCCTCGCCTAGAAATGATGAGCTGGTGGATACCTTGGGTGGTTCTATGTCCTTTCAAAGCCTGCAATTTAAATGTATGAAATAATAAAAAAAGTTCATCACATTTTTTTTTAAATTATTTTTATTTTGTGGGGTCCCCCGCACCTATTTTTAACTATACCTGACCCCCCAACCATTTATCTGCCCTTTCCCAAACCCCCCAGAAAATGTGATGAACTTTCACGTTATTTTGCACACGATGAAAGGACGTTGTACTCCTTATGTACCTACAAGTACCTCAGCACATTTGACCTCACTGCAGGGTATTGGCGAATAGCCCTAGCAGAACATGCCAAGGAGAAGACAGCATTCTCAACTCCAGAAGGCCTTTAGCAGTTCAGGGTAATGCCATTTGGACTGAAAAATGCACCTGTCACTTTTCAGAGGCACGTGAATCATATCCTTGGGTTGGATGAATTCTGTCTTACATATCTGGATGATATAACAGTTTTCAGTGCCACCTGGGAGGATCATGTGAAACACCTCAGAATTGTGTTGCAGGCCCTTCAGAAGGCCCACTTGACCATAAAGGCCAGCAAGTGCCAGATTGGTCAAGGTTCAGTGCTCTACCTTGGGCATTAAGTAGGTGGAGGGTGGATTCAGCCTCTACCCAATAAAGTACATGTAGTACAAGACTGGCCTACCCCCACTACTCAAACCCAGATGAGAGCCTTTTTAGGTATCATTGGGTATTACAAAAAAACTTCATGGCAACTATGGTACCATCGCTGCCCCTCTGACTGCTCTCACAACTCCAAAGAAACCCAAGAAGGTCTCTTGGTCTGAGGAGTGTGGGAAGGCCTTCAATGGCTTCAAAGACTCCTTGTGCCCTGACTACAAAAGACCTTTTATTGTGCAGACAGACGCGACAAGTCCTCTCCGGACTTCTCCCTTTTTGGCTTATCCGCGGACACAGAGTTTGGACGAGGTAAGGGACTTTCTCTTCGAAGAGGCCCCCGTCGTTGGCAGGCTCACCGTTAGGACGACAGTGATGGCGATCGCCTTCTCCCCAACTCGGGACCTGCATCAGCGGCGAACCCAGCGGTGCTAGCGTCACAGAGCTTGGCCTTCTCTCAGAACCCCGCGAATGGGGCATCCTCAAAGGATCTCGACCTCCTTCCGGAGGGATTTACTCCTCGGACCAACCTGTCTTAGATGAGGCTTGACCCTGCCACACAGCTGAGTCAGTGGCCTTGCTCGACTTGAGCCATGCTGACAGTCTGCTTTAGCTGTCTTTTTTAGTTTTCTTTGAGAAACCACGGCACACCTTGCATTCCTCTTCATCGTGGTCCGGATGCAGGCAATATAAGCATTTATGATGCTGACCCTCCACAAAGACATTTCTTAATCCCCACTCCGCACAGAGTTTGAAGAGGCTTCAACTTTCCTTCTTCTCTTCAGTCATGGCTGAAAGGTGCAAAGTAGGCCCAAGGCCGGGTCTTCTCAAAACTGATGACGATCCGACGGTGGATGAAGATTTTCACCGATATAGGATCCCCGCTTCTGGTCTCTGTCCTTCGTTGAAGATGATCAAGAAAAAGAAAGAAAAAAGAAAAAGAAATCAGTCAAAGTTTGTAAAAAACAAGAAATTAGCTCAGAGAGCAACTTGATGACTCCCAACACTGAAGCGTGCGGTAAAAATTTAAGATGACCACCAAGGGTGGAGCTAAGGGAGAGGCCTGTCATTGGATGGGGGGAGTGTGACCCAAAGGACATTGATTGGTTTAGAGGAGAAAAACTGTTTTAAGGTGAAAGTGAAACTTTTTTCTCTTACCGAGGATTCACAGCTTAACGACAGGGAATATTCATGAGCATGTGAATCCATGCCAGACACCATGCTGGAGAACTAGATTTAAATTGACCCTGGGCAAATGTTTGCTAGGTATATTCCCCAGAACAAGGAGGGCTGCGCATGAAGTAAAGCTAATGGACCTGGCTTGCAGATCAGCTAAACGCAGAATGGCCATTCTCTGGAAGAGGAAAGGGGGGCCACTGCTTTTGAATTGGTTGCAAGATTTGCAGAGATGTTCTGCCGCTGAGACTGCCGAGTGGTATAGGGCCCTACAGAGGGGATTAAGGGAAACCACGGACAATAGAGAGGCTTGCAATGCTCTCCTACTGGGATTATTCTGTGCATCAGATGATAAAACCACATGAATGTACCAAAATGATAAATGGCAATTCAATGTTAGTATTGTAACAATGGTTGGAAAGGCAAGAGACTTGGGGGGAATGCTGCCTACCTAGATGTACGAGATGGAACTGATGTCACTATCAGGAGCATGTCGCCACTGACATAGGGAGTAACCTACTCGTCATTTTTTAGTTAACAGTATACCTGAGTAAGACAAGCTGTTTTAGTTTTCTTTTTTCTGTTCTCTTGTTATTGGTCATTAGTACTCGGTGAGAGGGGTGTGGTAGCCTCCCAGCCAGCGAAGAGGCTCAGACTGAGGTCTTTACCACGCTGGGAAAGACTCTGCTTGGAGCCTCCTGAGAGCAGGAGACCCGCCATCTTCTCTCGCGGGGTAGCAGGTGTGTACTCTCATCTTCAACCCCCCCCACCCCACTTAACTTTTCCTGCCTCGTCCCTCTTCCATGCAGGCCCGCGAATGGCAACCATGGAAAGGGAGAAGGGGCTACCTGTAGTTCCCTTCTCCCTGATCCATGGCGGCCATCTCTTTTTTGTAGTTTTTTTCTCGAGTTGAGAAACGGTCAACACACCATTTCTCAACTTGAGAAAAATAAACTATTAGTACCCCGGTACAACGTGCTGGGGTACTAATAGCAATAGAACCCTCAGAGGAGGGGTGGTTACTGGTCTGGTAATACCCCAGGGCTATCATAATTGAAGCCCTGGGGCATTACCAGACCGGTAATGTTACCCCCCCTCCGGGGGTCCTATTGCCCAATTATGAAACTGTTCTGCTTATGCATATATTTTGTGATTTTGAATGTAGACATGTTTTATTGATTACTTCTGAATGTCAATTCCATTCATTGAGTTGTACGATGTTTCATACGAAATAAACAGATTTGTTCAAATAAATACATTTAAAAAAAGGATCCCACTGAACAAAAGAAAAACTGGGCTGTAGCTTTAGAAACAAAGGGGTCCATTCACAGATGTACAGCCCAGTTAGTCAGCCACTTCAGGGCAGTTCCTTCCATTGGCACACAGGCAAGTGGGAAGAATTGTTTGGTTAACTGTGGCATATGCTGCTGTGAGATAAAGACTGCTAGGGTCATGGACAAGGCAGAAGCTGCGAGGCAGTGCCACTTGCAAGCTCCAGGGAGGCCCATTTTCTATAGGGGTAAAACAAGAAGTGAGGCTTTACCTGTGAACCAAAGGTGGCCCAACTTGGTGACCCACATCCCTCAAGAAAATGGAGAGCCATTCAACCGGATGATTCATCCAGGAGTCCTTGGCAAGCCCAGCCCTGTAGCAGCATGGTTAATGAGGAAATGGAGCAGGGATTGGGAGGCATAGAGGTGGAGCTGCTGTGTGGATGGAGAGGTGGCATGTGGCCATTGGAGCCTGGCAATGAGGAATTGAGGCCTGGGTGCCCCGGCTTAAATCCCTGATTTTGCTGATAGATTGAGAATTCTATGCCCCAGAAACAAGAAGCCATCACTGCTCTGCGCGGTCATGCTGAGGTGGGAAGTCGACCTGTGTGAGCTAAATCTAGGATAGGGCGTGTGGAGCGCCGGGGCAGTGGCAGATTTAAGGCAAAGGGCACCGTAAGCAAGAGTGACATATCACAAGTGTGACGTTAAAGAACTTTAGGGACAAATGTGTCATGGTTGTAACCTGTTAACATCACTAATCGCCTCCCGTTTTAAATTGTGTGCTTGCTGAACCTCTTAAAAGGATACGATCTCAGTGGGGGGTCATGTGCACCCTGGCTGTTTGACTTTGTGGTGAGAAAGGCAGAGCAAGGTGGCCCCACATTTGAGAGCACTACGGACAGCAGGCGGTCTGGCTGCTGGACTGCCCCACTCATGCCCCCCCCACTCCCCACGCACAGCTTTCTTCCTCCACAGGCTTGTTCAGGTGCCCTGCCACCAGATCTGGGCCAACTCCCAAGAGACCCGGGAGTCCCCTTTCTCTCCTCTGCCATTGTAACATTGATGGGTGGACTGAGCAAGCTATGGGCTCCGAAGTTTCCCGACATGTTTTCATATAGGCATCAACAACTAATTTAGCACCTCGAGCCTGCAAGGTCGCCTTTTTCTAGAGGTAAGGAAGCCCACCGAGTACAGACATAATTGAACAAGTAGAGTTGCAGCACACGTTTATAGAATTTCCTTGGACGTTGAAATCAAGAAATCAGCAGCTAGCTCCAAAACACTGGCCATACTTTCTCAATGAGGTCTGCTAAGGGAAAAGAACTGAAAGACAAAAGAAACTGGCAACAACAGCACAAGTCTGTGTCTATTGAATGCATGCAAATCCCACTGAAAGACAAAACCACCGTTGTGTGATTGAGAGGGTGTGAGAGCGAGTGCGTGTGATGGAAGGAAGGACAGTGGTTGTGGTGTGTTGGTCAGTGAGGGATGTTTGCATGGTGTGTGTGTGTGCGCGCATGATGTGGACGCGGGGAAGGTGGCTGAGAATAGGCTGTCTGGGAGAGAGGGGAGCAGAGGCCATAATGGGCTGTGCAGCAGTGATCGAGGCGTTGTTGCCAACCGTGGGGACTGTGGTCTTTTCTGGGTTCCAAGGGTGCTGGCCAGTTACAGTAACCCCAGGAGTCACTTGGAAGAAGTAACACTGGCAACAAAAAAGGCCCTTGTTCTCCTAGTAAAGGAGTTGAAACCTGACAGTCACAAGCACGGGACGCCTGTCTAAAGTGATTCATGACCTGGGCAGCAATATTTCTTATTGAAAAAAGGATAATGATGAAACTTCAATCTGTTAACAAACCTAACAACAAGAGGTTTTCCCGCATCAAGTTCAACAACTGGAGGACACAGTCCAACTTCGGAAAAGGAGGACAGTGAAAACGGATCCCTTCGCATTAACATCAGTATTCGGGGGTGTTCGGGTCGGGGGATTCCCCTCCAAATCACCTCCTTCAGCCTAGAAATGTATGTGCCGGCCTGTTCTCTAAACTCCTGGGCAAAGCTTCAGAAGTGATTGCACCCACAAGTTTACTCTAAATTTTAACAGTCCAAG
This sequence comes from Ambystoma mexicanum, assembly GCF_040938575.1. Taxonomy (NCBI): domain Eukaryota; kingdom Metazoa; phylum Chordata; class Amphibia; order Caudata; family Ambystomatidae; genus Ambystoma; species Ambystoma mexicanum. The sequence goes on from NC_090923.1 coordinate 921,634,431, forward strand.
AAACACTGACGTGCTCTGCTTACTCGTATCTGCTTTTTAAAAAATCCATACATAATTTGAAGGCAGTCAAACCCATCACATTCCAGTCAGCACCTCTTCAATTATTTCAGGATTTGGCCTTTCCCCATTGTTGCAAAAGAAGGGAAATGTGCTCCATGACAAGTTGCTCACATCCATCCAAGCATACACATCCATCTTTGAAGCTGCAAAAGAATAAAGACATGCTTCCCCTAATGTTCCGGCTCGTGATGCTCGAAAAGCAGTGGTGCACATGCAAAATGTGATCAACATTACAAGGAGAGTTCCACAAATGTTTTATAATAAAGATGCAAAAAAAAATCACCGAACCTAATGTTGTTCAAGTATACCCAAAACACAGTGGAAAGTCTCACAACCGAGCGTCTGCACACTCATACGTGGTCATGAAATCAAACCACTAGCAATTTCTAAAATACATTTAGCCATAGCCAGTAGAAACAATTGAATGTTTTATAGAATAAATGTTCCTTATTGCATGATGTTCAAAACTTGACAGCACAAATCAGTGTCGTAGAAAATCATCACTTTGTGAATTGCTCGATGCGTTTCAGGCTCCAGTTCTTTATCAAGAGCACACAACAATACCATATAAAGTAAAACATAAATTGGTATATCTCAACTAATTAATACAACTAATACATCTGATGGAGTTATGCACAGACATAGTTGCAGAATTAAACTTCTATAAAAAAAACTCCTCTTTTTGTGTCTAATAATATAAGAATTATTCCTAACAATTCAAACGTTTCCTCCAATAATGGTATTGAGGTTGTATCTCTTAAATCCACACATAGTACTAACCAGGAAAAAAAAGAATAAAAGGGTGGATTTGAGTCACCCACAAACTAGTGACTACTAGGCTAACTAAAGCATACTATTGGAAAGTTCTAAGTGCTCCTCCAATTCAGACATGGTAGGCCAATTTATGGAACAAATTGGCCATGGACAATTCCACATTCTGAACTCTGCACCAGTCGCAGAACTTATGCCAACGGCAACGGTACAGAGACTTTGTTGCCGGCCTTCGGGCCGAAAGCAACACCTCCAGCACGTCCTCAGGGAGGTCCCAATCCTTATACCTCAACCTTTCAGAAGCCAAGCGTGAAGGTTGAGGGATCTGACCTCTGGAAGGAGAACCAGACCCCCCTCCCGTGAGAGCAGATCGTCTCGGTAGGGAAGACGACGTGGAGGGCAGATGGATAAGTCGAGAAGGTCCGGGTACCACGTCCTCCGAGCCCACGCCGGGGCAATGAGGATCATCCGGGAACCGAACTTCCGTAACCTCCGCAGCACTTGCGGGATGACGGGGACTGGAGGAAACGCGTACAGCAGCGGGAATGACCACTCCACCACGAACGCGTCTCCTAAGGCTCCTTCTGGAGGAAATTCCTGCGAGCAAAACCTTCCGCACTTCCGGTTGACACTGGAGGCGAAGAGGTCCACTTGAGGGGTCCCCCAAAGGGCGAAGATCTCCAGGAGAATCTCCTGAGCCAACTCCCACTCATGAGAGATAGCGCTCTGCCTGCTCAGAGCGTCCGCCGTCACGTTTTCGGCCCCGGCCAGATGAACTGCAGAGATCGAAACTTCCTGCTGGATGGCCCAGAACTCGAGCTGCATCGCCTCTCTGCACAGAGGAAGTGACCCTGCCCCCCCCCCCTTTTTGTTGAGGTAGCGCATGGCCACTGCGTCGTCCGTCAGGATCAGGACAGTCTTCCCTCGCACAGACGGCAGAAAAGCCCTCAGGGCTAGCCTGACGGCCCTCAGCTCCAACAGATTGATATGGAGTCTGGACTCCGACGGAGACCAACGACCGCTGACTGACAGCCCGTTGGCATGAGCTCCCCATCCCGTGAGGGATGCATCCGTCACCTCCGGCCAGGGAAGCCAAAATGGAGCCCCCATCATCAAGTTGCCTTCGACGGCCCACCACAGAAGGACCCGGGCGACTGAGGACGGCACCTGAACCGAGTCCGACATCCTGCCGAAGGACTGCGACCATTGCGTCTTGAGTGCCCACTGCAAAGATCTCATCCGCAGGCGAGCCTCTGGCACCAGAAGAATGCAGGATGCCATGAGGCCGAGCAACCTCAAGAACTCGAACGCTGGGAGCGTCTGGGCATGCTGAAACTTGTGCACCATCTGCTGAATGTGAAGAGCCCTCACCTGGGGAGGAAAACACTGCCCCAGGGAAGTGTCGAGCACTGCTCCGATGTACTGGAGCCGCTGAGTTGGTGTCAAATGGGACTTCTTCAAATTGAGGGAGAAGCCCAGCCTGTGAAGGGAGCGACAGGCGATCGATAGATGATCCAGGACTTGCTCGGGAGAGCTCCCCCTGATCAACCAATCGTCCAGGCAGGGGTAGACGTGAATCCCCCCATGCCTGAGATGTGCTGCCACCACCACCATGAGCTTGGCGAAAACCCTCGGGGCGGAGGTCAATCCGAACGGCAGGACCCGAAACTGAAAGTGCGAGTCGCCAACCGCGAACCTCAGGTACTACTTGTGCTTGGGATGGATCGGCACATGGAAGTAAGCATCCTTGAGGTCGAGTGACACCAACCAGTCCCGAAGCTGAAGGGCCTGGAGGACTTGAGAGAGAGAGTAACCATCTTGAACCTGTCCTTCCTGAGGAGTTTGTTCAAACCGCGCAAGTCCATGATGGGTCTCAATCCCCCGTCTTTCTTCGAAACCAAAAAATAAGGGGAACACCATCCCTTGTACCTCTCCGCTACAGGCACCAGTCCTATGGCGCCTTTCTCCAGCAGGGCTTGAATTCCCTGCGCAAGGAGCGGATCCGGACTCTGCAAAGAGAGGTTCCCCGGTGGATTGTCGCGAGGCCTGTGCCGAAAAGGAAGACAGTAGCCGTGGGTTATGATCTCCAGAACCCACACATCTGAAGTAATGGCTTGCCACTCTACCAGATGCTGCGCCAGCCTTCCCCCAACCGGCGAACCATAGGACATGGCCTCACGACTGAGTGGGAGCGGCTGCGGCGTTACCTGAGGGCAAAGAGGCAACTGCCCGAGCGGCCTTGGCACCACGGGTACCCTGTCGTCCACCTCTGGTACCCCTGCGTTGGCCTCTTTGACTGCCAGCCCCTCTCGCTTTACTGAAGGATGAGTAATAGCGAAAGGAACCACCCCTCCACTGCTGTCCCCTAGGACGAAAAGGCGGAGGTTGGCGAACAGCAGCGCCCAATGACTTCGCTGCAGCATTTGAGGTCTGCAACCTCTCAAGGCTCTCGTCAGCCTTGCTGCCAAAAAGGTGTTCACCATCAAAGGGCATGTTGAGGAGCCGGGACTGCACATCAGGAGCAAACCCCGACTTCCGCAACCACGCAAACCTGCGTATCACGGTGCTCGCCGCCATGGACCTACTGACGCATTCAGCCAAGTCCAGACCCGACTGAACGGACTCACACATGGCATCCTTACCATCCTGGACCATAGAAAGGAAACCATCCCGTTCATCCCCTTCGGGAATACTGTCAGCCGCTAACGCAACACAGTTCCACAGAGTGTGCGTGAAACGTGACAAGGCACAAATGGAGTTGGCCGCCTGAAGCGCCATACCACCAGAAGAAAACACTTTCTTCGCCCAGCCATCAAAACGTTTGTCGTCCCTATCAGGAGGGATGGTAGGGTACGACGCCTGCTTTGCCGGGGCCGTGGCCGCCTGCACCACCAAACTTTCCGGAGTGGGGTGCCTGGTCAAGTAGCAGGGGTCGCTACTGGCTGGACGGTATTTACGCGACAAGGATCTGCCCACCGCCGGGAGACTCTCCGGAGCAGTCCAAGCCGCCGCCACCCTACTCTGTAAAGCCATATGGAACGGCAGTACCGGGTCAGTTGGGGGACCAACATCAAGGATGTCCGTCAGATCATCCTGCACAAACTCCCCTGGGGGAGCAGACCATCCCAGATACTCAGACACCCTAGCCATAAGGCGCCGGTACGAGGAATCGGCATGGGAGCCAGGCTCAGGCCTACAAAATTCCACCTCCGGAGAGGTGTCCAGTCCACTGGCATCATGCAGTGACTGCCTCAAATCGTCAAACTGACAATGGCCCGAGACAATTTCATCTGGCACCAGACTAGGAACCAGGCCATCAGAATCCTCATCCGCCTCTGAAATATATTCCAGACGGCGAAAAGGCACCCGAGAGTGCTTGCTCTTAACCAGAGCCTTCCTAGGGGGCACACCCGTGACACGGGGCACCTCCGACACGAAAGGCTTCGATGGCGTCGAGCGCATCGGCGCCGACGACGAGAAAACCGGCAACGGCGCCGAGAGGATCGGCGTCGACGTCGAGGAAATCGGCGTCGACGTCAGATGCAGCGCCTCCAGTATCGGCGGCGTCGACACAGCCCTCGAGGCCGGAGCCCCGAGCGTGTCCCTCGACGACCTTATCGTCGACGGCCTCGACGACGTCCTCGAAGCCGGAGCCTCGAGAAAGCCTGTCGACGCCTCAGACGTCGATGTCTTCCTCGAAGACTTCACAGGAGCACACGGTCTCGAACGCGTCGAGGACCGGGACCTGGAACGGGTACGGCGAGAACGAGCCTCCTTGTCCGAACGGGACCGCTCCCGTGACTCGTGCCGACCACTCTTGCGAGCGGTGTCTCTCGACCTCACACGGCCGACCCCACTCGGGGGCGCGGACGGCGGAGTACCCTGCGACTCAAGAATCGCCAACATTTTCTTCCCGAAGGAAGCCCATACCTCCGGCGTCGCATGGCCGGTGGGGTAACCGACGTGCCGCGCAGAATCCTCGGAAGAGGACCTGGAAGGCGACCGGTGACGGCGCTTCCGAGAATGCCTCGAAGAGGCTGAGGAGTGGCGAGACCCACTCCTAGAAGAAGACCGACGAGACTTCCGACGATGACGCGGAGAGTCACCCCTCGAATCATCCGTCGAAAGCCCCGCCGACTTCGACTTCCGGGGCTTGGACACCCGACCCACCGACAACTTCTTCTTACGTTCGCGTAAGGCCTTGGACGTGAGCGACTGGCAGTCGATACAGTCATCTGTGTCGTGGGCCTCCCCGAGGCACCAGAGGCAGGCGTCGTGCGAGTCAGTCACCGACATCTTGGACCCACACTCCCCGCACTTCTTAAAGCCCGGACGCGGGGTTGAAGACGAAGTGGAAGACATCGCCGAAGGAAATTCACAAACGAACAGGTTCGAAGAACCAGAAAGAACAGAACTCCAAAGAGTCGAGGCTTAGAACCGAGAAATACGAAGCAACACGTTCGCGGAAAAAACGGAACTGAGGCTATGGGCGTCGTGCGTCCTACTTATCACATCGGATGACGTCGGACGTCGGAGGAGGTCCTCGACGACGGCGTATCGACGTCATCGACGCAGGACGCAGACGCCGAAAAAGTTTCCGAAGCAGCACAGCTGTGGTGATTACATGTCATAGATATGGAATACGTCGGAGGACCCAATCCCCTCGAAATAAAATTTAGAATTGCCAATCAAATAGCAGAGCAAAGGACCGCCTTGCCAAAGGCCAGATCCTGTCCTCGGATGGAATCGAGGGAATAGTGACGTACAAATGTATGTACTGAAGCCCAGGTGGCTGCATCACAGATGTTGTGAATAGGAACACCCCTCTGCAGGGCAGTAGATGCAGCCATACCCCTGGTAGAATGGGCCCGCAAGCCAGCCGGTGGGTCCTTACCCGCCAAGCGGTAACACTCCAAGATGGCCAAAATAATCCAGCGAGACAAAGTCTGTTTCGTCACAGCTTGTCCCAAACGCTTTCCAGCGTAACCAATAAAGAGTTGATCGTCCACTCTGACCCGGGACATGCGTGAAACATAAAAGCTTAAAGCTCTCCTAGGATCAAGCCTATGGAGCCTCTCCTCTTCCTTACCAGGATTCGGAGGAGGATAGAATGCCGGAAGAACAACCTTCTGGGCCAAATGAAATTCCGTCACTACCTTCGGAAGAAAAGAAGGAGGAACTCTAAGGACAACCCTGTCCTTATGGAAAACAGTGAAGGGAGGCTTAACTGAAAGTGCCTGTAACTCACTCACTCTGCAAGCGGAAGAGACCGCAACTAAAAATACAGTTTTAAGAGTCAACAGTCTTAAAAGACAAGAGTGCAAAGGCTCAAAGGGAGCACCCGTTAGAAACCTGAGAACAAGGTTTAAATCCCAACCGGGAACCAGGAAAGGTGACGGAGGGAACACATTAGTGAGCCCTTTCAGAAACTGTGAAATTAAAGGAATTTTAAAGTATGAACACTCTTCAGACGAGCCCTTAAAGATGGACAGCGCCGCCAGGTAACCTTTAATGGTACCCACTTGCAAGCCCCTGTGGGCCAAAGAAAGTAAAAAGGACAGAACCATGGGCATGTCACATGCAAAAGGATCCACATTCTGAACTCTGCACCAGTCGCAGAACTTACGCCAACAGCAACGGTACAGAGACTTTGTTGCTGGCCGTCGGGCCGAGAGCAACACCTCCATCACGTCTTCAGGGAGGTCCCAATCCTTATACCTCAACCTTTCGGAAGCCAAGCGTGAAGGTTGAGGGATCTGACCTCTGGATGGAGAACCCGACCCCCCCCCCCCGTGAGAGCAGATCGTCTCGGTAGGGAAGACGACGTGGAGGACAGATAGACAAGTCGAGAAGGTCCGGGTACCACGTCCTCCGAGCCCACGCCGGAGCAATGAGGATCATCCGGGAACCGAACTTCCGTAACCTCTGCAGCACTTGCGGGATGACAGGGACTGGAGGAAACGCGTACAGCAGTGGGAATGACCACTCCACCACAAACGCGTCTCCTAAGGCTCCTTTTGGAGGAAATTCCCGCGAGCAGAACCTCTCGCACCTCCGGTTGACACTGGAGGCGAAGAGATCCACTTGAGGGGTCCCCCAAAGGGTGAAGATCTCCAGGAGAATCTCCTGAGCCAACTCCCACTCGTGAGAGATCGTGCTATGCCTGCTCAGAGCATCCGCCGTCACGTTTTCGTCTCCGGCCAGATGAACTCCCGAGATCGAAACTTCCTGCTGGATGGCCCAGAACTCGAGCTGCATCGCCTGCCTGCACAGAGGAAGTGACTCTGCCCCCCCCCCCTTTTTGTTGAGGTAGTGCATGGCCACTGTGTTGTCCGTCAGGATCAGGACATTCTTTCCTCGCACAGTCGGCAGAAAAGCCTTCAGGGCTAGCCTGACGGCCCTCAGCTCCAACAGATTGATATGGAGTCTGGACTCCGACGGAGACCAACGACCGCTGACTGTCAGCTCGTTGGCATGAGCTCCCCATCCCGTGAGGGATGCATCTGTCACGATCGTCACCTCCGGCCAGGGAAGCCAAAACGGAGCACCCTTCATCAAGTTGCCTTTGACGGCCCACCACAGAAGGTCCTGGGTGACCGAGGGCGGCACCTGAACCGGGTCCGACATCCTGCCGGAGGACTGCGACCATTGCATCTTGAGTGCCCACTGCAAAGATCTCATCCGCAGGCGAGCCTCTGGCACCAGAAGAATGCAGGATGCCATGAGGCCGAGCAACCTCAAGAACTCGAACGCTGGGAGCGTCTGGGCTGCTGAATGTGAAGAGCCCTCACCTGGGGAGGAAAACACTGCCCCAGGGAAGTGTCGAGCACTGCTCCGATGTACTGGAGCCGCTGTGCTGGCGTCAAATGGGACTTCTTTAAATTGAGGGAGAAGCCCAGCCTGTGAAGGGAGCGGCAGGTGACTGACAGATGATCCAGGACCTGCTCAGGAGAGCGTGCCCTGATCAACCAATCGTCCAGGTAAGGGTAGACGTGAATCCCCCCTTGCCTGAGATACGCTGCCACCACCACCATGAGCTTGGTGAAAACCCTTGGGCGGAGGTCAATCCGAACGGCAGGACCCGAAACTGAAAGTGCGAGTCGCCAACCGCGAACCTCAGGTACTTCTTGTGCTTGGGATGGATCGGCACATGGAAGTAAGCATCCTTGAGGTCGAGAGACACCAACCAGTCCTGAAGCTGAAGGGCCTGGAGGACTTGAGAGTAACCATCTTGAACTTGTCCTTCCTGAGGAGTTTGTTCAAACCGCGCAAGTCCATGATGGGTCTCAATCCCCCGTCTTTCTTCGAAATCAAAAAATAAGGGGAATACCATCCCTTGTTCCTCTCCGCTACAGGCACCAGTTCTATGGCGCCATTCTCCAGCAGGGCTTGAATTTCCTGCGCAAGGAGCGGATCCGGACTCTTCAAAGAGAGGTTCCCTGGTGGATTGTCGTGAGGCCTCTGCCGAAAGGGAAGACAGCAGCGGTGGGTTATGATCTCCAGAACCCACACATCTGAAGTAATGGCACGCCACTCTACAAGATGCTGCGCCAGCCTTCCCCCAACCGGCGAACCATGGACATGGCCTCATGACTGAGTGGTAGCGGCTGCGGCGTTACCTGAGGGCAAAGAGGCAACTGACCGAGCGGCCTTGGCACCACGGGTACCCTGTCGTCCACCTCTGGTACCCCTGCGTTGGTCTCTTTGACTGCTAGCTCCTCTCGCTTTACTGACGTACGAGTAATAGCGAAAGGAACCACCCCTCCATTGCTGTCCCCTAGGACGAAAAGGCGGCGGTTGGCGAACTGCAGCGCCCAACGACTTCGCTGCAGCTTTGAAGGTCTGCAACCTCTCAAGGCTCTCGTCAGCCTTGCTGCCAAAAAGGTGTTCACCGTCAAAGGGCATGTTGAGGAGCCGGGACTGCACATCAGGAGCAAACCCCGACTTCCGCAACCACGCAAACCTGCGTATCACGGTGCTCGCCGCCATGGACCTGCTGACGCATTCAGCCATGTCCAAACCCGACTGAATGGACTCACACATGGCATCCTTACCATCCTGGACCATAGCAAGGAAACCATCCCGTTCGTCCCCTTCGGGAATATGTTCAGCCGCTAACGCAACACAGTTCCACAGAGTGCGTGTGAAACGAGACAAGGCACATATGGAGTTGGCCGCCTGAAGCGCCATACCACCCGAAGAAAACACTTTCTTCGCCCAGCCATCAAAACGTTTGTCGTCCCTATCAGGAGGGATGGTAGGGTACAACGCCTGCTTTGCCGGGGCCGTGGCCGCCTGCACCACCAAACTCTCCGGAGTGGGGTGCCTGGTCAAGTAGCAGGGGTCACTACTGGCTGGACGGTATTTTCGCGACAAGGACCTGCCCACCGCCGGGAGACTCTCCGGAGCAGTCCAAGCCGCCGCCACCCATCTCTGTAGAGCCATATGAAACGGCAGTACCGGGTCAGTTGGGGGACCAACATCAAGGATGTCCATGAGATCATCCTGCACAAACTCCCCTGGGGGAGCAGGCCATCCCAAGTACTCGGAGACCCTAGCCATAAGGTGCCGGTACGAGGAATCGGCATGAGAGCCATGCTCAGACCTACAAAACTCCACCTCCGGAGAGGTGTCCAGTCCACTGGCATCATGCAGTGACTGCCTCAAATCGTCAAATTGGCTATGGCCCGAGACCATCTCATCTGGAACCTGACTAGGAACCAGGCCATCAGAATCCTCATCCACCTCCGAAATATATTCCAGGTGGTGAAAAGAAGGCACCCGAGAGTGCTTGCTCTTAACCAGAGCCTTTCTAGGGGGTTCCCCTGTGCCACGGGGTACCTCGGACACCCCGGCCTCGAAAGGCATCGAGTGAATTGGCGCTGGCGTCGAGAGAACAGGCATCGGCGCAGAGAGGATCGGCATCGAGTAAATCGGCGTCAAAGTCAGATGCAGCGCCGCCAGCATCGACGGCGTCGACACAGTCCTCGAAGCCGGAGCTCCGAGCGTGTCCTTCGACGACCTGAGCGTCGACGGCTTCGACGACTTCCTCGGAGCCGGAGCCTCGAGAAAGCCTGTCGACACCCTCGACGCCTCAGGCGTAAATGTCTTCCTCGAAGACATCACAGGTGCACACGGTCTCGAACGCGTCGAGGACCGGGAACTGGAACGGGTACGTTAAGACCGAGTCCCCTTGTCCGAATGGGACCTCTCCCGTGACTCGTGCCGACCACTCTTGCGAGCGGTGTCTCTCGACCTCTCACGGCCGACCCCACTCGGGGGCGCGGACGGCTTAGTACCCTGCGACTCGAGAATCGCCAGCATTTTCTTCCCGAAGGAAGCCCATTCCTCCGGCGTCGCACGGCTGGTGGGGTAAGCGACGTGCCGGGCAGAGTCCTCAGAAGAGGACCTGGAAGACGACCGCTGTCAGCGCTTCCGAGAATGCCTCGAAGAGGCCGAGGAGTGGCGAGACCGACTCCTAGAAGGAGACCCACGAGACTTCCGACGACAACGCGGAGAGTCACCTCTCGAATCATCCGTCGAAAGCCCCGCAGACTTCGACTTCCGGGGCTTGGACACCCGACCTACCGGCAACTTCTTCTTACGTTCCCGTAAGGCTTTGGACGTGAGCGACTGACAGTCGATACAGTCATCCGTGTCGTGGGCCTCCATGAGGCACGAGAGGCAGGCGTCGTGCGAGTCCGTCACCGACATCTTGGACCCACACTCCCCGCACTTCTTGAAGCCCGGACGCGGGGTCGAAGGGCAAGTAGAAGACATCTTCTTACGAAGGATTTTCTCACAAAAACGAACAGGTTCGAAGAACCGAGAAGAACAGAACTCCAAAGAGTCGAGGCGTAACCGAGATTCACGAAGCAACACGTTCGCGGAAAAAACGGAACTGAGGCTACGGGCGTCGTGCGTCCTACTCATCACATCGGATGACGTCGGAGGAGGTCCTCGACGACGGCGCATCGACGCAGGACGCAGAAAAAAGTTTCCTAAGCAGCACAGCTGTGGTGATTACCTGTCATAGATCTGGAATACGTCGGAGGACCCAATCCCCTCGAATTATTGGCTTTGCCAATGCGTGTTGCCCAAGGGGGTGGTAGCCCTCTTTGGATAAGATTAGATAGATGCTGTTATGTCTTACACTTTAGATATGAAGAAAGAAACCAAATTGTTGGTAAGATCTTGAGTAGGTTCTTAAGCGGAGGATTCTTGACAGGATTTAGTGTGTTCTCTGTTGATGCAATACATCTTGGTTTATTAGGTGTTTATTGGATGCACAGATGAAAGTGGGAATTATTTTTCTTTTCGTTAACGAGATTTAATTTGCTCTGGAATGTCACAAACAGTTCTTTTGTATTTCAACTTTCCTGAGGTCTGGGCAACCGGCACAAGATTGCAGCCTTCCCTTTTCAGCTCAGCAAGTTGATAAACCATTTGTTTTTTGCTTTGATGGATTATGTTTTCTAGCGAGGAGGCAGTACATTCCACGGCTCCAGGGATAGTTCTGTGCAATTCAGATTGTGTGGAGGCTGGTGAACCATAAAGGAGAATAATTCCTTGAACTTGTTTGGATCTCAAGGAGATGGGGGCTGGGGGGAATCTTCTGATTGAACCTCGGTTGACCTGAGCAGTGTTTTCACAGTTCCTCAGAAGACGTAATTGTCAGACTAGAAAAGGTGGGCGATTGGGATGTATGTTGGGGCATTCCCATGAAAGAACCACCATTTGTGTATTGTCGCGTGTAAGGGGCTCCTCTGGGACCATTTGGTGAGGCAGATTTGGGCCAGGGTATCCACTGGTTTCAGTATTGGGCCATTCCTTGGGTCATCCAGCCATCTCTTGAGATCTCCCTCTACCATAATCTTGTCCAAGACAATGGCTGTTGAAGGGATCATATCTGTCCATTCAAGTATAAAATAAGCTTGGTGGCCTGTGGGATGGTAACGCTATGATAACCATGATTTGTGAATTTGCATTGATGAATTTGATAATCAAGTGTTCAAAATAGGGCATGTGCCACTGCCTTGATGTGAGCAGATAAGTGTCACAGAATGGATGCAAGGAACACCACTTACTGGTTTATGGGAGCAAATCCAGACTACAGCTCCATAATCCTCAGGGATGAGTGTGCCAGTAGGGCGTGTAGTATCAAGAGAACCATGTTTCTGTCAGAGCAAGGCACGCTAGTTTTATTTTTATTCCAAGAAATATTTCCTATTGCATGCGTTTTTCATGCAGAGCATGATTGACGTATCCAAAGGGCAGGTTGTGAGGGTCAAGCATGGCAATGGGGCTGAGTGGGCAAGGGGTGGGCAGAGGACTGCTGAGTAGTGACCCAAGGGAAGACCGAGAAAGGCGTTTCATCCTGCTTTGAGTTGTAGTCCATGGTAGACTGTTAGGAGGCACACATCGATCTATAGCACCGAATGGCCTGTGACAGCCGGCGGGTTAGCCTCCAATAAGCTTTAATGGGCAGCATTTAAGCTTGCCCTTGTCTGAGATCGGTAGTACAAGTTCTTGAAAATGGACCAGTGTGCAGGCACACTCTTACCAGGTTGGAGGGTGGGTTAGGCGTCTTGTCATTTTGAGGCATTATGTTTTTCTAAAGGAATGGCCATAAGCTTGATTTAAGGTCACTGAAGTATTAAGCAAAGTATCAGATGTTTGGTTTTGATCCTGAACAGACCCTCATCGCATTCACTCCGTGTATAGGATACTAGCTGGGGTAGCCAGCGTTGCCCGTGTCCTGATTCAGTGGTGATTCATTTGCCCTGGTGAAAGTTGCTCTTGTCCTCTGGTCGGCAAGTCATGCTGCTGTTTGTTATGTTTTAGAAGCTCTTGAAACTGATTTTTGCTTTGCATCAGATGGAGCTTTTCCAAGTGATGTTCGTTTTTTGTGCGTCATGTTTCAGTCACTTAATGGCTTCAGCACATTTGAGAAAATGTCCAAATAAGATTGACTGATTGTGCTCTCTTCTCGTAAATGAACTTAAAGGGATTGTTCACTCAAAAATGTTATTGGCTAAAAAGATGACCCATTATCAAAAATATATATAAAAAATATTTTTAAACAAAGTTCCTATGTAAAGTTTTGAGAAATTAGGCTCAAACTCGAAAATGTAAATCACTAGGAGGCATACATTTTGTGTAATGGATGAGCCTCCTGTGCTTCCATTAAGCTCTGCCCTTGCGGCACTAATGAAGCAAAAGCCACCCAGCTGTAATAAACAAAAGCTACCAGCAGGTGGATTTTGCTTAATTATTGCCGGAGAGCAGAGAATGCAGGCAGGAAGGCTGCATGCGGGTAAGTGCTTATTTTTCTTTTTCTTAACAAATCACTGCAATTATATACACAACCGTGTTGTATTTATGACTGCGGCGGCTTTCACTTTGAGCTGAAGCCACCGCAATCATAAATACAACACAGTTGTATTTGTAATTGCTGCACCTTTGCTTGTAGGCAAGTCCAGGAATTTAGAAAATACTTTGCCGGCTGCCGGCTGAGTTTTCATAATTGCTGCGACTTTCTTTTCTAGTTTCCCGGGCACTGGAAACTAGAAAAGAAAGTGGCAGCAATTTTGAAAACTCTGCTGGCAGCCGGCAAAGTATTAATAATTGCTCTGACATTCATCTTACGTTTTCTGTGCTTCCCTGGGCTTAGGGAGCACCGAGAACGTAAAATGAAAGTGAAGGCAGCCTCCTCTCCATGTTCAGCTCTGCTCTGGCTGCAGTAAGCAAAAGCTCCTAGTAGGGGGCATTTGCTGCTTGATTAGTGCTGCAAGAGTAGATCTTAACATGCAGAGGAGGCTGCTTCAAATCACCGAAATGGATGCCACCATGTAAACGCTTTGAGCCTCGTTTGCTCAAAAGTCTACATAGTAACTTTCTTTAAAAAGATGTTTAACATATGTTTTTGATTATTGCCCATCTTTTAAGGCAATAATATTTTTGAGCGCAGTATTCCTTTAAGTAAAGTAAGTAAACTGTATCCTTGCCATTTCCCATATTTGGCGTGATAAAACAAAATTTGAAATATTTTTTTATTCCCTTTAAACATGCTTTAATAAACTGTTTTGAACTGTATACAGTAGTAATGCATTTTAAAGGCATAACCAACATATCGAAAAGTTTGCTTCAGACACTTCCATATTTTGCCTCCTCCTAGTACACCTACTGTAGTGAATCGGGGTGAACATCAGTAAATCGGGGGGTCTACAGAGTAAATTATTTGCATCCAAACACTCTTGCCCCACACAAATGAGTAATCCATGCAAAATTTGGGGTAGCACAGGTTCAACAGTGTGGATTTGTATAGCCGGACCAACATACATACATCCAGCTTTATACATAATGATTAGCAGGCTCCTTGAAGGACAGCCTGATAACCCATTCATTGGAAGACAAACAGGGGGGGGATCAGTACTGTGAGAAAATGTTTAGCCAAGATGCTTTATGAGGGGAGAAGAATAACAGTATTACCTGTCTTGGGCTAGTGGTATGATCCTGCAATGAGCTGTTCAAAGAACTGGTGCAGTATGTTCATTTCACATTTTTTAATGAAACAATTCTTATAGCTAATGATTGAGGGAGGGTTTCGGCTGTCCGGGCGGGATAAGCTCAGAAATTAATCTCTTAGCCAACTCATGGTAGATCGAGATAGACGTTCAGACAACTGAGGGTACACTATGCCTCAGCCCCCCACCCTATGGGCCAGGGGGCTGAAGAGGAGTGTGTCACTAGCAGTGGGAAGAGAAGCTAGGGCTGAAGGGGTTGCAGGAAAGCATCAGTGGAGATAACAGGAAATGCTTGGTCCCTGGGGCATGAGCGTCCTAATGCAAAGCTAGAAGGGATGTCCTTAGGGAGGGAGGGTCAGCCCTAGCTGCTGCAACTGCTAGGGCCCGTACAAACGTATCAGTTCCACGGATAGCAAGTGCGCGTTACTTGTTAATCTGTAGAGCATGGATGTATGTGCACAGAGTTCCATGTCTCGGCCACGGTACACTTATTGCATATAGTGTCGGGCAGGGCGAAGGGGATGGAGCGTTAGCAATGTCTCCAAAGGGCAAGACGCCTGAGTATATTTGCCGCTTTTATGAGAGACTAAACTAGTTTGGATTTTTATCTGTTACTGGATCTTATGAAATTATATGCATCTCCTGCACTGCACAACTTTCAGGGACTGGGAGTTTTCTATTTAGAGGAATTGCAAAATTCAATATGCAGAAAGGTGGGCTTGTGAGCTGTGCTGCCTAAATGTCTAGCCTTCCCTGATGTCTGACATATCGTAGTGTTTGACAAAGTCATGGCAATATTCTTCTCAATACAGCTGATAGAGAACCATCCAGCATACTGCACGAACCAAATGTTCATATGTCCTTGTAGGACCGCTCTTTTTTATTTTGCATATTCCATTGTCTTGCTGTTTTCCCGTGTTTCCTCCCCATTGCCCTGAGGGTGCTTTGAAACACAATTTTCTTTATGTATAAGCGCTTTACAAATGCCCAATAAATAAATACTAGACTTTCTTTCCTACACTAGAGATTGTGGACTACAATGGTAAAAAGACTGGGAACTTCTTTGGTTGAACCTGATTAATGGGGCCTATCAGAAACCTTCGCCCCCAGGAAGGGAAAAACATCGAATGACAAAACTGATCTCACCCAGTCACATGATCAGTAATGTGGCTTCTCCTCCACAAATGCACCATTCTCCACAGTACCTTTTAAGCACCTGCAGGTCATTAACTGGATGACTGGTTATGATTTGGGTGCAGGGGATCTGTGCTGTCTCAGCAGCCTCCAGTGTCCCAGCGATCATCTCAACAAGACACCATGCAGACTTTCAGGACAGTCAGAAGCGACTTGTGGCTTCCTATGTGTGTCCCTGCGCCAGACGGCTCGGTATTTTTCTATATAAAATGTGTTCAACAACAATATTAGGCATTGTCTCTCCACAGAAGGAGATTCTGATTTTTTTTTTAAATAAAAGAACCTCATTGCTAAATATGGTGTCAACTATTAACTCTTCAGAGGGTAATGCTAATACAAAGTGGACCACAGTATTTTAACTGAATACACGAGATTCCATCATGGAGTTCATCTGCAAAGCTATGTGAGGAAATTATGGACCTGTTCACCGATAATTTGAATTGAAGGTACACCATGTTTGCTTTGGGAAAATTGAATTATCAATGACCAACAATCAATAGGGTAATTCTTAACAGATTGGTTTTTTGTTTTTCTTTGTATTGTGTATATTCTATGAATAGGCCCTGAAGAAGCACATATTGTAGGCTTAATCTGGGCCTTAACAGTGTGAAACACGTTTTGGAAGAGGTCAAATATTTTATGCTTAATAGGATTTGTGGACGCTCATTTAAAGTTTCGAGGAACTTATTGTACCCACACATTAGCTGTTTTAAAGAATTGTGGTCAAATGTCTGTTACTTGTAACACTGGGAGTTGTCAGAAGAATATTTGCGAAACCCCACGAACTACGGATTCCATGGAATAGGGAATTAGATTTAACAACCTCTATAAATATACTTATGTAATTTAGAAGTGAAATATGATTCCTTTCACTCAATTTAAAGTCTATGTGAATTATATTCATGCAACAGCACAATAGGTCTCAAATTGATTTCTTAGCAGTATTCTTTCAGGTGTAACAGACATCATTAGCAAGAAGGGTACGAAGTGTGTACATATTGGGCTTCTGGATGACAGACAGCCTAGTGCTTGAGCGGGCAAGGCCTGTCCAAAATCTGTAAATGCCCATTCAGTATCACTGAGTGGTCATTTACAGATGAGTCAGTAGTTGAGCAGCAGGAACGGCAGCAAGATGGAGGCTCTGCAGCTCACCCTGCATGTCAGGCACCAGGAAGCTCTCCCTGCTTCCTGTCTGCACACAGTGCAGGATCCAGAAGCCCGAGAGCAGCTGAGGAGGCATTGTTGCATCGAGTCTGGCAAGAAAGGGTGTTGGTGGGTTACTTTGATCTCCATGCTATTTGGAGCTCTTGTAGATCGTGTTAGGAGTTATATGGGAGAGGTAATTGTTATGGTTGTCACTGAATATGCATTGGGTGTGGGTTCTGGGGCTATTACAGTTCGAGACTTTGGTGTTTTTGTATATAACTGCACTCAACATCACCTTACAGTTCTGCAGGGTGTGTCATTTGATTTGTTATTGTATGTTCATGGGTTTGGTATGTCTGTGTTTGTTCTGTGTTGTCCTGTAGGGTTTGCATATTTATGTCCGTTTGTTTCCCCCCTTTTGTTCTCTGGTCTGGACTTGTCCTGGATCAGTATGGTTGGTTTTGATTTGAATTCACATGTCATTGGGTGATTTGAGAATATGTTCCTGGAATGTTAAAGGCCTAACTATTCCGAGGAAGAGGAAGGAGGTGCTGAACAGGCTGAGGAGGGAAAAGACAGATATTGCCCTCATTCAAGAGACTCATCTGTTGAATGAGTCGCTGCATTTGCTCCAAAATAGATGGTTCACTAAGACCTTTTTTAATTGCCATGGTTCTAAATCAAGGGGGGTGGGTGTAATGCTGCGCAAAGGCCTAATGCTTCAGGTAGAAAACGTTGTGATGGATGAGGGGAGGATACTACTTATTGATGTCAAATATGAGGATAGGCTGGTCACAATAGGTTCTGTTTATGGTCCGTGTAGTAGTGGTGGTCCTTTTTTTAGGAAATTGTCTACGCTTCCGAGAGAGATGAGCGGGGAATATGTGATTTTAGGAGGTGATTTCAATTGTGTGATTGACGGGAAAATGGACCGTTCGGCACAATGTAGATTTACTGCTGGGAACGCTAGTAGGTCCTTCAAGGAATTTGTGGATAATCGGGATTTGATTGACGCATGGAGATTTTTTAACCCAGCGGTGAGAGAGTTCTCCTTTTACTCACCGGTACATGATTCTCATTCAAGGATTATTTTCTTATCTGTTGGCTGAGAATTTGCGAGAGGTAACTATTAAAGAAAGGAATATTTCAGATCACTCTCTGATCATGATGCAGTTAAGTATAGGGCAGGAGAGGTCGGGGTTTTCTAAGTGGCGCCTTAAATCTTATATTTTACAAGAGCAGGGGGTTGCTGATTCTCTGGACAGTTTCACAAAGAAATACTTTGATATTAATGTTGGTTTGGCATCTGATGTCCTGGTCTGGGAAAGCTATAAGGCGACTGTGCGGGGGGAACTGATGAATATTACATCCCGGGTTCGGAAAAAACCTTGGCGGAGCTCCAGAAATTGGAAAGGGAACTGGAGAAAGCGGAGAAGAATTTTGTGGTGTCTAAGCGGGTTGAGGATAAGTTGTTGGTTGGGCGATTCAAGGATCTACTTAAGCAAAAAATTGATGCCCAATATGAAAAGGGCATGTTCCTTATGAAGCAAAAGTTCTGGGAGCAAGGTGACAAAAGTGGGAAACTGCTGGCGAATAGGTTACGGAGTCTATCGGATGCCTTTTTTATCCAGAAACTGGCAGATGACAATGGTGTTCATATTAGTAAAAAGGATGAGATATGCAAAGGTTTTCGGACGTTTTATGATGCTTTATATCGGGAGGATCAATTTCCGAGCCAGGTGGACATGGACTCCTTTTTTGATAAGATTGGCATGCCAAATTTGAGTGCGGACCAAGCTGTGATGATGCATAGCCCTTTTGAGGAAGAGGAAGTGTCATTGGCAATTGGTCAGCTCAATAAGGGTAAATCACCGGGGATAGACGGTCTTCCGGTAGAGTTTTACCAGACACTGAGTGGGGTTCTTGTACCGTTCTTGTGCACTATATACAATGGTTTTATGCGGGATGGCTTGCTTTGTCCCACTATGAAAGAGGCTTGTGTCATCGTTATCCCGAAGCCGGGAAAAGATGGTAGGAAATGTGAAAATGATAGGCCGATTTCACTCCTGAATGTGGACCTAAACATTTTTAGTAGGATTTTGACTAATAGACTGAATACATGCATAGGTCAACTGATTGGGGGATCACAGGTTGGATTCATGAGAGGTTGATACGGTTATGATCATATTAGGACGTTGATAGACATGATGGGCCTACCGAAGACAAAGACCCGGGACACCTTGTTACTATTTATGGATGCGGAAAAGGCTTTTGACAGGGTCAATTGGTCTTTCCTTTATCACACCCTTAAGAGGATGGGGTTTGGGGACACATTCATTAGGACCATAAGGGCAGTGAATTCCAATATTAGTGCGAAGGTGTGGGTCAATGGGGTTATGTCCTCCTCATTCTTGTTATCTTGGGGGACTAGACAGGGATGTCCATTGTCTCCGTATCTGTTTAATCTGGCCTTGGAACCTCTCATTTTATACTTAAAGCAAGAGCAGGATCTCCGGGGGCTTAGATTTGGAGATAATGAGATGAAAGTTCTGTGCTACGCTGATGACATGACAATTATATTGTCTAACCCGGCTGAGGGATGTGTACTAAAGCAGATGTTTGATGAGGTGGGAAGTTTATCGGGCCATAGGATAAATTGGGGGAAGACAGTGGCCTTTCCTTTGGATGTTAGTATCCCGCGTGATGTGTTGGGCTCTTGGGACTGTCGCTGGGAGGTGGGAGCAATGAAATACTTGGGTATACACTTGGTCCGAGATTTAAAAAGGATGACTACTTTCAATGTGTCAAGGATATTGGAGGTAATTAAACGGGATATATTGAAATGGGGCCGACTGCAGTTGGGAATTTGGGCCAAGGTTAATGCCATAAAAATGGTACTTTTACCGAAGGTTCTCTACATCATACAGTCCATCCCCTTGAAGTTCACGAAAAAAGTTGTTGCTCCTGTTGACAAAGTCTTCCGGGATTTTCTTTGGGGAGAAGGTAAGCGGCCTAAAATTCCTAAATGTATTTTGAATAGTCCGGTGAAAGATGGAGGATTTGGATTCCCGAACTTGATGAATTATTGCACGGGTTTTCTCTTGAAGAAATCGACCTCATATTTCTCTGATGTTAATGAATATGTTCCCAATTGGCATATAATTGAGAGCTACCAGTTTTCGCCTTATGCGCTGAGAGACATCTATTCAATGTCTAAATTACCGGCTTCAGTGCAGAAGCTGCCTACAATGGGTGCGACTAGGGAAGCGTTGCTGCACTTTCTGAACATTGAGGGTGGGAATATTTGGATGCATTATGATGCGTCTTTATGGCAAAACGCATGTTTGCAATTAGCGAATAGGCCTTTGTGCTGGAAGAGTTGGATAGGTAGGGGCATACTTAGGATACGTGATGTGTGGCATAATGGTGACATGATCTCCTTTGAACAGCTGAGAACATCCTTTGGGATTGGAGCTAGAGAAAGAAGTCGTTATGAGGCCTTAAAGGTACTCTTGACCGAAAGGACAGGGATGTTAGATGGGGGCATGAATGAGAGGCCAGCTTTGTGTGAACTTCTCCGTTCTGCATCGTATGGGGTTTCCACTTATCTGAAGTTAATGCCGGCGGAAGAGGTAGATGTGAGGGCATGGGACAAGCTTTGTCAAACCTGGGTGGATGATCTTGGTGCGGATATCTCGGTTCGGAAATGGACGCATTTACTTCATGTAGGGGTGCAGGCAAAGATGGATTTGCAGCTGCGATATATTAGACAAAGGATCCTCTTTAGACTATATTGGACACCGTCCAAGATGGCTAGGTTGGGACTTTCGGACTCTGATTCATATTGGGGTTGTGGATGTAGCGGGGGTTCTTTGATACATATGTTATGGACGTGCTCGAGAGTTTCTGATTTCTGGACTGGGGTATTGGATAGACTAGACCTTGTATTGGAGGAGAAACGTCCTCTCTCTTTCCTATCAATCATTTTGTTATCCAACAGGGGTAGAGGGGACAGAGCTAGGGACTGTGCAGACTGGATTAATAGAGGTTTGGTCTTGGCAATGAAACAAATCTTACGGGTCTGGAAGTCCAGGAAGAAACCGGGTGTGGAAGGGTGGTTATCGGATATGCAGGTCTTGTCGAACTTTGATAAAGTTATGCTATTTGGACAAGGTAGAGAAGGGCGTTATTCCCGGCTTTGGGGACCTTTAAATGACCTATATGGCTGAGGGTTGGGTTCCAATCCTTGGTGGATAATCCCTTACATGGGTTGGGGATGCTTTCTAGTGGTGGGGAACTGTTTGTTGTGTGTTTTGTTTGTTGTTGTTTTGTCTTATTGGTTGTGTGTTGGGGATCTTTTATAAATTTGTAATTGTTATTTACAAATATTATTGATGTTCATGTGTTCTGTATTATTTTGTTTAATTCTAAGGTTCTTATAGGCATTCCAATTTGAACACGATACGGTGTACTGGAGATTGCTGTATTGTTAAAATTTTAAATAAAGTGATAAAAAAACAAAAACAAATGGGCAAGGGACAAAAAAAATGGTTGTATATATATTAATGTGTGCAACAGTGTTATGTATGAATGCTTGCGAGGGGGTGTCTGTTTAAGTGTGAGCGTATTAATAGATACAATGTGAATGGTGAGTATGGTTTTGTGGCTGGTGGGTAAATGTGCATGAGAGACTGAGGCCCGGGGAGCATTGCAGCAAGGATATTTTCCTACAATAACATGGAACGTTTTACTAGTAATTTTGGTCAAAGTAAAGCCGAATTGGTGAGTATTATGTGGAAGAGGGTTGGGGGGAGCGGAATACAATTGGGGCAGGTAGTCTGGGTGTTTTATTTTCATAAAGAAGCATGGCATGGTTTACTCACATTAAGGGCATAGCCAACATTAGTGTTCTTGGATGGGGGAGGGGAGAGCATTTGTGGAGGCAACAAGTTTTCTTACTGTGGAATGGAATTTTCTACCATCATTAAAGGCAAAGGCAACATTATGGTTGTTTTTGCGTATAGCATATGGGGGAGGCTTTTGTGCAGCCAGCAAGGAAATGTTGACTTACTGCGGTATGGGGATATTTAATGGTGTTAAGGGCAAATAGAACACAATGACTTATTATATGGGGGCATTTGTGCAGCCAGCAAGGACATTTTTTTTTAACTGTGGAATGGCATTTGTATGGGTGTTAATGGGAAAGCTGACATAATGACTGTTCTTCCATGAGGAGGAATTTGTGCAACCAGCAAGCACACGTTTTATTACTGTGGCATGGTTTACTTCACTGGGATTTAGGGCAAAGCCAACAGTAGTATGTTCTAACATGAGGATACTGGCATATGTTGTCAGAGCAACGGTGTACCTGTTTTCTTATAGTATCATTACTGGCATTAGTGGCAAAACAAACATGAGTATGTGGGAATACTGGCATATATATAGGTACAGCCAGCATGGACATGAAGGGGCAAAATCGGCATAAACATGTTTTTTTACACTGGCAGAATACTGGCATATAGTAGGCAAAGGCATCACGAAAATGCTCCTGTGACTGTTTTTGACCTGGTATCTAATGGAGTGTTTTCATGTCTTAACCTACAATACAGATTATAAACTGTGTGGCTTTTTACTTATTTTTTCACAGAAAGTGTGTCATAAAATGCTACATTTTAACCCATTATTTAAGAACCCCCTGAGCCTGTCTTGGTTGGTTTAGGCTCCTTTGCTATGCTACGCCGCTCCTGCATATTTGGCCAGGGGGATACCAAGCCCCCTTCTCTCTGCAGGTTCCTCTTGGGGCGGTCCCAAGTATGTTAGCCTCAGGCCTCAGTTGCTAAATAATCCCGACTACACCTCTGCTGGATACATCAGAAGCTTAAAAGTGTGTCACTTTCAGTCTTTATTGCTCCTTTCTACTTCCAAATGTATGCAGACACCTAGCTTGCCTTCAAGTTAGAGGGGCAACACATTTTATACCCTAATTATCTTTGCCTGCCCATTTCAAATTAAGACCGATTGATAATAATAGTCTGTATGAACGTTAAAATCGGGTCTCATCTTCTCGGGGAGGAAAATATCCCCTACACTTCCTTTCTCACGACACCCGACTATGGGGGTTGCCCCGTCAACAACACAAGCAATCTCGATATTGTCTTTGACAACAACCTCTTATCGTAAAACAAATCCAGGCTCTAATCAGGACATTTCATTATCACCTACACTTGACCGAACAGTTTTTTCTCCATATGCCTCATAAACATGAAGTTACTGGAGCCATTGTCATACCACACATTGACCTCAGCAACAGTCCCTACTTAGATCTCCCAAAAACTCTGACCCACCAAATCAAAACTTCTTCAGAACAAGGTTGCAAAACGGATCATGGGCCTGAAATCAAGAGCCCATAAACACGCCACTGTTGAAAACCTTGCGCTGGCCCCATGTGCCAGGATTGATGTTAATAGCCGCTGGAAAACAGGCCCAATATACCTATACCTTAGCCAATGTCAAGAAATATTCACCCCGAGGGAACCAGAGATCATCCAGCTCGAGGAAAATCATTTCAACTTCCTTCAAGAAGATAACTGGCCGGAGAAACCTCCCATCTCAAATGACACAGCTCCATCGAACAACCTTCCCCTTAGGTGCGAAGAGTATGGCATCAGATTCAGGAAACAACTGAAAACGTACCTTTTACAAGCCAGCTTTCACTGAATAGTTCATAGCACACTGCCACTTCTTAACCCATAGGTTTCATAGTAACAGGAGCCTGTATCAGCTGTTGGTTCGGGGTATGATTGCAGTTCACAGGACTTCTACCCACTTTTCAGAATCAGACACCCAGCTCAAAAACCTGTTGATTGCAACATTTCTCCTCCTATTTGTCTTGTCCTACTGCATGCCTTTCATTTGCGGAACATTATGTGAAATATTGCACTGTTTATGCACTTGTCTCGGCTGAGCCTTCTGTAAAACACTGCCCTGCTGCCTTCTTCACGTGCCTGATCTGGAGTATGCCAAAGCATGTGACCGATTAGATACAGGTAACCTTTTTTCTCCTGTATCCACCTCCATCCAGGACGTCATTTGGTGCTTGCCAGGGATAGCAACTTCTACCCCTGGCTCCCCCTCTGTTACCCCTAGACCTGTCCTTGTGACCTCTGGGCCACTGAACAAAGAGGCAGTGTCAAGAACAGGTATCTATGGTGCACCTGAAAAAGGCAGTTGTAAATGCAGCTAAATATGCCACAGCTCTTTCCACCTGGGATCTAGATCTCGTTAGCTGGAGAAATAATAGGGATGCAGGAAAATCCATGAAGCCGCCATCGCTAACAGGTTGGCAGTCCATTAGTGAAGAATGCCTGAATGGTTGGGTTCAGAGATGGGGCTGTCTGTGCAGCTCATGCCCAGTACTGTAGCAACAGGAAGGGACTGGGGCTAAGTGTAGTTAGTTGGTAATGGGTAAGAGCAGCCTGCAGTACTCAGTGACAGTGCAGCATGAATGCAAATCTCTTCAGCGTTTCTCGTTGTCTGCTTTGCACATCCAGTGAGCCACAGGGCCTGTGATGAGGGGTGTGCCCCGGTGGCTTCTGCCACCACTCCTACCTGGGCACTGTGTGACCTGACCCAGATCTGCCAGACCTGCATCACAAGCACACCGGTTGCTTCCTCAAGCAAAAAATATATATATATTTGGAAGGATAGCTCAGCGGCAATGCACTTGCTTTGGGAACAAGAGGATGCAATGTAACGTGGGTTCAATGCCTGTTCCAGTGCTTAGAAGCTGGAGGAGGCTGGCATTACGCAAGATAGAATGGACCAAAGAAAATAATAAAATGGGCCTTTTCTAGGGGTGATGTCATGGAGCTGCTGTTTACATTTTAAAATAAAAGAAAAAGCTGCAATTACTGTGACCTGCAACCCCTTGGTTACCTACCAAATAAGCAAAACAGAAAGGTGATGTCTGGAGTTGATGTCTGGAAGGTTTCATATATGATATGCAGGGAAATGTCTTCTCTGTGAAAAGAACAGTGAGCTAAAGACTTGGTTGAGACTATCCCAGGGGCCATCCACCCAAGAACAAGTCAATGGGCTGTGTTTGTGCTGGTTGAGTTTCCCAGACCCCCTCTGTTTTGCATACCAAGTAACTTTGGGTCTCACCCTAAGTTACCAGGGGAATCCAGACGTGGACCCCTTGCTCACTGCTCTTAGAGAGGCACAGCTTCACCTCATTGATGATGCCCAACTAGGCTGAAACACGTGTATGGGGTTGCTGTGGTACTCTTGTTCAGAGGAGAATTGCCTAGCATTTCGGTGCTTAACTGCCCCTGGGCAGGACAAAGACTGATATGCAGGGAAATGTCTTCTCTGTGAAAAGAAAAGTGAGCTAAAGACTTGGTTGAGACTCTCCCAGGGGCCATCCACCCAAGAACAAGTCAATGGGCTGTGTTCGTGCTGATAGAGAGTTTCCCAGACCCCCCTCTGTTTTGTATATATATATATATATATATATTTGGAAGGATAGCACAGGTGCAATGCACTTGCTTTGAGAACAAGAGGATGCAATGTAACGTGGGTTCAATGCCTGTTCCAGTGCTAAGAAGCTGGAGGAGGCTGGCATTAAGCAAAATAGAATCGACCAAAGAAAATAATAAAATGGGCCTTTTCTATGGGTGATGTCATGGAGCTGCTGTTTAGATTTTAAAAATGTTTAAAAAGCTGCAATTACTGTGACCTGGAACCCTGCTCCTACCCCCCCATTCCCCCAAAACAAACTCTTGGTTACCTACCAAATAAGCAAAACAGAAAGGTGATGTCTGGAAGGTTTCAAATCATCCATAACCACTGGCACAGCTCTGGGCAACCCTCTGACCATCGTTTTTCTGGTTGGACTTCTGTTGGTCAGTTGCTGTTTCCAGTCTGTGGCCATATATACAGAAAGGGGGCCACTCAGTGGCCACAGTGGTCTGCCCCGGGGGGTAACATACCAGTAGGGGGCGGAATCTATAATCTCAACAAAACAAGGGTACTGGTATGTTGGGGGTTAGCCAGTGTGAAGTGTAAATGAATTAGAAATATTCACCCGGTCTAAACCCATATAACAATGGTTATCGATATTGCATGCAAATGTGTGTCCTAGAACACTCCTTGAAAATAAATAGATTTTTAGAGAGGTTGATGTTAAAACTTTATATAAAAAAATTGGTGCATATAATAAAATCCAACTTGGAAAGACATATATAATCAAGAACAAACAGATAGATCTCCTATTTGTAGAGTGAATATAGAGACTTTCAAACAATCACAAAATGAGAATTAATACAGCAAAGAAAAACAAAGCAATTTTCAATATTGACAAAAAGAACCAGTTATTTATCACTGGGATACTTGATTAAATAAAAAAAACAACAAAAAACAACCCAACAAAAAGTAATGAATACACTTTTGGTGATTAGAATCAATTCCCAAAAATGAAGGTATTGTGTCTCGGGATAGGGTCTGCCAACGCTACAGGGGGAATAAATAAGCAACGTGAGATGCTGGTGCTTCACATAAATGACATGGTCCCATCAGTGGATAGTACCACATAAGCAAAGCGGTCCTGGTGGTCCACAATTGTTTCTGTAAAGGACCTTGTTTCCCCTCTGGTTGAAAGAAGCGTTTCGGCGGAACAAAATTGGTAAATAGGTACTTTTCATGTGAAGAGAATGTACTCCGCCTTCATCAGGGTGATAATTAGCAGGACCCTGCATGGGTGAAAGGGGGAGAGGGAAAAAGAAGAAAATAATAGAAGGAAAAGGGGGATAACTCATCAGAATGGATAAAGAAGTGGAATCAATCAAACATGGAAGTTGCTCTGGACAAAAATGTTCTGCATGCAAAACAGGAAATAGTCCAAGAGACAGACATCGATCCTAGTCGAGTCTAAGATAAATCTCATAGCCACATATAAACAGACCCCCAAATAAAAAGGGGGAGCCTCGGGAAAAGTTCCGATGAATCTCCCCCCAAAACGAGAGGGCAGAAAGAGCAGATTGTGGCATTGGGTCCCCTTTGGCGGAGTAGTGCATGAGTCCCTGGCCGGTACCCGCCGGTCGGTAAACCAAGGTCCGTGCAGGTGGGACAGGACAGGCTGGATGGATAATAAATAACTTACCTAGAATGGGTAGTAAGGGTAGGAGCCATATGAGGCTGAGTGATGTGTGCTAGTTGCTGAAGCGGGGGACTAAGAGAGTCCACTGGAAACTCTTAGTTGTCGATAGGTCATCATCGCAGGACAGGGCATCTAAGACCTGAGGGAGGGAGGGATGTGACCGTCAAAGAGTGCGGTGAATGGAAAACGTTGGGTAAAGTAAAGGAAGGATGTAAGGGTGTGCAAGAGCTAGTCAGGAAAAGAGTTTACCTGGTGTCTTACAGTGTCTTCTCAGGAAGAAGTGGAGAGAGAAGAGAACAAGAATCGCCAGTTCAACAGTAGCTGGAGTCCTCTGGGTCCGCGCCAGGGTAGACGTGGACGAAACCTGCAGATGGTAGGTTTTTATCTTGGTGATGGTCCCAGAGGGCAATGCTACATGGGAAAGTGACATAAGAAAAAGAGAGAGGAAAATGAAATCGCTGTGGAAACCAAAACAAATTTTTATTTACGGGGTTCAGAGCGGGCCAGAAGGAAAGCCCGGAGCTGAGAATGGGGACCTCCGTTGAAAAATGCTGTCATCCATGTGCTCATGGGCAAGAGTTGCAAGATTCGAAAAGTACAATTGAACTTGCCTGAATTATTAATGAACGACGCTCTTTGAACATGGCCAAAAAGTGAAGAGAGCGTGGAAAAAAACCGCGGAGTGTCTTGCTCTCTGGCGTCTGCCGTTAGAATGCGGGCTGCAGGCAAGGAAAAGCCGAACAGGAATGGTTGTCCTGGCAACCGTGTGAAGCATGCCTCCGAGACGCGGTAAAAGCTTCCGGAAGCTCGCGTTCCACCCAATCAGGACCTGCCTCATGAAGGATAGGCAAGTGGGTGTGCGTTGGGGTCGGCCAATGGTGGTGCTCAGCTGCCTACCATGTGAGTACGGGCTGGTGGGGCGAAGGAGCCGAAGTGTGGCTGGCGCCTCACCCAATGGAAACATGCCAGTGAGAGTGATTGACAGGTGGGTGTGCGCTAGGGCCATCCAATGGTGTCATGAGGGGGCGGGGAGTAACGAACCCGAGCGATGTTTGTGACTAGAAGGGATATTGCCGCCCAAAGGGCGAGTGATAGACCTTCTTTCCCGTACTCGCTCAGTGAGGAGAATTAGATGTTTTATTAGGTGGGAATCCGATCGGCTGGGACAGCGTGTGGAAAAGTGTTGGTGTCGCTGGTGATGTGTGAGCCCAGGTATGTGCCTGGGGAGAGCAAAAAAGGCGGTGAAGTCGAATTCTCTGTGAGCTGTGGGGGCCCCAGAGAGGCGAGATCCGTGGGGTCCTGTCTAACATGGAGTGGAATGGGTGGTGGGTGCCTGTAGTAAGAGAGAATTGGAGGGTGCTACTTGATGCGTCAGAAGAAAAAGGATTTGGCCAGACACTTGGCAGGCACTGGATGTCTGCACTTTGGGGTTCGGGCCTCTTTGAGATGCTCTGTCTGTTTACAGTTTAGCCCGAGTGCTGCACAATAGGCCAGGTTGTTGTGTTGGACGTCTGCTTACATTCGCAGTAATTTGGTAATATCGGCCTATAAACACTGATATTAACGCTACATATGCGGATTCATTCTTTATGAAATGTATATATTACAGTAATATCGTAACCATATTTTTCTTAGTGTACTAACAATGCTATGTGATGCCACTTCCTGTTTTGTCAAGGGGTGAAACATCATGTGCCTTCACTTCCTGTGATGTCACTTGGAGAAGGGTCCAATGACATCACTTCCAGTGAGGTCATCGGCGGCCAAGGGTCATGTGATGTCCCCTCCAATATCCCTGGCATTTTGGTGAAAAGATGTCCCTGCCCCCACCGTTTCACCCACGCCTCCCACTTTGGGGCACAACATGCAAATGCTGTCACATAATGCACATTCAAACTAAACAAATATACACATCAGGTAAGCAAATAAAAAAGCCTCTTAAAGAAACCCCAATATTAGTGATATAAGATCAGGAAGATGGGGCACGGAGCATAGGAATTCACTGGATATAAAGTTTCTGGCGGAGAGCAGTCTCTCTAGCTGGCGCCATCTTCCTCCTCATCTGGAAAATGTTGTCCCAACTCAAAACATATCCCTTAGCAATGTGTCTCAAGGCCATGTACAATCCCACTAATATGTCAATTATAATTGTATTTATAATTCACTTGACACACAAGATAACCCACTCATTGAAAGCTTTTTCTACTGTAACCCATAACTGACTCCTATAGTGAGATGCCTACACATCCCTGCCTACTTACATTCTAACCAGCAATGTATATGACATGAATCCATCAAGTTATATCATAAACATAATCCTATTTTAATATCCTTGTTTAGGTTGGCTCTAACACACTCGGGTTTATTTACAAATGTTTAAGAGTATATATTGCATTTTGATGTTCTGAATGCTTAACATGTTTCATTCAATAAAAGCGTATTTGAAACTTCTTTGGACTTAAGCAGGCCTGTGTGTCAGTCTAGGAAAATAGATACCACACGATTAATGGCAATGTATCATATTGGCCGAAGACCAACTGTGTCATGTACTGAATGTCAGAAATACAGACTCATAAGTTTGACCAATGTGCGGCCATTTTTGATGTAACTAGAATCGCCATTTTGTTCTCTAACGTTTGCTCATAGCTTTTTGTTCAAAACTGCTTAGCCGAAAGCTTATTCTGCTTCATTGATTACTTTGTTGTTCAAAGCGAAAGAGCAAGGCCGCAAGGCCGGGAGTTATTCGTTGAAACATAACGTAGGCAGCCCCAGAGAGGAATGCCCAATCCCCTCCCGCATGTAGCCTTGGAAGAGCACCACGGCATTTAATCATTTCACTGATGCCAGCTAGTCTCATTAATATGGTAGAAATGCTAGAAAGAAACGGCTAAAGGCTTGAATTATGCTTTTCTTATGGCCCCCCCTTTCCTAAACCCAGCAGAGCGTGCTGACTCCCAGGACACAAATAGCAAATAGGAGATAGCAAGGCCTGGAATGCGACTCTTCCCCCGTAAGCAGCTTGCTCGCAAGAACAGAAGCGCTGTGTTTTGTTCAACAAAGAAATATGTCTCCAGACTCGCAATGTTGCATATTGTTGATAAAATAGATGTTCGAAGGTGTCATATTCGTCGAAATTGTCAATCATCAGACCCAGTTCAAAGAAACTGTACAATGGGCGTAATGAACATGTCATGACTGATTGCAGGATGTCCATTTTGTATATATGTAACTGATGTACGTTGTTTGCTCTCTTGCGTCCCTTCACGTCTGGAGACACACGTCGCGGGGCGTGAGACTGAGTTAGCCAACTGAGACTATTTGCTTTGCAATAAACTCTAGTTTTTGGGAATACAACCTCGTGTCTGGCGTATCAGTTTGTGTGTGGTGATTTGCCTTGTTTCCACTACCCGAGGGACCCCTAGGGGCCCCTTCAAGATGGCACCCGAATAGGGACCCTCCCCCACTTGTTCCATCGTGTATGTTGTAAAATAAGAAAGGCGGAGAGAATGGCGAGGACGGGACGATCGAGCCGGGATCAAAAGGTGTCCGGGGCGCCCTGTATAAGTGATGAGACTCCTTCGCAGATCTGCACACATCTGATCCCTGATCGACGTGCCCGGCCAGAGAACAAGGAGGCGAAGGTCCCGAAACGAGGCAGAGCCAAGATATGCAGACACAACGTCATTGGTTGGGTCAGTATACGGACAAATTGTGTCTTGGAAGACAATTTGACTTATCAGGTGAGTCGTACCCCGATTCAAAATAGCCCTGATATTGGTTAAGAGTTGACTTTGCAAAATCAAACGCCCAGTGTAAGGTTGATTAGCCGACAGTAAGGTTAAAACATACCTGGGGTATTGTCCACCCTAGCAGGGTTTTTCCGCCGTGGTAGACAATCTTTGGAAATTGGCCAAGTTGCACCACCTGGGGGAACGCCGGCGTATGAGATGTATGTGAAGTATGGTGTGGGTGCGATAATGTTCTGTGAGATTTGGCATAAGCACACCAGAAACCAAGAAGATTTTCAGTGGCCGATCAATGGGTGTTTTGAGATCGAGAGAATAGATAACTTGGAAAGGTATTGATAAGAAAGAAAGCACGTCCTGCATCATTTGATATCCTTAGGGACTGGAGAAGGGAAGCTATGCTTCGTTGAAGAAGTAGAGAGAAACATGCGCGCAGGCATAAATCAAAAACTAAAATAGCGGAAGAAAAGGAGGAGGAGGAGTGGACTGAGAGTCTGAGAAGGACAGGTAGATGCGAACAGTTGAACATAGAAAGAATATACCCACAACGAGAATTGCATATAGCAGATGATTTAATAGAAAAAATGTTGACCGATACAAAGCGGGGTCCAAGACCAGAAAGTAAAACAAGAGCGTCAGGAACCACTGTCCAGCCCCCTCCTGTTGCTCAAACCCCTGCACCCCTCCCAATTGTTCAAATCCTAGCACAGCCGCAGACTGCACACTTAGCACCTCCTCTTAGCCAGCCAGAATCGCAACAGACACTTTCCGTTCCTGTTATCCCATCTGCACCTCCCGCCCCAGAAACAGACACAGTCCCGTCCGTCCCGCCCGTGATTGAACTCGAAACTATGGGGGCGAGAGATGGGACTGCACAAGGTGGATGCACAAGAGTGACCCATAGTGCGATCAGCAAGGAGAGAAAGCAGGAGTTGCAAGTACAAGCAGAGATGTATATAGAAGGGAACGATGGGACGGCAGCATTGGACTCTATGTATGATTTCCGAAGAAGCAATGAAAGACAGGTAGTGTTGGAATGCGTGGGTGAATATTTAGTAGGAAGATGGAATAGGTTCATTGAGAAATTACCACCACAACGATTGTTAGATTTATATGCATTAGCACGTTGTAGAGAAAGAGATGAAGAAATAAGGGAACATGTATATGGACTTTTTGCGCTTAAAAATGAACTCGATAATGAATATGCTGAAATGTTTACCACACCGGGGTATAGAAGCAAGGAGGTTGGGAAAGGAAAGACGCAAAAGGTGATTGTTGATTACTTATTATTGTTAAAACAGGTGGGGGAGGATTTGATAGCATGCTTATTGAAGACAAGAGTGCTTCTTCAGCAAGTAGTGGGACACAATAGAGGGAGAGGGAACGCACAAGGAAGGAGTAATTCAAATATGCATGGAGGGACGTTGGGGCAGAATCTGTGTGCATATTGCAAAGAGGAAGGACACTGGAGAGCGCAATGTCCACATTTGCAAAATAGAAATGGGGGTGGTCAGAGAAGAAAGCACCGGGGGCACCCAGGAGCAAATGGGCCGAATAGGAATAATATGCAGCAGCAACAAAGTAACCAAGGAGGTCAGAATCAAGCTTACCATCAGACCACTACCAACCAGAATCAGGGCCAGGGTAACCAACAACATGGAAGTACCCAGAATGGGGGAGATAGAGGAAGGGATGGGAACATGTTTTATACACAACAAAATGCGTATTACAGTAATAGCAGTGATTACACATCGGACAATGTGTTATTCCCTCAATAGGACAGCCCAAGACAGGGGTCGGAACCAGTGTCTATTCCCGTGAATCAGAAAGGACCCTATGTAGAGATGAGAGTCGGGGATAAAGAGCACCGTTTTCTTGTAGATACAGGAGCGCAAAAGTGTTCAATAGACCATCACTTGGTTCCAAATATACCACTGTCAGGGTAAAAGAATATTTCTGTAGGGTTCGCAGGTACACCAGTAATTAATCCAGTGTCCCAATCAATCCCAGTAACGATAGGTCCATTCACTGAGCATTGTCCGTTTCTCTTAACAGAAAATTGTGGGGAAAACCTCATGGGATTGAATTTATTGAAAAAACTAGGTGCAGTTATTCATTGCACTCACGATGGTGTGCATTTGAAAATTTGGCCACAGAATGCACCAGTATCTGAATTCTTGTCTAAACCCTTGCCAGGAGAGTTGAGTAAGGTGCCAACCTGTATATGGGCAATGAATGACAATGATGTGGGATGTTTAAAGATAGAGCCAGTAAAAATAATTTTGAAAGAAGGGGTCACGTTGCCGCGTATTCCACAGTATAAAATTTCAGCTGATGGAGAGAAAGGATTGAAAAGTATTGTTTCAGATTTGGTAAGATTGGGAGTAATTGAGGAAATTACAGGTAGTACATGTAACAGCCCCATTCTTCCGGTATATAAGAAAGGAGATAATGAGGTACCCTATTGTTTCATAATTGATCTGCACGCGTTAAACAAGGTAGTTGACCCTCCATTTCCCTTAGTGCCAGACGTCACTACGATTTTGACAATACTTCCTGCATCGGCAGAATACTTTAGTGTGATTGACCTAAAGAATGCTTTCTTTAGCATTCCAGTGAACAAGGACAGTAGATACTTGTTCGCGTTCACATTAGGAGGACGGTCATTCACATTCACGCACATTCCACAAGGATACACGGAAAGTCCTAGTATTTACAGTAGAGCATTAAAGGAACAACTTGATATGATAGAGCTACCAACAGGTTGTGTATTGCTACAATATATAGACGATCTGTTGGTCTCTGCAGACACAGAGGAGATTTGTAAAGAAAGTACCATTTTACTATTAACACACTTAGCAGCGCATGGCCACAAAGCCAGCTTGAAAAAATGTCAGTATTGTCGAAAGGAAGTAGCTTATTTGGGTTACTTACTTTCGAAAGAAGGGAGAAGACTAACGCCAGAGCGAATAGAGAGCATTTCTGGTATGCCTATTCCAAAAACAAAGAAAGGAGTGAGAGCCATAATAGGCATAGCTTCTTATTGCCGGCAATAGATAGGAAACTTTGCGTTAATTGTGAAACCAATGGTGGCATTGACGAAAAAGGATGCTGTGATGCCTTTGCAGTGGAATGAAGAATGTCAGAGAGCATTTGAGTTGTTGAAAACTGCATTATGTTCTGCTCCAGTTTTGGGCACACCAAATTATGAGAAGATTTTTAGACTGTTTGTATGCGAAAGTGAAGGATGTGCATTGGCTGTTTTGACACAGGAGCAAGGTGGAAGAAATAGGCCATGCGGCTATTTTTCTTCCGTCCTGGACCCTGTAGTGCGCGCACTGCCACGATATTTGCGAGCTGTTGCAGCAGCTGCTGCGTCAGTGAAACAAACGGAAGGGATGGTACTGGGGCACACTTTCATTTTGATGGTGCCACATGCCATAGACGTTCTATTAAATAGAACGCAGACGCAACACCTCACCTCTGCTAGACTGAGTAGATATGAAATCATCCTATTCGCGCCCCATATCCAAATTATGAGGTGTAGCGCCTTGAATCCTGCAGAATTAATGCCACTACCCGCGGAAGAACTTGGTGACAACGAATCACCTCCCCATGATTGTTTAATGGTTACTGAGAAAGAAACGAAGGGAAGAGTTGATTTAAGTGACACCCCACAGAAAGAGCCAGATGGAGAGTTATTTTGTGACGGCTCTTGTATTAAATTACCTGATGGCACATCAGCCGCCGCCTACGCTGTCACTACTCTAGAGAGCATTGTAGAAAGCAAAAGAGTCCCCTACAACACGGCGCAAGCCACAGAAATAATAGCCTTGACCAGAGCCTGTGAGATTTCTGAGAATTTGAATGTGAACATATATACTGATAGCCAGTACGCCTTTGGCGTGGTTCATAACTTTGGCCGACTTTGGGCTGAGAGGGGTTTCTTGACATCACATGGGGCCAGAATTCAACATGGCCCTTTGATTGTACGATTGCTGTCTGCACTCACGTTTCCAAAGCACCTAGCAATAGTGAAATGCGAGGCGCATAAAAAAGTGACATGTAAAGTGGGAAAGGGAAACGCATTTGCAGACAGGATTGCGAAACAAACTGCCACTGATTTAAATACCAAAATGATGACAGTACAGTCTGAGGAAGTGCCTTGCATGATAGAAGATGGGATTGCCACTGTCAAAGAAATGCAGGCCGAAGCTACTGCTGATGAGATACAAGGGTGGGCTGAGGGCTCTGCTGAATTAGATTTGGAGGGTTGCTGGGTGGACAAGGGAACTAATAACTGGATGTTGCCAAATTCCTATGTAATTGCAATGGTCACAATGGCTCACAGCCCTACCCACATTTGTGCCCAAAAAATCATCCAGCACCTAGCTACGGTATGGGAGAATGTACACATAAAAAAGAATGCAGAAAGGTTGGTCCAGAACTGCATCACGTGCTTACAACACAATGTAGGAAAGGGAACAGTGACTCCAACCGGAGGTTTTGGCCCTACCTCTATGCCTTTTGAGGTAATCCATTTTGATTTCATAGAGATAGAGAGATGCCAAAACTTGAAATATGTCCTAGTGGTAATATGTGCATTCAGCAAATGGGTGGAAGCATATCCCTTAAAAGACTGCACTGCAATGAGACGGCAAAAGTAATGTTGAAGGAATACTTTTCCCGTTTTGGCCTGCCCCGTGTCATATGGTCAGATAACGGTCCACACTTTGTGGGCACAGTAATATTACAGATTTGTGCAGGTCTCCAGATCAATAAGCAATTCCATTGTTCCAGACATCCAATGTCGGCCGGTCTTATTGAACGTCACAATGGAATCTTAAAGTCTAAGATCAGTCAGATATGTGCAGGAAGCAAGTTGAGTTGGGTGGACGCATTACCATTAGCGCTATTGTGCATGCGCACGTCAGTACAGGCGAGAACTGGGCTCTCCCCGTATGAAATTGTCATGGGGAGGCTGGCAAATGTTTGGTGCGCACCTCAGCCTAAGCGGCTTTGCGAAGTTGAGCATCCTGTGCTTAGTACTTATTGTGGCCTTTTAATACAAAAACTGCGTTTGATTCATCAGCAGGTGCAGGAGGATTTACCCGTGAGGTATACTGGTCTGGGGTACGCGCTGGAGCCAGGAGACTGGGTGCTACTTAAGAATTTTGAACGAAAATCATCGTTAGCACCCAGATGGCGTGGCCCCTATCAAGTACTGCTGGCAACACAAACAGGGATTCGAGTGGATGGGAGGAAGGCGTGGATTCATGCCACGCACGCTAAAAAGATCCCACCGCTGCTCAAAGACTTGCCTGACCGAGACGACCAGAAAGAAACAGCAGCTCCAGAATCGAAAGAAACTGTTGCCAGTCCCTTACTACAGGATCTGCCTAAACCTGAAGTGAAGCTTGAAGCGAAGCCTGGAAAGATTGCTGTAAAGGAGAAAGGTCAAAGAGTGCCCCAACGTTGGCCAGCTGAATCTGCATCACTGCGGGCCGACAAAGCGTGTACCACTTTGGCGCCCACAGCCTGAAACAAAATGTTCATCACCACTGCGGCGTTCACAGCCAACTGTCACTGCGCCGCAGGACTCCGAGTTTGAGTCTGGGAGTGTACCGGCACTATTCATTGACCATACTGTACCAGGAGCTAAACGGTACAATCTACAGCTTCGGAAGGAGGAGTGATTGAAGCTGCATTTCATTGTTTTTTTTCATCATTGCCTCTGGTTCCCATCACGGTCTAGAGGAGAGAAGTGTGAGAGTTGTGCAAGTCGGCAAACTCAAGACTCGCAACTCCTCAGTGCGATCATAAAAATCCATGTGTCCGGAACCCGAACGAACAAGCGATGCGCACATGGTACATAGGCAATTGATAACTGCTCTGGAGTCCTTTTGAGCAAACATGCAAATGCATAATGATCTTGTCTAACGAGTAAGCAATCCAGGCTTCTAAGAACTGGCAGAATGAACTGTTGACATTTATCAAATTCATTGACATTCGGACGAGTGCCACAAGGAGAGATATTCACGACGACCACTGCGGAAGAAGGACTGTGAGAGAGAGAATGCCAGAACCAGCTTTAGCCGCCTCCTGCACCGCTGCTGATAACAAATTAGGTATAAAGACTGAAAAGTTAGAAAAAACACATTGTCGAAAAAACTGTATGCTGATCCTCACGATAGTAATATGTGTCATGAGTATGTTAGCGCCAATAATAACAGCATTGATACTATGGTAAGTAGAAGGAACGCACCCATTAAATATGCTCTTGCCAGTAATTAACATCTCCACTACTGAAAGCCCGGTTCATGTAATTACTTACACCTTGTCCCCAATGGAAGAGAGGCACAAAGAAGGATATGGGAATAATACCTTATTGCTCATAATGAACATGACACATGCAATTTTAAAGAAAAATTATTGCTGGGTATGCGCCCATATACCGCAGCACGCTGGGAAGGGAACAGGTTGGTATGTGCAGCCATTACCATTAAGTTCTGCATGCAGCATATCACTAAGTGCACTATTTTATGGGAAATGGAATAAGAGTGATACGGGTCAACTAGATAAAACAAACATGAATGAATTAAAGGAAATAATTATGAGACCTGTAGGTTGTTCTATATTCCATAAAGCACGAATGATAATCCAAAACCCTACACCAAAACCTGCACAACGAGATAGATTGTCTCACGATCCAAAACATCAGTAATCACGTTCCGTGTAAGAACAGAAGAAAACAAAGATGCAATGCCCGCTTCCTATACAGTGAATTATAGCCCACGAACTGTCCCTTTTTGCCTAAAGAAGGGCGGCTCCTATTCAGTAGGAACGTACACTAAATGTATGAATACAGCGGTTCTCAAAAGAGAAGTAGAACCAGTGTATGTAGGTGATCCTGTTTATTTTATATGCGGAGAAAAAGCATATCCCTGGTTACTCAGAAACTGGGGAGGCACATGTTATTTGGGTCTACTGTCCCGGGAGTGTTCCTCTTAGAGACAGCAGATGTAGCCAGGTTATCCAGATCCAGGCTACGAAGAAGCACAGAAGATGCTTTAAGAACAGAAGACTTTGCAAAATCATTTCTACCATTTTTGGCCCAAGCCATACATTCCTATAACATAAGGAAACTATCCCGAGTGTTAGAGAGTACAATAAACATAACAACTGATATACTATACAACATGACGCTGGAAGAGAAAGGAATAAGATTAATGACGCAGCAAAATAGAATGGCTCTTGATATAATCCTGGTTGATCATGCGGGAGTTTGCAAAATCGTGCTGCGTATTCGTAGATGACTCCTCCCCTACGATTTTTTAAGCAATAAAAAAGTTACACGTCCTAAGCTACGATCTCCATACCATAAATGGGAATTGGGAGGCAGGGTCCTGGTTCTGGGGGATATTACGTGCTTGGTAATGGAAGTTAGTTGCAATACTTGTAATAGTGCTCGGAATGTTTATGAGTTGCTGTTGTTGCATACACTGTCTGCCCCCAGTTTGCACTGAGATAAGTGAAGAGTGTATGCATATGGTAACCCAAAAACAAACGTATGGCCAAAATGATAAAGATATGCATGTATTGAAAACGATAAAAGAATTCATGGCCATAAATATTGGTGGGAATGAAGATGCATATAGTAGTATGCAAGATTCAGGTTCAAATTCAAATTCAGATATATCAGACACTTCATCAGAGGAGGGTGCAATGTATGGATGAGGCGTTTGGCAATCGGCCAAAAGGAGGGTTTGTCAGTCTAGGAAAATAGATACCACACGATTAATGGCAATTTATCATATTGGCCGAAGACCAACCGTCTCATGTACTGAATGTCAGAAATACAGACTCATAAGTTTGACCAATGTGCGGCCATTTTTGATGTAACTAGAATCGCCATTTTGTTCTCTAACGTTTGCTCATTGCTTTTTGTTCAAAACTGCTTAGCCGAAAGCTTATTCTGCTTCACTGATTACTTTGTTGTTCAAAGCGAAAGAGCAAGGCTGCGAGGCCGGGAGTGATTAGTTGAAACATAACGTAGGCAGCCCCAGAGAGGAATGCCCAATCCCCTCCCGCATGTAGCCTTGGAAGAGCACCACAGCATTTAATCATTTCACTGATGCCAGCTAGTCTCATTAATATGGTAGAAATGCTAGAAAGAAACAGCT
Organism: Ambystoma mexicanum; assembly: GCF_040938575.1. Lineage (NCBI taxonomy): Eukaryota > Metazoa > Chordata > Amphibia > Caudata > Ambystomatidae > Ambystoma > Ambystoma mexicanum. Next base: position 921,673,213 of record NC_090923.1, read on the forward strand.
AAAGGCTTGAATTATGCTTTTCTTACGGCCCCCCTTTCCTAAGCCCAGCAGAGCGTGCTGACTCCCAGGACACGAATAGCAAATAGGAGATAGCAAGGCCTGGAATGCGACTCTTCCCCCGTAAGCAGCTTGCTCGTAAGAACAGAAGCGCTGTGTTCTGTTCAACAAAGAAATATGTCTCCAGACTCGCAATGTTGCATATTGTTGATAAAATAGATGTTCGAAGGTGTCATATTCGTCGAAATTGTCAATCATCAGACCCAGTTCAAAGAAACTGTACAATGGGCGTAATGAAAATGTCATGACTGATTGCATGATGTCAATTTTGTATATGTAACTGATGGACGTTATTTGCTCTCTTGCGCCCCTCGAGGTCTGGAGACACACGTCGCGGGGCGTGAGACCGAGTTGGCCAACTGAGACTATTTGCTTGGCAATAAACCCTAGCTTTTGGGAATATAGCCTTGTGTCCGGCGTATCAGTTCATGTGTGGTGATTTGCCTTGTTTCCACTACGCGAGGGTCCCCTAGGGGCCCCTTCATGTGTGCTTGCCCGACTTTATTTAACCTATATATTGCAGACCTGAATTTAACTATTCCTCCAAAATTAGGATTGGAGTACATCTTATGGTTAAGTTACAAAATGTTGCTTTCAAACTTGGCGTGTCATGCTCTGCCCGTTATATTCACTTATTCCATAGAATTGAACAGTGCAATAACTGCAACAATTGCAATGGAAATATGTTTAATTCTTCACAAGGTCAGCAGACACGTGTTTCGACCAAGGTCATTTTCAAGGCTGACAAAATCATACATTGCGTACAATATTTACAAAAAAGATATTTTTTTTTTAATTGATGAAAATTCAAAATACATTGCAAGTCAAAATCATAAAGTAAGATGACGGAGCATAAAGATTAGGTTGGCATCATCAAAGATTAAAGGATATACAAATGATTTACATACCCAGGATTATTCCACGTGTGGAGAATTTAAGCGGAGGTAGGTAGAACAAAACAAAAACACAAGGCCTTAGATTACCACAAATGGCTACCAATCTGTAACATGATAATAAATTAGTGATGTGATAGCCCCATTTTTAACATGGCCACTGAACATTCTAGTGCCAAAGTTACATTTGTCTCCGGGTGTATTGCCTATGAATCCTTCTATTCCCTTCGCCTTTAAATGAAAGATGCAAGTACATGTGTGTGCACCCAGTAGTGTCATATTTGAGTGCCCATAAGACTTCCTCGTGCGCATTTTGTTAATTTATATTTAAATTACAAATGTGTCTCACCAGTAGTCCAGAAACCCATGAAGTTGGTCTAAATATTAGAAAAAATAAATATTTGTAATTGCTCTATAAATAAAAGTTTGACCAGTGTGCTTGAAAGTGGCCCCTAGGGGACCCTGACGTCTATGGAAACAAGGCGGGTCACCACACACGATAGAGACGCCAGCCACAAGGTTGTATTCCCAAAGCTCTCTTTTTCGTGCCTTCGCCTGACCTATTGACCCTTCATATGGTCTCTGTGCTCTCTCCTTTCTCCTCTTCTCCCATTAATAGTGGCACCCGTTGGGATGTCCTCTTGGCCTCCTTCCACTCCTCTAAAGCCATCATTTTTGTCTATGCTAATGGGACCATCTTGGTCCAAGGCCCTCAGGCCAACCTTCACCTCTTTGATAGACGCTTCCCACGCCTCATCAACTTTCCCTCTCCTGCTGTCCCCCCTCCTGTGCCCTCGGCTACCTTGCCTCTACCCTCCCTCCCTGCCCCCTCTCGTGCTCCTTCACCCCCTTCTTCTACACCTCCGCAGGGCGTACCTCTGATCTGTACCCCTCCCCGGAAGTCCTTCAAGGATGGCAACCTTCTCCACATTGCCACTCTTAACTCTTGCTCTGCCATCAAGCATTCCTCTGGAATTCGCCTTCTTGAGGAACTGGACCTTGACGTCCTCGGTCTCACTGAGACATGGTTCACGGCCAGCTCTGTCACCACCTTTGACACACTCCTACCTGACGGTTACAAGATTCTCTCTGTGCCCAGGCCCAACCGTGCAGGGGGGGGGCGTTGCCCTTATCTTCCCTGAGTGGATTCCTGCCACTGTCACTCTTACGCAGACCTACTCCTCTTTTGAATGTCTTGTCTGCCAACTCTCTCTCCTAGCCATTCCCTTAACGTGGCTACTATCTATCGGCCACCTGGTCAAATTTCTTCCTTCCTCTCTGAGTGGGCTGACCTCTCCTCCTCACTCCTGTCCTCAACCACTCAACTCCTCTTTCTTGGTGACTTCAACATCCACCTGGATGCCTCCTGTACCCCCACTGGACTCTTTCGTGACCTATGCGACTCTCTCTCACTCTCTATTCTCCATTCTGGGCCTACTCATTCCGCAGGGCACACTCTTGATGCTCTGATCTCTTTTGACCTTCCCCTCTCCGTCCCTCTCTCCACTCCTCTCTCCTGGAGTGATCACTTTCTCCTATCCTCCCACCTCACCCTCCCTACCCCACAGGCAAAGCCACCCTCATCACTGCCACCCACCTTCTCGGTCATCCGACCCATGAAGCGCGTGTCAGTTGAGGTTTTCGTTGCCACCTTCTCACCCTCCCCCTCCCCCTTCGGCTGACTCCCACCTTGACACTGCCCTCTCCATGCTCCACTCTGCTATATCTGACACTCTTGATGTCCTTGCCCCCGTCATGAGAATCCGCCTGAAGCCCAAAGCCAAATGTAACTCCTGGTATGACTCGGATCTCGTCACCCTAGACGCAAGTGCAGGGTGGCTGAGAGGAAATGGCGTGCTTCGTGTTCATCCTCTGACAAACTGGCCTACCGCCTGCTCCAAAGGCAATACCGTCTCTCCGTTCTCACCAAGAAGAGAGCCCTTATCCAAGCCCGCATCTCTGCGGCATCTAACAACTCGGCCGAACTCTTTAAAATCTGCAAGGAGCTTGCCAACCCTGCTGCAGTCTCTACCTCTCCTGTCCCCTCCCAGGCCCTCTGCACTGCACTGGCCTCTCACTTCATCTCTAAAACTCAGGACATCCTGTCCTCACTCCCCTCCCATCACCTACCTCCCTCCCTCTCTTCCCAGCTCTTCCTCTGGCCCTTCTGCAGCCCCCCCCTCCTCCCTCCTTCTCTGCCTTTCCCCTTTTTTCTGCCGACGAGGTTTCCAGACAAGTTCGATCTATGAAAGTCTCGTCTAAACAGGTTCACCCCTGTTCCTCCAAAACTATCGAGGACCACATCGACTCCCTGGCTCCTGCCCTGGCTGACTTTTGCAACCACTCCTTCGCCTCTGGAGTCTTCCCATCCCCCCTCAAGCACTCCCCTTGTGCACCCTCTTCTTAAGAAACCCTCTTCCGACCCCTCCTGCCCGGCTAACTATCACCCAATCTCCATCACTCCCTTCCTGGGCAAGCTCCTGGAGAAACTGGCCATCTCCCAGCTTAACCTCTTATGCTGAATCTGTTGGTAGTCTCCACGACCATCAATCTGGCTTCAGAGCTGCCAGAAGCAGGCAAACTGCTCTCCTGAACATCCGTGAGGACCTGCTCTTGAACCTCGACTCCAACACTCCGTGTGTTCTCATTCTGCTCGATCTCTCTTCTGCCTTTGACACTGTCAACCATGCCATCCTGCTCAACCGTCTCCGTGATAACCTGGGTATCACTGGTCAGGCTCTGGCGTGGCTGACCTCTTTCCTTTCCAATCGACCCTCCCAGTTCCAACTGGGGTCCTTCCTCTCTGACATCTATTTCTCCACCTGTGGTGTCCCCCAGGGATCTAATCTCTCTCCCTGGCTGTTCAACCAGTATCTGGCACTCCTTGCCCACCGCATCGCTGCTCTCTGCCCCAACTTTCAGTGCTATGCGGACGATACCCAGCTCATTTTCAGGGTACCCTCGGCCTCCTCCTCTCCTTCCCTCATCTCTGTCTGTCTGCTATCCAGGAATGGTGTGCTGCCAATGACCTCTGCCTTAATGCCAGTAAGACTGATATTCTACTCATCGGCACACCCACTCCCTCCTTCCCTGCAGCTCTCTGACCAGCCTCTCTTGGCCCTCTTCCTGCTCCTACCTGCAAGGCTAAAAACCTCGGGGTCATCTTCGACTCCACACTCTCCTTCTATCCTCATATATCTGACGTCTCTAAGAAGTCACACTACCAGCGGCACCTCCTCAGAGGTATTCTTCCCTTCCTCTCCTTCCCCCAGAAGCTCACCGTCTCCCGAGCCCTGGTTCTCTCGAAGCTGGACTACTGTAACAGCCTCTATCTTAATCTGCCTGCTTCCACTCTCCACCCTCTGCAACTCATCCAGAACAGAACTGCGAGACTTGTCCTTGGCCTCAAGCCCAGGGACCGTATCTCTCCAGGACTGAAATCTCTACACTGGCTCCCAGTGGCTGCGAGGATTAAGTTCAAAACCCTCTGCATTGTCCACAAGGCCTTCTGGGGCCTGGGGCCTAAATACCTTCAACTCTCTCTTCCTAAATATCTTCCTTCCCGAGCCCTTCGCTCATCCGTCTCCAACTCCCCCAGGGTTAGCCGCTTCTCGAAGCAACGAGCTGGGGGTAGATCTCTCTCCGCGGCAGGGGCCTCCCTCTGGAACAGCCTTCCTGCCTCCCTGAAACTTGAGGAGAACCATCTCCGGTTCCGGAAGCACCTCAAAACCTTCCTCTTTGCCTCTGCTTTCTCTCTCCCTCTCCCCTGCTAAATCCTTCACTGAAACTGCACTGAATCTGCAACTGGGCCACTCTCACCGACCTCGGTCCTGGGCCCAGCCACTCTCCACTTGCACTGCCTCCCTGGCAACCTCTGCACTGCGGGACTGTCTCTGTATCCCTACAGCCCCCCTTTTCCCAGCACTTGTTTGCACTTACTTTGCACTTTCCAGCAGCTGGCCCTATTTATTTATTTATTTTATTCTACTTACTTGTACTGCACTTCCCCCCTCCCCTTCCCCTTGCACTTCTCCCTTCCCCCTACCCCTGCACTTGCGGGATCTGAATGACACCTGGCCTAGTAGGATCGTTGTCTGTCTTCCCCTCGTTCCCCCCCCTCCCTGCCTCGTCGCGCCTTGAAACACTTGTGTATAGGCGCGTTACAAATGCCATATCATATCAAAGCTAGGGTTTTATTGCAAAGCAAAAGTCTCAGTTGGCCAACTCGGTCACACGCCCCGCGACGTGTATCTCTAGACCTCGAGGGACGCAAGAGAGTGAATTACGTACATCAGTTACATATATACAAAATGCATATCAAACAATCAGCTATGACATGTTTAACACCCCTCTATATTGGGTTTCTTTGAACTTGATGTGATGATGGACATCTCCGACCACTATGACACCTTCAAAGATCTATTCTAGTAACAATTTGCAATTTGTGAGTGCGTAGGCATCTTTCGGTTATTGAATAGAACACGGCGCTTCTGTTCTTGGAAGTGAACTACATACGGGGGGAGTTGCATTCCGGACCTTGCTATCTATCAGTTGCTATTCGCGTCCTGGGAACCGACATGCTCTTAGTGGGCTCAGCAAATGGGGGCTGTTAGAAAAGCATAATTCAAACCTTTACCAGTATTATTCTAACACATTCTACCATATAACGAGACTGGCTGGCAGCTGTGAAATGATTAAATACCCTGCAGCTCTGCTTCAAGGCTACATTAAGGAGGGAGCCGGGCATTCTTCCTGGCGCTGCCTATGTTTGTGTTTCAGCGAACTCTTGTTACCCTCTCGGTCCTGCGGCCTTGTCCTTTTCACATACAGACAACAATGTTCCACAGTCGAGCAGTGTAACCGGAAAATATACTGCAAAGCAATAGGAACAGAAAGCAATGAGCAATGGTTAGAAAACAAAATGGCGATTCTTGTTACATCAAAATGGCCGTTCATTGGCAAACTCGAAAACCTATATTCTGTCGTATCCTGCATGAGACGGTTGGTCCACGGCCACCAAAATGCGTTTGCGGTCTCAAATTGGAGGTATCCGTATTTCTAGACTATAAATAAAAGTTTGACCAGTGTGCTCATTAGAACAATAAATGATAGATGATTTTAGTAATTGGTAACATGCTTACCACTAAGAATTCAATATTGGACAAGCATAGATCCTCAAACTTCACAACATTATGATTATATTGCTGCCAAAATGGCAACTTCTGTAATAAAATAACATAAGTGTTTTACTTGCAAAGCCTGCATAATGAGGGAGAAATATAAAAAAATCCATGATATTGAATAATGCCCACTAACTCACCATTATTATATTGCGCGCCTCAAACTGTATTGATCAGTTAATGCAGTTAGTTTGTAGTCTTTGTTGGGTCCAATCAGCAAAGTAATTAGATTTCGTGTTTTTACCTGAATCGAAATAGATTGGTATGGGGGCGTGGCCAAGCGGCAGAGAAGATGGCAGCGTAGTTCGAGAGCTCTCAGCTTCAGAGAATAAATGTATCATTAAAGTAACATTTCCCTTATCATAAATACATTTTTTAATTGGGGCATTGTGAAACGAGGCCCTGAGGACTAGATTTCTTCAAGTTTTAAGTTCTATTTTGCTCATTGTGTTCCTGTCATCACGCCTGCTCCCATGGTGTCAAACTTCCTCAGAGACTTCAGAGCAGCACGGAAAGTGACAGAATGTCGAACAACAAGTGAATAGCAGCTTATCAGGGGTGAGATTTTCTTTGTTCCCCTTCTGGGTCTGATTTGGCTGTGACATAAGAGGCTCTGAATGGGTGCCTGCTAGAACACATATGCCGATGTTGTGAAGGGGCGAGGCCTGAATCCACTGCCTCACATAATGAAACCTCCCATCCCGTACTGTCAGCTGAGGGGCTCACACGCAATAAAAAGAGACTCTGCTATTCATAGGAAACACGTTATTTCCACAACAAAGCCAAGGAAAATCTATTGATAGTTTCAATGGATTTAAATTGCTAAGAAACACATGGACTTTTGCACGTTATGCCTGAAACCATTGGTATTTGGAACTATTGATTCTTTTTGCACTATATCCAAGAAAAAGGAATTTTTTGTCATGAAGTAATCTGTATTTGACTTATTATTGGATTAATATTATATTTATCAAAATAATACTCATATACCACGTTCCAATAATCTGCTCTTCTCGTGGTACTTCATTTAACCCTCATACGATTTCATCTTAACAAGGAAGTACTAACAGTGAAGCTATCAGAAAACCTATTAATAATTTTATATCTAACTAAGGCACTCATCAACATTACTTTTGGTACACAACTCACCCTTCTAAAATGACGGACCACACATACACATCAATCTCCTCGACCAATACACCTTTAAATGCATGTACGGAGAAAATTCTAGAAGAATTGGGGAACATTCGTTCTTCCATCTCTTCATTAGATTCCCTCTCTCTCTCCATTCAGGAAGATATTAAAAATGTCAAGTGTGATATTAAATCTTTCTCTGGTCGGCTAGAGGAGACAGAAGAGAGAATTGGTCATGCTGAAGATAGGGTGGAGGTCTTGAAAACATGCAAGCTTGAGTGGCACAACTTGAATCAGAAGTAATCGAGTTAGAGGACAGAAATAGAAGAGACAATCTCCATTTTTTATGGAATACCAGAATAAATGTGAAGGTAATGACCCCATCAGCTTTTTTATTAACTGGATACCATCAACCTATCGGTATTACCTTCACTCCTCCTCTGGAATTGCAACGTGCCCATAGAATCAAACCCTGTTACACCAACAAGAATTCTACACCTAGACCTTTCATTGTCTGCTTTCTTCGGCACCAGCAAGCTAGGCAAGTTCTACTCGCCACCAAGAAAAGATCACCCATTCTTTTCCAGAATAATAGAATCTACATATCTCCTGACTTCTCCAAATCTACGTAGACCAAAAGGAAAAACTTCCTGGAAATGAGACCTCTATTGAAATCTCTAAATATTAGATACGGACTTCTTGAACCAGCCAGAATGTTAATTACTGTTCCAGACAGTCCTACTAAAGAGTTTACCGACCCTAATGATCTACAGAACTTTCTTCAAGCCTTACAGATGACACTGATGGATACTACTCCCATGGATCCTACTTCTAGCTTGCACAAATCTGATACTCTCCCTCATTCAACACCTTTTAAGTCTCCAAAGACACAACCTTCAAAATTCGTATCCAAACGCAGCAGATCAACTTCCGCTCTACCACTGGATTCCTCCTCCACACCATCTCATTTAAGGGACAAGTCAAGATCCCCTATGAAATCAGCAGCTCCTTCTCTCACACCACCCTGCAAACCGAGTCACATGGAATGTAGCCAATTATGCTTCTTTACCATTTCCACTAAAATAAACTAATGTTATTACTTTTATTACAAGCCTTCTTATACACTTGTGCTCTGAGACCCCCAACCGGCCCATAGAGTTAGGGCTTGCTCAGAAGCACTTTAAGACAAGATAGCAGCCCCCGTGAGATGGATGGGGGTGCAGGTAAATACTTCAACACCAACCAATAAGGACAACTCAAACGGTTTGGCAAAGGGAGTCCGTTTAATGACAAGTACAAAAAACAGGGAGTCTCATGAATATCAGCGGATGCGTGATCTTCCTTCTCGCTTCACAACTCCACGAACTTCATAAAAATCATAACATTTATACTGAAAACTCGTCATCATTGACGTGTAACACTCAAAAGTTGACATGCAATTCTATTGGTTCGGGCAAGGTAACTTTAATATAGGTACTATATCTGTATATGGTAATGGAGTGAGGGGATTGAGTAAACACTGTCAGGTGGGCATCTAAGCCCTTCTTTCAAAAATGGCTACTGGAGACGTCACTAAAGGTACGACGTCCTATTGGTTCCACTAACTATAGGACCCTAGATTACTTGGTCCATTGTGATTGGGTTGGCACCAACCCCATGCATATTTTTCCACTTTGCTTAGCAGCACGCAGACTGGTCGGCCAGGTGCGGCGTGCCCCTTACATACCCGGCCTATTATTGTTGCAATCAATCATCACTTTAGTAGCCATGTGTCAATTATTTCACTGTGGTTGGCCTCGAGACTGCATCTTCGGTCTGGAAAAGTTCTGATATCTTCGCCTGGCCTTCTGCCATGTGTAGGTGCGAGCTCTCGCTTCTTCTTGCTCGGCTGGTCACGTGATTCGGACATCATGAATTTGCCTCTTTCTCCATCAATTTGTTTATTTGATTTTCGTTTCACCCACCACCTGTCTTCGTCTTCTTATCTTAACCTTTCAGAAGCAGGATATTCTGTTCTCAATTTCAATTAAATGTAGCTACTGTTCGTCTCTTCTATTGGTACGACCTGGCTTTCCTGGCACAAGTTGCCTCTGCTGAGTTTCGTTTCAGCCGCCTCTTCTCGATTTTGCTAAATATGAAGCTTTTTCTCGTGCAGGCTCTAGTAACCCTTGGATTTATTCTGCTTCTTGTGCAAAGTGGAAATACACTTATATAATGTGCTTCGTTTGAGGTAGATTATGTATAGTGGCGCTTGACGCACTATCTTTCTACTAAGCATAGCAAGCTGCACGGTTTTCTTAGCTTTACTGCGGTTCCAAGCATATGTACAGGTGTAAACTGGTTGAATATCTTCATCTTGCTTACAGCTTAAGCTTCTTACATTTGACATGGTCCTTTCACTTTAGGTCCACAATATCCTTGTTCATGGCAGTCCGTCTCTTTGCGTCATTCTCTGGTCGTCATTTCTTCTATATGTGAGTCAGTCCGGGTTCTCGTGACCTCACCATTCGTCTTCCATTAAGACCTTTTTAGTTTCTTCAGGGACTGTACTCAGACGATCTTCGTTTAGTTTCATTTGTTGATCCGGTTTCCTCAATGGATACCTTACTGTCCATGGTTTCCTTAGTATTGGTACTTAAATAGGTGCTGTTCTTCTGATAGGTACTGGACAGAGCCCTACTGCGGCTCTCTGCTGGATAAGTCACATATTTCGGTGTGAACGTACCTGGTACTTCAGAATAGACGGTTGGAGTGCAGGCTGTATTTGGGACCTCCTCTACACACTAATTATCCACATTTCTTCCTACTATATTGGCTTTTCTTGATCTCTCTTATAGCTCTTTCTGTCTATGCTTACTCTAGCTCTGTTCTCTGGTTCTCCCATGTTTGATACTTCTACTACTCTCTTTATAACTATTTCTACTTATAATTTTATTCCTCTCATTTTTACTTATTTTCTCAGTCATTACATTCTTCTTTTTATTATTGTTGTCTCCCCTTCCCTTTGTATTGTCCCTGGTTGTTCAATGTTAATGATTTTGTGGATATGATTTATATTGCAATGGTTCTAATACTCTTAATTAACAATGTTACAAAGTGCCTAGAAATATGTTGTTACGGATTATATCCTGCTTCAACCATCAATCCCTCTTCACTTACAAACGTCAATTACATTTTTAACCTGGAACGTTAAAGGTTTGGGCCATCCTATTAAGCGAAGTAAAGTTTTGTCCCTAATTAGTAAACAGAAACCTGACATTATTTGCCTTCCGGAAACCCATTTAAGTTCAGATCTTGAAAATCTTAAAGTTCAATCCCCTTGGATTGGTCACTCCATATACTCGAATGCACTTAAGAAAGGTGGTGTTTCTATTTTAGTTAATAAACGTTTACATTTCACACTAATTAGTCAAGATAAAGATCCTGAAGATCAATGGATCTTAATAGATGCTAACATCCACAATTTGCCGTTTACTATTGTTAATATATATGGCCCCAATGTACCTAACCCCCTTTTTTGTTCTAACTTTATTACTAAGCTCTCTCAGAAAGACAGACAAACTTATATTATGTGGAGATATGAATCAGATTCACGATTTTGCTCTAGATAGAAAATCCACGTCCAATTTTGTTAATTCTAAATCACGTAAGAGTTTCCTCAATTTGTTACAAAACCTAAATTTAATTGACTCCTTGATTATACTTTCTACTCCCCCCTCACCAATCTTTCTCCAGATAAGATTACATATTTGTTAACTCCTCACTAACCCCCACCATTTTGCACTCTGACATTGGCCCCATTACCATTTCAGATCATGCCCCCGTTACCACCACATTAGAATGGATAAATATGAATAAACATTCTCCTAGATGGAAATTCAACTCCTTCCTACTTAAAGACAAAACTTTCATTGATAAAACAAACTCCTTTATTAATGGACAATTTCTCAATAACCACCCTGAGTACACATCCTTCAATAACAATTGGGATGCATTTAAAGCAACCCTTCGTGGCTTTATAATACAATTTGTTGCAACCAAAAAACGTCATTACGAATCTACCCATAATAATCTTTTGCCAACTATTAGACACTTAGAACAATCATATTATGCTAATCCCAATCCAGACACTTTGAAAACTACTATGGCTAAACATATAGAATTCAATAAAATTTGCATTGATAGAGCTGCCAACTTGCTTTTAAAATCCAAGACTAAATAACATTGTGGTTCCAACAAAGTGGGCAAGATGTTAGCTTCCTACTTAAAAAGAGAGACAAAAAAAGTCCCACATTACCCATATTCTTTCTTCCAATGGTACCAGATTAACTAAATCCAAAGAAATGAATGACGCCTTCCTTGAATTCTATTCCAATCTATATAAATCAGATTCCTCTATCAACAATTCAGAAATTCATTCCTTTCTTGAAACTAACAAGAAAATTAGCCCTTTTAATCCGACCGAATTTTCGTCTCTTGATGCTCCTATTTCGCTTACAGAAATCAAGCAAGCTATACTAAATCTTAAACCAAACAAAGCTCCTGGTCACGATGGTTATCCCATAGAATTTTATAAAAGTTTTATAGACTCAGTTGCCCCAAAACTATTTGATTTATATACACATTTCGCTAAAATAGGGCAGAGTCCAGGTTCTTTCAGAGAAGCCCTATTAATTTGTTTTTTCAAAAACAGATAAAGATCCCTCCCTCGCTAAAAATTATAGACCTATTTCCCTCATCAATTCTGATTCGAAAATGTTTGCTAAGATTCTTGCTAAATGTCTTGAAGTACTTCTTACTAAGCTTATACACCAAGATCAAACTGATTTTTAAAGAAAATCGGTACTCCTCTTCTAACTCTAGACTTCTTTTTAATATTCTTTCTCATTCTCAAAAATCTGAAGACCCTTTAGCCCTTCTTGCTCTTGATGCTGAGAAAGCATTTGATCGAGTTTCCGGCCATTCTTATTCCAGTCCCTATATTGGCATGTCTCCCTCCCAAATTCATTAATTTAGTCAGAACCCTTTACTCTTCCCCCACTACCCGCATCCTTATCAATAATAATCTCACTTCTTTTGTAATCGAAAGAGGAACTCGTCAAGGATGCCCTCTTTTATTCAATCTCCCTCTTGAACCTTTACTTCAAAATATTCAAACGAACACAAACATTAAAGGCATTAACATTAATGGTATAGAAACAAAATTATCTGCCTATGCCGATGTTCTACTCCATTTATCTAATCCCGCTTCTTCTATTCCTCATGTTGTATCTACTTTAAATAACTTCTCTGCAGTTTCTGGGTATAAACAAAACTATGATAAATCTGAAATTATGCCTCTCACTAACTCTTGTAATCTTACTAATACTCCTTTATAAGGCCTTTCTTGGCAACCTTCTCAAATCACTTATTTAGGTCTCTGTATTACTAAGGACATCTTTTCTACTATTAATTTGAATACTAATCTAATTGAAAAAATTACTGAAATTACTACAAAATGGTCCCCTCTTTTCTTGTCATGGTGGGGCCGCCTTCATACGATTAAAATGATTAGCCCCATCGTTCTTTATTCTTTATCAATGATCCCCATTTCTATCAACGCCTCTTTTTTATAAAAAATTAAACTTCCTTCTTACCAAATTCTTGTGGAATAATAAAGCACCACGTATTGCTATAAATAATTTGAGGCTCCCCAAAAATTAGGGCGGTGTAAATTTCTCCTAATTTTCTATTATATCATAAAGCCTTTGTCCTAAAACAGCTGAGAATCTTCACGCAATTTGAATCCCTCCCTGTAAATACACCTCCATGGGTCCGTATTGATGCCAGTATTATTGCTCCACTTTCTTTATCCCACTTTTTAATAACTTCTTCCTGGCCCAATATCACCTCTTTCCCCATCATTACATTTTTTCAAAACCATCTGGAGTAAACTCCCACCAAACTCTTTCACAATAATTAACAATAATGATAATCTTCTCTGGTTCAACAAACAAAATCCCACCAAATCTAACATCACCATGATTCATAGATGGTATTAGATTTGTTAAACAATTATACCATAACTCCGAACGAATTCCCTTCTCACAATTAAGTTCACAATTCCAACTACCTTCTTCAGATCTTCCATTTTACACTTCTCTTATTAATTCTATTATTAAACTGAAGTCCACTGTTTTTCAGAAAGTTCCCACCCCATGTCTTAATTTTTTGATTAGCAATCCAGTAACTAATGGCTCCAAATTCTATGCTTTCCTGAGAGAGCCTCCCTCTGCTACCCCACTTAATGCTAATAACATAAGGCAATGGGAAACTGATTGGGGCCTACAACCTACTCCGGAGCATTGGAACAAAATTTGGAATTTATGTCGCTCAATTTCTATTGCCGCCAATGTTACCCAAATCTGTTTTTTTATCTTTCATCGTGCTTTCCTCACTCCAACCCGCATTGCCAAAGTCGTCGACAATGCAACTGATAATTGCTGGTCTTGTGCGCAACCCGATGCTGATTTCATACATTTAACTTTTCATTGTAAATATGTACATGCCTTTTGGACTTTGATTTGGTCTCAATTACAAACTATTTTTAATTTATCAGAACCCTGAACACTTGCCAACCTAATGATTGGAACTATTGTTAATCCTGACATCAGTTGCATTGAATCTCCCCTGCTATTTAATTTGTTCATTAGTATTGCTTTTAAGAATATTTCTTTTAACTGGAAAAATACAGGCAATTTATCGTATAATGTTTGGTGGAACTCTATTTGCTCCATCCACCAGATCGAAAAATGCTATGCCTCTTGTTTTGATGTTATGCACAAGTTTAACAAAAAATTGAATTTATTTCATCAATATCTTAATTCACAAAATTAGTATTTAATTGCATATTGATATTACATTATTTTCTCTCCTTCCCTTGTGTGTGCCGTCAGGTCCTTTTTGCCTTTGATTTTCCCCAGTATTAGTCTCCCCTTTGCACAATACTAATATGATTATTGACTCTGTTTTACTCAGTCCTGACATGTTCTTTGAATATTTGATGTACTTTTCTCAGTTCACCGTTTTGTTGTGAATCCTTATTTTCTTATTTAAAATTAATGAAAAAAGAAAAAAGGAATTGGTATGTGTAAAATTACTAGCCAATGGATAATGAATGTATTAAAACACCTCGACTCATCAGAGTCAAAGTAAAGAATATAGTCCATAATGGTCACTATGGATAATACATTAGATCTTACCTAATCATGGTGGAGAATAGAATAACGTCCTGGGTTGAATCCCACTGCAGCGCGCGTCTAGAACCATTACGCCAGATAGGAGTGAAATGTAAATACTACCTAGGCGTGCATGTGACGTGCACCAGTTACTGATGCCCCACACGTCACACGCGGGTGCGGATGAAAGAGGCAAGCCCTGATGTCCCTGCATGCGCCTCGCCTTAACGACACAGCATTTGTAAACAGGCCATGTGAGGAAGATTAGTATCACTGCCGGCACACTATAGGTATATCCCACACGCTGTCGGTAGTGTAATGCTAATGCGTGTGACTTAGTCAAGAAATTACGATGTACATTTCAAGATTGCAATTATAATTGGCATTGCCTAATGCACATTCTACCGCCTTATTGTTGTGCAAAAATGCACTGACAAAGAAATGTGTCCACCAAATATGATGCAAAAATATATACATTTGAAATTTAATAACAAGTACCATTCAACTAATGTTGTCTAATGAGAACAAATTAAAATTGGTGAAGAAGAAAATGCAACAAAAGCTTACGTCATGTCTTAAATGAGCTAATGTGATAAGACAAACCTACCGACCCGCGCCTCTCCCATTGACCGCCTGCAAATCCGGGTGAGTGCAACCCGCTCTGAGACCCTCCGGCCCTCAATCCACCCAGAATCTGCCCCCTTTTGTTGGCCCCAGCCCCCGTGTTGCTCCTCCACGTTCACCGATCCCCAGCCCTCCCTCACTTCCTGATTCCTCCTCCGCCCGCCTCCCACCGTCACTGATTAGCCACTCTGGCCCTGATTGGCGTGATTATCGAGTCAGCTGGGCCTATCGACCTGCGCTGCTTGCGCCTCTCCCATTGACCGCCTGCAAATCCTGGCGAGTGCAACCCGCTCTGAGACCCTCCGGCCCTCAATCCACCCAGAATCTGCCCCCTTTTGTTGGCCCCAGCCCCCGTGTTGCTCCTCCACGTTCACCGATCCCCAGCCCTCCCTCACTTTCTGATTCCTCCTCCGCCCGACTCCCACCCAACCCCCCACATGTGATTGGCTGCCTCGCCTGGTCTTGGCTGACCCTTCCTGGGCAGCCTTCTGCCTGGCAGCCCTGCGGCTATGGGCCCAAGGCAAAGGGCGGCTCCAGACGGTGTCGGCGGGGGATGCCAGTGGCCAGCGTTCAACCGTTCAACTACGAGGACCAGTAAGGTAGGAGTGGCCTGTTTTAGGTGTAGAGCAACTACTCTATCATAGAATCCTAGCCACTTAGCAACCCGATATAAAACAGTGTGATTATTTCCCAGGGTCTCCCTTGCTCCCACACATCTAGCTGTGTTTAGTACTGTACTCAACTGACCTGTTAGGCGTAGGCCTCTCTCAAACTATACAGGAATCTCAAATCTAGCTGTGTTCAGTACTGTACTCAACTGACCTGTTAGGCGTAGGCCTCTCTCCCACTATACAGGAATCTCAAATCTAGCTGTGTTCAGTACTGTACTCAACTGACCTGTTAGGCGTAGGCCTCTCTCCCACTATACAGGAATCTCAAATCTAGCTGTGTTCAGTACTGTACTCAACTGACCTGTTAGGCGTAGGCCTCTCTTCCACTATACAGGAATCTCAAATCTAGCTGTGTTCAGTATTGTATTGTATTGTACTCTCCCACTATACAGGAATCTCAAATCTAGCTGCATTCAGTATTGCACTCAACTGACCTGTTAGGGATAGGCGTAGTACCTAATGGCCCAACAGTGCACCCATAGGAAACAATCCCGACCCATTAGTATCCAAGTGCATCAAGACTAAGGAGAAACATCAATACTGTGCTTGCACAATACATCACAGAGAACCGCTTACCCTACTACCTCAGCACTGTGAACCAAAATGCCCCGGCACAGAAAGGGACGCAGAGAAAGAGAAGAGGATCGTGCAACAATAGCCACGAACATACGATACCGACGGCACCCAGCAGAAGCAGCCTCAAATGCAGGAAGCACTCCGCCAAACACAGTTACCACCAGAACTAACTATGTAAGGGATAAATACTTATATCTTACACCCTACCACGCAACAACTACGGAACTTCGATACCCCAAAAACACTGGAATGCTGACGCACACAAATAAGCACCCGAAGCACCCAGAAAAAAGACGGGACCCCCGGAAAGAGAGTGGAATGATACCAACCCCCTCACCCCATACAGTACAAGAACAGAGGGGCTCCATCGAGACCCACCACATACCAGACAAAACGACGAAGCCTTGGTAACCAACAACCCTACCATTAACCTAACAGACCGATTCAATGAAGAGGCCATCGATGATCTTCAACCAATCGCCATCATTGAAGAAGCACCACGATTAAACAGTCACACTATCAACCTAGTGGACCGCTTTGATGAAGAAGCAGCAGTCGCAGTTCTTCATCCACCCAACATCACTATAGAAACACCACGACGGGACAACTAGAAACCGGAAGAAACTACTACCAAACATAATCACACCAAGAGAATCCTCTGCAATTTAATAAATGCAAGGTCAATGTCCAAACACTCAACCAAAATATACAACCTCTTATCAGACGGAGGCATCGACATCCTATTTGTAACCGAAACATTGCTAGACGACAACTACAAGATCACCCTCAACAACTGCCTGCCTGAAAACTTCAAATGTATCCAAGCAAACAGGAAAACCAAAAGAGGGAGCGACTGGCAATCATACACAAGGAACAACTGGCTATCAAACTGGAAGACCCATTAAACACTGATAAACGCGAATACTTTATACTGCGTCTATCAGTAAACCCCAAAACAAACCTGAAATTCATATTGATATACAGACCACCAACCTACGATGCAACCTTTGTAGACGCCTTCACGGAAGCAATCACCATCCTAGCCATCAAGCACAATTCATCCTCGGAGATTTCAACATTTGTTTCGATGAAGAAATCACAACCACACAAAAATCCTTAAACGCCCAAATAGCAGCAATGAATCTACAACAACTAGTCAAAGGAGCAAAACACACTGCAGGCTACACACTTGACGCAATCTTCGCCAACGATAAACTCATTACCACGGCACTCCCAATTCAAATACTCTGCAGCGACCACCTCATCATCCCATTCATAATCACAATGGCCATTCCAATAAACAAGCAACAAGACAAACCGCTGGCCACCATGAAAAGAAATTGAAAAGCATCAAAAATTCCAACCTAACTGAACTCCTGGAACTTAGCAAACCACAAGCATCAATTATGGAAGAGCAGACCCGGACAAAAAAGTAGCCTTACACATGGATCGTAACAACTCTAGATGACATTGCCAAAACCTTTCACCCATCACGGAAAAAAACCACAGCAAAATGTTTCACCCTGCTACTCAGCGCCATAAAAAGGAAAAACCGAAAACTAGAATCAGAATGGAGGATCAACAACTCTGCGAACAAAGCGAAATGTCTGCAACATATCTGCTTGTACAAAAAGGAAATTAAAAAAGCGAAGAGGAAACACTACGACAACCGAATCTTCAAAGCACCAAACACCCAAAAAGTACTCTTCAAAATCATAAACGAAATAAAAAATCCACCGGGATGCAACACCACGCCAACATCATCGATGAAACTATGCAATGACCTAGGAGAACACTTCAAAAATAAGATCACTACCATCCAACAAACCATACAAAGCAGACCACAGGATCACACCATAGACCCCACACGTCCTCACAAGGCACACACGAACAAACTACGAAGCTTCCCCGAAATATCAGTGGAGACTTTCATCGAACTGGTAAATCAACGCAACAAATCAGGCTCTCCGGAAGACCCTTGCCCCCCGGACATATACAAATCAATCCTCAAACAAGGAACTCCCATGGAATACCACAGAAATGTCCTCAACCTTTCAATCTCAACAGGTAAAGTACCACAGGCCTTTAAATCGGCGTACATCAGACCGTTACTCAAAGACACAACAAACGTAGAGGACTTATCCAACTACAGACCCATCTCCAATATCCCATACATAGCCAAACTGCTAGCAACTTACATTTAGAAAACAACCCAAGAATTCATAGAATAACACTGCCTACTAGACCAGGCACAAGTTGGATTCAGACCAATGAGAGGAACAGAATCAGCTCTCCTCTCAATATGGGATGACATAAAAACAAACGCAGACTCGGACTACAGCACCGCCCTGATACTTCTTCGCAGCATTTGACACTGTCAACCATGACATCCTCATAACGAGATTAGAAGGATTGGGAATAACAGACACCGCCCTACTATGGATGAAACAGAACAGAAACCGTATGGATGAAACCTTTTAAATCCAACCCAAGAGACTTCACATGCAGAGTACCACAAGGATCATCCTTCTCCCCGCTCTTATTCAACATCTACCTATAGCTATTAATCAAAATAATCAAAAGGACATGGCCTCACCTGCTATAACTACGCTGACGACACACAAATAATCTTCAAAATACAAGACACCTGAGAAGAAAACACAACACTAGAGCTTTGCCTTTGGGATATATTCAACTGGATGAACTTGAACTACCTCAAAATTAACCCAAGCAAAACTGAGATAATGATCATCACAAAAAATGGAGGAGACAACTATATCCCCTTGCCAAAAGAACTCGGCTCGGCCCCAACGCCATCGTCGATTGTAAAAAACCTAGGGGTCTTGAGGGACAACAACCTCACCCTAGAGCCACAAGTAAACGCTCTACTTAAGAAATGCTTCTTTCTCCTAAGAGCGGTAAAAAGGATCCTGCCGTTCCTGTCATTCAACTACAAAACTCTTACCATCATCGCTCTGGTCATGTCCAGAGTAGATTATGCCAACAGCCTATACCCGGGCATGCCTGAAAGACTTCTAAAAAAAAACTTCAACGCATACAAAATGCAGCGGCCAGACTCCTTCTCAAACTACCGAGGTGAGAACACATCACGCCTGCGCTAAAAATACTGCACTGGCTACCAATAAAACAGCAAATAAAATTCAAATCCATGTGCATCACGCACAGAGCTATACACAACCAAGGCGCAGAATTCCTGAGAGACAAACTACGCCTACACCAGCCGACAAAAACGCTCAGATCAAGCAACGACATACGCCTAGAATCGAAACCCTACAACAAAAGAAAACTTGGAGGATCCTCGTTCTCTCACAAGGCACCGAAAACTTGGAATGACCTACCAAAGAACATATAGAACACAAGAAACTACCTAGCATTCAGGAAACTGCTCAAATCCTGACTCTTCACTGCGTAACTAGAAGACCACCCATGCCGCTTTTCGACGATGAACAAAGAGACCGACCTTGGCCCCCACAAAACAACAAAACTCGATCAGAATGCACCCCATGACAGTCCATAAGACATCTCGCGAGATAGTCTCAAGAGGAGAACACTACAGACCAAACACAGTCAGGTCAAGACGAAACCACTCAGCCGACTCACCCACAGCATCACGGCACGTCCCACTCCGAAAGTTCAAGCAGACATTCTCACCTAGATGGTAGGGTAAGAGGAGACCCTTACTCCTGCTCTAACACCCAAGGGGAGAATAGACACGCCAACCTCACTTTACATAATTCACTAAAATACTACAGTAGACTTAGCTAATCAGAACACAACAGGGAATGCGTCACGCAAAAACCAAATCTGTATCAGGTGTGGGCCTCTCTCTCGCCTTGCGAGACTCGGTTTGAGCTGTGTCTTGGGACTGCACTGAATTATTCAATTGTCTCCGAAATCCAGCAAAATATGTTGCTATGCTCAGTTGGGTCCGGGCCTGTCCCCTATTGTGCGGGTCTCTCAAGCCTAGCCGTTTCCGCACCAGGCAGGAACCCCGAGGGCCCAGGCTTTCAGCCATGATGTGATTGGCTGCAAAGCGTTTAACCCACTAACAAAAAAGAAAAAAAAGCTCTAAACTGTATACATACTTATCTCACTCAAACTAACACAACCATCTCTCGCACCGCAATCCGCATGCACTTCACCAAACCGCTACAACACAAACCGCATCAACAACACACGAGGACTGACATCGCCAGATACTCGCACCAAAAGATCAGCACCCGGTGTATACCGAGTTGAAGCTGCCAACAGAACACCACTCCTCTCACTATCCTACTCCCTCTTCAACCTACTAACCATCCCTCCTTGTCGTTTGCAGATCCGCCAGAGCGCCTGGGGACCAACACTGTTGGTGACGGTGCGCGGTACAAATATCTTAACATTTAACAAATGGGCATCCTATTGATATCTATATGAGTATATCTTTGGTACAAGAAATGTGTTAAATGTATTGACCCTGAGGCCAAATCGCCCATACATAAAGGAACTAACTGAATGTACGGCGGCCATGCTGTGTGGAGACCACATTCTAAATTGTTATTGCAGAATGCAATAGATAATGTAAACCTTGCACAAATGAGTGTATAAGAGTACATAAAACGATCAAATATTAAGTTCTGTGTCTCACAAATCACAAATACATTCACCCCACGATGAGTGCCAATTGCAGAATTCAATAAGTGTGCAATCCTATGACATTGAAGTATATTACATGATCACATGTATGGTAAATAACAGACTGTGATGGAATCATTCTCTGTACTAGACTGGTCATAAGAAAACTTACATCTCATGATCGGTACTGAACTGAGACCGACCTTTGTACAGCGCAAGTGACAGATACATTTGGCTTCCATTTGCCTTAATTTTAATTGAACATTACCACCCCTTTTACCCTTCTTTACTCTCATTAATCCTATAAAACGTAAATCAGATTGGTCTGCAAATTGGTGTTCAAGCTGCCAGTGTAATGCAAATGGAACTTTAGGATCTTGACTGTTCAGACTGGCAAAATGTTCCCTTATTCTGATACGGAGTTGTCCGATTGTACTGCCAACATATAGCTTACCACATACATAGATTATTGCATATACAACAAAAGTGGTGCAACAATTAATACATTCCTTGATAGAAATTTTAAATTCGTTGGGGTCCACAAATTCTATGCTGTCCTTATATGCATACCTACACATAGTACAGGTTCCACATTTGTGAAACCCTTTGACAGCTTGTAACCATGTGCTGCCTTGGCCTTATTTATTGTTGACAGTATCCAGAAAAGAAGGGCTCAGTTTATCCTGGATAGTCTGGGCTTTTGTAAATACAAATTTTAGTTTATCCGCAATAAAAAGACTTATCGCAATAAAAGGACACATCCAAGTATGACTTGTAATAATATCCTCAAGCCTGTATGACCTGCAACCATATTCTTAAGCCTGCAAGACCTGTAACCAAACTCGTAAGCCTGTATGTCCTGTAACCACACTCTTAAGCTTGCATAACTTGTAACCATATTCATAAAACATGCGCCCAGATGCCTGAGGGTGAGGCGCGCATTACAAATGTAATAATTAAAGGCATGGTCTAGTAAAAAAAAGTATTTAAAAAATAGATAGGCAACACAAAAAACAAATACTAGCATTCTCTTTTTTAAAACTTCCCATGTAAAGTTTGTAGCTATTCAAGCTCAAAATTCGCAAAAGCAAGCACATGGGCGCATCCATTTTGTGAAATGGATGCCCTCCTGTGCTGGCTTTTGCTTTTGCGGCACTAATGAAGGAAAAGCCAGCCAGCTGTAGTAAACAAAAGTTGTGTTGGAAAACGCTGCGGTTTTTCTTTCCGAGTTTCTCAGGCTCCTCAGAGCCTGAGAAACTCGGAAAGAAAAATCGCAGCGTTTTCCAACACAACCGCGTTGTGTTTCTGCCTGCTGTGGCTTTCACTTTGGGTCTCCGGTGCTCTAGGAGCACCGGAGACCCAAAGTGAAAGCCACAGCAGGCAGAAACACAACGCGGTTGTGTTTACATGTCGCGTAGTGTTTCTCCCTACAGCCGATTTCCCATTTGGGGCTCTCGGGCTCCCCATGGGGAGCCCGAGAGCCCCAAACGGGAAAGCAGATTCAGACAGAAACAACGCGGTTGTGTTGGAAAACGCTGCGGTTTTTCTTTCCGAGTTTCTCAGGCTCCGAGGAGCTGGAGGAGCTTGAGAAACTTGGAAAGAAAAACCGCAGCGTTTTCCAACACAATAACGTTGTATTTATGTTTGCGGTCGCTTCAAAAGCGACCGCAAACATAAATACGTTTTTAAAGCTGCGATTTTATTTCTAAGTTTTCCGGGCTCCTCCAGCCCGGAAAACTTAGGAAAAAAACCCCAGCTAGTGCTTATTTTTTAAAAAAAAATAAATAGCACTTACCGAGATTCAGCTGCAGCTTTCCTGCTCTGGTCTCCGCTCCCCGTCCTCCGTGTACAGCACTAATGAAGGGAAAGCCACCCAGCGGTAGCTTTTGTTTACTACAGCTGGCTGGCTTTTCCTTCATTAGTGCCGCAAAAGCAAAAGCCAGCACAGGAGGGCATCCATTTCACAAAATGGATGCGCACATGTGCTTGCTGTTTGCGAATTTTGAGCTTGAAAGCTCAAAATTTTACATAGGAAGTTTTAAAAAGGAGAATGCTAGTATTTATTTTTTTATGTTTCCTATCTATTTTTTAAAAACATTTTTTACTAGACCATGCCTTTAAATAGTAGTTACTCCTATGGAAACCCTGGCGGTCATGGTTATCAACATAGCCTCACATCCTTCCACACCATAAAATTGGCCTTTTGTTGCTGTCAGAACACTGTTTTATTATTGCTGTTGCCATGCCATTTAACAACCAAGTGACATACCATTACAGGTAGGTTGGTTCTGATTGATACACAGTCTCCTGTGCAGGTTCCTTATCCCTGAAACGTCGAGGTTGGGACCTCAGTTTTTGAGGTCATTCTTCTGGCACTACCCATATCTTCAGTGCCGCCACCGGAAGTGACAGTGCACAAGTTGGGTGACCCTTCCAGATTCAGCGGCCAGGGCTGTCCTTCACCCCCCTTTTGGGACCTGCATGACCCAGCTTTTGCGTCAACTGCGTTGGCTCCCAGTTGAGCAGCGTATCAGATTTACGTTGCTTGGTCCATAAGGCTCTTTATAAATCGGGTGCAGGGTTCCTTCAGACAAAGTTTTGTTTTTATAAACATGTTAGTTTGCTCCGCTCACATAGCCTGAAGTCTATTTAGCTCCCTTGAGTGAGGTTTGCTCGCCTGGGCGACCGTGCCTTTTCACTTCCTTTCACCCTGTGTGATATTGAGGCTCATTTGCCCTTCCGCTGGGCTTTGAAGACTTTTTTGTGTGCCCTTCTTGTTGACCTTAACTCGCTAGCTCCAGCGCCAAGATGCCTTCGGGCTTATGCTGCGCTTTACAAGTGTTTTAAGATAAGATCCCAACAGTTCCATGGATACATCCCTTCACGGGCGGACTAGAATTATTTAGAGACAACAGAGGGGAGTGGGGCAGGCAGCTAAGGAATCCACAGAGGAGGCAAAGTACTCATCAGAACCAAGATTGCCCCAGTTATGCCAATAAAAACAATAAGGCAGCAGGGAGCCTCAGCACAGAGAGGCAGAAATTTCACCTAAAGGTGTGTTGCACTACAGCTCTGCCAACAAACAAGGCCTCAGCCCTCGCATCCAAGTCGGTGCAGTAATGCTTAGCAAATGCATGCAGGGTCAACCAATGAACTGCCCTGCAGATCTGCAGAATGGGGAACCCACTCAAGAAAGCAGTTGTAGCTTCACAATCCTGGTTGGCGTGCGCCGCAATCGCCCCCGACGGATTTCTGTGCGCCAAATCCAGATACATGTCACAATCCACCTGGAGACTGTTTGGTCATAGCTGCAGCCACTCCCTGGCCACACGATCACAGGCCACAAACAATTGTTTGTTCATACGGGGCTCCTCTGGTCTAGATATGTAATGGCTATCTGCCCCTTTCAAATCAAGGCTGTGCAATCTCTCCTCTGCCTTGGATGGATGAGGGGCAGAAAGAAAGCCAGACGCTGTATAGATGGTTCAATGTTCTCTCTAGATTCTCCTCCCACAGACTCCTCATCTGGATATATTCCCCAGCATCAGCTGTTCTCGGAATATTTCGTAAGGGGGCGTAGTGTACCTCGATGACCATCCACTCGGATGCTCGGTCTCCTCTACCCCAGAAATTACATTGCCAAAGCATAACTAGCACTCACTATGCCCCATTTACTCAGTTTTCTTTTTTTCCTCCCTGTTCAAGGGAGAACCTAAAACAGCAAAAGCTGCCAATACACCAATCAAAAACAGAAATAACTGTCCAAGAAAGCCTTCACCTTCTATCATCATCGCACATAAAACTCTCCACCTTTCGTTCCTGCATGCATTCATATATCAAAGGTTTTTATTAAAGGCTTTCAGAAGAGGGATGGGAGGGTAATTAGGTGTCTGTGGGAGGAGAATCCATAGAAAGAACATTATTGGCAAGTATTTTTCCATTAAATGGGCTGCATCCTCCGACAGCATTCGCATATGGATAGACTCTTGAAGTGGTACCAGTACTCGGAGGAGGGCTGAAAGCAAACTTACAATAGGAAATTCTTCAAGACACAAAGCGGGCATCCCAACAAGCTAACAAATCCAGGCAATAATGTTTAGAAAATGTGTACAATTAGGTACATGTTGCAACAAATATCAATGTAAGGGCTCAAAGGGGTCAGCCATCAAATAAGAAAGGACCAGATGGATGTCGCATGTGGGAACCACCAATTGTGTAGATGGAAACATGTTTGGTAAGCCCTTCAGAAACCCGGCAACCAACAGAAACAAAAAGAAATAACCTTGTTTTAGAGACCTGAAAATACAAAGGGCAGACAAGTATCCCTTTACTGGGCCCACTTGCAGCCATTGTCTAGCTAAGGACAGCAGCAACTCCAGAACCATTGCAGTAAGACACGTGAGGTGGTCACCCTTTCCTCTGCACCATTCCTCAAAATCTTCCAATCTGCATGCATAAATATACTTTGTACCAGACCTGCATGTAGCCAGCAACAACTGCAAGACTTTATATAATTGAGCTCCGAGATGTCAAACCTTATCCACTCAAGAGACACGCATGAAGGCTGAGAGACTCGGGGGAGTACGAAGCTTCCCGACGGGTACAGGAAGTGCCCCCTCGAAGGAAGGTGTTGATTTGGACAGATGGTCATCTTGACAAGGACCAGGTACCATGTGATTCGCGCCAAGTCCAGGGCGATTAGAATCATGCAAGACTACGATCTCCTAAGAACTAATGGGATGACAGGAAACACAATGGAGTTTGAAGTTCCACTCCACCAGAAAAGCATTCCCAAATGCACTCCTCGGAGGAAATGTCCTCAAGCAGAAGTGTATGCACTACTACTACTCCTTCGTGACAAGCAGATCAACTGGAGGAGTTTTCCAAAGGTTTAAGTTCTCTGCAAGGTTCTCTGGGCAAAGCTCCTACTTGAGGAAGACAGAGCCTGCTCAGCGTGTCTGCCACCACATTCTCTGCTCTCGCCATGTGCACAACTAAATCGGAAAGGTGGATCTCCGGGGCCCAGAACTAGAACTGTATGGCCTTTCTGCATAGGGGAAATCACTACAAAATACCTCCTGTTGTAGTATTGCATGTCCATTTTATTGTCTGTAAGAATAACATTTTCCCCGTACAGAAGGCAAGAAAGCCATAGGCACTAGTCTGATCCTTCACACCTCCAATAGTCTGATTTGCAAAAGCCACTACGTGGGACCAAAGCATGCTCACCTGCAGATCCCGAGGTGAGTATTCCAGCCTTCAAGGGAGGAGTCTATGACAATCTGGATGTCTGGCCACAAGTGCCAGAACAGCTGCCCACCAATAATTATTACCGGCACAACCACCACGTCAAGTCCTCATGCATCTTCCTGGAGACTCTGATATATCTCGCCAGAGAACTGTGACCACTGATTGCAGAGCAGGCACTGGAGAGAATGTATTCTTAACTGGCACTCTGGCATCAGAAACATGTAGGATGTCAATATGGCCAAGAGGCATAAAAAGGGTAAGGTTGGAAGCATGTCTGGATTCTAGAAACAAGTAACCATCTGTTAAATTCTGGGGACTATCTCCTCAGGCGGAAAAGCCTTCTCCACCCAGGCGTCCATGAACTGGAGCCTCTGAACGGGTGCTGTTTGGGACATCTGGAAATTCATGGAGAAGCCCAACTCATGTAGCAGTCGGCAGGTATCTTCAAGATAGTTCAACACCTGCACCGGTGAACAACCTCGAAGGAGCTCGTCATCCAGGTAGGGAAAGACAGGGAATTTGCCAACAGAGGTTCCAGCTCCTCCAAAAGCAATGGCTCCAGAGCCGAGGCCATAAGCAATGGAGGTCTGTCTGGAGGTTTGACACAGAATGGAAGGCAGCAGCCTATTTGCACCAACTACAGAACCTAAGAGTTGGAAGTGACCGCCAGCCATTTCTTTGCAAAAAGGGAAATACAACCTCCAACAGGCGCAGAAGCAGCATCGAGAGGGGGGGAGGAAAGAGACCTCAAAGAGGCATCAAGTGTGAGACACCGAAGTGGACGACAGACTTTGTACACAGATGGCTGTATCGTCTCTGCACCGTCTCAGTCAGGGACAGTTGTGTCTTCCTGTGGGTGAAAGACGGTAAACAGTGGAACCTTTGCGCTAGAACCATATGCTAAGGAGGATGTTGGGGCGGGCTGCTGGACTCTAGACTTTGAATCTCTACAGCAACCCATCAGCTTTGGAGCCGAACAAATGCTCACCATCAAATGGCATGTCCAGAAATGTTGCCTGAACCAGTGCTGCAAACTCTGAAGGCCTCAGCCATAAGTCTCTGCGCATAACCGATGATGCCCCATGGAGCACCCAATGGAGTCAGCTGCATACAAGCCTGCCTGCAGAACATGGAAGTCTGTTTCCTTGCCATCACAATCCCCAGATTGTCAGCCGAATTACACCCTCCAGAAAGCGGATCGAGTCCTCCAAAATCACTGCCTACAACGTGAGCATGCAAGTCTACTGCTCATGAGGCATTCGCCACCTTTAGGGCCATACTCCCTGACACAAAGCCTTCATGGCTAGCGGACCAATCTTCTTTCCTTCCCTATCCAGAGTGAAGGTCAAAGACAAAGCTGAGGAATTGAAATCAGCTGTTGCTGTCAGGATACCCAGGCACTCCAATGAAAGAGGTCTCAAGAAGAGCAATGCATCGTCTCCTGACACTGGCTTGTACTTTTTTCAAGATACTTATCCACCGCAGGAGTCGAACAAGGTCTTTGCCATAAGGTTAGGACGGTCTGCAATAACCACATTAAATGGTAGGGCACTTTCAGTCTTAGGACCTTTGTCCAGAATATCAGTCAACTGACACTGAACTAGTGGCTTAGCTGGTGCCCTCAGGCCTAAAGCACCACCACTTTCTCAACTGCCTTTCTGTACTGCGCATTAGGGGGACCATATGGGAAAGCCTGCTGCATTTCCAAGTAGGGCAAGTTGTCAAAGTTACTAGCATCATGAAGGCCCGATGCCAAGTCCATCAAGCCACCTCAAAATAGAAGGCAGAAGGTCCTGCCCCACCCCTGCCTGGGGCTCAAAATCAAAGAGAATGGGATCCTCCTTGTCAGCAAAGATTGCCCTCATAGATTGGAAGACATGGGCCCTTGACTCCGGGGCACATTCACCCGCAGAAAGTCTGGGTAAAGCAGTTGACGTGTCAACATGGGGACTCCAGCGCAAGACAATGGAGCAGTCACTGCTATCTGAAGCTAAAAAGTGTGCGGCTAGGGTCCTGAAGCTACCTACCGGGAGAAACAGGTGCAGCAGGCAAAGGGGCAGCCGCTAAGGCTGAAGCCGGACCAGTCAAAGCCTTTGAGAAAATAGCCAATATTTGACCCTGACAACTCCTTACACTCATCACTACACGCATGCTTCAAAGGAAAAAAAGGCTATACACTGTACATACTTTACAATCCTCGCTCCTATATCTATTTGCATTTGTAAAGCGCCCACTGCCCTGGGGCATCGTGGCGCTGCTAAGGCAGCTTACTTGGTTACAGAAGTGCATATGAACGCATACAAAGATGTTACTTCGTGAAGATAGAAAAGTGCATGACATAGAATGCAAGGTTATATGGGTAGACTGTATGGTACAAGCATATCTTACATGGTAGCATCATATAGTTTACGTTGTCGAGGTAGGTGGGCAAAAGCATGGTGCCTGCCATGCCTTGTATGGAGGGAGCTATAAGCAGTTGTGAGGTCATGATAGTGAACATATACAAGGTGTCAGCCATAGGTTGCATGGCAACAGCGACCCATATATGTGAAGTCGTAATCAAGGGTAAGTGTGTGGTGCCCGACATAATAGTACAGAGGAGGCTCGACACGCAGGTATGCACGGAAGAGATTTACACAGAATAGCATGGGGCCGCCCGCCTTATGCGGAGAGTCAAATGCATGCTATTATTTAGTTTCAAAAACTGCAGGCAATGGCATGCTGTGGGTTTCCTCAGGTATTATGGGCAGCTAAACATACTTACTGGGTAAGGCGTGGTGGGTTAGCATACATACAGGAGGGTGGGTGGGTTAGCTATGCACACAGGGAGTATCGGAGGAGGGGCAACCATGTGCACGGAGGAGTAGCGGAGGGTGGGTAGGGGGCAGCCATGCACCCAGGGAGTATCGGAGGGTGGGGAGGGGGCAACTATGCACACAGGGAGTAACGGAGGGTGGGGAGGGGGCAGCCATTCACACGGGGGAGTAGCAGGGAATCGGGGGGGAACCATCCACACGGGGGAGTAGCGAGGGGTGGGGGTTAACCATCCACACAGGGAGTAGCGGAGGGTGTGTAGGGGGCAACTATGCACACTGGGAGTAACGGAGGGTGGGGGGGCGGCCATGCACACAGGGGAGTAGCGAGGGTGGGGGGGCGGCCATGCACACAGGGGAGTAGCGGGGGGTGCAGCCATGCAGACGGGGGAGTAGCGGGGGTGGGTAGGGGGCAGCCATGCGCATGGGGGAGTAGCGAGGGTGGGTAGGGGCAGCCATGCACACGGGGGAGTAGCGGGGGGTTGTGGGGGGAGGGGGCAACCATGCACACAGGAGAGTAGCGGGGGGTTAACCATGCACACGGAGTAGCGGAGGGTAGGTGGGGGCAACTATGCACACGGAGTAACGGAGGGTGGGGGGTTAACCATGCACACAGGGGAGTCGCGGGGGGTGGTGGGGGCAGCCAGGCACACGGGGGAGTAGCGGGGGGTGGGGCAACCATGCACACGGGGGAGTAGCGGGGGTGGGGGGGCAATGCACACAGGGGAGTAGCGGGGGGCAATGCACACAGGGGAGTAGCGGGGGGCAATGCACACGGGGGAGTAGCAGGGGGGGCAATGCACACGGGGGAGTAGCGGGGGCGGGAGCCATGCACACGGGGGAGTAGCGGGGGTGGGAGCCAAGCACACGGGGGAGTAGCGGAGGGTGGGGGAATTAACCATGCACACAGGGAGTAGCGGAGGGTGGCCTGCATATAAAAATAATTGCGTCAGCAGTAGCTTGCGAAAAACTGTCAGATGCTGTGGACAAGTCAAGAAGGATAAGAGAAAGACGTCCTTGTATGCCAAGGTGAGGATATCACCCCGGGCAGACAGGAGTACAGTTTCCATCCTTTTATGAAAAACAGATTGGAATGGGATCAACAAGCTTGCTCGCCATGATTGAATTTGTTTTACTATTATCTTCTCCACAGTCTTGAGCACCAGGGAAGATCGGCAATCAGGCGATAGTTTTTAAATACTAATGGGCCCACAGTCTTAGTTTTTGTAAAAGTGGAAGGAGAGTTGCTCACTTCAGATCTGTCGGAACGGCCCCAGAGCCAAAGAGACTAATAAAATTTTACATCCAGAATTCTAGTAGTTCTGCAGGTTTCTTGGCTACCAACGCTTGTTGCGAGTCACTTTTGCTAATGGTACCCTTCAATAAACCTAGAAGAGTTGTAGGAGTGAAAGATAAGAGGGGGCCCTCCAAGTTAGAAATCGTTCTCATTGGAACATAAGCAACACTGGACTCCTTAAAAATATCAGTTTAAATAGAGTTTATCGTATCAACAAAATGCAGGTTAACTGCTTCACAGATTTCTAGTGAAGTTACCAGTTGTGCCTTTGTACATGAAGGTGCAAGAAAATCTTGGATTACTTGAAAAAGTTGATTGGGGCAGTTGAGAGCAGTGGAAACAATATAACGAAAGCAAGTTTGCTTAGCAGCCAAGATAGCTTTCTTGTAGGTGGTATGGCAGATTTCAACTCAAAATCCTCAGTACATCTAGATTTCTTTCATTTGGATTCAACTTGCGTATAGGGTTGTTTCAATTTGAAGCGGTTACGTCTGAACCAAGGAAATAAATGTGCTTATGGAATAAGAGTGGAAAGGTTCTGAAAATGGAACCCTGATTTGTGGCCTCCTGCCGAACCTTTTGTAGAGAATCTAAAAAACAAGAAAAATTCAACACAGAGTCAAGAGATCTTGCAATGTTTGAACGTTTTGACTGACCGAGGGAAGCATACATTTTTTTCATTTAAGACTGTTTATAAAAAATGTTTAAATAAAGGTCAGAATTTATATTGAAGAAACAGTAAATGTATGGACAGTATGGGCGGCCCAAGCAACAGAAATAGCTTTGAGGTTATTATTAAATCCAAACTGTCCTTTCACATGGGAAGAAGAGGTTGAACTATGATAAATCGTGTGCAGATAAAATATCTCAAAATCTGCAAAAATAAGATATGGGGGCTTCTATTCCTCATGCAACGTAGGACGTCACAACCACTCAGTTGGAAGAAGAAAGGGACAATTGAGCTAACCTAGGAGAGAAGGCAATGTGTAAATGATCTTTAAAGTCACTGCAAGCCCACCACCTCTTCCAGTTTCTCTCTTGGTCTGCAAAAAATAACCATTTGGAGCTAAAGCGGATTAGATAGAGGTACAGTTGTTTTAAGCCAGGTTTCAGTAAGAAAAAAGGTAAACAGATTGTAAAATATTATTAAATCTGCGATCAACAGCGCATTCGATATAGTGCACTTGACTTTTAATAATGCACAAAATATCCCATCCATTACAGATGGATTGACGTAGTTGGAACGATTACCTGATCCCTCCACAAGGCTGAACTGTACTGAATTGGAAGAGCTAG
The DNA here is from genome assembly GCF_040938575.1 of Ambystoma mexicanum. NCBI lineage: Eukaryota > Metazoa > Chordata > Amphibia > Caudata > Ambystomatidae > Ambystoma > Ambystoma mexicanum. The sequence goes on from NC_090923.1 coordinate 921,704,856, forward strand.
GACAGCACTATGGGCCAGATTCTCAAAAATGAGTGCAAAGTTGATAATCGAAGGCAAACGTATGTCTCCCACAATCTTTGCTGGGCTGGAATCCAGACTAGGGGAAGACGAGAGATTGTCAAAAAAGAACATTAATCATTGTAATGAGTACTGCACTTCTAGTTTATAGTCCCCTTTCATACTTATGGGTGTCAATCCCACAGATAAGGGACCAAAGCCTTTTGCACAACAATGTCTTTAAATTTGAATTTAGGCACAGATCTAGCATGCGTGGTAAGGGCATACATGCACACCAACTTCACCTTCCGGCAATGACCACCAAAACTCTTTCTAGCAGCACCAGTTTGGCTAACTGAAACACAGATGTAAGTCCAACAGGTCGGCATTAACAAGGAACCCTGGATTATTTATCAAAACTAGTTCCAGCACATCTGTCAAGAAGTTCATAAACTGTCAACGCACTACTAGAAAAATAGAATTATGTTTATTCTAGCAATTCCTCAAAATTATTAATTCATATGAAACCAACATTTCATACAACAAAAGGACTCAAAAGTGTAAAGGAACGAGTTATCCTCAGACCAACAGATACACAATCAACACCAGCAATAGTGAACCCTTCACCAAACAATATTCAAATAAAAAAATGTATATTTCATTACACTTGAACAACACTTTGCTGACGTCACCTCTCTATGCGCCTCTCTAAGGTGCAGCCTGTATAGGTTCAATTTATCCCACAATGTACATATTTGGATGAAAAAACAAAAGCACATGGCGACTTCTTGAGACATTTGGTCATTTGTTATGCACAAACCCTTTTAGTTAACATAATCCTATCGCAAACAAAAGGCAACCTAAGTTTTCGGCTGAAAATGGCAAAACTATTCACTTGAGCCTTCCTCAGGGCTACGTAATTCAGTTCTTCAGGTGTTTTTTGTGTATCAGAAGAACTTACTGTGAATCAAAAGAAACTCAAAGATTAGCCATGCTATTCCCCATCTTTAAAAAAAAAAAAACGTAAAATTAATACAAAGCCAATAAAGAAAAATATAACAAAAAATGAAATAACATGCTAACAACTTAACATGCATACCGCCATATGTTATCTCAAAAGATACTCCACACAGGCAGCCGGCTATCCGATTCAGCCGTCACATTGAAATGTGGGCTTTCGCCACCACCTCTCACTGTACAGCCCACATTTGTATATCACAACTCATAGAAAGCTCCCAATATGTCTTCAAATGTTGCAGATAGTCAGATGCAAAAAAGGTTATCATTCAAACCTGACCTATACAATATATTGCAGCCTCTAAGAAAACACTGCTCACTATAGGCAAGCCTTACTGAGTGTGTAGAAGAACACCAGGCTTACTGCAGTTTGGAGACCATAAGGCAAAGATCAGTCACTATTTGTATGGCAGGCATGGTAGCAAAAAATAGAAAAACACCAATATTAGAGGTCCGCTCAAAATCAGCTAATTCCTTTCCCTGTGCATAACTCGCAGAGCGCCTTTGTCCTTACCGAGCCATCTTTCAAAATAATGTGTTATTATTCCTGCATCATATCGAGGTTCCCAGGGCAGGTTCGGAGAATGCGTCGGTGCACTGTACAAGAGCGCGACGCCTTAAAACATGTTAGTAATGTAACATGGTTACAGGCAGCGGCACACTAGCACTCATGCCTCTGTCGTTTCTAGAAAGAGGTCAGTGATTCGTGGGCGCCATCCCACGTGAATAAAACATTAAACATGAAGCTGCCCAACTCCATTTGGGCTAACGTCTTTTTAGGTGGATGGGTGTGGGTATATGGAGGAAAGGGGACCAGGGGTGCAATAGTCACCACATCGAGTAACGTTTTTACCCTTCGATTCTGTGTCCTTTCCTGCATACTAATGAACCTCTGCGGGCAGTTTAAGTACTCCAGCCAAACAGGTTGCGGAGGAAAGCCTGACCAAACCTAGCATCTGATCTAGCACTTATGTACATGGAGTACAGTTTCCAAAAGACCATTGGGAGAGGCCAATTTACTGATTACATCCCAAGAGACCCGTCTCTGCAGGGTCGCAGCCATAGCCTCAGTGCCAAGGAGCGGACAAGATTCAGGAGCCTTGCCCTTGGGCCTCTAGGATTCTGTGATACAAGAAACAATCCAGTAAGCTATGAACACCTTGCAGGTCTTTCCCCCTGGCAGCAAACATAATTAAGAGGTTATCATCCTTCCTCAAGACTTTGATACAATCGAAGGGACCAGTAAACGCCCAGAGCATGGTGCATCCACTCTGTGTCTGATGGGAAGAATGCGGGCCAAACTACTTCCTGGTTACTATGGAATGCTGACAACTTTGACAGAAAGGAAGGATGAGTCTAAAGGACGACACAATTAAAAACAGTGTAGGGCTTTGAGGTTAACCAAGCCAGAACCTTACTAATTCACCTACCTGAAGTCACTGCCACAAAAAAGATTTCCACGTGAGTCTTCCACGTTACCACCTTGATAGTCATTGTTGACATACATTCAAAGGGGTCCTTACCTTCTTTCCCTTTAATAGAACAAACAGCTGCAAATTTTCTGACGTTCCCATCTCTGCAGCCTCTTTGTAAGCAACCAGTATGAAATACTGCACGCTGCACAGGCCTACCAGGGTGATCTATTGCTAAATACTCCGGACAAAGTGTATAGGGATCGGACACCTCAGAGGTGTCATGTGTAGGACCTACATGTTGCGAAGTGACCGAGGGGTCACCGGCATGCAGCCTGGAGAAAACAGAATTAAACAAGGACCGTCAGGAACATTTTAAATAAAATTGCTGCTGCAGGGAAACCCAACCCAGTTCGCGTGAACAATGGACCAGTGGACATTGCCGGGAGGTGGAGTCAGCATTTTTGGAATCCCTACACACAGCTCTAGGCTTAAACTCAAAATGAAGAGCATTTGCTGTGCAAAAGGCTGCGGGTCCTCTTACCATTACAATGGACACCCATAAGTATCGTGGAAAGGGGATGGGATAGACAAGTAAGTGGCTGTTAGTAAAAATTCCCAGCATCTGGTCCGTGGGGGGACAAAGGATATGTCGTCAGCGGACTAGTATGGCTCCACGTATATGCACAGAGGATGTAACTAACTTCTGGTACAAAGATGCCACTCACAATATGACAGATTCATGGAAGAGACACGCACCCCCCTCTAGTAAGAAAGCTTTGAGGCCAGTCTGCACTCTTTTTTACCACTTAAATAGTTTGTACCAATGAGAAATCTGTGGTGGAAGGTATCCATTACACTCACAGGATTAAACACCCAACACACATTAAAGGATGCACGCTTGATTGGTTCGCTGACCTTAACTGCAACACTAGCATCATTTCCAACTCCTAGTGCCCGTGGTCAGACATCATATCATCACCTTCAACACAGCCAATAACCTGGCGACCAACATACCCACACATGTGGCACCAGCTTCCTCATCCAGAAAAAAAAGAAATATCACAGCAAACAATATCCTAGCGCTACTACACCAGATCACGACACACCAAAACATAGGCACGAATGACCCATCAGCTATGGTGGACTTATACAACCAGATGATACTCGCAGCCATTGACAAAGTAGCTCCCCTATCCATGCGCAAAGCCTAACCAGGAGCCCACCTAAACGCTTGGTTCATACCGATTCTAAAAACTATGCGCAGCGCAAAGAGAACGGCGGAGGCTAACTGGAAAAAACTACCAAACGAATTTAACAAAGCTAAGTTTGCTAAGGAATCCAAAAACTATAAACAGGCAATAATTCAAACGAAAAGTTCTACATACAATGATAGAATAACCAATGTCAAATCAGGGACTAAGGAACTCTGGAGTCGCCGGCGCCTTCCCATGAAGTCTGTAACAAAGATACTAACTGGTGCACGTGTACTCAAAAAGCCCTTGTCGACAAAATAGCCCTCCTACAATCTAAAAATTGAAAAACAAAAAAAAACGAACATTAAACCAGTCCTAGAACCTCAGACTCATCACACTGAGCTGCACTGTTCGAATTCACACTAGTATAAAACGCAGAAGTGGTGAAAATTATTTCCAGCCTCAAACCAACTAGATATGATATGGCATTTATAATGCGCCTATACAAAAGTGTTTCAAGGCGCGACAAGGGAAGGGAGGGGGAACAGAAGGAAGACGGAGACAACGATCTTACTAGGGCAGGTGACATCGAGATTGCAAGTGCAGGAGGGGGGGAAAATGAAAAGTGCAGAGGGGAGGGGGCAGTGCGGTACATAGGATAACAGTAAAATAAACAATTAATAAGAAGTGCAGCCAAGTGGTGGCAAGTGCAGGCTAAATGCAGACGTCAGGTGCTGGTAGGGGGCTGTAGGGAAAAAGCCCCAGAATGCAGAGGGTTGCCAGGGGGGCAGTGCAGGTGTGCAACTGGCGGGGAGGGGGCATGGACCAGAGAACAGAGGGTAGCAAGGTGAACAGTGCAATTTCAGTTTCAGCCAGGAGTTCAGCAGGGGAGAGGAGGAGAGAGAGCAGAAGCAAAGAGGAAGGTCTTGAGGTGATTACGGAACCGGAGACGGTTCACCACAAGTTTCAGAGAGGCTGTTCCAGAGGGAGGCACCAGACGAAGAAAGAGATCTACCACCAACTCGTTGCTTGGAGAAGCGACTGACCCTGAGGGAGTTGAAGGCGGATAAGCAAAGGGCTCGAGAAGGAAGATATTTAGGAAGAGAGTTGAAGGTATTGAGGCTCCAGAAGGCCTTGTGGACAATGCAGAGTGTTTTGAACTTAACCCTCGCAGCCACTGGGTGCCAGTGCAGAGATTAAAATCCTGGAGAGATACGATCCCTGGGCTTGAGGCCAAGGACAAGTCTTACAGTCCTGTTTTGGATGAGTTGCAGCGGGAGGAGAGTAGAGGCAGGCAGATTTAGAATGAGACTGTTACAGTAGACCAGCCTAGAGAGAACCAGAGCTCTGGAGACAGTGCGCTTCGGGGGGGAAGGAGAGGAAATGAAGAATACCTCTGAGGAGGTGCAGCTGGTAGTGTGACTTCTTAGAGAAGTGAGGAGAGAAGGAGAGTGTGGAGTCGAAGATGACCCCAATGTTTTCAGCCTCACAGGAAGAGGGCCAAGAGAGGCCGGCCAGAGAGTGACAGGAAAGGAGGAAGCATGTGTGCTGATTAGGAGAATCTCAGTCTTACTGGCATTAAGGCAGAGGTCAATGGCGGCACACCACTCCTGGATAGCAGACAGACAGTCCGAGATGAGAGAAGAAGAGGTGGTTGAAGGGAGCCTGAAAATGAGCTGAGTGCCATCTGCATAGCACTGGAAGTTGGGGCAGAGAGTGGCAATGCAGTGGGCAAGAAGTGCCAGGTATTGGTTGAACAGTAGAGATAGAGTAAGATGAGAGGAAGAACCCAAGTTGGACCTGGGAGGGTCAGTCAGAGAGGAAAGAAGTCAGCCAAGCCAGTGCCTGATCGGTGATACCCAGGTTATCACGGAGACAGTTGAGCAGGATGGTATGGTTGACCGTGTCAAAGGCAGAAGAGAGATCAAGTAAGATGAGAACACAGGGAGTGTTGGAATCGAGGTTGGAGAGCAGGTCTTCACAGATGTTCAGGAGAGCAGTTAACATGCTTCTGGCAGCTCTGAAGCGAGACTGATGATCATGGAGACAACCAACAGATTCAGTATGGAGATTAAGCTGGGAGATGGCAAGCTTTTCCAGGAGTTTGCCCAGGAAAGGAGTGATGGAGATTGGGCGATAGTTAGCCGGGCAGGACGGGTCGGCAGTGGGTTTCTTTAGAGGGTGCACAAGGGAGTGCTTCAGGGGGGGAAGGGAAGACTCCAGTGGCAAAGGAGTGGTTGCAAAAGTCGGCCAAATCAGGCCAAAGATGCAAAGGGGACCATTGCTCAGCCGGAATTATCAAAGAATGTGCGCCTGATTTGTTGCCCTTCATCTAGAGTCTGATCAACGCTTCCTTTAAAAACAGTACGGTTCCAACAAATCTTAAAGAGACCTGGGTCCTCCCACTACTATAAGTCCTTAGACCCTAAAATACAGACAAACTACCGACCTATCACCACAGTGCCCTTCCTCCAAATATTGGACAGAGTAGCATACCTCCAGATACAAAATGACCTGGAAACTAACAACCTCCTTTGCATTCGACAATCAGGCTCCCGCCCTAGACATGGGATGGAAGAACAAGTTACTTTCTTACCTGGTAACGTTCTTTCGATGGGATGTTCCGACGACGTATTCCACATCTATGACAGGTAATCACCACAGCTGTGCTGCTTCGGAAAATTTTCGGCGTCTGCGTCCTGCGTCCACGTTGATACGCTGTCGTCAAGGGCCTCCGTCGAGCTGACGTCACCAGATATTCTAAGTAAGAGGCACGACGCCCGTAGCCTCAGTTGTAGTTTTTTCCCACAACGTGTGGCACCAATCTTCTGCCAGTATGACCACAGAAAGCCTTGCGGAAACGTAAGCTGCAATCGCATAAGCGGGGCCGGCTGGGAGGGTACGATGTGGAATACGTCGTCGGAACATCCCATCGAAAGAACTTTACCAGGTAAGAAAGTAACTTGTTCTTCGAAGGGATTGGTTCCTCCGACGTATTCCACATCTATGACAGACTCCCAAAGCAGTACCAACGTATGGAGGTGGGAAAAGAATGTAGAATTTTAGAACACCCAATTAAATTGCAGAATAAAGGACCGCCTTGCCAAAGGCCAAATCTTGCCCATGGATAGAGTCCAGGGAGTAGTGTTTTACAAAAGTATGGACAGGGGCCAATGTGTCTGCTTCACAAATGTTACGAATGGGAACACCCCTCTGCAGAGCAGTAGAGGCAGCCACACCCCTGGTAGAATGGGCCCGTAAGCTTACCGGAGGGTTCTTACCCGCCAAGCGGTAACATTCAGAAATTGTCAAGATAATCCATCTAGACAAAGTCTGCTTAGTAACAGCTTGTCCCAAATGCCTTCCAGCGTATCCTGATCGTCCACTCTGACCCGGGACATGCGTGAGATGTAGAAACTTAAAGCTCTTCTAGGATCCAACCTATGGAGCCTCTTCTCTTCCTTACCGGGATGTGGAGGAGGATAGAACGCCGGAAGAATGACCTTCTGGCTTAAGAGAAATTCCGACACAACTTTTGGAAGAAAAGAAGGACGAACCCTAAGGACAACCCTGTCCTTATGAAACACTGAAGGGTGGCTTAGCAGATAGTGCCTGCAACTCACTCACTCTGCGAGCGGAAGTAACCGCAACTAAAAATACAGTTTTAAAGGTCAACAGTCTCAAAGGACAAGAATGTAAATGCTCAAATGGAGCACCCATTAGCAATTTTAGAACCAGGTTCAAATCCCAACCAGGCACCTGGAAAGGTGACGGTGGGAACACATTAGTGAGCCCTTTCAGAAACTGAGAAATTAACGAAATCTTAAAATAAGAACACTCCTCAGACGAGCGCTTAAATATGGACAGTGCCGCCAGGTAACCCACTTGCAGGCCCTTGTGGGCTAACGAAAGCAAAAAAGACAGAACCACAGGAATGGCGCATGAAAAAGGATCCACATTCTGAACCCTGCACCAGTCGCAGAACTTTCTTCAACGGCAACGGTACAGGGACTTTGTTGCAGGCCTTCTGGCCGAAAGCAACACCTCCATCACGTCCTCAGGGAGGTCCCAATCCTTATACGCCAACATTTCAGAAGCAAAGCATGAAGGTTGAGAGACTTGACTTCTGGATGGAGAACCTGACCCCCCCCTCCCGTGAGAGCAGATCGTCTCGGTAGGGAAGACGGCGGGGAGGGCAGATGGACATGTCGAGAAGGTCCGGGTACCACGTTCTCCGGGCCCATGCCGGAGCAATGAGGATCATTGGGGAACCGAACCTCCGTAACCTCCGCAGCACTTGTGGAATGATGTGGACTGGAGTAAACGCGTACAGCAGTGGGAAGGACCACTCCACTACGAATGCGTCCCCTAAGGCTCCTCTTGGAGGAAATTCCCACGAGCAGAATCAGACGCACTTCCGGTTGACACTTGTGGTGAAGCGATCCACTTGAGGGGACCCCCAAAGGGCGAAGATTGCCAGGAAAATCTCCTGAGCCAGCTCCCACTCGTGAGAGGTCATGCTCTGCCTGCTTAGAGCGTCCGCCGCCTCATTTTCGTCTCCGTCCAGATGAACTGCCGAGATCAAAATTTCCTGCTGGATGGCCCAGAACCAGAGCTGCATCGCCTCTCTGCACAGAGGGAGAGACCCTGCCCCCCCTTTTTGTTGAGGTAGTGCATGGCCACTGTATTGTCCGTCAGAATCAGGACATTCTTCACCCGCACAGACGGCAGAAAAGCCTTCAGGGCTAGCCTGACGGCCCTCAGCTCCAACAGATTGATATGGAGTCTGGACTCCGACGGAGACCAACGTCGGTTGACTGTCAACTCGTTGGCATGAGCTCACGATCGTCACCCCCGGCCAGGGTAGCCAAAATGGAGCCGCCTTCATCAGATTGCCTTTGACGGTCCACCACAGAAGATCCTGGCCGACCGAGGGCGGCACCTGAACGGGATCTGACATCCTGCCGGAGGACTGTGACCACTGCATCTTGAGAACCCACTGCAGAGATCTCATCCGCAGCCCGGCCTCTGGCACCAGCATAATGCAGGATGCCATGAGGCCGAGCAACCTCAAGAACTCGAACGACGGGAGACTCTGGGCATGTTGAAACTTGTTCACCATCTGCAGAATGTGAGAAGCCCTCACCTGGGGAGGTAAACACAGTCCCAGGGATGTGTCGAGCACTGCTCCGATGTACTGGAGCCGCTGGGTAGGTGTCAAGTGGTACTTCTTTAAGTTGAGGGATAAGCCCAGCCTGTGAAGGGAGTGGCAGGTGACCGACAGATGATCCAGGACTTGCTCGAGAGAGCCTACCCTGATCAACCAATCGTCCAGGTAGGGGTAGAGTGAATCCCCCCCTTTCCTGAGATACGCTGCCAACACCACCATGAGCTTGGTAAAAACCCTCGGGGCGGAGGTCAATCCGAACGGCAGGACCCGAAACAAAGTGCGAGTCGCCAACCGCGAACCTCAGGTACTTCTTGTGCTTGGGATGAATCGGCACATGAAAGTAAGCGTCCTTGAGGTCGAGAGCCACCAACCAGTCCTGAAGTTGAAGGGCATGGAGGACTTGAGAAAGAGCAACCATCTTGAACTTGTCCTTCCTGAGGAGCTTGTTCAAACCACGCAAGTCCATGATGGGTCTCAAGCCCCCTTTTCTCGGGATCAAAAAATATGGGGAATACCATCCTTTGTTCCTCTCCGCTACAGGCACCAGTTATATGGCGCCTTTCTCCAGCAGGGATTTGATTTCCTGCGCAAGGAGCGGATCCGGACTCTTCAAAGAGAGATTCCCTGGTGGATTGTCGTGAGGCCTCTGCCGGAAAGGAAGACAGTATGATCTCCAGAACCCACACATCTGAAGTAATGGCACGCCATTCTACAAGATGCAGCGCCAGCCTTCCCCCAACCGGAGAACCATGGGACATAGCCTCATGACAGCTGAAGCGGCTGTGCCTGAGGGCAAAGAGGCAACTGCTCGAGCGGCCTTGGCACCTCGAGTACCCTGTTTTCCACCTCTGGTACTCCTACGTTGGCCACTTTGACTTGCAGCTCCCCTCGATCTACCAAAGGTAGAGTAGTATCGAAAGGAAACTCCCCTCCATTGCTGTCCCCTAGGACGACAAGGCGGAGGTTGGCGGACTGCAGCGCTCAACGACTTTGCTGCAGCTTTGGAGGTCTGCAACCTCTTAACGCTCTTGTCAGCCTTGCTGCCAAAAAGATGTTCACCATCAAAGGGCATGTTGAGAAGCCGGGCTTGTACATCAGGAGCAAACCCAGACTTCCACAAGCACGCAAATCTGCGCATCACGGTGCTCGCCGCCATGGACCGGATGACACAGTCTGCTACGTCCAGACCCGATTGAACGGATTCACACATGTGCCATCCTGTACAAGGGCAAGAAAGCCATCTCGTTCCTCCCCTTCGGGAATATGTTCAGCCGCTAACGAAACAATTCCACAGAGTGTGAGTGAAACGTGCTAAGGCACACACAGAGTTGGCTGCTTTCAAAGCCATACCCCCTGAAGAAAAGACTTTCTTCGCCCAACCATCAAAACCTTTGTCGTCCTTATCAGGAGGGATGGTAGGGTACGACGCCTGTCTTGCTGGGGCCATAGCCGCCTGCACCACCAAACTCTCCGGAGTAGGGTGCATGGACAAGTAGCCGGGGTCGCCACTGGATGGGCGGTACTTTTTCGTCAACGACTTACCCACTGCCGGGAGACTCTCCGGAGCAGTCCAAGCCACCGCCACCCGTCTCTGCAAGGCCATATGGAATGGCAGTACCGGGTCAGTTGGTGGACCTTGGTCCAAGCCGTCTGTCAGGTCACTCTTCAAGAAAATCCATTGGTGGCGCAGACCACCCCAAGTACTCCGTCGACCTTGACATGAGCTGCCGGTATGAAGACTCGGCGTGCGTGCCAGGCCTGCCAAACTCAACCTCCGGAGAGGTGTCCAGACCACTGGCGTCGTGCAAAGACTGACGTAGGCCTTCCATCTGGCTATGGCCAGACAATAAGTCGTCAGGAACCTCATCAGGAACCAAACCTTCCTCAGCCCCCCTCCTCCACCTCAGAAATATAATCCAGAGGCTGGAACAAATTCCTGGAAGAGGGCACAGAAAAAGTCTCAAATACAGGCCTCACTGACTTCTTCAGGGCCTTCCTCGGAGTATCCACTGAAGCACGGGGTACCTCCGGCAAAGCCTCCACAAAAGGCGTTGAGCGTCGACAGAATCGGCATCAACGGCGAGCGTGGCGCCTATGGCTTCGACACAGGCCTCGAGGGCGGTGCCCCGAGTGTGTCCTTCGACGGCCTCGGCGCTGATTACTTCCTCAGAGGCGGAGCCTCGAGAATCCCTCGACGGACATGGCGCCGATGGCGTTGACGTCTTCTTTGAAGACCCCACAGGCTCCGACGGTCTCGAGGGCGTCGAGGACCGGGAACTGGAGCGGGCATGGCTAGAGCGATCCACCTTGTCCGATTGGGACCTCGAAGGCTCCCGAAGATCGCGCCGACCACCCGAGCCCGAAGGCGTGCGAGCGGTGGCCCTAGCATGTTCCCTGTCGGCTTCTTTCGAAGGCACGGACGGAACTGAGCCCTGCGATTGGAAAATCACCATCATCTCCGTACGAAATGCATCCCATTCCGCAGGAGAAGAGTGCTTGTTGGGACAAGCAACCCGCTGACGGGCGGAGTCCTCGGACGGGGAAGGCGACCGGTGACGGCACTTCCACGAGTGCCTTGAAGAGGCAGAGGAATGGCGGGAACCACTCTGGGACCGAGACCACCTGGACTTACGCCGACGACACAGTCGCCTCTCGAATCGTCGGTTGAAAGCCCAGTGGATTTCTACTTTCGGGGCTTGGAAACCGTACCAATAGAAAGCTGCTTCTTGTGCTCCCGCAAGGCCTTCAAGGTCTTCTATATAGACGGCACTGCCAATAAAGTGTCGAAGGAAGTAAAAACTCTTGGCTTCTATGTGGATTCATCCTTAACACTACAGCGTCTGCAGTAGCCTACACATCAAAGCTTATTAATGCTTGCAGAGCTTTCCCGACTCCTGATGGCTGCATCACACTTGCCAGAGCCCTCATTTTGTCTAGACTGGACTATTGCAATGCACTCTATGCCAGCACTAACAACCACAATATCAAAAAACTAAAAGTCATGCAAAATAACACCCTTAGAGCAGCAGTAAATATCCCCAAAAGTACACACATCTCAGTTTCAAGAAGGAACTCCCACTGGCTACCTGTCCAGGAGCGCATTCTTTTCAAAACACTAACCTGGACTCATAAATGTCTACACAAGTCAGCCCCTAAATACCTGGCAGATAAAATCACTCCTTCTCCGTTTAACAGGCAAACTCGCTCAGCTCAGCAACATATGCTTTCCACGCCTTGTTTAAAATTGCAGAAAGCTGGAGGCTGGTGCTTCCCAGTGGTAGCTGCTAGACACTGGAACACGTTACCAGCTTCACTCAGGTCAGAGGACTCCTATTGGACCTTCTGAAAACAATAAAAAATGTGGCTCTTCTCACAGGAACTACGAAAATAAGCTATTATCAGCAAACTGCACTGTATCCAAAATAAGGAAGAATGTAACCTAAGATGACAACATAAGTTATTGTAATGCATTCAACATCTCATGTCCCTTTATATCTTTAACTATTGTGCAACTATGAAACCATTGTGTTGTTCACCAAGTACAGCACCCAAATGCCCACGGGTTTGGTGCAATTTATAAATTGCAAAAATAAATGTTCAGTTGAGAGATCATGCTGATGCATCAGGGCGATCCAAGGCATGGTTGAGAAATAATGTATGCAATTTTATCAAAACTGGGGTAAAGGCAACAGAGTAACCAGCCCTGTTTGTTGCATAGGCCACCGTTTCGTTAAAGTTTACACAAATGGTGGAGGGGGTGACATTTAGGTTAACTGTGCTGGTGGTTGTCCACCTAACTCAGGGTTTAATGGATTACACCGGAAAAGGTGGGACCAGCTTATAGATGGGGCACTCCATACTGAGAGGTTCTGTAACATCTCCTGGAGAAGACTCAGATCATCTTCCAAGGGCAAGAGCAGGTCCTGTCCAGGCTCCGGAGAAGCCAGGATTCAGAAGTCATAATCTGCTGCAAAAGGCTTTAAACAAGTAAGCCAAAGGAATCAACTTTGACCAAGAGATTCTCCATGGGCCCTGCCTCTTCCAACTTGATGGCATGTTTATCACCAGATGTATGTAACAGATGGACATTTCTTTGTGAGCGGAATACTAGTTTTGTGGCTCTAACCAGGGTGAAGACACAGGACCATGTGAACATGCTGATCGGACACAACAGGACGAATCCTGGCAGTAAACCCTTATAAATTCTCTGGTATTCCACAGTGTTTGGTGTCGGGTCATGTGGTATGTGGTAGGCAAAGCCAATTCCAAAACTCTACGCCAATCTCTAATGTCTTGAGCTTGGTAGACATCTCAGTTCTCTGGGTACTGATATTAAGCTGCTGAAGGACCCCTCTGGCCTAGCCTCAATGCTGGGGTCATCCAGTCTCCTGTGGAACGGATGCCCCCATGAGTGCTAAGAAAAAGGTAGGAGGCTAAGGGTAGCAATGTAATTTGATGCGGGAGCAGGCTCATTAACCAGCTAGTATTGTGGCTAGCGGGGGCAGCATTCTACAACCAACATGGCTATCTTGGATCACCCAAAAGAAATGCTAACACAGGGAAATCACTGCCTTTCACAAACAAGTCTGTAATCTTTTTCCAGGATTTTTGTTAGAAGTTGCAGTGCTTGTAAACAATCACGCAAGGAAATTAAGGACTTGGTCTTCTCTGACTCATTTTTGTACTTTGTCAAGAAACACCCTAAGTACATTATCTAATCATATTGCTTCGCCATTCAATGGTGCCAAAGGAAACCGAAACTAAAATCAAAACCTAGAAGAGCAGTAATTTAAATTCACACCTATGTAACTAAAATGGCAACATGAGGCAAAAGACAAATGTAGTAAACGTTACGCACCCTGGCGACTACCGTATGGTTTGCTTGGTCCATAGCCCCAATTCCTCCATACTTTTGAGAAATAGGGCCTTATTACTAGTATGACGGTCTGGAAACAAGGGTGCTGGTCGCAATGTACCAGCATCCTTTCCGGACCACCATACTCCAAGAATGCCGGTAGGGGCCATGGATCCCCCAGCAGGCCGGACTTGCCAGGAAATCAGGCCCCTACCGGCATGCCTCTCACTGAAGCACCAGCACCGTTAGCTACTGTGCTTCAGTCTCTCCATTCCCATAGGACTCCATGGGAATGGGGATTTACCGTTCCGCCGCCACATGTGTGGTGCCGGCATATCAGATGGCGGAATCAGTGTTACAGGGTTGGCAGCAACCCTCCGGTAGCACTGGCGGGCTACCGCCAACCTCGTAATGAGGGCCATAGTCACCTTATTGGGGAGGAAATCCCATAAGTAGGGGGCAGGGTATGGGACGCAAGTACGTTATGTGAATTGTTTTTATGGCTTACTAGTACACAGATGGCTCTCCTGCTTGCAAATAATACATCTGCAGTTTTTTCTAAGTGTGTGGGGCCTGGCAGTAATAGCATAAATGCAGTTGACTAACACTAAATCGTCAAACATTAAAACATCGGATGAAATGTATGTGTATTTTGAAACATGCATTCTTTTCAGATAAATATTTTCTCAGAAGTACAAAACATTGTTTCAATGCTGGGACATGCAAATGGCCCTGCACACATCAGTGACTGGACCTGGAACAAAAAAATCTTTAATCCAAGGTAAAGGTATGTATGAATTGAGACAAATACAATGGATACAAACAAATTTGAACGGTAATGCCTTTGGACAGACATTGATCAGATGACTGTTTCAGAGGTGTGCCAATCCAGAATTTATAGGTTTTGGTTTTCTGGACATTTGGTGACTGAAGGACAAGGATTGTATGATGTAACATGCAGGAAAGTGGTGTGGGTCCAAAGGCAAACCAAATACTTTGCTATATGGCACGATTATTCTCCTTTACTCTGCGTTCTGTAGAGCGATTGGTCTGTGAATGTGTTTGCATTTAAAAGACATGCCCTTGGCCAGAGATGGCTTTGCGGGACTCCTTTGCTTGGGAGGAACAAATTACTTCACTTTTTGTAATGTTGTTTTTGATGGATGTTCCTCCCACAGATTCCACATCTATGATAGCCCTATCCGAGCACAGCACGGCTCTGCCACAATGCTTCTAAGCGCCCTGCTCCAGACATGACATTGGGTCACTATCTATAGCTGCACTGCGCCCTGTGACCTCAGTTCCACCCCTTTTCACTAGAACTCTGAAGCGGAGGGACCAAAGAACCGATGGTGTACTAGCAACCCGAAAAGAGGGGAAGGTAGGAAGGGCAAGGAGGAATCTGTGGGCGGAGCATCCATCAGAAAGAACATTACTGAGAGGTAAGTAATTTGTTCTTCTAATCGAATCTTTCCTTCAACAGATCCTCATCTACAATAGACTCCAAAAACAGTATGTAAATATGGAAAAGGGAGGAACCACCTAAACCAGACAACTATGGAGGACTGCCCTATCAAAACGGGCATCCTGGCCTGCAAGGCAATCCAAGCAGTAATGCTTAGCAAACGTGTGCAAAGACGCCCATGTTGCCGCCTGGCAAATATCCAGGACAGGGAAACCCCTATGCAGGGCAGAGGTGGCAGCCACTCCTCTGGTAGAATTTGCTCTGAGACCCTCGGGCACATCCTTACCAGCCAGATCATAGCATTGTGAGATGCAGAGAATGATCCACCTGGACAGGGTTTGTTTGGTTACAGCCCTGCCAGCATGAGCACTAGTATAACCAACGAAAAGCTGGTCCACCTTGCTAGATTCTCTAGTACGAGACAGGTCGAACTTACCGGTCCGTACCAGGTCGATACGATGGAACCATTCCTCTGTCTTGGAAGGGTGAGGCAGACGAAAAAACACAGAAAGATGGATCTTAAGAGAGATGGAAATCAGAGACCACTTAGCGTCTCATTCACAACGTCACCTTCTCTTTGGGAAAAAAAAAACAAATGGGGAAGTAAAACATACAACACCTGGAACTAAATTTAAATCCCTCGGCGGAACCACAAATGGCACACAGGAAATTGGTTACAAAAACCCCGCAAGAACTACTTAACAGTGGGGAATGTGAAAAACGAACCCTGTTCCGTGGACCTCTTGAACACAGAAATAGTGTGGTAGCCTCTTACAGTGCCAATATGCAGGCCCGTGTGGGCCAAAGAAAGCAGAAAATCCAACACAGGTGACAGAGGATATGATAAAGAACCCAGGTCCCTCTGCCAGCACCAAACCAAAAATGTACACCACCTGGCATAAATGGATTTCATATCGGACCTTTGAGCTGAAAGGAGCAAATCGAGGACGTTGTCCGACAATTGCCCCTGCCCACACCTCAGCCTCTCCATAGCCAAGGTTCAGGCTGCTGAGGTTTGGGTGGAATACCGCCTCACCGATTGGGAAAGCAAGTCGATTCCCTTCAGAAAGCGGCAGGGAGGGCAGATGAACCAGCAACTCCGGATCCACGTTCTCCGGTCCTAGTTAAGGAGCGTTCATGATCATCGTGATTTCGAATAGGCGCAATCTCCTGAGAACCAGCGGAATGACAGGGATCGGCAAAAAGCACAAAGGAGGTCGAAAGTCCACTTGACTGTCAATCCGTCCCCCAGAATTCCCTGGAGCAGAACTCACACTTCCTTTTAACACTGGAAGCAAAGAGGTCCACTTGAGGAGTTCCCCAAAAGGAGACATTGTCTCGTCCGGCCAAATGAGAGGCTGCCAAAGAGACACTATTCTCCAGAGCCGAGAACCACAGACACATTGCTTATCTGCACATGGGCAAGGACCACACACCACCTAGTGTGTTGATGTAATTCATGGCAACTTGGTTGTCTGTAAAGACCAGCAGTCTTGCATTTCACAGAGAGGATAAAAGTGACAAGGGCCAGCCTGAACGCTCTCAGCTCCAGCAAGTTGATGTGCTCCAGAGACTCTGTGGGAGTTGTCTCGCACGGCCCATCAGGCGAGATCCTGAGCCACCTGATTAGAGATCTGTAAAAAGTCTGACATGTGGCCCTGAAACTGCGACCATTGGCAATGGAGAAGCCACTAAAGCGATTTTTAATTCGCAGCCTCAGTTTTGGTACCTCTAGGATGCAGGCGGCCATGGGGCCCAAAAGGCACAGGAAAGCCGAAGCTGGGACTTGTTCCTGGGATTGGAGGACATTGACCATCCGAAAGATGTTTGTCACTTTTTCCTTGGGTGGGAAAGCCCTGCCCCGGGGAGTGTCCAAGACCTCCATGATGAAACGGAAAGACTGGGATGGCGAAACCTGAGACCTTTTGAAGTTCAGGGAAAAGCTCAGGCTGTACAATAAAGTGCATGTGCGGTGCACCAACACTAGATCTGGGAAGCGAGATTCAAAGCGCCAGTCGTCCAGGTAGGGTAAGACATTAATGCCCTCCCTCCTGAGGCTACCATTGCCAGTAGCTTGGTGAAAACCGTGGGGGCAGAGGAAAAACCAAACGGCAGGACCTAGAACTGGTAAAGGTGTTGACCCACCACAAACCTTTTGATGAATCGGCACATGGAAGTAGGCATTCTGAAGGTCCAGGGAAACTAACCAGTCCTGCAGCTCGAGGGTTTGTAGAATCTGGGCTAGAGTAACCATCTTGAACTTGTCCTTGGGAAGGAACAACTTCAGCAGCCACTAATCTAGAAGAGGGCGCAAGCCTCATCCTGCTTCGGCACCAGAAAATAGGTGGAGTACAACACATTCCCTCGTTCTGAGCCTAGAACTAGTTCGATAGAACTTTGACAGAAGCTGACAGATCTCCTCTAGGAGGATGGGGTCCAGAGACAAAGGGCTGGTCAGACGGCTGTGGTCCGGGGGGGGCGCTGAAGGAATGTGAGACAATATCCTTGTAAGGCCCAATTGTCAGACATGGTCTTTGACCATTCTGGGGTGAACAAGGAAAGCCCCCCTCCACCAGTGAAGAGTGGCAAAGCCTGTCACTAAGGTTTGGCGCCCTGGGGTACGGCTTGCACAGCGGCTGATGTAATCCCGCCCCAACACTGGGAACCCTTTTGTCTGTCTCTCAGGAAGCACCTGCTTTGGCCTTATCCGGGGCCAGACTGGCCACAGCCTCTTGGGGTAAAGGCACGAAAACCCCTGCCCCGAGATAATGGCTGTGCGGAAGACTGCTGCACCAGTAGTCCCATGGACTTAGCAGTCGCCTTAGACGACTGGACCTTCTGGTTGTTCCCTGCAAACCCGGATGTCCTTAGCCATGTGTGGCGCCTGACCACTGTGCTAGTGGTGATGGACATGCCCCACAACAGTTTGCCATGTCCAGTCCTGACTACAGCATCAGACGTGCCGCCTGGCTTGCCCATCAGAGACCAACGACAGGAAACAGTCACTCATCTTTCCCTCCGGACCTCCACTGTAACATTGAAGGGCAAAATCATCTCTTTTATGGGGGCATCATCAAGAATATCCCAAAGTTTGAATTGAACAGATAATCCCAGAGTACTGACCACCTTAGCCAGCAAGAGCTGGAAGGCGGCTTGAGGCTTTCCTGCGGTGGGAGCTGGCAAAATGTCCATCTTCAGGGAGGTGTTAAGTCCACTAGGCCCCTGAAAGTCATCTTCCAGGCCCAGCACGTCCTTAGCTTCCCCGAACAATTCTTCTGGGAAACACCCCCCCCCCCACCTGCACCCTACCCCCCTCCACCCACCACCCACAGGTTCCAGCCCAAAGGGGACCTGGTCACCCTCCTCGTCACATACATCTCCGACATGAAGGCGTCCCTATGGAGTGGGACGTATGCCAGTGGAGCTGTTGTGTCCACGACGCCGGTTGGCAGTGCCGCTGCTCCAAAAGGCAGGGCCTATTGGCGTCGAGAGACCTCTGTCACTGTTTGGTACAGGCCCGAGCCCTTAGGCATGCATGAGTAGTCCCCAGAGGGTACCCTGCTGGTCGCAACAGATGTGGTGGGAGCCTGTAGCGCCGAAGCTGATGGTGCCGTCGCCTGCGCCACAGGCGCAGAGGCCGGAAACCGCCAACACCTGGGTGAAGATGTCCAACATCTTCATGCGGAAGTTCTCCCACTTCTCCAGCTTGGAGGGTTGGGTTGGAAAAGGTACCAGCATCAGACGCTCAGGGGACTCCCTGGAGCGGTGGCTCATCTTTGAAGAGCACGACTAATGTCAGTGTGAGGACTCACTCGGAGAGCGTGACCTCTTCCGATGCAGCTTCTTTTCCTTGCACAGAACCGCCTGTTCCTTGGAGCGTCTTTCCGCACTGTGCAACCTCGACCGCAGAGCCTCACCCTTTGCCTTGGGGACAAATGTGATGATCTTCAGCACCCTTTCCCAGAGGGCCTTCGGGTGCATTGACTGGCATAAACCGCTACCTTGGGTGTTATGGTCCTCACCCAAGCAGTATAAACAAATCCTCTGAGGATCAGAGACCGACATCTGCTGGCTGCAATCCACACACGTCTTGAAGCCCAAGGCCTTCGACAGAGTAGGCACTGTTTTAGAAATAAAAATGGGAACATGCTTGCCTTTTTAATTAGCAAACAGAGTGCATGGAAAAAAGTAACTGAGGTCATGGGGCGCAGTGCCACTATATATTGACCCCAACGTCATGTCCGGCACTGGGTGCGTAGAGGATTTTATAGGGAACAGCTGGGCCGGGATAGGGATATCATAGATGAGGAATCCGTGAGAGGAAAGAATCCATTAGAAATTACCAGTCTGAAAATAGATAAAAAGGTACATGGTTGAGGGGAACATTTACCATTGACCAGAGGGAATGGTATCCAGGCAGTCTGCTCTTGCATAAAAACAAGACAAACTGACCACCCCAAGAATGACACAAACACAAATAAAACTATAACTATTTAATTCCAGGATAAGGCTAGTTTTTTTTATTGTATGAGAATGATAAATGATTTTTCTGGTTGTGGATCATGTGTGGAGTCACTTTTTCGATACTGCTTTGTTCTCTTCATCAGCTGTTTGATTTCTTGCCTGCTTCTGCTGCCACTTCCATAGGCTCTGCTGCTTTGCTGTCTGGTGGTGTGCTGCCTGCGCGAGAACCCCCTTTTGATTCTTCAAGTGGTGCTAATGTTGCTTCACCGTCCTTCATGCTGTCCTTTGATGAGTCACTGCCCGTGATGGCTTCTGCAGCTTTTAATGCCTAAATGTTTTTTAAAAAGGAAACAAAAGAAAAGGTTATTCTCATGTTGTAGCAAATTGTGTGCTATTGCTCTTAAGCACCAGTGTCAGGGTCCACTGGACTGAACAACTTACTTAACCCTCGGTAATATTCTTTCTGATCGATGTTCCTACCACAGATTCCTAATCTATATCCCTGTCCCAGCCCAGCATTCCTTTAGAAACCTTTACACCACCAGGGTTTCACAGCGCAACTCTGGGATTCATCTACTTGCCATGCGCCTGACAGGAGGTCAGGGACAGTATATTCTGAAGCGCTGCACCCAGTGACCTCAATTCCACTCTTTTTCCTTAGCACTCCAATGCCGACGGATCACAAACCTAAGGTGCCCTAGATAGCCATAAAAGGGCCAGGTAGGGAGGGCGATGAGGAATGAGTGGGAGGAACATCCATCAGAAACATTACTGAGAGGCAAGTAATTTGTTCTTCTAATTGATTACTTCATCCCATGGATTTCTCATTATGATAGACTCGAAAGCAGTACGTAAATCTGGAAGGAGAGACAAAGCAAAGACACCACCTAGATCAGAAAACTCTGGAGGACTGCCATAACAAAACAGGCATCCTGTCCCGCAAGAAAATCCAAGCAGTGATGCTTTGCAAAATTGTGCAGAGATGCCCACATCGCCGCCTGGCAGATGTCCAGGACAGGGACTCCCATCTGCAAGGCAGAAGTGGCAGCCACTCCTCTGGTAGCATGTGCTCGGAGATCCCCCAGGGACATCCTTGCCAGCAGGATCATAGCATTCCAAGACGCTGAGAATGATCCACCTTGACAGTGCCTGTTTAGTGACTGCCCTGCCAGCACGAGCCTCAGTGTAACAAACTAAAAGCTGGTCACCTTTCCTAGCCTCTATAGTACGAGAGATGTAGAACTCTAGGACCCACACCAGGTCCAGCCGATGGAACCGTTCCTCTGCCTTGGAAGAGTAAGGTGGAAGAAAAAACACAGGAAGGGGGATCTTTTGGGAGATGGAATCTACTTCCCTCCTTTTCTTCCTCTGCTCAATTTCTCTTTAATTGACCTAGGTAAATTGTTCTACATACTGTTTTTGATGGTTTGTCTCATGTTTTGTAATGTTATGCTTCTATGTTATTCGAATGTATTATTGCTGTTGTAATGTAAAGCGATTTGGCGTAAAGCGCTATATAAACTTAATAAATACAAATACTTCATCTTGGGAAAAAACAAACAGGGAGGTAAAACAGACTAAACTTGGAGCTCGCTGACCTGTCTTGCAGGGGTGATGGCAACCAGGAAAACACATTTCGGGTGAGTAATCAAATAGGAGAGGAATGGATGCGCTCAAACTGAGCACCTATAAGGAATGTCCAAAATAAATTAAAATCTCATGCCGGAAACACAAACTGGCAGGGAGGAAACAGTTTCCACAGACCCTGCAAGAACTTGTGAAGAATTAGCCCTTTTCCAGGGAACTCTTGGAATCGAATAGCAGCGAGGTAACCCATTACACTGCCAATCCGCAGCCCAGCTTGGGCAAAGGATAGCCGAAAAATCCAACACAAGGGGATAGCGGACAGGATAAAGGATCCACATCCCTTTCTGTGCGCCAAATTGTAAATTGACACCGCCTGCTGGCATAAATGGATTTTATCAGGCCTCTTAGCTGAAAGGAGCACACTGAGGACGTCATCCGACAAGTACCTCTCCTTGTATCTCACCCACTCAGTAATCAAGCATGAAGGTTCAGGATGCTGAGGTTTGGGTGGAGAACGCGCCCCTGCAACTGTGAGAGCAAGTCAACTCTCTACAGAAGGCGCCAGGGAGTGCAGATCGTTGGGAACACATACAGGCGGTTGAAAGTCCACTTGTCCCTGAGAGCTCCCCGACGAGGAAATTCCCTGGAGCAGAACAACTATCACTTCCTGTTAAGACTGGAAGCAAAGTGGTCCACTTGAGTAGTCCCCCAAAAGGAGAAGATCTCCTCCAGGACTTACCGGCAGAATAGCCATTTGTCCAGCGTCTGTCTGCTCAAGGCATCCGCTGTGACATTCTCTCTTCTGGCCAGATGAGATGCCATCTGGGAAACACTGTTCTCCAGATCCCAGAACCACAGTCGCATTGCTTCTCAGTACAGAGGCACAACT
This sequence comes from Ambystoma mexicanum, assembly GCF_040938575.1. Taxonomy (NCBI): domain Eukaryota; kingdom Metazoa; phylum Chordata; class Amphibia; order Caudata; family Ambystomatidae; genus Ambystoma; species Ambystoma mexicanum. Next base: position 921,726,908 of record NC_090923.1, read on the forward strand.
CCACACCACCCAGTTTGTCGATGTAGTGCATGGCCATTGCGTTGTCCGTCAGGGCCAGCACAGTCTTACGTTTCACAGAGGGGGGGAAAGCCATCAGGGCCAGCCTGATCGCACTCAGCTCCAGCAAGTTGATGCGATTCCGAGACTCCACGGTAGACCACAGTCCGCTCACAGACAGACCTTCCAGGTGAGCACCCAAACCAGTTAGAGATGCAACCGTGACCACCATCACCCGGGGACAAGGTTGACGAAACAATGCGCCTCGCAGTAAGTTCTCCCGTATTACCCAGCATGCAAGATCTTGAGGCACCTAGGCCAAAACCTGTAAAATGTCGGACATGTGGCCCTGAAACTGCACCCATTGGTAACGGAAAAACCACTGAAGCCATCTCATGCCCCGCTACGCCGGTGGCACCACTAGGATGCAGGCGGTCATGAGGTCCAGAAGGCACAGGAAAGCAGAGGCCAGGAATTGTTCCTCAGATTGGAGGACTTGGACCATTCGAAAAATGTTAGTCACTCGGTCCTCGGATGGGAAAGTCCTGCCTAGTCGAGTGTCCAAGACCACCCTGATAAATCGGAGGGACTGGGATGCTGAAACTTGACTTTTTGAAGTTCAGGGGAAAGCCCAGGCTGTGCAAAGAGTGCATGTGCGGAGCAAATGCTCCGACACTAGATCTGGGGAGCGAGCTTGGACGAGCCAGTCATCCAGGTAGGGAAAGACCTGAATTCCCGGTCTACTGAGGCGAGCCGCCACCACTGCTTGCAGCTTTGTGAAAACCATGGGAGCCAAAGAAAGACTGACCAGCAGGACTGAACTGGTAGTGATGCTGGCCCACCACGAACCTCAGGAACTTACTTTACTTTGGATGAATCAGCATGTGGAAGTAGGCATCATGAAGGTCTAGTGATACCAACCAGTCCTGCAGATCAAGAGCTTGCAGGATCTGAGCCAATGTAACCATCTGGAACCTGTCCTTGTGCAGGAACAGGAGCTGCAGATCCAGAATAACCTTTGGCACCATAAAATACATGGGAGTATCACTCCTTGCCTTGTTTCGAGAAGGGCAACAGCTCGATTGCGGTCTTTGACAGAAGGCGACAGACCTCCTCCAGGAGGATGGTTTCCGGAGATAAGGGGGTGGCCTAGGTGCCATGGTCTGGAGAGCGTTGTAGAAACGGCAGGGAATACCCATGTTGGATGACCTAAAAGGCCCAAGCGTCTGACTTGGTCCTTGACCGTTTTCTTGGCTGAACAGGGAAAGCCCACCCACCCTAACTATTAAGTGGCATACCCGGTCATCGAGGTTTTGTGACCTGGGGTGCGGCAGGGAGACTTGCCGTGCCACACCTCTCGCAATGACCTACCTTTCATTCTTCCCATGTGGACGGACCACAGCCTCTTGGGGCATAGGCGGGGGAGGGACAAAAACCCTGAGACTGTGTCGAGGATTGTTGCACGGCAAGCCAAATAGACGTAGCTGTTGCCTTTGATGACTGGACCTTCTGCCTCAAAAAGATTTTGCACATTGAAAGGCATGTCCAACAGCTTGGCCTGAAGAGCAGCTGCAAATCATAATAAAGAGTGGTGTCTGACCACAGTGGTCGTGGCCATGGACCTGCCCACACAATCTGCAGCGTCCTGTCTTGACTGAAACATTTGTCGGCAGCCTCCTTGCCATCAGTAACAAAAGACAGAAAACTGTCCCTTATCTCTCCTTCAGAGACGTGCTCGGCCACTGCTGCCCAAAGGTCGAAGGAGAACTTTTCTATGCCGCAAGAGGCATTCATGACTCGCGCCTTGAAACACTTGTGCATAGGCGCGTTATAAATGCCATATCATAACATATCACACAGTGCAAGACTGCCCAACGCGAACACCTTCTTACCCCATGTGTCAAGCCTCTTAATATTCCTGTCCGGGGGAGGTCTTCAGGCTAGCCGTCACAGCCTGCACCACCAAACTCTTCGGTGAGGCATGAGAGGAGAGAAACACTGGGTCAGGCGGGTCTATGCTTCTTTGCCAGTTCCTTGCCCACTGGCGGAACAGAGGCTGGTGGATTTCTCCCACACTTCCAGCATGGGGGTCTCTACTTGCCACATTAAAGGGCAGGAGTGTCTCCTTTGTGGGGGTATTGTCCAAGATACCCCACAGTTCATACTGGACCTTGGATCTGGATGGAGCTGAAACCCCAGAGTATTGACAACCTTTGCCATCAATTGCTAAGAAGCGGCTTGAAGCTTTCCCAGGGTGGAAACTGGCAGAATGCTCATCTCTGGGGCGATGGGAGGGGGGAATATTGCGACTGGTCTTTGGCAAGTGCCAGTAGACCCTCACCTTTCCTTGAGAAATCCTCTAGGAAATCTCTCACCACTCCAGAAACCAAACCAAGGGTTTAAACCCTAAGGGAACTTGGTCACCATCCTTGCCATAGATGTTATACATCCTAGACATAAATGTGTTCATAGGCAGTGAAGCGTATTCCCGCGGAGCCACAGTGTCAACGACGCAAACTACAAAGTCGGAACCGGCGCTGAGGCCGCGTGTCCAAAGAGGGGGTGGGGAGGACTGTCAGTGCCAAAGATCCTCAACCGTCTTCTGGTTCAGGCCCAAGCCGTATGGCTTGTGGAAGTGGTCCCCAGCAGGTAAACTGCCGGTCCCATTTGCAATGCTGCCGGGGCTGACAGCGCTGTCGCCCTAGTCGAAGGCACCAAGGCCGGAGCCGCCTTGGCAAAGATGTCCAACATCTTAAGGCAGAAGTTCACCCGCTCATCAGAAGTGGAGGATTGCATAGGAACAGGTACCTGTGCCGAACCTTCTGGATAATCCTTGAAGTTGTGGCTCTTCTTTTTCAAGCAAGAAGAGAAGTTTAGCGGCAAGGACTCACTCGGGGAGCAGGACCACTTCTAATGCCACTTTTCCTTGCATGGAGCCGCACTGTTTTTGGCACGGTAGTCCGCGCTGTATGACCACTACTGAGACCATGGAGAAACACACTTTGCATGGAGGACGAACGTGAAGATCTTTGTCGCCCTTTTCTGGAGCAACTTCGGGTGCATGGACTGGCACGACGCATGATCTTGAGCCTCGTGGTCCTCTCCCAAGCAGTGGAGACAAATCCGGTGAGGATCCGAGAAAATCTGCTGGTTGCAATTTGCACATGGTTTGAAGCCCAGGGCCATAGAAGGAATAGACATGGCAGAGAGAAAATAAATCTCTAAGCTTGGTTAGCGCATTACCGATTAGTGAACAAAGTGCACAGAAAAAAGGTACTGGGTCACAGCACCTCAATATGTCTGGCATGGGGCACATAACGGGGTTGGATGGAGCAGACGCAGAGCCGCTCTGCGCCCCATGGTGGCAGAAAGGTTTCCAAAGTACAGAGCTGTGCTGGGATAGGGATATCAGATGAGGAATCCGTGGAAGGAATCCATTATAAACATTGCCTACATATACTTGTATAGTTCCTGGTTGCAGAGCTATATGCATTTAAACAAAGAGCAAGCGCATACATGCTTACAGCAAACAAGCAGTGCTCAGAGCAAAGTGTTAATGAATAACTCATTTTTCACACAGCACAAGCAGCAGAGTAAAATAGTTTTTTTAGCATAGTGTAACAGTATTTAAAAGATGGTTTAACAGCTGTTAGAAACCTCACTATTTTCAATAATATTAACAAGATGATTGCACAGTTAAAGTGTGATGTAAGTGCTATTTGCTAGCCAATAATGCTCATCTTTAAGGGTATTGCCGAAATGCATGTTACATATTCAAATGCTGTCCCTGGTTTTCAACACTTGCATTTACAATATGAGTAAACTACGTTTTTCATTTAAATAGGTATTTATGCCTTTTTCAATTAAATAGATCTGCATAAGCGTGGAAATTCTGTTTTAAATTTTGTATCTTTGTTATTTTATCATTATAGTGAAATGTTACTGTATATATTTCTATGGTCTTTTACTGTAGTGTATCATGTGTTAAAGTTTAAAAACTATCTACACAAAAAAACAAATATTTCATTTAAAGATATTACACATTAATCAGGTGTTGTTCAGTTTAGTTATTTAAATGCATACATCCCTAAAAGGTTCCCACACAGACATGACAGTGGGAAGCATTCACATGATTTTTGTTTCTGAAGAGACTTTGGAAAAGCGTTCTTATGTAACGTGAGAAAAGAGAAATTACTACTGGTAATGTTCTTTCAATTGATTTTTCTCCCACAGAATCCTCATCAGATAGATATCCCTTCCAGCATCAGCTGCTCAGAAAACCTTGACAGGGGGTGAAGTGCACTTTGACTTGGCCGTCGATCTTCTTGACTCGATGCAGCGGTTGTCTACTCCGGCCACGATGCCTGTCGTACATATACTACATCACCATGCCCCATTGCTCAACATGCCCCCGTAGCTCAGCTTGCCCCCCCAAGCTCAGCGACTGCAGAGAAAGATTGTGGAATGAGCTGAAAGCATCCACAACAATCATAAAAAATGAATCCATAGAAAGAACATTACTGGTAATTTCTTCTTCAATTGATTGCATTCTACGGCAGATTCCTCATCAGATGGACTCCGTAAGCAGTATGTAGGTCTGGCGGTGGGATGAAAGTCCCTAAACTAGTTTATTTATTTGTACCGCGCATCGAACCCTGAGTTAACTGGGCTCCAGAAGTTGGGCAAATGTTACAGGCATAGCAAGGATTAACAACAAATAATAAGTGCAGGTAGACTGGTGGTTACAGGCTGGTCAGACAAAGTTGACAATATGGGGAAGAAAATTAAAATACACAGGTGCCAAGAAAATACACAGGTGCCAATGGACAAGTCGCCAGGGGTTACATTTGAGGTGATGGTATCAGGTTGACAGTGTTGTCGATGGGTATACAGAGTATATCAGGCATAAAAGTTTTAAAGTTGGGTAGCCTAATCGTTAGTGTATCGCAGAGCCAGCTCTTTACTTTGGATTTGAAGGTCCAGAATGAAGGTTCCGATCTAATAGCGGGAGGGAGGGAAGGTATTCCACTGTTTGGCAGCTAGTACAGGGAAGCTAGCTCCTCCAGCTCTTTTTAGATTGAACCTCAGGATGGTAAGGCAATGTGCATACAAAGCTCTAGTAGGTCTGGCTGAGTGGTGTTTGATGAATTTGTCTGACAGGTACTTGGGCACAGAGTTTGTCAGACATTTATGGTTAATGACTAGAGTGTGGAAGGAGATTCCATCACGTACTGGGAGCCAATGGACATCGTGTCTGTGGCTAGTGATGTGGTTAGATCTTGGGATGTTCAAATCAGATCTCAGGGTGTTATTTTGTAGTACCTGGAGTCTGTTAAGGGTCCGTTCTGAAGTGCCTAGGAAGAGAGTGTTGCAGTAGTCAATCTTGGTCAGTACTAGGGCCCTGGCTAGTGTAATACAGCTGTTAGGTGACAGAAAAGCTTTGCAAGCGTTAATTAGCTGGTTAGTGCAGGCATTAGTGGATGCAGTGGCATTCACTTGCTTCTTGAGTTAGAGGGTGGAGTCTATGTAGACCACAAGCGTTTTGATTTCCTTAGCTACTTTGTTGCAGCATGCACAGGAGGTATTGCTCTAAGGTCTGGTTGGTCCTTTCAGTCTGGCCATCGGTTTGAGGATGGTGACTTGTGGATAGCCGTAGGTCAATCTTGGCTATTTTGCAGCATCTCCTCCAAAGGGCAGAAACTAATTGCGTTCCGCGACCAGAAATTAACACCGACGGGAAGCCATGTAGTCTTACAACTTGTTCTAAAAACACTGTGGCAAGTGCGGCAGCTGTTCGAAGCCCCTTCAGTGGAATAAAATGGGCAATCTTGGAGAACAAGTCTACAATAACCAGGATTGTCATGAACCTATTGCAGGAAGGAAGGTCGGTAATAAAATCCATCAATAGTCTGTGCCATGGTGCAGGCGGCACCTCCAATGGACGCAATAGCCTCGCAGGGCTTTGCTTTTGAGATTTGTTTTGCGTGCACACCCCACAGGTGGCGATGTATTGAGCAACGTCCTTTCTCCAGGTTGGCCATCAATAACCCTTTCGGATTTTGGCACGAGTCTTGGTGATCCCAGGGTGCCCTTCCACTAGCTATTTGTGGTAATTCGCTATTATTTGTCTTTGCAAGGTTTTGTCGTGGATATATAGCTTATCTCGGAAATAGGGCAAATCATCCTTAATAGAGTATTGGTTTCCTTGAGCTAGCCATTCCTGTTGTGCAGTTGGATTCATTTGGGATCGAAGATCAGTTTTCAATTCTTCGAAACAGGAGGTTGCAGCGATTTGATTCTGGATTTGTACTTCGGGTATAGTGGCCACCGGCTCGGTTGTTGCAAAGGCTTCTTTGTCTTCCCCCATGCGGGATAGAGTGTCGGCTTTCCCATTGCGTACCCCTGGTCTGTAGGTAATTATGAAATCATATTCTGCAAAGAAAAGAGCCCAGCGGAGCTGGTGTGAAGACTGGGCCTTGGCTGTCTTTAAATATTGTACATTTCGGTGATCTGTAATAACCGTGACCGTATGTCGGGCTCCTAAAAGATAGTGGGTGCAAGTCTTGAAGGCTCCTTTGAAGGCTAAGAGTTCCTTATCGATAATTGCGTAGTTCAACTCCGGCGCAGAGAACTTGCGAGACCAGAAGGCTATGGGATGCAGTTGTCCAGTATCCGGATCTCTCCGTTATAAGACGGCTCCCATGGCAATGCTAGAAGTGTCTGTTTCAACTACATATGGCAGGTCAGGACGGGGATGCCTAAGAACTGGTGCTGAAGTGAATGCCTTTTTAGTTTCAGGAAGGCCTCTTCTGCCTCAGGAGACCACAGTAATCTTTTATTCTTCTTAAGTAAGGAAGTGATTGGATGGACTATTTGTGAAAATCCAGGAATTAATCGTCGGTAAAAGTTAGCAAATCCCAGTACGCTTTGCACTCCATTGATTGATGTTGGTGATGGCCATTGTAGAATTGCGTCCAGTTTGCGGGTATCCATATGAACAACTTGTGGTGTAAGCATGAAGCCCATAAATTCGACTTCTGTGACGTGGAAAGAGCACTTTTCCAATTTGGCAAACAGTCGGTGTTGACGTAGCTTGTCTAAAATTGCTCTTACATGGGTGACGTGTTCTTCCTTGGATGATGAATAAATGAGGATATCATCAATGTACACGAGTGCACAAACGTCCAACAATTTGTGAAGTACATAATTCACGAAGAAGTGAAATGTAGCAGGTGCATTGCATAATCCAAAGGACATGACCTGATACTCGAAAAGCCTGTACTTGGTGCAGAATGCCGTTTTCAATTCGTCCCCCTTTTTTACCCGCACGAGGTGGTAGGCCCTTCGTAAGTCCAATTTAGTGTAGATTTGGGCGTTCTTGAATTGATCGAGCAATTCCGGGATAAGTGGTAAGGGATACCGTTCTTTACCGTGATTTGGTTCAGAGCTCTATAGTCTATACAGGTTCTCAAATCACCTTCCTTCTTAGGTACGAAGAATAAAGCTGAAGAGGCAGGGGACTTAGATGGGCGGATAAAACAATTAGCTAGGTACTGGTCCAAGTAAGATTTCAGGTGCTGGTTTTCTTGCTCAGTTAGAGCATAAATTCGACTGCACGGAATTTGTGCCCCCCGGCACCAGATCGATTTGGTAATTGTAAGGCCTGTGAGGAGGAAGGGGATTAGCTTGTTCCTTCTGGAACACGTCCTGATAATCCAGATATTCCCGTGGCAGAGAGCCAGAAAGTCCCAAGATGGGTTTGGTGTTGAGTTCTTCTCTTCTTGGTGGAAGCAAACGTTACTGCATTCTGGAAGAAAAGTCAGCACTCTTGTTCGCCAGTCGATCCTTGGGTTATGTGTTTCCAGCCACTGAATTCCTAAGATCATCTGGAACTGTGGAGCTCCAATATGGTCGAAGGTAATGTCTTCACGATGGCCGCCCTGACATATCAGCATGACTTTGTCAGTATGTCGCGTCACAGGACCAGATGACAGTTGAGACCCATCCACTGCTGTAACGTTTCTGACTTGGGCTTTTGCTGAAGATGAAGGCCTATTTGTTCGGCCAGGATTTGATCGATATAATTCCCAACTGCGCCACTGGCAATATATGCCTCGAAGGCATGTACCTTTGTGGGTTGTTGATGATTGACCAAAAGTACTGGGATGACCAGGTGTGAGGTCTGTACAGATTCCTTCTTTTCGCTTGACAAGTGGACCCCTACACTTGCCGGGTGCTTGAGTTTTCCTGATCTTGTTACTTTTCTTCATTCCCATTATCTGTTGCCCCTACTATCCTTTTGGGGGGTTTGATGGGGCACTCCCGAAGGAAGTGTCCTGCTTTTCCGCAGTATAAACATAGTTGTTGCTGCCTCCTCTTCTCTCGCTCCGCATTGGAGATAGGAGCACGTAATCCTCCGATCTGCATAGGTTCGACTGGTTCATGGGTTTTGGCTGCATTATCCCGGCATCGCATATAGACGGACCTCTCTTCGTTCCTTGAACGGTCCATTTGTCGATTCCGCAGTCTGTGATCTAGTTGTACCGTCATATTTATATACTCTGCACATCCTTCTGGAGGATTAATCACTTGGGCTAGCACATCTTTTAATTCCCCATGCAAGCCTTGATAAAAGAGCGTGGTCCGCTTTTCTTCCGGCCAATTTGTCTGCGCCACGAGGCGATTGAAGGTGGCAATATAGGTAAGCAAGTCTTGGCTCCCTTGTATGAGGGACAACAGTTTGATGTCCAAGGCTTGACCTTGGGTGTGTCTAGCAAACAACTTATCCATTTCTAGTTGGAAATCCCTAAAGTTTTGGAGCAGGGGATCATCCTGGTTCACTAATGATATTGACCAGTCTGCTGCGCTTTCTCCTAAATAGGAAAGGACAAAAACAACGTGTGCGCTATCATTTGGAAAGGCCCCAGGTCGGCACAAAGAATGAAGACGGCATGGATTCATAAATATTGCATATTTGTTTGGATCGCCGGAGGAATGTTCAGGTGGGGCTAGCGGCACTGCTCTCGGAAGTACCACCTGGACTGGTGGTCACGGCTGCAATATAGGAGGTTGTGGCACCCCAGGTAGCAGAACCTGTCCTGCATGGACCTGAAGCATTTGCCTTGCCAAATCATCAGTTCGTTCCCAAGCTACAATTAGGTCTCTTCGTAAGGCATTGGTCTCTAGACTGGAAGGTTGGACTTCAGCCTGCAATTCCCCTAGTAATTGGGCAGATCGGTTTCCAAGTTTTCCATAACGCCCAGGCAGAGATTCAGAGAAGCTTTGCGTTCTGTTACGCTCACCTGGTCTCTGTGGGGACATTTGGGCACGATTAGAGCCCTCCCTGGATTCGGCTCCCCTAGATCGATTCTCACCCCCTGCTGCTGCCCAGTACACTGTTCTGGATGCTGATACTGCCCCTGCGGGAACACAAGAGGTTATAAGAAGGGGGTGGAGGTATTGTGACTCTCTTCAGATCCTTCGTGCCAAAATGAGGTGAGTAAGCGTTTACCCATATAGGCTCACCTGGTATTAAGTGATGGCGAGCTCTCAGTCCTGCTTCTCTTCAGCAGGAACGCTTCCTGATGACCCAGTTGCTTCACTGGTCCGTTGATGTGTTGGCCCAGACCGGCTGTGACCGAACCACTTTGAAAGGTAAGAGTTTTCGTGTTGATTATTGTTCATTTGAGTATTCATTCCATGTCGCATGATTTAAGTTTGTTCTCTTATAATGTCTCTTTCTCTCCTACAGGTGACGGCGACCCAGCGGAGCCGTTACGCCGGTGCAGGACTTCGAAGTGTTCTCCAAGAGGATGACAAGTTGGAATCTTAAGGTAAGCGTGAGATGCGATGGCGCGCAACCTTAAATAATGTCCCTATCAGGTTTCTAACCTTATTTCTCCTTTTCTCCTGCAGGGATGGTCTGGCGGCGTCCTGAGAAGAGTTGCGGAACGCAGACCTGACGGAGGTGAAAGAAGTGTGTGACCGTGTTGAAGCTGACCGGTGAGTTGGTGCTCGAGTCGAGAGTCAGGTAAGTGCGCTCTGGCCGGTCAAGGATGGAGTCACTGCGAGCAGGTAAGAGGCACTTCAGCAATGATTCGGCTGGTTCTGATGGAGAAAAAACGGGTAAGTGCGCCTCCGTGATGGTTTTGCTGACTCTGCAGGTAAGATGCTTCTCTGCAATGGTTTTGCTGTTCCTGCAGGTAAGATGCTTCTCCGCAATGGTTTTGCTTTACAACAGGCAAGTGGTCCCTCCGAGATGGGTCGTTGGAGAACAGGTTGGATGCTTAGTCGGGTGGGTTGCACAGGAACATAAATAAGGTGCTTCTCAGGCGGCGGTGAGCGTTACGCTGCTTGGGCAGAATAACGCAAAGCCTAGGCCTCCGAGCGGGGCAGGCTTAAATAGCCTGGTCTCGGCCACGCCCCCTTGCTCTGCTAGATGGTTCCACCCTGCCACTCCCAAATGCTTATGCACGTGCAGCTTCTTGGATTCCTATGTCCACGCCCAGCCCAGATGGGAGTGGCTGACTGAGATGCCATGGGATAGAACGTGCCCAGGGGAAAAGGTGTGCAGAGCACACTTTCTTATGAGCATGGCGCCAAAGGCGCCTGGACTGGGTCCAGCTGGACCCTTTAGGGGATGAGGACTGGAGTTCCAGTCCAGTGGCCATGACATTGGCTCAAAAGGGGGACCTATGAGCTTGCTTAGCACACCATTAAAATCCCAACCTGGTGGTGGGTTAGCATTCGGTGGGTGTAACCAGTGTTACTCCTTGTTAGGGGTTAGTGTAGCCTTTCATTTATATGCCAAATCACCTTCCCATGAGAGTACCCCCACCACCCACACACCCCCATCACTTTTTGCTGGACTTGTGGATTCTTTATCCATGTTACTGAGTGAGTGGGAACCTCCTCCCCCCACCACACTAACCCTTTCTTTTTTTACCCTTTTTATGGTTGTCATTTTTCTAACGCTTCAGAGTTGATTTTTTTATCAATCCTTTCCTACAACGTTTTGGTCCTCTACAGTTTAATATTGCAGCACATTCTGAGACGCCGGTCCTTGTGCTGCCCGCCCTGACTGACTGCAGGGCGTTCCAGACGCTCTTTCTCCTCAGAGCCATCCAGCCATGATGCCTTCACTTCTGGACTGCTCGTGAGACGGTCCCCCGCCCATGCCTGGTGGGACCTTACCTACCAGCCTCAGGTTCAACTCTTACGGACCTACCACCGACCCCGCAATCCACCCAGAGGGTCCGGCAATATTCACCCACTGGCCGCCCGCCGGCACCCCGGCCATCCACTCTGCCTACGCCCACACAGGCTACCTCCGCCCTTCCAACTGCCCTATGATGAAACCCTTCGGGTTCATCCGCTCTAACTGGACGCACGACCAGTGAGTCTCCTGACTTTCTTTGGCCCCAGAAGAAGGCTACCATCCATTCTGCCGAAACGTCAGCAGCACTTTTTTTCGAAAGTACTTTCGGGTTCCTATCCTGCGCTGCAGTTTTCATTACCTAACATCAAACATAGACGTAGACCAAATATGAGGTCAGACTTTAGCCGGGCATAGGAGACTGATTTCCAACGTCTCCTCCATCTGAACTTTTATCCTGTGTTTTCTACACTCATTGGCATGAAACATTTTTGCTCACAAACTGCCAGTTAAAATGTACAAATGAATGCTTTACTAACCATGCATTTTACTTTGACTTTTACTTTCACATTGATGTCATAGTGAATGTTTAACTATGCTTCTGTGTTCCACAATGCACATTCTAGATTGTCATATCTAAAAAATGTACTAAAATGCTTTGCACAAAGAAAATAAGCATCAGCTAATCAATAAAAAGCTGCAATTGTGTATAAAAGAATTGGAATTTTGTACATGAATACTACATTAGAGATATCTGTTTGACAGCAGCAAGTATGCTGTTTCCTTCAACAGTTGCCCAAACTGCACGGGCACCCATAAGGGTCTAAAAACCAGTGTGCACTGAATTCACCCTGCGCACCCCTAAGATCCATAGAGGGTAGGACAGCCCCCTGTGTTATAATATTGCAGCACACAGCACTTTCTGTGCAGTGTTGCCCCTTGGGCGTCCCTTTTTATTTTCTATTCACTTACCCTTGCAGAACTAATGTTCAAGGATATAGAGGGATTTGTATCCCCTTTACATTTTATATAGTGAGACCAGCAGACCCCACCTTATGTGGAGTGCTGGGAGATGCATGGTATCCCCTTTCTCACTCTTCCTGTAACATTTCCGTTACAGTGACAAGCTTACTATTATGGCTGGTGGCAGTGGGCATAACTTGACTTACTTTTCTGTGAGTTTTACTCACAGGCTGTATACTGCAGGCTCTTCGTACCCATCTACAGCCCTCTGTCTCTCCTAAGTTAAGTCTTTCTGCTCTGTCCACTCTACCAGCAGTACAGGATTATACTAAGAGTTGGAGTTTATAGTATTGTCCCCAAGGTATAATTTTATAAAGCTCCTAGGTGGACTTTATAAAAACTGTCCAAACACTCCTTCCATAAAGGCTTTGACAACTGGCATCCTCCATCAGGAGCCTTTGTTCTAAGGTTTTGTGTAAGCTGACAGTGTTGTCAAATGTAATGCTGTCTTCTACTGCACACCGTTAGCACCCCAGGGGAGGCCACCAGGTGCTCTAAATGAACCTTTAATGAATTAAAGACCAGTCATATATGTAGTAAATTTAGGTGGTAAAGCAGAATATGCACTGGTGAACAGTCAATGGGATTGAGGTTTGATTTTCTAAACCTCACAACAAACCTTTTCCACTTATTAAAGTAGCAGTGCCTAATATTGGGTTTGCATGCCTCCTTCAAAATGTCCATGCATCTGTTTGGTAAATTGAGGTGGCCAAACTCTATGATCTCAGGAGCCAAGCTTCTGAGTTGGTTGTATGAGGTTGATGGAGTATGACCCGACTCCCCCCACCCTGTGGCAGTAGGTTGCGAGTGGGTGTCCACTTTATTGGTGGATATAGAGACATCTTGAGAAGGTGGGAGTACCATGTCTGCCACGGCCACATGGGTGCAATGAGCATCATTGTTAAATGTTTGTGGCACATTTTGTGGCTCACTGTGCGTAAAATGGGTGTTGGGGGTTGAGGGGGAAGAGAGGAGCGCAAGCAATTATCTGTGACATTGATCTATAGTGCGTTTCCCAGTGATCCCTTCTGTTGGTACCCATAGGCGTTAGTTGGGCATTTTGCATTTTCTGCTGTTGCGAAAATGTCAATTGTTGGATCACCCCCATTGAATGAAAAAGTGCTAGAGTATGTCTGAATGTAATTCCCACTCGTGCTTTAAGAGCTGATCTCTCCTTAGTGTGTCTGCTAGACAATTGTGTACCCCTGGAACATTTTGGGCTTGGAGATTGTTAGGCAAGATTGTATGCAGTACCCATAGGGTGCACTACAACAACCCTGACCTCCTGGCAGTAGTAACACAACCTTTGGTATAAGTCTGTACTACACGGGTTGGTAGTGTGGACGAGTAGCCAGGCTTATCTCAAGAGGGGTCAATGTAAGCTGTAGGGGAGTTACACGGAGGTTCACAGTGACAAGTATCCAAGCAAACACTTACACACAGGGTTTCTTGATAAAAACAATTATTAATTTATTTACCAGTCAGTTAATTTAAGCCTTCTTCAGAAGGGAACTCTGTAAAACACCACACAAATATACTTCGAAATTACACAATCTTAGTCCAGAATCAGTAAATACCCATTTGGGATGGCATACAGCAGAGACCTACACCCACAGGTGACTTCAATTGCTAGGTGCTGTTGACATTAATGCATTACGGTTGGCATTCAGAATTAGTTAAGAGCAAGTAAAAAGGGAAAGATTATTAGAACAAACAAGTCATCACAAATATTTCTCAAGCAGGCATATACTTTCAGATGCCCCCAATAAGAGTCATTCAGTTAAAACAGGCTAAGCCAAAATCAATAGGCAAGAGTCTATATGGGCTGAAGCACTTCTTTGAAGTCTTTGAAGAAAAAGATGAATCAATGTAGGGCCACAAGCTGTTAGACTTGTGAGTAGAAGATGCAAGCAACTCTACAGCAAGAGTTAAGTTCTCTTAGACTATCTACAATACCTTTGAAATGAAGAAAAGATGCAGAAGATGACTCCTGTTCCTGTGCAGCTCTGCAGATCTCACTGTTCCTGGGCCTCAGTTGTGGGGACAAGAGGGAGGACGTTGGGGGACTCCTGCACTGCACTGGAATGGTCAAAACTTGCAAACTGGCAAACTTCACTTTTAGTGGCTGTTCAGTGTTTCAGCTCCTCGCGTCTACCGCAAATAGCAACACTGCAGTTCCTGGCTGTCGAGATGGACTTTCCTTGCTTCTGGGGTCCCGCACTCTGTTGAGGGGGCTCAGGCTTGGTCAGTCCTGATTCCTGGGAGTCCGGAGGATCTTCCTGGAGCTCTTGGCCAACTTAAAAGCAACGCACACAAACTGGTGTTCCTCTCCCTGGCTCTACGGTTTTCAGCAGCAACTCTGTGGAAATTCAACCAGCTCCGAGATGGATGTCTAGGTTGCTTACTTTGGAGTGGATTGGTCCCACCAACTGAAGGGGAGAAGCCGTCCTTGCAGGGGGGCTTCTCTTTCGATGCAAACTTGGTGTTTCGGCACTGCAGCAGGGCTTCACCGGGGAAACCAACGGTCCAGGAGTTGCAGCAGGCGTCCTCTTGAAGTTCTTCTTCGGTTCCTTCGTCCAGTGGTCGACTGCCTTCCAAGCCAAAAGACTCGCCTTTTATACAGTTCTGTCCCTTTCATTCCAGCCTAGCTGTCACTCACCCAGCAGGGTGGCTGTCCTTGCCGGGCAGTCAGCCAGCCAATCATCACAGAGTGCATTTGGGTCTCCAAGGAGACTAAGCACAGTAAGTTTCGGGCACCTCCCTCACTTCCTGCCTACCCCAGACATCCTGGAGCCAGAGGCGGGCTTCACTCGTGAATCCCGCCAAAGGCAAAACAAACAAAGGGACCAAACCTGGTTTGGCGCGCAGAGTAAATCTCAAGAAGTATCTTTCCACAAAGAAATGGCGGAAAAAGAAGACAAGGGCCATTTTGACAAAAATGGAACCCCCGAGGTGCTTTACTGCAGCTGTGAACACAGCCCGCGGTAAAGGCACACCACAGTAGTAAAATCGAAACCACTGCCACCAGCCATTCAGGCAGGAAAGGGTAACAAAAATGTTACATGAGAAGCTAGACAAAGGGGATACTAGGTAACCCCTCCAGCACCCTATTGTAAGATAGTGTGTGCTGGGTCTAGAAAGTTACAAATGCAAGGAAAGTCAATTTCACTTTACTGCTCTGCGAAACAGTAGTTTTATCCCAGAGAAGGTATTTAAACCTTGGGAAATCTAAGAGACTTCCCTGTGTCACTGCACTAAAGGTGCTGTGTGACAATGCAAAAGATGATGCCTATGAATTTTTGTCAGACTCCACAACCGAAATATAAACAGAGTACAAAAATTACATTAAAATACATGAGAGAGTGGGAAAAAGGGTCTCACTCTCTCCAGGTAAATAAAATCAAGTCCTCAAAATCCAGCAACGTTGCTGGGGGTCTCTAAGGTAGAGGGAATTGGCACATTTCTGAGAATTCTCCCCAACAGAGATGTATCTCCCTTTGGAGGCACCATTCCCAAAATTCTCTGAGTGAATATGGATAAACTAGCAGAGCATCCCCCCCGCTTGTTGATGTAAAACATGGATGTTGTGCTGTATGCTGTAATTCAAACGTTCTTTCCCTTCAGATGTTGGAAAGCGTGCAGTGCTCTGAATAATGCCAGAGGTTCTACTAGGTTTATGTGCTGTTTTCTTAGTGGGAAAGACCACATTCCTTGACCTGTGAGCTGCAGGCAATGGGCGTCCCAACCAGTCAGTAATGCGTCCGTTGTGATAGTTCGGTGACTTGTACGGTTGACAATAGTTTTCCCTTTTAGGTTTTATTTGGACCACCATTTTAGAGCCAACAGCAGTGCATGCAAAACTTCCACTCGATCATCCCAATCCTCCTCTACTTGAGACCACTGTTTCACTTGTACTGGGTGCATATTTAGTGTGACATGTGGGACTATGAAGATACAGGATGCCATCTTGCTGAGCAGAGGCTTGACCCTTTCGACTTATCTGCAGATCGGCCACATAAAAGAAGATTCCATTTACTAGGTTTTGAACCCTCTTGTTGGAGGGGATCACTAGTGCTGATTTTGTGCTGATAACGGTCTGTAGAAATTACTTATTTTGGCTGGGTACTACACTAATTCTTTTTGTAGACTGAAAACCCCAGTGGATGCAAAAGATATATTGTTGAGTATTTTGCTGGCACACCAATGGATCTTCCCCTATTATCCAGTTGTCCAGATAAGGGTACACTGGAATGGCCCTCCCTGCGGAGGTGTACAGCCACAACTGCCAGTACTTTTGTGAACACTTGAAGAGCTGATGTTATCTCGAAAGGGAGTACTTTAAATTGATAATGAACATGACCTACTTTGAATCTTAGGTACTTTTGATGTGCTGGCAGCATTGAAATATGGAAGTATGCTTCTTTCATTTCCACTGTTGTCAGAAAATTGCCCTCCTTGAGTAGGGGAATGACCTCCTGCAATGTTGTCATTCTGAATTTTTGAGGTTTGACATATGTATTTACTGGTCTTCGATCCAGAACTGGACTTTTTGTTTTGCCTTTATATGTAACAAAGAAGTACACAGAATAAATACCCTTGTTTACCTGCAATAGCAGGACTTACCTCTTATTTCTTTCTCGAGTAATGACAGTATTTCCAGTTACAGAATTTGAAGGTGTATTGGCAGCATTATCTTATTTGTTGGCCGTAGATTGAGCGGTTTCTTGTTGAACTCTGTGCAATATTACCTCCTTACGGTCGACAAGACCCACTTGTCTGATGTTATACCCTCTGACTCCTGGGCGTCGGATGATATTCAACCCCCTACAGGGGTAACATGGGAGGGAACTTTAAACAAGGAATCATTGTTTTTCAGGCAGCGGCCGTTCCCCTTGACGACTGAATTCTTTTGCGGCTTCTTCCACTTCTAAGCGGTCTTTGGAAGCCTAAAGGTACTGCACTCTGTTCATGTTGGTTTGCAAAACAAGTACTTAAGTACTTAAGCCTGAGCCTAGTGATTAGGCAGACTGAGTAGCTGTTCTGGAAAAGGTTTGTGTACAAAAACCACATAGACTAGTTGCCAAACCGTTCCGTTGAAAGGCTTTACTTGTGAGCCGGGTCCCAGGGTCTTTATTGTTTTGTGATCCTGTTTGGCTTTCACCTTACCAAAGAGAGTATTGTCCTCAACTAGCATATTTATAAGTGTGGCTTGAGCATATGGTCTGAATCCAAATCCTCACAGCCAGGCATGTCTTTTGTCTAGAGTTCCTTCAGCGATTAGTCTGGCTGTCATCTCTGTAGTGTCAAGTGCATTTTTAATAACTGTCTGCAGATTGTTCCCACCCCCCTCCCCTAGTAAAACCCTTTAGCATTTCTGACTTTAAAGGCTCTTGGACATCACTAACCAGATCCTCCACTCAATTCCACAGTGCCATATTAAAAGTTAACCATGAGGGCTGTGGAGTTATTTATTTATTTGGATTTGTTAAGCGCCCATCGGCTTGGGGGCATCGTGGCGCTGTTACAGAATATTTGACTTGGTACAAGATAATAACAGTGGTTACAGGCAGAGATCATGTCTATTTGCAATAAAAAGTGCAGGGAGTTCCATGGTTACAGTGGAACAGTGTGGGAGCAATCGTTATTACAATAAAAGACAGAAGTGGTGTTCCGTGGTTACAGTGTAACAGTGTGGGAGGTAGTAGTGAAGCACAGTTTAGTTGAACAGTTTAGTTTTTAGCGCTTTTCTGAATGTGAGTAGGGTTTCTTCTTTTCTAAGACTGGGTGGCAGTGAGTTCTAGGCTTTGGGGGCTAGGACTTCAAAGCTGGTACCACCGCCTTGGCTCTGTTGAAGGTTGGGATTGGGAGTTGGTTTGTGGCCGAACCCAGGCTTACTTAAGGGTGGGCGGGACAGTACTGTTGGCAAAGGAGGCATTGATGAAGGTGGTGACAAAGGGGGCAAGTGCTGTGGCGCAGTCTTTGATTAGGTTGGCTGGGCAGATGTCACCTTTACATATTGATGGCTTTGTGTGTTTCATGATATGGAGGACTTCGGGGATTGTTATTTCCCTAAAGCTGAAGGGTTTGGGTGGATTTTTGCTGTGGGCCGTGTTTCCCTCTGGCGTGTTGGTGGAGGGGTTAAGTGGAGGTGAACTAGTTTTGGGCAGATTCTTGAGCTGGGTTTTGATTTAGTTTTTGAGTGTTTTGATTTTGTCTAGCATGGCGTGTTGAATGTTTTTACACCAGGTAGCATTTTTCTTGGTAGGCTGTGCCGAGGTGGGGGGGATAGTAAGCTCATTGTATATGGCGAATAGCTCTTTGGATTGCGAGTTAGCTTTCTCTATTCTGGTGTTGTATGTGGCTGCTTTAGCTACGGCAATGGCTTTTTTGTATTGGTTGGCGACGGTGAGGTATGTCTCTCTAGTGAGAGAGGAGGGATTAGTTTGCCAGGACGTTAATGCTGCTCTTTTGGCGGTCCGTGCCTCCTTGAGTTCTTGAGAGAACCAGGAGTTAGCATGGAGTGTTTTTTTGGCTTTTTTCCTTTCCAGTTGGGCTATGGCCTCCACTATCTCTTTAAGCGTGGTGTTGGATATCTCAGCTAACGTTGTTGGGTCTTTGGAGGTAGGATAGGCAAGTGCTAAAGTTTCCAGGAGTGGGAGTATCCTGTCTACAGTGAGCAATTTTTTAGATCTGGCCATGGTGGCTGGTGCAGGTGGGTATGGGTTATCTCCTGTTTTTATTGGTATGAAGATGTACAGTAAGTGGGGGTCAGTTCAGGGGCAGGGGGTGTTAGAGCTGATGTCAGCTGTGCAATTATGATCAGCGATCCAATCTAGGATACGTCCTTTGGTATGGGTGGGATCGTTCACTCGTTGGGTGAAGCCTAAGTCTAGGAGGGCTTTGGCAAGAGCTTTACTTTTTTTGTCTTTTGGGTCTTTGAACCCAAGGTTAAGGTCCCCTAGGATTAAGACTCTCGAATTAGCTTTCAAGTTGTCTCCTAGGGTGTGTGTGATGTTGAATTGGAAGTCTAGACTTGGGCCTGGTGGGCGGTAGACAATGTGCATTGTGATGGTGTCATTGGGAGGGGGTATTTAGCTGATAGAATGTCGAAGTTCTCAGCTTCATTGGTCTTTAACTGCCTAACATTGAGGGGGTCCTTAAGGATTAGTGCAATCCCTCCTCCTTTACTGGAGGTTCTGTCTTGGCGTACGATGTACCCTGGTGGTAAGGTTTGGCAAATGGCTGGTCCTGAGGCTTCATGTAGCCATGTCTCGGTAATAGCGAGTATGTCTAAGTCTAGGTCCTGAATGAGGTCATGAATCTCTGTTGCATGTGCTGTTAGGGAGCGAGCATTAATGAGTGCACATTGAAGCTGTGTTTTCTGGTTGTCCCTTTGCTTAGCGTTTGTGCGGGCATTATTCGAGGTGTTAAGTTTTGTTTGTATTGACAGGAGGAGAGCAGGTGTTTGTTGGCGGTGGTGGGTTCTGGGGGTGCGTAATCTGGCAGTTCATAGAGTGGTGAGTAGGGCGAGTGGAGCGGCAGCCTAATCTTTGGTTCCTCAAGTGGATAGGCATGGGGCCGGTGGTAGTTTGTGTGTTGAGATGTGGTATAGGGGTGGTGGTGATGTGGGTGAATGTGCTGCCCGGGCAGTTGATGGTGTGAGTAGGAGTAGTACTGGCCATAGCGAGCGCTGGTAAGAGCAGTGGGTGGAATGTGGATGGAGCAGGGGAGAGAAGGTGCCATGTTCAGTGGTGAGGAGTCTTTCTCAAGTAGTGACTGTAGTGGGTGGGCCGTTAATGGTATATAGATACGATCAGAGTGATTGAAAATCTAATCAGGTGGCTGAACACAGGGTTAATATCACAGTATATTAGGTGGACAGCAGAGCATTACATAGTGACAGACAGCATTGACCGTAGCAAGAGCAGTCAAAGGTGGGGTACAATATAACAGCTCAAGTCAGCGCACCAAGATGCAATAGTTTCGCCGAGCGGCTCACTGAATGGAGGACATAGTATAAGGCTTATCAGAGGAATATATTCACATTGAGGGAGTCAAAGGGTTTTACGAATACCTGGCAGTAGTGTGGCTTGCACCTCCGAGATGCTAGTGTTCTTTACAACTGCTACGCATTGGATAAACATGGGACAAGCTTTCTGGGGCACTATCCACGCACTGACAGGCACAGACAGGCTGAGCCTTGTAGGCAGTGCCTTAGAGGTGGGGTGCCGGCGTTAGCAATCCAAGTTTCATGTGCTGCATAGGATGCCATCTTTTTGCCCAGAGCATATATTTTCTTAATCTCCTTATCTGGTGGAGCTTCAGAAGATGCCAAAGGTGGTCCTGCCGTTTTACGAGTAGTGGGAACTACTAGTGATTCTGGCGTAAGATAGCCTTCGTAGAGTGGGTCTGTTAGCACAGGTTGTAAAGCATTTTTCTATGCAGTGGGTTAAGTACTCATTAGTGCAGCAGTGGCTAGAGATGAGTTATCCCTTTTCATGGACTGCAGTAAGTGAATGTATTGTCCCATTTGCTTTTTCTCAGATTAGTATTTCCTGGACAAAATCAGCGTCCTCTTCTGACTCGTTTCTCTATTTTAAAGTTGTCAGCAGCCTGCTTTAAGAGAACAGTATATAAAATATGATAATTTGAAGGGGATGACTAAACTGGTTTGTCAATTATATCTGGGGAAGGCACATAGTCCTCCGGTTCAGTAAGGGCATCTTCCTCATGGGCATCTTCCTCATGGGCATCTTCCTCATCGGCATTAATCCTCCACCTCAATGGGGTCTTCATATACCGGTGTTTTAGCCCGTTTTGACTTTTTAGGTGGTAAAGAAATCTTCAGCAACGATAGCTTTTCTCTTAATGGGATGTTCAGACAAAATGTCCTCTTTAATGAAGTTTTAGACAAAGTCTTCTCAAATAGTTGCTTTGCCCAGGAGGTGGAAGTAGATTCTAGTGGAACAATAATCTCCTCCCAGTCTTCTGCAGGCTGAGGAACACCCCTTTTCATTAATGCATCTGTGAGAGGGGCGCCTTGTTTTGTGTGGCTAGATTTATATTGATCATAGAATATATTGATTATATAGATTATATTGATGTCTTGGTTTTGTAGTCGGCACCGAAACAGATAGTATGGATGCTTGAGATGTTAGTTTCGGTGGCTAAGATGTTTTGGAAACCTGGGACGAGTGTGAGCCACCTGAGTCTGAGCATTTTGTTTCAAATCTCTTCTTCCGAGCGGAAACGGGCCTGGAGTGCTTGTGCAGATAACCAAGTGGAATTTCACTTGGAGTAGATAAATCTGGTGCTGATTCAGACAGACCCTCATGTACGTGCTTTATGTGCTCAGCCTTTTGGTTGCTGGAGGCAGACTCCATATCTGGGCCCGACTACTGCTTCCAGAGCTGGGGACTGGCTTATGGGAATACATGGGTTCCCCAACAGCCGTTTAATCTGTCTCACGTTTTGAAACCGGTACTGTCCTGCTGGGCCTCATTGACTTCAGCGACTGAAGAAGGTTTGACGGATGCCTCAGCCTGCCTTGTATAGGTCGCCCAGCATTTCGACCATTGATCCTTGAGCGTCTGTTTTAAAGGGTTGCAAACTCGACACCCATTTTCCTAGTGAACCCAAGGGAGATGTTCACGAAACACTCTCTGCATCAGTATTCTCCATTGTCGAAGCTGGAAGACATGGTGATTATATAAAACAAAGGGGAATTATATGGGGACATTCTCCAATAGTAAAAACTAGTGCAATGCAGTCCTCCCCACTGCAATGCCTGAAATACCTACTTAAAAGGTCGCCCAAATATTGTAAAATGTTTCCAATTCCACAAATACAAAATATTGAGTAGTTCACCTTATTCCTAACAATAATTAAACATTATATAAATAATGTTCCATACATTTATATCACACAAAAATAAATGCTGTAATGCCAAATGCCTTAGCCCCAACCCGTGTTTCGATCTGTTGGATCTTCTTCCAGCCTACTGAATTAATACAAAAGATATCATCAGTCTTTGATCAAACCAGATTTACAGAAATATTTTCTTAATTCAAATATATTACTTACTTTATCATCTTATATATCAATTATTTTTGTCATTCCATATATTACTATTTTAATTCATTTTTAAAAAATGAAGCATCTGAATATAATAGAAATAGTATAAATAAAATAGAACAATATCAGCTTTAGCTAATTAGTGTGACCTATACTGTGCGATTGCAAGTGTATTTCTGATGCTTGTATCTGCTTAGATCACATGCTGTGCATAGATTAGCGAGCAGTGGAAGAAGGAGGTGGGATGCGAGAAGGTTCATAAGCGAATAAATGTCTTAGAATCGCTTGTCCCACTTGTGTATCTGTCTTGGAATGAGTGTCAATGCAGTAGGGCATGAGTGAAAGTATGTAGTGAGCTCCATGTAGCTGCTTTGCAAATATTGTCTAAGGGAACATTTGCAATGAAAGCCAGAGTGGCTCCAGTACCTCTTGTGGAGTCGGCCATTGGCGTAAAAGGTAGTGTTTTATCTGATAGGGAATAGCACAGTTGGATACATCGGACTATCCACCCAGAGATGGCATTCTTAGAGATGCGGTCAATTTCTCTGCCTGGTGCTATGGAGACAAACAGTTCATCTGTCTTTCTTAGCGGTCTGATCTTGTCTACGTAATACAGGACCGTTCTCCTCACATCTAGTGTGTGGAATTTTACCTCAGCAGAGCTTTTGGGCTTCTGGAAGAAAGCTGGTAGCACAATAGACAGGTTTACATGCAATTTGGAGATGAATTTAGGTGAGATCCTAGGGTGAGTACGTAAAACCAGCTTGTCCTTATGTATAGTAAAGAAAGGATCCTGCACTGACAATGCTTGGATTTCACTAACCCTTCTTATGGAAGTAATAGCTACCTAGAAGGCAGTTTTATAAGTCAGGTCTTTGAGACTAGACTTGTGCAAAGACTCGAATGGGGGTCACGTGATCTTAGCGAGTACCACATTGAGGTCTCAACCTGCCGGTGGGTTAGAAATTGGAGGGTGGAGTCTCTTTACCTCTTCCATAAATGCTTTGATGACTGGTACCTTCCACCATGAGACCTTATTATGGGAAGTGGTGTAGGGTGACAAGGCCGCCAGGTGGACTTTTAGGGAGTTGAACACTAACCCTGCATCTAGCAAGTGGAGCATATAGGTTAGGATGTTAGATGTAGTACAATCTATGGGGTTGATCTGCTTAGTCTGGCACCAAATTACGAATCGTCTCCATTTGTCAAAATAGCAGTGCCTAGTGTTTGGTTTTCTTGATTTTTTCAAGATATCCATGCATCTTTGCGGTAGATTAAGGTGCCCGAACTTATGACTTCAGGAGCCATGCTGCCAAGTTCATTGAGTGTGGTTGTGGGTGCACTGTTAGCCCCTCTTGCTGGGTGAGTAGGTTGTACTGGCACGGGAGCTTGATGGGATCGCACATCGCCAGTTTGCACAGATGTGGATACCACGGTTGTCTTGCCCACATAGGAGGAGCAACTAGGATAAGCGTCATCGGTTCCTCGTGTAACTTGTTCACCACCTTCCTCATGAGAGGAGTTGGGGGGGAAAAGCGTAAGCAAATTTCCCTGACTAGTCCATCCATAGGGCATTCCCGTTGGAGCCTGGCTTGGGGAACCTGGATGCGAAGTCTGGGCATTGACGATTTTCGTTTGTGGTGAATAGGTCTATAGTTGGGAAACCCCATTGAGAGAAGAGGTGTTCTACGACTTCTACGTGTAGACGCCACTCGTGCTCCTCTGGTAGGGGATTTGTGCTCAATGAGTCTGCTAGAGCGTTGAGTTCCCCTGGAACATGTTGTGATGACAGGAACATTTTCCGCCTGAGTGCCCATTTCCAGATTTTCTATGCAAGTCTGGATAGATTTGGAGAACGTGTACCCCCCCGTTTGTTGATGCAAAACATTGCTGTGGTGCTGTCTGTTAGGATCTGCACCGACAGGTTTGTTAAATGGGGTTTGAATGCCTGAAGGGCTTTGAATACTGCCAGAAGTTCCAGCACATTGATGTGGTTCTGAGTTGCAGTGTGAGACCACAGACCCTGAGCTGTGTGGTGAAGGTAGTGAGCCCCCCCCCACACTGCCAGTGAGGCGTCCGTTGGGACCACTGCCTGTATCTGTGGGTCGTAGAAGGGTTTCCCCTCTCGTTAGGTTTTCTCTCGTCCACCAGCGAAGATTTTGTACAAGTGTTGGCAAAACGACCACTAGATCGTCCTCCAGACCACTTGCCCGAGACCACTGTTTCGCCAACCACTCCTGTATCGGACGCATGTGCAGGCGCGTGTGAGGAACCAGGTAGATGCAAGATGCCATCATGCCTATTAAACGCATTGCTTTGCGCACCTTTATCCGACGGTCGGCCTGATAATGGGATATTTGTAGTAACACATTTTTTACTCTTTCCTCTGAAGGAAAGACCAACCCTTCCTCTGTGTTTAGGATAGCTCCTAGGAACTGTTTGGAAGAGCTTGGCACTAGGCTTGATTTTTTTCTCGTTGATTGAGAAGCCCAATTGAAAGAGGAGGTTGATCGTTGTCTGGATGTTTTGTCAGGTAAGGGTACACTGGGATTGTTCGCCTGCACAGGTGCGCTGCCACTACCGCCAGTACCTTTGTGAATACCCTTGGAGCCGAGGCTATTCCAAAGGGCAGCACCTTGAATTGGTAGTGCTTGTTCGCCATCTTGAAACGCATGAATCTTCCGTGCACTGGGAACATTGAAATATGAAAATCGGCATCTTTCATATCCAGTATTGCCATGTAATCCCCTTTTTTAGTAGCGGGATTACCTCTTGTAGCGTAGTCATGCAGAACTTTTGTGGCTTGACATACTTGTTTGCAGGGCATAAATCTAATAGAGGGCACATGGTTAGATCTTCTTTGGCACAAGGAAGTAAGTTGAATAAATACCCTTGTTTACCTGGTTGGTTGGGACCACTTCTATGGCGTCCTTTAATAGAAGCGTTGTTATTTCTTCTAGAAGGATCCACCAATGTTCTTCTGAGTGGATTTTCTGTTGTGGGGGGTGGTCGCAAGGACGTTGAAGTAGTTCTATGCAGTAACCCCCTGCTACCATGGACAGCACCCATCTGTCCGAGGTGATACCCTGCCACACGTTGGTGAAGTTGGAAATGAGTCCTCCTACTTGAGATGCATGGGAGGGTACCTGGAGTGGAATGTCACTTGCTCTGAGGTGGGGTGCCACCTCGAGCAGGGCCTCTGCCCAGACCACGACCCCTGCGTTGTCCTCTGGGATAGCCTTGGAAGACTTGTCCTTGGGCTAGATTGTAGCCAGATCCTCTGTGAATTCTGGCCCTGAACGAAAACGGCGAAAATTACTGTTACCCCTTTGGCCAGTAGGCTTGTTTGTGAGCCGCCCTAAAGATTTTAGTGTGTCATACTTGTCCTTTGCCATCTTAAGTGCATCTTCCACAGCCTTGCCGAAGAGAACGTTAGGTTCCACTGGCATGTTCATTAGAGTGGCTTGTGTTTCTGGCCTAAAGCCTGACTGGCGAAGCCATGCATGCCTCTTTATAATAGTCCCCTCTGCAATGACTCTTCCGGCATTGTCCGCAGCATCGAAATTTGATTTGAGGAGACAGGTAGATACGGCCCTTCCGTCTGCTGCCACCTGAGCTAGTTGTGATTTGAGTGGCTCCGGGGCGGACGAAAGTAACGCAAACATTTCCTCCCACTTATGGCAATTATAACTAGCCAAAAGTGTTGCATTGTCAGCTATTCTAGTTTGATAGGCCGCAGAGGAAGCAACCCTTCTGCCCATGGCATATATCTTTTTGCTTTCCTTATCTGGTGGGGCCTCGGAGTAAGCAAGGGGTGTGTCTGCTCTTTTTCTAGGTGTGGTAACAACCAATGAGCCTGGTTTCAAGGGGCTGAGGTTGGAGTGGAGAGGAAACTCTCAAAGTAATCTGGGTTTTTTTCATAAAAATTTGCCATGAAGGTCATTCTTCATATAACCCTATCAATATCTTGTGAAGACAATTCCTTTGAACTTGGGATCACAATAGATTGAGGGGAAATACCCAAGTCCTCATCAGTGGGAGGTATAGTTTTAGGTCTACAGTCTTTAGGTTTCTCTATGGGCTTGGATGATATTCCCTTTTGTGGTGCGTTCTCTCTAGGAGGGCTCTTGGAGGGCTCTTGTCCCTATGGGGGGACATAGAGGACTTTTAATGATTTTTTTCCCACCCTGGGCCCCAGAGGAGTGTTTCACAGACTTCTTGGGGCCAGCCGCTTTATATGAAGAACGTTGAACTCCGGGTGTGGGAGGCTTTGTCCGCGGATGATCGGCCTTCGGAAGGAGTTTTTCGAGCGACACTCTTGCCGTCTTTCGACGGTTGAACCCTGTCGTGTGGCGATCTTGATCGAGATTGCCCAGAGGACCGAGACTCGGTGGACCTTTCTCGGGTTGTCGAACGTTGTTGAGTATTCGACTAGTCTGTCAAATGTCAACTGGGGCTTATGTGCTTGGTGGTGTGTGTGTTTGTAGCGCTGCAGCCGCAGGGTGTAGTGTCCACAACATGGCTTCCGGCCTGACCTACAGGGGGGGGGGGTCTGCACTTGAGTAGGTGAAGCTATTCCGTTGCCCTCGCCGTCCAAACGTACGGCGTTGCTGCCATCACTAAAGGTTCCCTCTACCTCCAAGGCCTCGAGTTGCCTGGCGTAGTGGGCCCTGCATTTCGTGGAGCGTTCGTTTAACGTCTTAGGCTTGAAGAGGCTGCACGCACAACAAGACATTTCGACGTAGTCTCTTGGGAGAGACACATTACAAACTAAGTGGTTGTCCACCCAGGGGAATTTACGGTTACACTTAAGCAAGAATTTAAATGGAGTATTTTCCATAATTATGGGTTATGGAAATGGCAGCTGGGCGAACGAAGTGTAGAAAGGGGAGAATATGCATTCTAAATTGCCCCCCCCCCCCCTCTCCCTACTGTCTGGGCCGAGGCCCGGGCGGCCTTCCAAGGCTGAACGGTCCGTCGCGGTGGTCTCCGACGGGCAGTTTTCTTTCTTCACAGGCGTGGTTTTTCGGCAGTCGAAGAAAGGATAGAAAGAAATACTATCGTAATTGTGTACAAGTCAATGGCTTATCGCCGAAGGAACTCAGTCTAGAATGGCGAAAAAAAAAAAACAATCTGAGGGACCTCGACGCGTGAGGTATCATGGGTACAGTGGATGTCACACTAGGGATAGTATTACTGGCATGCCCCGTCGACGTCACTTTTCGAGTTTCAAAAACAACAACTGTAATACTCCACAGCTTCCACTAGATGTCGGCCTATGCATATGCATATATGAGATACATTACTCACCGTAATCGTATTTCTGATGCTTGTATCTGCTTAGATTCACATGCTGTGCATAGGCCGACATCTAGTGGAAGCTGCGGAGTATTACAGTTTGTTTTTCGAAACTCGAAAATGGGCGTTGACACAGGGCGTGCCAGTAATACTATCCCTAGTGTGACGTCCACTGTACCCATGATCCCTCACGCGTGTAGGACCCTCAGATTGTATTTTTTCTGACATGAGGTAGCATGAGGAGAAGCGTGAGTACAGATAATCCAAGCAGATAGAAAGAAAGGTAAGACTACAAGCATCCATGCGCCTTCTCTCAGAGGGGAGGAAGGGTGGGTCGCATGTGAATCTAAGCAGATACAAGGATCAGAAATACGATTACGGTGAGTAATGTATCCCTTCTGAGGCTTGTGGAATCTGCTTAGATCACATGCTGTGCATAGATTAGCGAGCAGTACCTGAAGAAGGAGGTGGATTTGAGAAGGGTCATGAGCAAATAAATGTCTTAGAACCGCTTGTCCCACTTGGGTATCTGTCTTGGAATGGGTGTCAATGCAGTAGTGCTGAGTAAAAGTGTGAATAGAGCTCCAAGTAGCTGCTTTGCAATTGGTGTCAAGGGGTACATTTGCAATGAAAGCCAGAGTGGCCCCAATGCCTCTTGTAGAGTGGGCTCTTGGCGTGAAAGGCAGAGTTTTTTCAGAAAGGGAGTAACACAGCTGGATACAGTTAATAATCCACTTAGAGATGGCACCTTTAGAGACGCGAACCCCCCTCTGCCTGTAGCTACGGAGACAAACAGTTGGTCTGTTTTCCTTAGCGGTCTGGCCTTGTTTACATAGTAGAGGACCGCCCTATGCACATCTAGGGTGTGTAGTTTCACCTCAGCGAGCTTTGTGGGTCTTGGAAGAAAGCCGGAAGCTCGATGGACTGGTTCACGTGAAATTTAGAAAGAAACTTAGTTGAGAACCTAGGGTGTGTGTGTAAAACCAGTTTATCTTTATGAACTGTAAAGAAAGGATCTTGCACTGACAGAGCCTGAATTTCACTGACCCTTCTTATAGATGTAATAGCTACTAAGAAGGCCGTTTTATAAGTCAGGTGTTTGAGACTGCTTTTATGCATGGGCTCGAAAGGGGGGCCCATGAGCTTAGATAGCACCACATTAAGGTCCCATCCTGGTGATGGGTTTGAAATAGGAGGGTGCAGTCTCTTTACTCCTTCATGAAGGCTTTAACTACTGGTACTTTCCACCACGACACCTTGTTATGGGAGGTGGTGTATGCTGACAGAGCTGCCAGGTGTACCTTTAGTGACTTAAAAGCCAGTCCTGCATCGAGCAGGTGGAGCATGTATGTGACAATAGTTGAAGGAGTGCAATCAACCAGGTTGATTTGCTTATTTTGGCACCAGATAACGAATCTTTTCCATTTGTCAAAGTAGCAGTGCCTCGTGTTTGGCTTCCTAGATTCTTTTATGATGTCCATACATCTCTGTGGTAAATTGAGATGTCCAAACTCTATGACCTCAGGAGCCATGCTGCCAGGTTCAATGAGTTGGGTTGAGGATGCACCTTGTGCCCTTGGTGCTGGGACAGTAGGTTGTACCAGCCTGGGAGTTTGCGTAGGTGTGGGAACCACGGTTGTCTGGCCCACATGGGAGCAACTAGGACGAGCGTCACCGATTCTCTGTTCATCTTGTTGACCACCTTCCTGATGAGGGGAGTTGGTGGAAAAGCGTACGCAAACATCCCTGACCAGTTCATCCACAGGGCGTTCCCCTGGGAGTCTGGTTGGGGGAACCTGGATGCAAATCCTGGGCATTGTCCGTTTTCGCTTGTGGCGAATAGGTCTATAGTGGGGGATCCCCACTGAGAGAAGATATTTTCTACGATTTCTCTGTGTAGACACCATTCGTGTTCCTCTGGAAGGGAGTCTCTGCTCAAAGCATCCGCCAGAGAATTGAGATCCCCTGGAACATGTTCAGATGACAGGAAGATGTTCCGTCTGAGTGCCCATATCCAAATTTTCTGGGCAAGCTTGGACAGATTTGGCGAACGAGTCCCCCCCTTGCTTGTTCAGGTAAAACATGGCTGTAGTGCTGTCCGTCCGGATCTGCACTGGCAGATCCTGCAGGTAGGGCTCGAACGCTTGAAGCGCTCTGAATACTGCCATAAGCTCTAGTAGGTTGATATGATTCCTGGCCACTGAGTGAGACCAGAGACCCTGAGCTGTGTGGTGGAGATAGTGAGCTCCCCCCCCCCCCTGCCAGGCATGCATCGGTTGTGACTACCGCCTCTATCTCGAGATCGTAAAAGGGTTTCCCCTTGGACAGATTCTCTTGTCCACCAGTGAAGGCTTTGTACAAGTGTTGGCGAAACAACCACTAGATCGTCCCACTGACCACTTGCCTGAGACCACTGTTTCGCCAACCATTCCTGCATGCGACGCATGCGCAGGCGCGCGTGGGGGACCAGATAAATACATGACGCCATCATGCCCAGCAAACGCATTGCTTTGCGTACCGTTATCTGGCGACCGGCCAGATAATGCGGAATTTGCAGCAGTATATTCCGAATTCTTTCCTCGTATGGAAAGGTCAACCCCTCTCGAGTGTCTAGGATAGCTCCTAGGAACTGTTTGGAGGTGCTTGGCACCAGACTTGACTTCTTCTCGTTTATTGAGAAACCCAATTCGAAGAGGTCGATCGTCCTTTGAATGTTTGTTCTGCAAGTTACTGGGGTCCCACCCGTGATGAGCCAGTCGTCCAGGTAAGGGTACACCACGATTGCCTCCCTGCGTAGGTGTGCTGCCGCCACCGCCAGTACCTTGGTGAATACCCTTGGAGCCGAAGCTAACCCGAAGTGCAGTACCTTGAACTGGTAGTGCCGACTGTCAACCTTGAAGCGCAAGTACTTTCTGTGCACTGGGAACATGAAAATATGGAAATATGAAAATAGGCATCCTTCATGTCCAATGTGGCCATGTAATCCCCCTTTTTTAGGAGGGGGATTACCTCTTGGAGAGTAGTCATGCAAACTTTTTGGGGCTTGACATACTTGTTTGCAGGCCGTAAGTCCAATACTGGTCGCATTGTCAAATCTTTTTTTTGGCACAAGGAAGTAAGTTGAATAAATACCGTTGTTTACCTGGTGTCCCGGGACGAGTTCTATCGCGTCCTTTGCTAGCAGATTGACAATCTCCTTGAGGAGGATCTTCTGGTGGTCCAAAGAATGTATTTTTTGTCGTGGAGGATGGTTTCGGGGACGCTCTAACAGTTCTATGCAGTACCCTGCGGATACTGTGGACAGCACCCATCTGTCTGATGTGATCCCTTCCCAAGCTTGGGTGAAGTTGGAAATGCGTCCCCCCTACTGGGGTTGCGTGAGAAGGGACCCTGAACGGAGCGTCACTGTTTTGGTGGAGGCGTGCTGCCGCCTCTACTGGGGCTGCCTCTACCTTTACCACGTCCTCTTTTATTACCCCTTCCATAACCCTGGGTAGACTGCTGGTTGTTATTGTTCCATGGTGTACCCTGCCCCTGGGAATAGTTCGATCCTCTCTGGCAATTTTGTCCTCGTGGGTGACGAAAATTGCCATTCCCTCTCTGATTAGGGGGTTTATTGGTTAGTTGGCCTAGGGATTTGAGTGTCTCATACTCATCCTTGGCATTTTTCAGCGCGTCCTCGACCGCCTTACCAAACAACAGATCCGGCTCCACCGGTTTATCTAACAATGATGCTTGGGTTTCAGCCTTGAATCTAGACTGCCGTAACCAAGCGTGTCTCTTGATAACAGTCCCTTCTGCTATCAATCTGCCAGCGTTATCCGCGGCATCAAAGGTTGCTTTTAAAATGCAGCCGGACACAGCTCTTCCCTCCGCGGAAACCCGTGCCAATTGGCTCTTTAAGGGTTCTGGGGCGGAGTCTATGAGTGCCGCGACTTCTTCCCACTGGTGGCAGTTGTAACTGGCCAACAGGGTGGTGGAGTTGGCAATCCTTGCCTAGTAGGCGGAAGTGGAGGCTACCTTCCTGCCCAACCCATATAGTTTCTTGCTCTCCTTGTCAGGAGGAGCTTCGGACGATGACAAAGGTGTTCCCGCCCTCTTATGGGTGTTTGTAACTACCAGGGAGTCCGGCTTTAGATGCCCCCTTATATATAGTGGGTCTGATTGGGCTGCCCTGAAAAGTTTCTCAATCCTTGGGTTCACTGCCCTGGTGAGTTTGGGATTTACAAGTGAAGGGTCTATTCTCCTCTGAATAGACTTAAGGATAGGGATGGCCTGCGCAACAGGTCTCCTTTCTCCTACTAACTCCTCGGCGAAGTCCCGCTCTTCCTGAGCACCCTGGGTGTCAATGTGGAAGTGTTCTGCAGCTCGGGACAGAACTTCATTCAGGAGAGGTTGATTGTCGACAGGGGAGTCGGTAACCGGGGGTTCTTTCTCTACCGGGGAATCTACTCTGTAGGTTTCAGGGTCTTCCTCTTCCTCGGTCCTCATCATCCCCATAGTAGCCTGTACCAGTTTGCTCTTCCAACATGCCCAAATCTGGATCCTCACAAAAGGATGTCTCTCCTTGATATTGAGAGTAGGGCTGTATATAGAAGGGGTCCGAAGACTGTGTTGGGGCTTCAAACCGGGACTTCTTACTTGAAGGTATTGGATCCTTAGAGCCTGAGGGTGCTGACCCGTCGGGAGTATAGGAGAGAAAGTGTTCAGGGTTTTTTGTGTAAAAATCTGCCAATGAAGACATCCTTGACATAACCCTGTCTATGTCATCACTAGACCATTCTCTAGAACTGGGAATGATCCGTTCTGGGGCTTTCTCCGCCCTATCCTGACTAGACTTACTGGTTTTAGCAAGGGTCCTTGGGATAACAGAGGACTGGGACTTGTCTGTCTGTTTATGTGGAGTGGGAAGTTTTTGAGGTGTGTGAGGAGGCTGAGACTGCTTCCTCTGTTTTCCTCCCTCCCCGTGGGTGGAAGAGTGTTTTCCCTGCTTTTTCTCCCCTTCGGAGCCTTCCGAAGCCTGGCGTCGAGGTTCGGGGGTATTGTCCCCATCTTTAGAACGTGGAGGTAGGGACTCGGGAGCCGCTGTTACGCGGTCTGCGGGCGCCGACTCCTGGAGTGCGGTCTGGGGATGGAAGTCGGTTTTGTCTCCAGACGATCGAACTTCCGTTACCTTGGGGAGCGAGGCACTCTTGGCAACAGTGGATGATTGCCTGGAGTCATGCGGCGATCTAGATCGAGAACGCCCAGAGGACACCGATTCGGACCGTCTCTATGTACCTCTTTCCGAGAACTCGACGTGCGCGTCGAGTCTCGGTTGGACTTCATGTGTTTTGTGGAAGTGCTGTGGGTAGCGCTTGTGTCGCCGGGGGTCTTCCCCATAGCCGCCCTGCCGGACGACCTTCCGAGGTCGGGGACTTGCGCTCGGCTGTCTCTTGGCACCATGTTACACTCGCCGTCTGAAAGCACGGCGTCTCTGCCATCGCTGAAGGTGCTCTCCGCTGCCATGGCCTCCCGACTCCTGGCGTGGTGGGCCCAACGCTTGGTCGAACGGTCCTCAAGTGTTTTCGGTTTAAACCTACTACACGCTCTGCAGTTCGCCTCGGGGTGGTCCCTCGGCAAGCAGAGATTGCACGTGGCATGTCTGTCAACCCAAGGGTACTTGCGGTTGCACTTGGGGCAGAATTGGAAAGGGGTACCCTCCATACGCACCTTGTGGCAGCGGGCTGTTAAGTGTAGGAATATATAAGAATGTACCTATATACCAAAAGAGTGTAGAGTATGTCCACCCCCCCACTCTCCCTACTTGCAGGGCCGAGGCCAGAGGCCTTCCGAGGCCCAAATCCGTCGTGCAGCTCTCGACGGTCAATTTCTTCTCCGGGCCGGCGTCAAGTGTGGAAGTTCGGTGACTCGACGTTGGGGTGGAGAATGGGGAAATATAACAATATTTTGCAAAACTATGGCTAAGGCCAGGGAACTCCGCAAAATGCTTCCGACCAGTATGGCAGAAAAAAACAATCTGAGGGTCCTACACGCGTGAGGGATCATGGGTACAGTGGACGTCACACTAGGGATAGTATTACTGGCACGCCCTGTGTCGACGCCCATTTTCGAGTTTCGAAAAACAAACTAATATTCCGCAGCTTCCACTAGATGTCGGCCTATGCACAGCATGTGATCTAAGCAGATTCCACAAGCCTCAGAAATATATGTATATTACATGACCTGCGGTAGCAGCCATGTAGTTATGGTTAAGTTGCTCATCTCATAGGAAGAGCACTTTTTGGGCGGCTTATATATTTGCCCCCCCCTGGATGAACCCACACCAAAATCTGCAAAAAAAAAAAGTATTTGGCCCACACTGAATATTTTTGCAAAGGCTGGTGAGGTTTGGTCCAGGGGGGACAAAGTTATAGGGGGTTGGGGGGGTCCCAAAATGTATTTTTTTCCCATAGACTGAATGGGGAAAAAACTTTGCTCACGCCTACAGCCCAAACCGCTGGATGGATTTTCACCAAATTTGCAGCGGGAGCAGCGGCTTGGTCCCAAAAGCGTGCTTTTGTAAATTTTGTGAAAATCCGTCCAGTATTTTTTTTTTAAAACAACCAAAAAGTAGGTCACAAAAAATTTGTGACATCTATGTCTGCTCCGCGGACACACTTCCCTGTTCGCTCTGCGGACAGGACACAGATTGGTTAATCGGCTTGCATCATGTCCACGGACATGTGACGTGTTCGCTGATTGGATGGTGAAGAGCGTGAAGTGTGTCAGATTTTTGGAAACGCCCGCCATCTTGGATTCGCGGACTCCGGCCAGAGTCCGCGGACATAGCGGTAAAAACATATTAGAAAACACAACATTGCACTTGTCAAACTTATCAAATAATCTCTGGGGAGGTGAGGGGTGATGAGGATGGGATGGGATATGGCTGCAAGAAGCAAAAATAAAAACGGGTGTTTTTGCCGCAAATGTCCGCGAACTGTTGGAATGTTCACGGACAGTCCTGTAAAGTTTGCGAACACCTCAGCATTACAGGATTGGTGAAATGCAGTTCTTGGATGGCTTATAACTTTGGCGCCACTTAATGGAACTGCATGGAATTTTGCATGTATATTTCTGACCTGATACTGAGTGAGTCTGCAAAGTTTGGTGGGATTCTGTCATGAGGAGGGGTCCCAAAATAATGTAAAGGCTTATAAATGAGCTGCCATTTGACAAATCTACACTTCATTTGGCAAACTGATAATGGATCTAGATATACATGTTTTTGCGAAGTTTGGTGGGATTCTATCAAGATGGGAGCAAAATTAGAGGGGGGG
Organism: Ambystoma mexicanum; assembly: GCF_040938575.1. NCBI lineage: Eukaryota > Metazoa > Chordata > Amphibia > Caudata > Ambystomatidae > Ambystoma > Ambystoma mexicanum. The sequence continues at coordinate 921,761,774 of NC_090923.1, forward strand.
GTCCCAAAATATTGTAAAGGCTTATAAATGTGGTGCCATTTGACAAATCTACACAAAGGTTTGCAAAAAGATTATAGATCTAGATATAGATGTTTTCGTAAAGTCTGAATGGATTTTGTCAGGTGGGGGCTAGGTTATGTGACGATTGTATGTGCATACATTTGACACTTTTGAAAAAATAAAACATGGATTTCCAGCAAACTTGCGTAAGGAGCATTGGCAAGGACCAAGCATGGTTTTGCGAATGTGCCAGTGTTTTATTATTTGACAAGTGTCATAATGTAGCTACAAAAAATAGCGGCATACCTTTCGTGACTGAGGGGTAGCCTGTGGCCATGGGCAGTGGCCAGACTGTCTGGGTCATGGAATAAGGTCATCATCCGGACAATCTGGCTACTGGCCATGACCACAAGGGACAAAACATAGGATTAAAGTGGCCATGTCCACCTGGGACTGGCTTTGTGGTAAAGAAATTCGAAATTAGGATAGATCTGAAAGGGAAGAAAAATGTGCTCGTGGTAATATGGTCATAGGGTTCTCTTTTTGCCTTCTGCAGGCTGCCATGGAAAGCAAAGAGGGGCCCTGTATGGCACCCTCGCCTTCCCTTTCCATGTTGGCTATCTTGGAAAATGATTTTCCTTCCTACACCGGGACGCCGCAGGCATCCTGGTGTAGGAAGAAAAATCCTCTTTTTTAGCACCCTGGGTTGCCTCTTTGGGAACCTAGGGTGCTAATGGCCTTCATCCCCCATTTCCTGGGCTGGAATGGGGGGATAATGGCCCAGAGACCTTGTCATCCACCCTCGCTTCGCTTGGGCTGCTGGGCCCGTTATCCACTGTTCCAGTCCCTGGAACAGAGGATGAACGCCACAATATTCCCATTAGCATAACACAAAATGCAAATGGAAATGTTGGAAAATCTTGAGTCTATGTACTTTACTGAGAAATACATGAGTGTAGATGGAGTCTACACTTTTTACTTTTTAGTTCTATTTTTTAACTGTGAAAGGTGGTTCCTAAAGGAATATGTCTTTTGTTGTTTTTGGATGTATTTTTTTTTTGGCAGGACAGCCAAGAACGAAAGGTAGGGAGGGAAATGAGGGAAGCAGAACCACACACTAATATGGAGGGGTAGGTGGACAATGGAAAATGTTGCGCGCGTGTTATTTCTAAGGTAGGGGGCAGTGTTTCTCATGCTCCTTGATTACAGCAGTAGTAGTGGCTCTTGGGGAGGAGGGATGACCTTAGCTGATGCCATTTTAAGATAAATAGCAGTTTTGCTAAAAGTATGTACTGTGTACTAGATTGTTAATGGATTAGGAGTAGGATTAAGTGTTAGAGCTGTGAAAGTTCATAGATTAGTAGAAACTGCGGTTCTGAACTGTCCGTGAAGCAGAGATCTTATCGTGAAGTGCGGGCGGGTTCTCGGACAAGTTATCATGCCGTGCGCCAGCGTATGGTCATGTGGCACTGTCCGGAAGGTCCGCTATGAAGTCAGATGTTCGTAGACGTCTACGGATGCAAAACTAGTTGAAATAGTTGCAAAGAGTGTATAGAAGGGTTTAAAATGATTCCAGAAGGTGGGAAATGGAAGAGTTTTAAGGTGACAATTTGTAAATTGGACACAAAGATTGCTATATTGGGTAAGTATGATATTAGTAAGTTGTAGGAAAATACCATGCACTGGTAAAAAGCTATGAAATTCACTGACAAAACTTTGTTAAAGGGATGTTATGGTTAAGTTGGACTAATAAAAACCTATGAAATTCAATGAAAAAACTTTGTTAAAGGGACGTTATGGTTTCAAGTAAAATCGAAACCCCAGAAATTCACCAGTTATGGTAAGCTAAACAACCATAACTCGTGCCACCACCGTGCACTGCTAAGACTAACACTCAGGACATCAAAGATGACATCACAAATGTCATTGACATCACTGATGACATCACATATCTGGCCAACTTGTTTTTGTTTATTGACATATATAGGGCAGGTGGTTTTGTTCACTGGCAGTCAGAATAATAAAAATTGAAAAAGGTGCTATATATCTAGACGTTAACCTTGTCATATGTTCTTTAAGTACTTTCCTTAGGATTTGGTCTCAGCTCATGGTGCACATACATGGGGAAATGAGCAGGCCTCAAACACACAATTCATTGTCATATGTTCTTTAAGTACTTTCCTTAGGATTTGGTCTCAGCTCATGGTGCACATACATGGGGAAATGAGCAGGCCTCAAACACACAATTCATTGTCATATGTTCTTTAAGTACTTTCCTTAGGATTTGGTCTCAGCTCATGGTGCACATACATGGGGAAATGAGCAGGCCTCAAACACACAATTCATTGTCATATGTTCTTTAAGTACTTTCCTTAGGATTTGGTCTCAGCTCATGGTGCACATACATGGGGAAATGAGCAGGCCTCAAACACAACATTTCATTGTCATATGTTCTTTAAGTACTTTCCTTAGGAATTGGTCTCAGCTCATGGTGCACATACATGGGGAAATGAGCAGGCCTCAAACACACAATTCATTGTCATATGTTCTTTAAGTACTTTCCTTAGGATTTGGTCTCAGCTCATGGTGCACATACATGGGGAAATGAGCAGGCCTCAAACACACAATTCATTTGTATACATGAAGATAAACTTTAATGTCATTAACATGTTCTGATGATGCAGTTTTGTTCCGTACTTTAGTTTCCCTGTATGTGCCTCTGATTTGTATGCATTGTGGTTCTTCATATGTATTGTTTGTACCAGCACAAGTGCTGTAAGTCTTGAAATGTTAGCTAGTTATTACATGTTTAATATTACTCAAAACTCTGATACGGTAGCATTCATTATTGTACTATCCAAAATTACAAGATTATAAATAGTGTACTTCAATGGTGCATGCTGCAGTCGTTGCCTATGTTTATATGATTAGGTTTCTGTATTAATGACAACACTCCAATATGATATTAGATGAGTACATTCTTTAGTAGATTAAGTAGTTCATGATAGCTCTCCCGATCACCCCTGACATCTTGTTACCAACAATATAAACAACTCCTTGTAGGTGTTAGGCAGAAACCTGTGCAGTTCCCTTAGGGACCACTGCAAAAAGTTTAAGACTAGAGTAAGCTGTAAACCCAATTGGTAGCAGTCTGCACCACCCAGATTTACCTGGTAGCTGTGGCTGAGCAGTCAGACTTCTCTCAAGAAGAGTTAGGCAGTATATAGAGTATACACAATAGGGCTAAAAATACAGTAGACCAAGCAAACACTGACCAGAGCTTTGGTATAAAAGTATGAGAATGCATTACTTACCGTAAAAGCATTTCTGATGGTTGTATCTGCTTAGATTCACATGCTGTGCATAGGTCCGACATCCAGTGGTCACTGCGGAGTATTGCATTTTGTTTTTCGTAGTCGAAAAGGGGACGTCGACAAGGCGTGTCTGAAACACTATCCCTATAGTGACGTGCGTTGTACCCACAATCCCTCACGCGTCGAGGTCCCTCTGTTTGTATTTTTCTGCCCTGAGGGAGCCTTCTAGACGTGAGTGAGTACAGAAAAGAGAGAGATATATAAAGGAAGTCTATGTTCCTTCCATCCGAGGGGGAGGAAGGGCGGGCGCATGTGAATCTACGCAGATACAACCATCAGAAATGCTTTTACGGTAAGTAATGCATTCTCTTCTGATGTTTGTTAATCTGCTTAGAATCACATGCTGTGCATAGACTAGCGAGCAGTACCCGGAGTTGGCGGTGGGTTATGAGAAGGAACAGTAGAGAAAAGGTGTCGTAATACTGCCTGTCCCACCTGGGAGTCAGATCTAGAGTGTGTATCTAGACAGTAGTGTTTTGTAAAGGTGTGCACAGAACTCCAGGTAGCCGCTTTGCAGATGGACTCAAGGGGAACATTTGCAATGAATGCTATGGATGCCCCCGTGCCTCGAGTAGAGTGTGCTCTTGGCCTAAAGGGCAGTTCTCTCTTAGCAAGAGTATAGCAGAGAGTGATGCATTGAACAATCCATCTAGAAATAGTGGATTTTGAAACCGCATCTCCTTCTCTTCCTGCTGCCACCGAGACGAAGAACTGATTAGTCTTCCTCAGTGGTCTGGTTCTTTCCATGTAGAACATGACCGCTCTGCGTACATCTAGTGTGTGCAGAGTCCTTTCTCCCAAATTGGAAGGATTTTGAAAGAACGTTGGTAGTTCTATAGATTGGTTTACGTGGAATTTAGAAATAAATTTCGGAGCAAACCTAGGGTGAGTGCGTAGAACCACTTTATCTTTGTGAACTGTAACGAAGGGGTCTAGAATAGAAAGAGCCTGAAGTTCACTTACTCTCCTGATGGAGGTGATAGCTATTAAAAAAGCAGTCTTAAGCGTGAGGTGTTTAAGAGATGCTTTGTGCATGGGTTCGAATGGAGGGCCCATGAGTCTGGTGAGTACCACATTAAGGTCCCATCCGGGAGCTGGGTCAGCTATCGGGGGGTGTATTCTCTTTACTCCCTCCATGAAGGCCTTTATAACAGGGATCCTCCACCACGACACTTTGAGTTGGGAAGTGGTGTATGCAGAAAGTGCAGCTAGGTGGACTTTAATGGAGTTAAACACTAGACCTGAATCCAATAGGTGGGTCAGGTATAGGACCACATGTGTGGGAGAGCAGTCAATAGGGTTGATGCTTTTACTCCTGCACCAGATGACAAATCTTTTCCACTTGCTAGAATAGCAGTGGCGAGTGTTCGGTTTTCGGGCTTCCCTGAGGATGTCCATGCATCTTTGCGGGAGTTGTAGATGTCCGAACTCTATGATCTCAGGAGCCAAGCTGCTAAGTTCATGTTCTGGGGGCATGGATGCAGAGTCCTGCCTTTGTCCTGAGACAGCATGTTGTATGGGCAGGGGAGTTTTACTGGGGGGGATAGAGACATCTCCATCAAGTGAGCGAACCATGGTTGTCGTGCCCACATTGGGGCCACTAGTATCATGGTCACTTGTTCCTGGTGCATCTTGTGCACCACTTTGTTGAGAAGGGGAGTCGGGGGGAAAAGCGTAAACAAATTTCCCTGACCATTGCATCGACAGACCGTTCCCCTTGGATTGGTTCTGGGGGTACCTGGAGGCGTAACTTAGGCATTGTGAGTTTTCCAGGGTTGCGAACAGGTCTATTTCTGGGAATCCCCATTGTGTGAAGACGTCGAAGACGATGTCTTCGTGCAGGCGCCATTCGTACTCTTTGGGCAGGGGGAAATCTCTGCTGAGACTGTCTGCTAGCAGATTGAGTTCCCCGGGTACATGTAGTGATAGTAGGAACATGTCCTGTTTGAGAGCCCACTTCCATATATTCTGGGCCAGCTTGGACAGGCCTGGAGAGTGGGTGCCCCCTTGCTTGTTGATGTAGTACATGGCTGTGGTGCTGTCTGTAAGGACCATTACTGTTTTGCCTTGTAGGTGTTCCTGGAAGGCTCTTAGCGCCTTGAACACAGCTAGTAGCTCCAGTAGATTTATGTGTTTGGATGCTACGTTCGGAGTCCACACTCCGTGAGCAGTCTGATGGGATAGGTGCGCCCCCCATCCTGTGAGGGATGCGTCTGTGGTTAGAGTGGCTTCCGCCGCGGGTGTGGCAAAGGGTTTCCCTTTTTCCATGTTTTCCTTTGTCCACCACCGTAGCGAGAGAACAAAGGCCTGCGAGACCACAACTAGATCCTCCCATAGTCCGCTGGCCTGACACCACTGGCTGTTGAGCCACTCTTGCATTGGGCGCATGCGCAGGCGCGCGTGAGGTACCAAATAAATACACGACGCCATCATTCCTAGCAAGCGCATTGCTTTGCGTACCGTCACCTCTCGACCGGTTACATATTGAGGGATTTGAAACAGCATGTTTTGGACCCTCTCTTTGGAGGGGAAGACGAGGCCGTCCTTTGTTTGAATTAGAGCCCCTAGGAATTGCTTGATTTGACTGGGGTCTAAACTGGACTTCTTTTCGTTGATGGAGAAGCCCAACTGGAACAAAAGGTCTACTGTCTTTTGGGTATTGGAGAAGCATGTTTCGTAAGAATCCCCTGTTATGAGCCAGTCGTCGAGGTAAGGGTAAACTGGGATGGACAACCTGCGCAGGTGGGCCGCTGCCACTGCCAGCACCTTCGTGAATACCCTTGGTGCTGATGCTATGCCGAAGGGTAGCACTTTGAACTGGTAGTGTTTGCCCTCTATCATGAACCTGAGGTATTTTCTGTGCGCTGGCAACATTAAAATATGAAAGTATGCATCTTTCATGTCCAATGTTGTCATGTAATCTCCCTGAGAAAGCAGTGGGATTACTTCCTGTAAGGTTACCATACGAAACTTTTGGGGTTTGATAAACTTGTTCGCTGGGCGCAGATCTAATACAGGGCGCATGGTTAGATCCTTTTTGGGTACAAGGAAGTACACTGAATAAATACCTTCCGTTACCTGAGATAGAGGCACGACCTCTATGGCTCCTTTTTCCAGCAGTTGTTGTACTTCTTGGAGAAGGATGGCAAGATGTTCCGGTGTCATGCGACGTCCCCTCGGGGGTCTGTAGGATGGGGAACTGTTGAATTCGATACAGTATCCGTGGGCTACGGTGGACAGTACCCAACGGTCTGACGTTATCTCCTCCCATGCAGGAAGAAAGGATGTTATCCGGCCCCCGACCGGTGTTGCATGGGAGGGGACGCGAATCTTCGCGTCACTTGGAGTTGTTGGGGGCTTGGGAGCCTCTGGGGGTGGATCCCCGACCCCTCCCTTTGCCCCGGCGTTGGCCTCTTTGGCTGTACTGCCCACTATTGGTTTGGTAATTGGTGGCAGGGTATTGCTGATGTTGATTTTGTTGTTGGTGTTGGCGTTGGCCACGAAAAAAGCGTTTGTTGCCATAGCCGCGCCTGGTAGTGGGCTTGGAGATTTGGTCAAGAGTCTTGATAGTGTCGAACTCTTTTTTAGCCATCTCTAGGGCTTCATCTACCGCCTTTCCGAAGAGGTTAGCGTCCTCGACAGGTTTATTTATCAAAGACGCCTGTGTCTCTGGTTTAAAGCCTGAGTTGCGCAGCCATACATGGCGCTTTAGGAGTATTCCTTGTACCAAGGAACGTCCTGCTGTTTCTGCCGCGTCCAGAGAGTTTTTAACAATGCTCTGGTTCACTTGGGTTCCTTCGCCAATAGTTGACAGTAGGCGCGTACGTAAAGGCTCCGGTGCTTCCTCGGCGTCTTTTCGCAGTTTGGCCCACTGCGCGTCTGCGTAGCTTGCAAGCAAGGAATTGTTGTTGGCAATTCTTGCTGAGAAGGCAGCCGAGGAAGTAACTCTTTTTGCAAGGGCATATAGCCTCTTGCCCTCCTTGTCAGGGGGTGCCTCACTGGTGGAAAGTGGTACCCCTGCCCTTTTTCTAGTATTAGATACCACTAGGGAATCCGGAATGGAATGTCCCCTAATGTAGAGGGGGTCTGAGGGTGAAGGAGTGAAAAGTTTTTCAATCCGTGGATTGACCCCTCTGATCATTGCGGGAGTGGACAGCGAAGGTATGATCCTTCTCTTCACTGAAGCGAGGAGTGGAATGGTCTGGCTGACCGGGGGTTTTTCTTTAATCACTCTTTCTACAAAGTCCAATTCTGGAGAGAGTTCCCCGGTGTCGAGTTCGAAATGCGCTGCTGCTCTGCGCAACAGTGCATTGAACGTGGGCTGATCGTCAATTGGAGACGTGTTCCTAACTGGAGAATTGTCCGGAGGAGTTAGGTTTAGGACATCAGTGTCGGAATACACTGATGGTGATTGCCAGGGGTGTGAAGGTCCCTCTTCTGGGTTAACCCCGAAGCCTTCTTCTATAATGTCTGTTCTGTCTTCCAGACATTCGTCCTGGTTCTGTTCTTCATTGTCCATGAAATCATCTTCTTCCTCGAAGTCTTGTTCCTCCCCAGTGAGGTCATATACATCTTGGAAGTCTGAGGCTGTGTCCTGCTGGGGATCGACTAGCCTCGGATTTTTGGCCCTGGGGTCCTCCTGAGGCCCTTCTCTGGTCCTCTTGTGAGTTTGAGAGGCCTGGGTGCTCATGAATTTTTCCATCCTCTCCATACAGAGGTGGAGTCTTTCCATTGTCTCATGGGGTACCCCAGAGCGGTCTGGCGGGGGAAACATAGGGTTATCTAACTCGAAATGGCTCGACCTCTCCCAAAGCGTCGAGGAAAGTGTCCCGTCGCCCTCCGAAAAACCTTCAGGTGTGTCGGGAGACTCCCTGACTGAAGGGGGTAGTCCCTGCTTCCCTTCGGGCTTTTTCGGCGTATCCTTTAACTTATGCGTAACGCTCGACGAAATCTTCGGCGTACGCTTTTGGGCGTCGGCTATAGCGATCCTTGCTAAGCTATCGGCGACTCGATTGTCGGCGACTCGTTTGTCGGCGGAAGCTTGAGTTTTCGACGCTATGGGTATCGAACGCTCTACGGCGGTCTGCGCTTTCTGTTGATGCGCACCGGCCGATGGTTTGGTGGCAGCGCCCTTGTTTGCCGAAAGCCCAGTCGCAGGTCGCGGCTGCGGTTGCGAGAGGGGCTTCGAACCCGAACGGTCCGAGGAGGCCGCCGGTGGAACCTGCGTCTCCTTGGGCGCCGAAGGTCTTTTCGACTTCGTCGAAGAAGAGCCGTGGGTTGTGTGTTTATGTGGATCTTTGTGTGCGTCTGTGTCGCCGGTGTGTTCATCCCCATAAGCAGGGCGTGAGCCGAGCCCGTCGGGGCCGGGGACAGACGACGAAGCGCGTAAGCGCTCCTTAGAGGGGGTTTCGACTTCCGTAGCGGAGGTCGTGTTATCGCGTTCCTCGTCACTGTCGGTGGTAGCAGCGGCGGGTGAACCTTCGGCCTTCGACATCGCGTAGGCCGCCCACCTTTTAACCCTTCGGTCTTTTAGAGTTTTAGGCTTAAGAAGCCGACAAGCCGCGCACCTTTCCTCCTTGTGATCGAGGGGCAAGCAGCGGTTACACCGTGAGTGCTTGTCCTTCCAAGTGAATTTGCCTTTACAAAGTGGGCAAAACCTAAACGGTGTCCTCTCCATAGCCGAGGCAATAAATCGCGATAAACACCCCAAGGGAAAGGGAAAGGCATTCTCAGAAAAGACCCAGAGATGTCCCACGACCCCACTCTCCCTACTGTATATGGCCTGCGAGGCCAGGCCACGTGTTCGGCAGCGCCGAAGGATTTCTTCCGCTCGACCCTCCGTCGAAGATTCTTTTCGGCGGAGAACAGCTTACAACTGCGTCGAGGGAGGGATTATTAATATTAGAGAAAAAACGACCAAAGGTCGAGGAGTTGCAATGTCTCTCGAGGAGCTCCGCGTGAAGGCGACCAGAAGCTGGGCGGAAAAAAACAATCTGAGGGACCTCGACGCGTGAGGGATTGTGGGTACAACGCACGTCACTATAGGGATAGTGTTTCAGACACGCCTTGTCGACGTCCCCTTTTCGACTACGAAAAACAAAATGCAATACTCCGCAGTGACCACTGGATGTCGGACCTATGCACAGCATGTGATTCTAAGCAGATTAACAAACATCAGAAATAATTATTCATTTAAAAACACACTTCTAAAAATACACTGGCACTAATATGTCAAGCAAGTTCAAACACAGTCACTATAAGTATATACACCTCCCTAGTTAATTATTCGACAAGTCTAGGTTAAGACACCACTTATTTAGCAAAGCAGAGGTGAGCGTGTAACCGTAGATGGCACTCCAATAATTTGTTTAAAAAGGGAGAGAAAAGGCAGAGTAGGAAAATAACAGTACCAACACTTTAAGAAAACACAGCAAGTCAAGAAAGGCAGGGTCTACTGTAGAGCAAAAAGTTCATAGGCCAGGCCCAATCTTGGAGAGAGCAAGGCGGAATGTGCCCAAGATCACACAGTGGAAATGCACTCAAAGTCTTTGCAGAAAAGTCAAAAAGAGGTTGGATCAGCTCAGAAAGGCAAAGTTAGCAGGTCTGAGGTCAACCCAGTTAGAAAGTCAAGGATTTACGGGACACCTTGGACAATCTGTTGCAAGGGAGACCAGGCGGGACACAGTACCTGAAATGGTGAGAAAGCTCCAGCAGTGGCAGTTGTTCCTGGCAGCAGGTGCAAGCCGTGGCTTCAACCAGAGGAAGAGATGGTCTCGACGAGGAAGAAAGCTGGAGGTCGTTGCACTGCCAGGGAAGAAACCAGCTGCGGAGTTTCCAGATTAAAAGGTACGACCCTTTTATTTGCGGTAGTGGTGAAGCGTGGCTATCCAGCCGCCGGGGTGCTTGGCACGGGCGATTCGACCACAAGACGATCTAGGAAGGCGAAAAAGGCGAACTGGTTGGTCCCACCAGCTCAAAGGGAAGAAGAGTCTCCTGGAAGAAGATCTCCTCTGTCGTCGGGGAAGTGGTGAGTTTCGTACAGCAGGGCTCCACCAGTGGTGTCGTCGTTGTAGATGGCTCAGCTTCACCCCTCTTCGGATTCTTTAGGTCCTGTGGAGACTTCTGAAGTTCCAGTCCCCAAAGCCCTGCTTTTATGCAGCAAAACCCCCATTCATCAGCCTAGCTGTCACTCAAACATGCTAAGTGGTGAGCCGGGCGGCTCACCACTGGGCCAATCACACAAGAGTGCGACTTGAGTTGCCAAGGCAACTCAGTCCAGGGTGCCTAATCCCCCTCCCACACATCCTGTTGACCCTAGACAGAGTGGCACCATTTGGAGGGCTTCTGTGAAGAAGCTCGCCAAAAAGTGGAACAAAGGGCTCGACTTGGGTTAGAGTTTCAGAGGCGAACACAAACGCCATTTTAAAACCGAGTCCTGGCAAAAAGACCCAACCGGGGAATAAATATTAAATAAATAACCCGGTGGTATCTTTAACATTGCACCAAAAAATGGTGCGTTTAAAATGAATGGGAAAATCCCATAGGAAATATTCCGGTGGAATATTTTGCGTGGTATCCACTGCCACCAGCCAGAAACTCGACAAGGGGGGACTGGACAGTGCCCCCTTGGAAAACAGACCCAGGGGCAATCAAATTACCCCTACCAGTACTTCCACAATATGATGGTTTGTACTGGTTCTGTTCACAATTTGAGACTAGTGAAGGCGAGCGTCCCCAGATAGCACGACCCTCCCCACAATGAGAGGCAGTAATGGACTCTCCCAAGATGGGAATAAGGCTAAGACAAAGTGCGGGTGAGCTTAATGGGAGTTTATATAAGTCAAAATAGGGCATGCAAAGGACTCTGCAAACTGCGAGATCTCTGTCCGACACTAGCAAAGACAGGCGTATATATTTACAAAACGCGTCATGAGAACCTACACACTATAGGGGGCACATGTTTGTGGGGATTGGGTGGCGACGACTAACTATAAGTGCAGCTGGGATGCGCTGCGCCGTGGTTGGTGGACGTCACTGGGTGCCAACGTGGGGCGGGCAGGTCAGCTGGGCTCATCTCGGAGGTGCTGTTGTGCCAGGCGTGGCCACTGTCATTGATGAACGTCTTCCTTGGCTTTCTGCCCTAAGGGCCACGCACACCCCATTCATTCAATACAGCAATGTTATCTTCCCCTGTAAATCCTACAATAGGTTATTTTGCAGGTTAATGCAACACAGGAGGAATGCACCTTGAGTGGGGTATTTTGGCGATACGTCAATACATGGTTACCGTCATCCTGCGGGCCGGGAACCATGGGTCCCGAGGTCGGGACTCAGGGCAAGGGGTGAGCTGTCCAAGTTTCCATGTCTTGTTAGAAGTCATTATGAATGTGTTCCCACAGTGTTGCTATAATATTGGGTGTCCTCATTTTACAGGGGCCATTAACCTAGGGTGAGCTGGTGGGTCATGGGACCTAAGAAAGGGCACCTTTGGCCTGCGTTCATGGCCGGGGTTTACTGCTGGGTTGTAAATAATTCAGGTGGCTGGTCGTGGCTCTGTGAGCTGCGGGGGAATGTGAATGCTTGGAGCGGCTCCAGCCGAATTGGGGGAGGTGAGGCAGGGTAGCCTGGGTCTCTGCCTTTCGTCTGGCAGGCTTCACTGGGGAGGGAAGGGAAGTGGCCTTAGATATGCCCACAATGGTATTTTCCTCGTGTGTTTGCAGGTTATACAAAAAGACATAATAATTCATATACTGTACAATACTCATTGAGTTTTCTTTTAAAAGTTTACATTTCTACATTGTTAGTGCCTTTACATGGCCATTTCAAATGTGTTACCTCTACCAATGTTGCTATTGATAACTATAGGTTAATTAAGGTTGGTGGAGTGCGCGGGAACAACTGGCCAATAAGACTGACGGCAGTGACACATGGTGAGCTTGAACATTCAAATACATTCTATGCGCTTTCTTACACAATTTACATGAGCTCCCAATGCTGTTGCACTTGTTTTCCGTTGCACTCTAGTAGTATTAGTTTAGTTATGGCATAGGGCCTTGGAGTACCTTCTTCTCGGAGAAACATATAACATAAAACCCGGGACACTTCTATCATTTGCGCATAGCTAAGGGGATATGGGTATTTCGACCAGGATGCCACATGAACACACATTCTGCCATCTTTATGGAGTTTACATATTTTATCAAAAGGTCATGGAGAAAAGAGTTTTATTACAGGCAGTTTGCATATTGGTATTTTGAGTCTCTACTTTTGTCGGGGGACCATTTTACAGTTCTTTTCCACCCCGGCCCTGCTGGCCGGGTCAAACTGCGGACAGTGATGCACTACGGAAGGTGAATGTTAGTGTTTGCTTCTAGCACTAGCTCATGTCCGTCTGTTCGTGGGAACGGGCTCTCAGCGGATCTGCCAGGGAGCTGCGGCCACAGGGACAAGTGAGAACTCTCCAAGGGTGGGGACCGTGCTGCGGCGCACAGGGGCTCATGTCATTCTGGTTTCACAAAATGGTTTCCAGGGCCTAGCTTAATACAGCATGTTTGGTCAATGTGTCAGCCAGTGGTTCACCCGCCACTTGGGCCCTGGTGGCAGGGGGGGCCACCGACGAGCCATGGACTCCACAAGGGGTGGACTTAAGGGGGGGGGTCTCTTGGACCTATCCTCCCATACACTGGTAAAGCCAATGATGACTTTACATGCCCTGGGAGACAGTAGTCAGTCCCAGGGTATGGAGTCTATGGTTGGGGGTCACTATGACACCCCTGTGTTACTGCACTGAGGGTGCTGTTTAACACATACCAAAAACACATGAAGACCTATGGAGTAAAAGACCCCATAGCCCATAAAACACATTACATAGTCAAAGGACATTCTCAAATCATGCCTAAGAGTGGGGAAAAAAAAAGGAGTCTCACTCTTAGCAGGAGAAAAAAAATAAACCCCAGAAATCCAGCAACGCTGCTGGGGGACTCACTAGGTTTGGGGAAATTAGCCTTAACAGAGAATTCTCCCTAACAGTAGGGACTTTTCATCAAAATGTATTTCACATGTGATGTCATCAGTGATGTCATCAATGACATTTGTGATGTCATCTTTGATGTCCTGGGTGTTAGACTTAGCAGTGCACGGTGGTGGCGCGAGTTATGGTTGTTTAGCTTACCACAACTGGCGAATTTCTGGGGTTTTTCGATTTTACTTGTAACCATAACGTCCTTTTAACAAAGTTTTTTCATTGATCTATATATCTTTCAAAAACTTCTCCTCATAGTGGCGCTCATGTCTGCTTAACCGGGTGCTCGTGTGTCGGTTATAGGAGAGAAACTGTTTTAAAATAGACACACTGCTGTGTTACACATGGGGGACTACAATGCATGCCACTCATTGCATTAACAGCCCAAGAAACACAAGCACTCAATCCCAGAATAACAGTGCTAATACATAACTTTTATTTTAGATAAAATACATCAAGTAAAACATTTGAAGTCAGCACGGACTTACAAATTGGTTGCAGAATTTACAACCGCTGTTTTGCTACACGTTCCATCCCAGCTCGGGGACTTCCTCAGGCTTTTCTTACAGCCTCAAAGCCAACGGGCTTCCATTTATTTCTGAACACACGAGATTCATTATCTTCTGGTCATGTGACCCATTTAAAAAAATATAATATGGTTTAAACAAGGTGGCCATCTTGGTCTAGTCTATTCTGGCCGTTTAATACATTGTTCAACTTTTTAAAATATTATTGAACATTTCATTCACAAAAACATTAATGTAACCGAATTTCCCAATTCATTACTTTTTGTGTTGACCATTTGCTCATTGGATAAAATATCATGCATTTTATTAGGTTACCATTGCAGTGAATCCTGCAGGGTCGCGGGTTATATCCAGCAACCTAATAGGCCCAGCAAAGTTATACAACAGCAAACATTAAATTCCTTCATTGTAAATACATATTGCGCAATAATCGTATTTCACTGCTTAAGTAAACCATGCTGCACTAGCAGGCTACAAGCAGAGATCGTGGCGACATTCGCAAAAAACGGGTAAGTACCTTTAAGTTATTCACATGACTGTGTATAACGTTATGTGAAAACACCAAAAAGCTATCCACTTCTCATCCGAGTGAACAGCTCATTCATCATGTCTATGGCGCCCTACTTTTACTTGATGTATTTTATCTAAAATAAAAGTTATGTTTTAGCACTGTTATTCTGGGATTGAGTGCTTGTGTTTCTTGGGCTGTGAATGCAGTGAGTGGCATGCATTGTAGTCACCCATGTGTAACGCAGTAGTGTGCGTATTTCTAACGTTAAAAATGAGGCAAAAGACTCAATATTCTGTATTTGTGAATTTGGAAGAATTTTACAATATTTGGGCACCCACGAGGTATTCCACTAAAAATGTAATTCTAGTTGGAGATATACTCTCTAGCTTCATTTAACTTTAGGTTGCCCTTAAACTAAATCCACGTCATTAAGGAAGCAGCCGTTCAAGCAATAAACCGCGCAGATGACTAAACATTGAAACCTAAGGGTTGTCCATGAAATAATAGTATTTGAAATGTCTGCGATAGAAAAAAGTTTTTGGAACGAAAATTACTTCGTTTTTTTTTCTCCTGTGGACATTTCTGGCAAACCGATCCCTTCCACCCCCTTAGATACTGGTTGGCGGCACATCTGGTTGTGTGCCGCTGACTGCTCCAAAAATGAACCAATCTCAAGCTCTTGAGATCCAAAATACTGCTGGTGGCCCGCTTCTCGGTTATTGATAGTATCCTCTGTTCTAAAATGGTCACAGGTTATTTTTTTTAAACATATTGTTTACTTCTATGTTTGGATTACTTCTTAGAATGAATAATCTTGATGCGTTTTCATTCTAAATAGCTTTAGCCCCCTGGGTGTCGTTACTACTTATAGTTACAGTATTTATACAATGCCAGTTGGCAGTTTCTTTTCAATCAGGCAACAGTGCACTGGAAAAAATATGCTCCAACAATTATTGCAAGCAATAATTAGGTCTGAACTTTACATCAGATAGGTTATTTGATATATGCACTTTTAACCATCTATGCACAATACCTTTTTCAAATGCATGCTGTCTTGGCTGGACTCCAGTGCAGGGCTTTCATCATCATAGACATCATCTTCAATACTGATGAATACATTTTGGGCGTCACCTTCTGGCCCATCGTCTTGGAACTCCATGGACTCTTCCACCAAAGGTACAGGTGCAAGGTGGGCAGGTCGGGGGGGACCTGTAGTATGTTTGAGCTTATGCTCCTCTTCCAGCTGACGTTTTAATGCTTTTTCCTGGGCCAGCCTTATGGATATCATGTCCTGTGAGGTCCGTGGAATGACCTTAGGGTCCAACTCCTCCTACATAAAAAGAAAGCAAATATTGCTAGATTGAAAATGGTGGACTACGTAGCAGACCATTGGCATTTGCAAACAATCCAAAAGGCAGCGCAATTACATAGTGGTCAACGAGATGACACTTGGGGCTATTCTGCCATTTGGGAAAGGAACAAGCTACTTACCTGTAACTCCTGTTCTCCAGCATGGTTTTGGCATGGATTCACATGATCATGAATATTCCCCGTCAAGTTGGGAATCCTCGCTAAAAAGAAAAGCAGTTTAGCTTTAGCCTGAAAACCTAGTTTCACCTCTAAACCAATCACTGTCCTTTGGGTTATACTGCTCCCATGCAATGACAGTCTCCCTTAGCTCCACCTTTGGTGGTCATCTTCAGATTTGGTACAGCACGTAAAGTGGCAGTATGAACCAAGAAGAGCCACGGAGGGGAAGGAGTGAGGGTTCACATGTGAATCCATGCCATACCCATGCAGGAGAACTGGAGTTACAGGTAAGTAACTTGTTTCTTCTTCAGCATGGGGTCTGGCATGAATTTATATGCTCATGAATACAATTACATAGCAGTACATATACACAAGCAAGGGAGGTGGCAAAGCGCAATAGTAGTAAAACACTTGCTCCTGGAACACACTCACGTCAGGTCAACAGTTTGCGTAACACAGCTTGGCCAACCCGGGAATCCTCCCTGGAATCCCCATCGACGCAGTAGAATCTCGTGAATGTGTGGGTGGACCTCCTCGTAGCAGCCCTGCAGGTATCGTGCAGGGAACACCAGAGAGAAACGCTGTTGTTGCAGCAATGGCTCTGGTGGAATGGGCTCTCGGCCAGCCTGGAAGAGGTCTGTTGGCCAGACGATGACAGTGAATGATGCAGCCGGAGAGTCACCTGGTTAAGGGCGTTACACTGATTCACAGGTGCAAAGTTCACAAAGAGTTGAGATGTCTTCCGAAACTCCTTTGTGCGCGACACATAAAACTTCAAGGCACGAGCAACGTCCAGCGAATGCAAATGTCCTTTCCGCCAGTGTGGAAGATTTTGGGAAGAAAACTGGTAAAAACCAAAGGCTTGTTGAGGTGGAATTCTGAAGGAACCTGCTGCATAAATGTGGGATGGGTCCTCAGCACCACCCTT
The DNA here is from genome assembly GCF_040938575.1 of Ambystoma mexicanum. Lineage (NCBI taxonomy): Eukaryota > Metazoa > Chordata > Amphibia > Caudata > Ambystomatidae > Ambystoma > Ambystoma mexicanum. The sequence goes on from NC_090923.1 coordinate 921,778,665, forward strand.
GTAGCATGGAAGGACAAGTACGACTGCTTACAAGAGAGGACCTGGATGTCCCGGATGTCCCCCCGAGCTGCCTGGCCAAGGTGATCGCCACGAGGAAAGCCGTCTTCCACAAGAGAAACTTCAGTGGGACCTGATGAATTGGTTCAAATGGGGGCCCCATGAGCTTAGTCGAAACCACATGGGCTCCCAAGCTGGAGCAGGAGCCTTCACTGGTGGAAAAGTCCTGAAGAGGCCTTTGAGGAACTCCTTGACGTGCCTGTGCAACCACAGGGATGGCTTACAAGGCGTCCTGGTGTAACGGCATAGTGCAGCCAGGTGCACCTCGATATAGGCGTGAGCCAGGCCAGCATTGGCCAGGGAAAGCAGGTACAGAAAGATCTGCAAAACTGTGACAGGCAGCGGCGTAATCTTCTGCATCCTGCACCACACTGTGAAGCGTTTCCATTAATGGCTGTAGCACACCAACGAAGAGGAAGCGCTGGCTTTGGCTAGTATCACCTTACATTCCATCGGCAGGGAATAATGGCCAAACTCTAGGGCTGCAGGAGCCAGGCCATGAGGCTCAGCGATGCCGGGTCATGGTGCAGTATCGCTCTGTCTTCTCTGGTGAGAAGATCGGGAAGTGGAGGGAGCCACTGACAGACGGAGCAGGTCTGGGTACTAGATCTGATGAGGCCATGCCAGAGCGATGAGTATCATCCTGCAGTGACACGGTCTGCGTCTGTTGATCACACACAGGAGGAGTGGGATCAGGGGAAAGGTGAACAGGAAGAGCCACTCCCATGGGAATAAGGAGGCATCCGCCAGGCTCCTCGGTTGAGGTAACCTGCTGGTGAACATCTTGCAATTGGAGTTCATCGCCATGGCGAAGAGGTCGGTCTGTGGTAGACCCCACTCGCGCAAGAGGAGAGATACTTGATCCTGATGAAGTTGCCATTCGTGGTGGGACAGCAGCTCCCGGCTGAGCCAGTCTGTGATGAGGTTCTCGGTGCCTGTCAGGTGAAATGGACCGAGGAACATATCCTGAAGAATGGCCCAACGCCACTGGGTCTGGGCTTACAGGGAGAGTGCCGGGGAGTGCGTCCCGCCCTGCTTCCGGATGTATAACATTGTGGCCGTGTTGTCTGTGAAGATTCTCACCACCTTCCATCGCAGCAACAGCTGGAACGATTTGACGACCCAGAACACTGCCCGGAGTTCCAGGATTTTGATGTGAAGATCCTTTTCCTCCAGGAGCAAGAGGGGGGCATCCGTGATGACCCTCGCCTGGTATGCTGAGATCTGAAAAGGAGCTCCTTGCGTGAGATGCAGGCATACTCTCCACCATCGTAGAGCTTGCCGGAACTCCTGGCTGAGGACGATCTTGTCTGTTCAAGAGCCTGAGACCTGCAGCCACCATGCATCCAGAAACTCCTGAAGAGGCATCATCTGCAGCCTGCAAAAGGGGACAAGGTGGATGCAGGGAGACATCATGCCTAGCAGCAACTTGATGGCTCGTACTGTCGCTGAGAGTGTCGTCGACAGGTGCTGTACCTTCCCCAGGAAGGCCGCCACCCTCGCCTCCGAGGGTGTAGCCAGGCATGCGACTGTTGAGACGGGCACCAAGGAAGAGAGCATTCAGCGATTGCTCCATGCAGGACTTTGAATAATTGATGGAGAATCCAAACTTCAACGAATGGTCCCTGCCGTGTGCTGGTTTGCCAGTGCACGGGAGCGGATGAGCCAGTCGTCTAGATAAGGATAGACGTGGATGCCCTTGAGACGTAGATGCGCCGCCACCGGAGCTAAGCACCTTGTGTCGCCCCTGGACAACAAATTGCAGAAACTTCCGATGCCTTGGGTGAATGGGGACAAGAAAGTAAGCGTCTTCCAGATCCAATGTCGCCAGGAAGTCCCCTTCCTCCAGCTGGCCAAGCATGTGTTGCAACATGACCATGTGGGACTTCAGTATTTGTTTAGATGTTTTAAGCCCAGAATCAGTCGCCACCCTCCTGACTTTTTTTCATACCATAAAGTATTGGGAGTACACTCCGGAGCCCCGGAGGCGCTTGGGGTGGTGTGGAGGTGGAGGGGGTTGGGTAGAGGAGAACAGGTTCCATCATCCCCTTCCTTAACACGGCCTGAACCACCAGCAGCAGTTGAGCCATGTGTAGTTCTTGACGTGCCACAGGAGGAATGCAAGGACACCTGTGTTGGAATTCCAAGACGTGCCCCTGATGAAGCACGTCCAGAACCGATTTGTTCTTGGAGATGGTCTTCCACTTGTCGACAAAGTTTGTTAGCCGGCCTCCCACTGGGTGTGTAAGTGGGGGCCGGGGTACCTGGCCGGTTCAGTCCTGCTTGGGGGTCTGAATCCTGGCCTGCTGGCGGCGACAACGCTGCCCTCTGCTGCTGTAGGTTTGTAAACAGCCCCTGTAGGCCTCCCGGGTAGTGGAACCCAATTTGGATTATGTGTTTCCTTTGTTTTTGGTGTTTGACAAACTCCATTGGCATCTACTTTTTGTATGGTGACGCACAGCACCTTCAGTGCAGTGTCACAGAGACATCTTTTAGATTTCTCATAAGGGTTAAATATCTTTTCTTGGGTGAACTACTGTTCCCAAGAATAGTAAAGTGAAACTGACTTTACTTACCTTTTTTCTTTGGAGGTCCAGCACCCACCATTTTATGTGGAGTGCTGGGGGGTTACTTAGTAGCCCCTTATCCTACCTACTCATGTAACATTTTTTATGTTACCCTCACTACTTTAAATGGCTGGTGGCAGTAGTTTAATTTTCCTACCATTGTGCTTTTCTACCGCAGGCTAAATCCTCAGCTGCACTATAGCACCCATGGGTGACCATTTTGTCAAAATGGCCCTGGTCGTCTTTTTTCACCATTTTCTGTTTGTGAGGTGTTTTTGGGGTTTTACTCTGCGCGGCAAGCCTTGTTTGAGCCCTTTGTTCATTTAGCCTTTGGTGGGCTTCAGTACTGAAACTCGCCTATGGCTCCAGTGTGTCTGAAGCGCAGGAAGTGAGGGCGGCTCCCGAAACTCCCCTGCCCCTTGTCTCTAGGGTTGCCTGAATGACTGGCTGTCCTTTCCGGACAGCCACCCTGCTGTTTGAGTGACATCTTGGTTGTGCATGAATGGGAGAAACCCGCTTAAAAAGCGAGGGATTTGTGACTAAAGGCCGATCGACCACTGGAAAGAATCACCCGACGAAGAAACCATGAACAAAGTTTGCTGCATCCTCCTGGATCTCTGAATTGCCTGGTGAAGCCCTGCTGCGCTGAAACTCCTTTTTCTGATCGACAAGAGAAGCTCCGGAAAGGATGACTTCTTCCCTTGGGTTAGTAGGACCAACTAACCACCTTCGACACCGACTTCAATGGCGGATGGACACACAGCGCCATTTTGTCAGCTGTTACCCCCGATTTATGCACAGGTAGGCTTATTTTGCTTTCTTTATAAGGTGTCAGAGAAATTTCTTCCGACAACACCCTCGGCGACTTTTCACCGGAATTAGCACGTTTGGTCTCTGACCTCCTGCTGTCACTTCTAGAGTGAGCTGGGGCATGGTCTTCACACAACTTTTTCGAGGGTGTCTGGGCTGCATTCTCGAAAATGTTCATCATCGAGGCTCTGGAAGACTCCCGTTTTCTGGGGGAATCGTGCTTTGAAGGGCAGGTGATAACCCCTGTCGCACACGACGAAGAAGAGGAAGATCAGTGTCGTCTTTTCTTCAATTTCCTTGGACGATTTCCTTGATCGACTCCTCAATCTTGATTTCCTCGACTTGTGTTGAGATTTACGACTCGACTCCCCAAAGTCTATCTTTCTTCTCAAAGAAGACTTCGAGGATTCCTCTCCCACCACCAGTTTACCTCTTTGTTTCTTAAGAGCTTTGTTGGTCATTGCCTGACAGGAACCACATTCGTCGACCCGATGTTCCAGACCCAAGCACTAGAGCCAATTTCGATGGGGGTCGGTGATTGACATCTTCTTCCTGCATTTCTGACACTTTTTAAAGCCAGTCTTTGGCGTGGAAGGATTTGATGAGCAAGACATAGTTCGAACAACTGAAGCGCCAGTTTCGTGACACAAAGCGAAAGTTATCGGAAAAACAGAACTGAGGCCAACAGGCGCGGCTCGAGCCTTTTATATCGCGGATGACGTCGACGCTCAACGGCAGCCCTCGGGGGACATCAACGCCGCGGCCTCGAGCACATCGCCCTCTGGTGTATAGAATTTTTTTTCCAAACCAGCAAAGCTGAAGATACGAATATCTAAGATGAGGAATACGTGGGAGGACACAATTCATTCGAAATGAAAATTCTACAATAAGGTTGTTTACTTACCTTAGAAATATTTTGCCATTCTGAAAAGTATATGCAACCCCCTTCTTTCCTTTCTAACAGAAAGTAGATCTAAGGATATATTATTGACCTGTGATTTGGTTGCGGCTCTTCCCAAAAGTCATGCTGTTGGTTTCACTTCACTATTCCCGTTAGGATTAATGTAATAGTGTCCCCAACTGGGTCTTGCTTCTCCTGACTTGCTGTTAGTCTGTCCAGAATAAGTCTGCTTTAGTTTTTGCATACCTAGAATAACCTTGAGTCATTCATAAAGAGTAACATTGGGTTTTGCTTTCCCTGGTCTGTTTTAGAGGGAACAGGTTACTTACCTGTAACTGTTGTTCTCCAACATGGGTCTGGCATGGATTCACATGCTCATGAATATTCCCTACCGTCAGGATGCAAATCTTCGGTAAAAGAAAAAAACAATTTCACTTTTTTGTTTATGAACTGTCCTATAAACCAATCACTGAGCTCTGGGTCATACTGCCCTCTCCCCAAGCCCCTTCTCTGACAGCCATCTTTAGATTTGGTAGCACGGTAAGTGGCAGTATGACCAAGAGAAGAGCCGCATAGGAGCAGGAGGGAGGGTTCACATGTGAATCCATGCCAGACCCATGCTGAAGAACAACAGTTACAGGTAAGTAACTTGTTCCTTGTCTGGCATGGATTCACATGCTCATGAATAAAGAATACATAGCAGTACATCATACACAACCACAGGAGGTGGCAAGGCTCAACAGAAGCAATTACTCTTACATCCTCACCAGGCTCACCTTCAAGCGAACAGGTTGGATAGCACTGCTTGGCCTGGAACCTCTGTCGACGCAGTAGAATTTCGGGAAGGTGTGTGTAGACGACCTTCCCATGGTTCACTGGACCAAAGTTCACAAAAAGCTGAGAAGTCTTCCGGAAACTCTTCATGCAGGCTACATAAAACTTCAGCGCTCAGGCCACATCCAGCAGGTGCAAAGTCCTTGCAGCCGGCGACGAAGGCGTCGGAAAAAACACAGGCAACACCAATGGTTCGCTGAGATGAAATTCCGATGGAACCTTGGGCATGAAGGAGGGGTGCGTCCGCAGCACCACTCATCTTGTGGAAAGTCAAATAAGGCTGCTTGCAGGATAGGGCCTGGATCTCACCTATTCTCCTGGCAGAGGTGATGGCAATGAGGAAAGCTGCCTTCCAAGACAGGAAGTTAAGCACAGCTTGATGCATTGGCTCGAATGGGCCCTCCCCCCATGAGCCTAGTCAGCACCACGTTGAGTTCCCACGCCGGGGCAGGAACCTTCACCAGCGGGAGCGATCAAAACAGTCCTTTGAGGAACTCCTCGACAAGATGGTGGGACCAAAGAGAAGACCGTCTTGGAGACCTGGTGTAGCATGAGATAGCCACAAGATGCACTTGAAAGAGGCGTGCGCCAGCTCTGCCTTGGCCAAGGACAACAAGTACAGCAGAATCTGCGGGGCCTTGACCCTCAGAGGATTGATCAAACTCAAAAGCTGCAGGAGCGAAGCCTTCAGGTTCAGCGACTCCGGGTCGTGATTTTTTATTTTTATTTATTAATTTATTTGTATGGCGCCGAAAGCCTGCAGGCATCGGGGGGCCAACACTCAAACGAGAACAGTCGTATAGGACAACACAGTGATGAGACAGGACGATTTGTGGAACCGGTACAGAGAAAAGTTGTCACCTAACTAGCTAGTTATCACCTCACATGATCTGTTTATTATTTGAACAGAATGGTTTTTAACTTCTTTCTAAAGGTGAGGTGGTTGGATTCCAGTCTTAAGTTCACTGGGAGTTTGTTCCAGCTTACAGCGGTGCAGGTGGAGAAGGCTCTTCCCAAGACGTTTGCTTTCTTATGTGTGGTTACTGCAATGAGTCCCTGAGCCTCCGATCTCAGTGCTCGAGTAGGATTAAAGCTGGCAATTTGGGATTTTAGGTATACCGGGGCTTTTCCATACAAGCACATGTGTCAATGTTAGCGATTTGAATAGGTTACAGTCTTCAACCTTCAGCCAGTGTAAGTCGTGCCTCGCTAATGTGATCTGATCAAGCTTTTCGTTTAATTATCCTGACCGTGTTGTTTTGGATCAGTTGGTATTTCATCACGCTTTGTTTGCTGGCTCCAAGTAGGAGCGGCATTGCCATAGTCCAGGCGAGAAAGGATGGTTGCTCTGGCAATTGTTGTGAAATTTACTTAAATGAGGAATGGTTTAATTGCTCTCAGCAGTGTGATGTAGTACGAGCAGTTTTTGCTTAGATACATAGCCTGGGCGTCTGAGTTCATGGATGCTTCTAAGATCATGCCCAAGGTTTTGACCTTGCCCACTACTACTTTGATGTGAGAAACATTAATCTTAAAAGAATTGTATTCTGATGCGAGTTTAGCCCGAGCCTGCTTAGAGCCAAAGACCAGCAGCTCGGTCTTGTTGCTAATGAAACACATCCAATGTAGGTCCATCCAGGTTTCTATGTTGTTATAGAGGTCATTTACGAGTATGCTGTCCTTACCATAGTATCCGCTCAATTCCACAACCAGCCGAGTATCATCAGCATAGTTGGTGAAAAAGGCATGGATGTTGTCTAGTACCTTGCAGAGGAATCGCTAGTACAAGTTAAATAGGAGAGGTGAAAGGCTGGCACCCTGAGGAACAACACAGAAGATGTTAGACTCTGCAGATAATTTGTCCCCCCAATGTACTCGTGATACTCTATCTGCGAGGAATGAAGCCAACCATCCTATTGCCTCCTTAGAGCAATTGGCCACTTTTTCCAGTGCTTGTTGCAGTAGCTAATGATCAAGCAGATCAACTGCAACACTTACATCGAGAAGGATGCTTTGCCCATGTCCATGATCCCTAACATTTTTGTCGGCAGGTCAAGCATAGCGGTCTCCGTACTGTGGACCGCACGGAAGCCAGATTGTTGTGCGTGCAGCATCTCATTTTCTACGTGAGCCTGAAATTGTGCGGTCGCAACCTTATCCATAACTTTCAAGGTGAAATTGCAGTTAGTGATAGGTCTGAGATTGTTAGGGTCACGTTGGTCGAGGTTGGGTTTTTTAACCAATGGTGTGAGGGTAACCCTTTTGATATTTTTTGGGACTATTTGATCTCGAAAGGAGGCGTTGACTATTTTAGTAAATATTGAAGCAAAGATATCTGGGTTTTCAAGAATGATCTTAGGGGGAAGTTTGTTCTCAGCACAGGAGGAAGGTTTGATGTAGGCTAGTGTTATCAACACGTCCTCCATGGAGATTTCATGGTAGTGAAATTTCGCAATGTGTTCAGTTGTCTTAATCAAAGAAGGTTGGTTTAATTTGGTCTTATTGAGTTGAGCGAGGGCTATCCGTTCCCTTGCTTTGGTGATTTTATTTGTAAAGGTTGCCTGTGTATTTTCACACTCTATTTGAGATGGTGTAAATTCTGGTGCCAAGGCCGGGGGAGGGGGGCTCGTCTATGGATTTAAGAATCTCAAAGAGTTTTCCTGCCATGTTGGATGCAGATTCTATCTTAGTGTTGAAGAAATTCTTCTTAGCCTCGATATTTTTTAATAGGACTTCTCAGACTCTTTCCAGCTAATTCAGTTACAGACATGTGGCTGTTCACTTAGTTTAAAAATTAAATAACACTCTGAGCCAATAAGTAGGTGTATGGATTTCAACGAGAATCCAAGTTTTTTATTAGCAATTCTCTTTCTTTTCTTTTCAGGCTTTTATGCAAAGGATACGTCTTCCTTAAGGGACGGCGTTCTCTGGATTCACGCTGGTAAGTATTGACTCAATGGATATGTCTATTTTGCCTTGTGATAGTTCTTTCTGTAGTGTGGGAAGTCAGATCCTACTTTCAACTCTCTCTCTCTCCTCTGCCAAAGTTCTCAGTTTTTGCTTAGTTTTCTTTTCTCTCTTCTTATAGCACTTTAGTCAAGCTTCAGTGTAGTGTTCTTTCCTTAGCAAAAAGAAATTCCACGTTCCTTTCCGCCTGTTCTCCTTTTGACATATTTATCTGCAAAAACCTATATTGCACGTAGGTATAGTCTGGGTTCAGTAAGGTAACTCTCTGCCCTCTCAACACTTCCTTGGTTAATTGGTTAATGCGCGTTTGCAGGATCTCTTTCCCTTGTTTTCAGTAATCTTTCAGGACAATAGCCCTTCAGGCGTCCTGACTAATTAAAGTCTTGTTACGGCTGCTTCTCTCTCAGGTGGTCACTATTAGGCCAACGTTTCCCCTTCAGTATAACACAGACCCATGACTCACTCTGCATTTGTTTGTTGCTTGGTTCATCCAGCAGAATTACTTTTAGACGACAAGCGGAGACTTTGACACAGCTCCTGGGTCACGGAGCGGAATGGCCGCAGCTCGTCAGAGCTTCACTATCCTCTTTCATCAGACATGCTATTCCTTCCGATTACGATCGGGAGCCCCTCCTCCCACAGCCTCACTTACGGGGTTCTCGTAGCTCCCCGCCGACCTCTCCTCTCATCCGGCAGCGGTCACGTCGCGGTGAGCTGTCTCAGCTGTGGTTTTGCTTCCGCGTTGAAGCTGACTTCTCAGGGCTCACCTGAGTTAACGAACATTTCGAAGACTTCACACTTTCTGACACAGCGCAGCGGACTACTACGGCGCCCGGGTCAGTACTTCCACCTCTTCGCCAGCGATGTCATTCGCTCCTTTAAACAGCAAACTTGGAAACTCTTAACTAAGCGCAACAGCGCCAACATGCAACTGTTTTTAACTTAAGTTCTCGCACTGTGCTTCACAGCTTCTCCCCTTCAATATGCCCAGCTGTAACCGTCGCCGTCCGGTTCACACTCCTCGAGGACGGCTCCATAGGCAACCAAGAAGGGTATACATTAGAGGAAAGTCCATACATACAGGACTTCCTGTATTTACAATCTGTCTGTTTCTTCCACTATTATGCATTTAATCCTTGTCAATTAGACACGTAATGTCACACATTGTCACAAGGCAGTAGGGTTCTTCAGCCTTCTTGATTCTCTATGCCTATTTTTGTATTTATAGATCGGGGAATACCATTTTTGATGTTTAGAGTTGGGTCTGGCTAATTTAGGTCGAAGAGGGGCTTTCTGGTCTATTAATGCCAACGCATGCTAATCATATTTAGCTATGATGGTCTGGCATGAGTCCTCACCCTTGAGGTCGGCCATAATTTCATTAATGCAGAGTTCCAAATGAGATCTTTCAATTTTCTTAAAGTTTACAGATAGAACTTTTTTGGCCTCATTAGCACATTTCTTTACTGGCGCTGGTATGGACAGTGTGAAGGACACTTTATAGTGATCCGTCCAGATACATGGCGTGGTCACATAGTTGTTTGTCTTTAGATTGTTGGTTATGACCCAGTCCAATTGATGTCTGTTTGTCATAGTAGGATTCGAGTTCATAACAAAGTAATGTATTTTGTGTAGAGCTTTTTCCAAGCTGATAGCCTCAGTTGTTGGGATCACCTCGCTATCGGTTTAGGTCACCTAGGATTAGCGTGGATTTGTTAGGTCCTTTCAGCGAATTTGCAAGCTGTAGGAGTTTGTCATTAAACTCTGAAGAAAGGGAAGGAGGTCTGAAGATCAGTATTAGATTGACACAGTTATTGTCAGTGGGGCAGTATTTCAAATGTAATGTTTCGCATCCTTGACAGAGTGACGTAGTGGGGAACAAGGGGAGTGATTCTTGCGTTATATTATGGCTCCCCATCCCCTTTTGCAGAGTCTTTTGGTATAATGCATGGTAAAACCTGCTGGAACCGCCATAGCACATGTGGGTCCTATGGGATCTTGCAGCCAGGTCTCTGTGATACACATGATATCTATTTTTTCTTCCAAAATAAGATAATGTATACATATGGCATGTGATGTAGAATTGTGCATCCTTCTCTGGTGAGCAGATCCGCGACCACAGGCAGCTTGAACGGGGGCGACGCTGACAGGCTGAGAAGATCTGGGTACCAAATCTGTCCCTGCCACGCCGGTGCAACGAGGATCATCCTGCATCGGCACCGTTTGAGCCGATTCATGACTAGAAGCAGGAGAGGCAACTGAGGGACTGCATACAGGAACAGGTCTTCCCACGGGAAGGAAAACTAGTACTCCTTCCCCCCACCCTCCTCAGCTGGTAGAACCTGCTTGAGAATTTCTGGCATTTGGAATTCGTCGCCATCGCAAACAGATCAATCTGGGGTCTGCCCATTTGAGGAAGAGGCGGTCCACTTGATCCTGTCGAAGTTCCCACTCGTGGCAGGAGCGTAGCTCCCTGCTGAGGGAGAAGGAGATGGTGTTCTTGACCCCCGCTAGGTGAAAAGGAATGAGGAACATCTCTTGGGCAACGGCCCAGTGCCACAAGACCTGCACCTCTATGGAGAGCGCTCGGGATCTGGTGCCCCCGTTTCCTGATGTAGAACATCGTGGTGGTATTGTCAGTGAAAACCCTCACCACTTTGCCCTTGAGGGACAGAAGGAACGAGTTGAGGGCCCAGAATATGATATGATAGGTTATTTATAACGCGCTTAATACCCAGAGGTTTCTAAGCGCGGACCCGGGGATCGAACCGATGTTGCTCCGTGTCATCTTACTTCCAAGGCAAGCGCGGACCCGGGGATCGAACCCATGTTGCTCCGTGTCATCTTACTTCCAAGGCAAGCACGTTGCCGTTGAGCTATCCTCCCGAGAACACTGCCCGCAGCTCCAGGACATTCATGTGGAGATCCCACTCTTTCAGCAGCCACAGGCCACTGGCGTGGAGGCATCTGGTGTCGCTCCCCAGCCCTCCAGGGAAGCATCCGTAGTGACCGTCTCCTGGTAGAGGGGGCTCAGGAAACCTGAGCCCCCGGCAATGTTGGAGCGCACACCCCACCATCTTATCGCTTGACAGAACTCCTTGTCGAGAGCAATCTTGTCTGCATAGCTTTTGGACATCTGGATCCACCGAGCATCCAGGAATTCTTGAAGGGGTTGCATCCGCATCCGCAACCTGCAGAGCCGGATCAGGTAGATGCAAAATGACATCAAGTTGCTGCTCAGCATGATAGTCTGCACCGTGGCGACCTTCAGCGCCAACAGTCGTTGCACTTTGCCCAGCATGGCCACTATCTTCCCTTCCGAGTGGGCCGCCAGGCAGGAGACCGCAATGGTATCAAGCATGACTTTGGATAGTTCACCAAGAACCCCCTAACCCATCAGCAGCCTGGCGGTTCTCTCTATATGTTTGACAGCCACCTCCCTTGACTTGGCATGGATGAGCCAGTCGGCGAGGTACGAGTACACGTGTGTAGATGCAGATGGGCCGCCACTGGTGCCAGGCACTTCGTTAACACTGTGGGTGCCGCCTTCAGCCCAAAGGAGAGGGCCTTGAATTGGTAGTGCCTTCCCTGTATTACAAAGTGCAGGAACTTCCGATGCTTCTCATGAATGGGGACGTGGAAGTATGGGTTCTCCAGATCCACAACGTCAAGGAGTCTCCTTCCTCCAGGTGGTCGAGCACGTGCTGCAATGTGACCATCCAGAATTTTTGGGACTTTAGGCAGTTATTGGCTGGGGGCAGTATGACCCAGAGTTCAGTGACTGGTTTAGAGGAGAAATATTGTTTGTAAGTAAAAGTGAGACTGCTTTTTCTTTTACAGAGCATTCCAGGCCTGACGACGGAGAATATTCATGAGCATGTGAATCCATGCCAGACCCCATGCTGGAGAAACCATTTATTTTTACAATACATAGGGCCTCATTACGAGTCTGGCGGTAACCCTGCCGGTGCTGCTGGCGGGTTGCCGCCGGACTCGTAATATTTTTACTGCCACCTGACTTCCCGGTGCCACCGGGAGATTACAATTCCGGCGGCCCAGCAAGTCAGGCACTGGTAAAATGTTAGTCCCCATTGCCAATGGTGCAGGCGCTTCCATGAAGGGTCTGCCTACCATGGCCGCTGTGCCCGGCAGGGTGAGACCTGTTGGGCACAGTGGCCCCGGCAGGCAGGCAAACACGTAGTTTGCCGGTCCAGCAACAAGGGTGCCAGCGAGCTTACCAGCAACCTTGTTTCCGGACCGGAAAACTTGTAATGAGGCCCATAGTGTTTGAGTGTTTCTTTGGACCATATGTATAATACAATTTCTTTGTACCGATTCTACAGCCCTCTCTCCCTCCTAATATAAGCCTGGTTGCTCTGTCTACGCTAACATGAACTCAGGTGGTACAGCCTTATACTAAGAGTGGGGTCTTGTACTGGCTCAGTTGAACGGTTATACTACTTGTCCTAAACCCCCACCACCCCACAACTCCCCCGCCCACTAGGGTTAGTGGCCGTAGCACAATCACACGCTCAACAAAGAGTGGTACAAAAACTGTCTCAAGTGACATCATAGGCAGTAAGTGAAATTTAAACAAACCAATATAATGTAATCTAAATAAATAAATAGGTGTCCTCTAGGACTGTTAAGGAGCAAGCTTATGTTCATGGACAGTAATTGAATGAGATGCACATTCTTAACAAGGCTCTCCATTGAGGCAAGAACTATAATGACCTTACCTCATCTCGCTGCCGAGTTTCTTTCATCATTGGTTCTGGCTTGTTATTGGCCTCGAGAATCATCATGATAGCATTCGGAATGTGTGCCTGCTGAGGGAGAAGAGAATAGTCAAATGACAGTCAATGTGATTAAAGAATAAAAGCAAGACCACAATGTGGGGCTAGAAAAAAAATTGATTGCAGAAGGGAGAAATAAGAACTGAGATAACCTTCAGAAGGTGCATTCCCATGAATGAATGAAATCATCTTTGACAAAAACCCATAGCAGTACTTTGATCTGGAGGAGACAGTTAAGGACACCAGCTACACCAGAAAACTCTGAAGGACATCTCTACTTTAAAAAAACATCCTGTCCAGACAGAATCCAAGCTGTAAAGTTTAGCATTTATGTGCAAAGAAGCCCATGTATCCACAAGGCAAATGTCCAGAACAACTACATTGCAGAGTCAAGGTGGCAGCTAGCCCTCTGGTGGACTGAGCCCCAAGACTTTCAGGCACATTCTCATCAGCCAGATCATAGCATTCTGAGATGCAAAGGAGGATCCACCTTGACAGGGTCTGTTTGGTCACAGCCCTGCCAGCACGGGCACCAACAAAACAAACAAAAAGCTGGTAATCTTTCTTTGTTTCCTGCATCAGAGACGTAGTAGTTTAGGGCCTGCACCTGGTCCAGCCAATGGAGATATTATTGTACATACCTGTCAAATGAAATTATTGTGTGCTTCACTGTGTGAACTTATTATTGACCCTTGACCCCACTTACTTTCTCCTGAGACTAAGCCTTGACGATTAAGCCTTGACCACTCTCCAAACTTACCTTGATTTGGGACTGGCTAAGCTCTCAGAGTTCTCCTATTCACTATAACTAGGGTGGCCTCCTGAAATCTGCCCACCAGGCAAAGGCGTTGCTAGGCGGTGGCTGAGGGCATTATAGCCCCGGGTCTTTTGGTTGTAGCCCCGGATAGAAGCTCAGGGGCTACAACCAAAAGGCTACAGCTAGCCCTGAGTCCCGCCAGTCGCAACATTAGCCTAGCCCCTGATCTTTTTCAGACCTAGCAAAACCCCTGCCACCAGGATAGATTTTAGAAATCCATCTTACCAGAGACCACCTTCGAAAGGAAGGATACCTCATTCTTATGACCTTCTGTATGGAGAAAAAATAGGGAGGCTTAACTGCCAGCGGAAGTGATGACAACCAGGAAATCACTTCAAGTGTGAGCCATTTTGACAAATAAGAATGAAGGGGCTCAAACGGAGTGTCCATAAGAAAAGTGAATACTAAATTCAAATCCCAAGCCGGAACGACGAACTGGCCTGGAGTAGACCGATTACAAAATCACTGCAGAAATTGCATGACACTGGGAGTTGTGAAAAATGAGACTCATCTGGGACAAAGAAAGATGAAAATCAAAAACAGAGGATGTGAAGCAAGTAAAGGTCAGATCCCTCTCTCAGTACCAAGGCGAAAACCTACACCGCCTGCGGCATGAATGGATTTGGTGGTGGGCCTACAGAGAGGAGCACGTCCAAGACGTCTGACAAATCCCATTCCTTATACCTCAAACTTCTAGCAACCAAGAATGAATGTTCAGGCTGTTGAGGTTCGGGTGGGCTGTCCGATAAAGACGCCAGGGAGGGCACATGGACATATCCACCAACTCATGGTACTACGTTCTTGGCACAGAAGCTGAAGTGATGAAGATAATTGAGGACCCAAACAAGATGTCTCCTGAGAACCACTGGAATGACCGGGATTGGCAGGAATGCATAGTGCATCAGTGCATCCGCCCAAGGCGTGCTGTAGAGGAGATTTCCTGGAGCAGAACCACATGCACTTGTTCGCACTGGAAGCGAAGAGGCCTGCTGATGAGTTCACCCCTAAAGGGAGAAAACTTCCTCCAAAACGTCCTGACAGATCTTCCACACGTGGGAGGACGAAATCCATTTGCTCAAGGCATCCTCAATGATTTTCTCCTTCCCGGCCGCATGAGCTGCTGTCAGAGATACACTGTTATCCAGCTACCATAACCACAGCCGCATTACTTCTCTGCACCTAGGCAAGGACGCCCACACCACCAAGTTTAAGGCAGAGCATGGCCACTATTTATTCCACCAGGGTCAGCCTCATTAAAATGGTGTATTCTCTGCATTCTGATGGAGACCAGAGGTTGCTCACAGATGGCTTTTGCAGTTGAGCGCGTCATCCTTTCAAGGATACATCCTTGACAAGTGTTGGGGTTGTTAAACAGAGCTCCCTTCAACCGGCTCTATAGCAGAGACTGTTAGCAAAGACTCTCTGTGAGGCAACTATTCCACCATATTCTACGGACCACCAGCCTTTTTGCTTTTGTTGCACACCCAGTCCTGACTTTTTACAGACTGACAGTACTGAGAAACTATGTTTCCCTTTTGCCTTGTCATCTGTTTGGGGAACATTTTCATATTGCACACAGTATCTTTCAATGCAGTGCGATGTGGATACTTTTGTAACACCCTAGACTTTCACCAAAGGTATTTTTGGTTACTTTCAAATGTGCCTAAAGACAAGCTTGTGGCAGCAGTTACATTTTTACCATTTCTGCTATATTTTTCGTTGGCTCATTCGCGTTTGGCTACTAACTGTGGCTAGTGCCCTAAGACATCCGTGCCACAAGATTTTTTACTTGTGTTTTGGCCATTTTGTTCTTTGGCCTTCTCAGGTCAGGAATACCCTTTTATAGTCATGCATTTGCCTGGGGAAGCAGTGGCAGTGGCATGTGTGTTGAGCCCAGGCAGTGGGTTGGCACTGTCTGGTCCTAATCCACATACTGGTACCAGTATGTCTGGGTGTGCAAGCACGAGTAAGCCCCACAGTGGTCCCCGATTGGACCCTTGCTGGTGTGCATGTGTGGGACAGATCTTTCTACCAGTGGACTGGGTTTGACCACTCACCTGAATTTGGGATAAGAAGGGGAGTCGTGCAGCCATTCCAGCAGATCAGAAGGGGAGCCGAGTATCCTATGTAGCTGTGAGAAGACGGAAAACCTGAGGACGAACCCTGAAGATGCCTGGCAACCATTCTTGCTGCTGTCCCGGTGAAGCCCTTCTAGACTACCCGATCCCAGAAGACCCTTGCTGGTGCTTCGACACTTTGTACTGGTGTCGACCAACCAGTCTCAACACATTCTCACGATCCAATAGCCTGGAGCCTTCAGAAGCGTCCACCCAGTAGACTGACCAGGCAAGTTTGGACTAGCGTGCTAGAAGCGTCGCTGTTCCATGTTTTTGCCCGGAACTTCAGGAGCCTTCAGCTAGTCCAACAAGTCATTGTCCTTCCATGTTTCAGTGACCCAGCATCGACAGGTCCTGTTCTAGAAGGCTTCCTTTGTTTGCGACTACTGAGACACCTGCTGTCGCCGGTGTGTGGTGACTGTTGATGGAACCGGCCATCCCGTCGGGTGGAGTGTACTGAAGAGCCCTGCTGCATTTCTCCACTGAAAAGGGTTGCACTCCACTCCGGGACCAGACCAGTACCTTGCTTACACCCGCAGCTCCTGGGCATCTTCTACTGGATCAAACAGTGGGAAAACATACCTCCAGCGACCCCCATTCAACCAGCCAACACTTGGGCAGTGAGTAGTCTCAATACTTACCAGTGCCCCTATCTCTCCCATTATAAGGTTTGTGGAGAAATTAAAGTTATTCACTGCCCTTTTTGCTGGACTTCAGGACTTTTAATTTCTAACCTGGAGAGAGAGGGACCTTTTTCCCACTCTCGCATGTATTTTTCTGTGATTTGGGCTCTATGTTTCTTTTTGATTTTGGAGTCTGACAAACTCCATAGGTACCATATTTACATTGTGACACACAGCACCTTTAGTGCAGTGGCACAGGGATGGCTCTTAGATTTCTAGACCTAGCACACACTATCTTACAATAGGGTGCTGGAGGGGTTACTTAGTATCCGCTTTGTCTAGTTTCTCATGTAAAATTTTTATGTTACCCTTTCTACTCTTAATGGCTGGTGGCAGTGGTTTACTTTTTCCTACCATTGTGTGTTTCTACCGCGGGCTGCAGTAAAGCACCCATGGATGCCCATTCTGTCAAAATGGCCCCAGTCTTTTTCTGCCATTTCATGTTGGAAAGGTCCTTCTTGAGATTTACTCTGCGCGCCAAACCAGGTTTGGTCCCGTTGTTCATTTTGTCTTTGGCTGGGTTCATTGGTGAAGCCTGCCTCAGGCTCCAGCGTGTCTGGCAGGGCAGGAAGCGAGGGAGGTTCCTGAAACTAAATGTGCTTAGTCTCCTTGGTTACAGGAATGCACCCAAAGGTGATTGGCTGGAGGGCTGTCTCAGATAACAGCCACCCTGCTGTGTGATTGACAGCTAGGCTGCAAATGAATGGGAGATGTTAGGCAGAATCCTGTGCAGTTCCCTTGGGGAACACTGCAAGAAGATTAAGACTACAGGAGTAAGCAGTAAACCCAATTAGTAGAAGTCTGCACACCACCCAGATATACCCGGTAGCTGTGGCTGAGCAGTCACATTTCTCTCAAGAAGAGTAGGGCAGTATATAGAGTATACACAATAGGGCTAAAAGCACAGTAGAGCAAACTAACACTGACCAGAGCTTTGTATAAAAAGTATATAATTATTTATTTAAAACACACTTCAGACAATATACTAGCATTCCAAATCAAAAGCAATTTAAAAAACAGTCAGGTAAAGTATACACACCTCCCTTAACAACTATTAGACAAGTCAGACTTAAAACACCACTATTTGTCAAAACAGATGTGAGCGCGTAACCTAGATGGCACTCCAATAGTTAGGTTAAAGGGAGAGAAAAAGGTAGAGCATACAAATAAAACAGGTCCCAACACTTTTAGGAGTTCTCAGCAAGGGAACAAAGGCAGTCTATACTGTAGAGCCAAAGTTCATAGGCCAGGCCCACTTTAAATGGAGCAAATAGAAATGTGCCCAGGATCACACGGTTTAAAATGCACTAAAAGTCTTTGCAGGATGTTCAAAAGAGGTTGGGGTGATTAAAGAAGGTAAAGGTAGAAGGTCTGGGGCCAACCCAGTTGGAAAGCCAAGGATTTAAGGGTCACCTTGGGCAAACCGAAGAAAGGGAGGCCAGGCAGGAAACATTACCTTAAAGAGAGAGGAAGCTCCAGCAGTGGCAGTGGTTGCAGTTCGTTGTTTCGACCAGGGGAAGAGAGGATCTCGTCGAGGAGGAAAGGTTGAGTCGATGCACTGCACATGGATGAAACCAGCCGCGGAGTTCGTCGATAAAACGTGCGTTCCTTTTATTCGCGGTCAAAGTGGTGAATTTTGGCTATCCGGCCGCCGGGGTGCTTGGTACGGGCGATTCGACCAAGAGACCTCTTTGGAAGGCAAAAGGGCGAACTGGTTTATCCCACCAGCTCAGAGGAAGAAGACTTGTCCAGCAGAAGAGCTTCTCTTGTCGTTGGGAAAGTGGTGAGTTTGTTGCAGCAGGGCTCCACCGGTGGTGTCGTTGTTGCAGATGGCTCAGCTTCTTTCCTCTTCGGATTCTTAGGTCCCGACTTCTGAAGTTCCAGTCCCAAAGGCCCTGCTTTTATGCAGAAAAACCTCCATTCAACAGCCTAGCTGTCACTCAAACATGCTAAGTGGGGAGCCGGGCGGCTCACCACTGGCCCAATCAGAACAGAGTGCGACTTGAGTTGCTAAGGCAACGCAGTCCAGGGTGCCAATTCCCCTCCCCACCCATCCTGTGGAACCCAGACAGAGTGGCACCATTTGGAGGGCTTCTGTGGAGAAGCCCGCCAAAAAGTGGAACAAAGGGCTCGACCTTGGTCAGAGTTACAGAGACGAACACGAACGCCATTTTAGAAAAGAGTTCTGGCAAAAAGACCCAACCGTGAATTTAATATTAAATAAATAAACCGGCGGTATCTTTAACATTGTACGAAAAAGTGGTGCGTTTAAAATCAATGGGAAAATCCCATAGAGAATATTCTGGTGGAATATTTCGCGTGTTAACCACTGCGACCAGCCAGAAACTCGACAAGGGGGACTGGACAGTGCCGCCTTGAAAACAGACACAGGGGCAATATTATTAACCCCTTCCAGTACTTCCACAATATGATGGTTTGTACTGGTTCTGTTCATAATTTAAGATTAGTAAAGTCAATGGTGACTTTACATGCCCTGGGAGACAGTAGTCAATCCCAGGGTATGGAGTCTATGTTTGAGGGTCACTATGACACCCCTGTGTTATTGCACTGAGGGTGCTGTGTAACATACACAAAAAAACAGATGATACCCTATGGAGTAAAAGACCCCAAAGCCCAAAATCACACAAATAGTCAGAGACATACCTCAAATCATGCCTAAGAGTGGGAGTAAGAGAGTCTCACTCCTAGCAGGAGAAAAAAACAAACCCCAAAAAATCCAGCAAAGCTGCTGGGGGACTCACTAGGTTTGTGAAATTAGCCTTATAAGAGAATTCTCCCTAACACAAGCCCCCCCACAGACTAAGGGACAGGAGGATTGAATCCACTCCTGGATGAATCTCATACCTCTAGTCGGTTATAAACATCCTAGAGAGACCATCAGCATGTTGGTGGTAACACCCTGACCTGTGCTCAATGGTAAAATCAAACCCGTGAAGGCAGATTGGCCATCTCAATAGTTTTGGGGTTTCCCCTTTCATTTGCATTAACCATCTCAAGGGTTGGTGGTCAGTCTGAATAACAAAAGTAGAACCATACAAGTATGGCCTAAACTTCTTCAGAGCCCACACAATGGCAAAACACTCTCTTTCAATAGTTGCCCACCTTGTCTCAGGATCCTTCAGTTTTCTACTGATGAAGCAAATGGGGTGTTCCCTACCTTTCCCATCCAGTTGACTAAGGGCTGCACCTGTACCTGCATTAGCAGCATCTGTCTGCACAATAAAAGTTTGGTGGCAGTGAGGAGCTCTTAGCACTGGAGCTTGACAAAGGGCTTTCTTCAGGTTTTCAAAGGCCTGATTGCACTCCTCATTTCATTTGACCTTTTTAGGGAACTTAGGAGAGGAGATCACATTCAGTGGAGAAGCTATGGTCCCATAGTTCTCTATGAAATTCTTGTAGTACCCAGTGAGGCCTAAGAAAGCTCTCACCTGGGTCTGAGTAGTAGGCGTTGTCCAATTTTGCACAGCCTTATTTCACCACCTCCTACCTCATGACCAAGGTAGACCACTTTACTCCGTCCAATCTGGCATTTACTTGCCTTTATGGTCAGATGGGCCTTCTCAAGAGCCTGCAAAACATGTCCTAGGTGGTCAACATGCTCTTCCCAGGATTGGCTGAACACTGCAATGTCATCCAAGTATGCCATGCAGAAGTCCTCCATCCCAGCCAGAACCTGATTTACCATCCTTTGGAATGTAGCAGGTGCATTTTTCAGTCCAAAAGGCATAACCTTAAATTGGTATAAGGCAACTGGGGTAGAAAATGCAGTTTTCTCCTTGGCATGGTCTGTCAGGGCTATTTGCCAATAGACTGACGTGCTGAGGTACTTGGTTGAACCAAGTCTATTCACCAACTCATCTGTCCTCGGCAAAGGGTGGCCATCAGTCTTGGTGACTGCATTAAGAGCTCTATAGTCCACACAGAATCTCAATTCTTTGGATCCTGCCTTTGGTACTAACACAACTGGGCTAGACCATGGACTAGGGCTCTATTCCCCCGAGGTCATGCATCTTGCTGACCTCCCCCTTTGATGTGGGTTCTTACATTCTCTGACATTCTGTATCCTCTGCTTTTTACTGACAGACAGTCACCAGTGAGTATATCATGCTGGCCCCAAGGGGCCAAGCCAGGTGAAAGTAAGAACAGGGAGGCAAACTGATTTAACGTAGATTTGTTGCTCAGGTGTCAGGTTTGAAGAGAGATTAACTCCTTCAATCTTTTCATGCAAAGGTAGGCCTCTGAGGAGATCAGGGAGAGGTTCACTCTCTTCTTCCTCTTCTGCTGAAGCTAGAAGCAAGGCTCCTACTTCAGGTCTGGAGACATACGCTTTTAGTCTGTTGGTGTGGAAGACTCTGGGAGCCTCCTTGGGATTGCCCAAGTCCACCAGATAGTTCACCTCTCCAAGTTTTCCCACAACCTTGAAGGGTCCCATCCATTTGTCTTGCAAGTCCCTCTGCCTTGTTGGAATCATAACAAGAACTAGCTGGTCTTGAGTGAACTCAACCATGTTAGCCTTTTGATCATGCCAATGCTTGACCAAAGCTTGACCAGCCTTCAAGTTTTCACTAGCTTGAGCCATCATCTGTGACATTCTCCTCCAGAGTCCTATCACGTAGTCAGTCACTCTGACTGGCTTGGGGGTAGGAGCACTCTCCAAACCCTCCTTAATCAGGGCCAATGGACCTCTGACTGGATGGCCATAGAGAAGTTCAAAGGGACTATAACCTACTCCGTCCTGAGGGACTTCCCTATAAGCAAAGAGAAGGCATGGCAGTAGAAGATCCCGCTTTCTTTTAAGGGGTTCCTCTAAAGCACCTATCATGCTCTTCATGGTTCTATTAAACCTTTCAACCAACCCATTTGTCTGTGGGTGGTAGGCGGTAGAGAACTTGTAGGTAACTCCACAGTTTTTCCACATGGCTTTCATGTAGTGGGACATAAAATGTGACCCCCTGTCAGAGATTACCTCCTTAGGAAACCCAACCCTGGTAAAAAAAAAAACCAAGGAGGGCCTTAGCCACAGCCTGAGCTGTAACAGCCCTCATAGGAATTGCCTCAGGGTACCTAGTAACATGGTCTACTACAACAAGGATAAACCTGTTGCCTGAGGAGGTTGGGGGATCAAGGGGACCAACAATGTCAATCCCTACCCTCTCAAATGGGACTCCCACTACTGGGAGGGGCACTAAAGGTGCCACATTCTTGGAACCACTCTTACCAGAAGTTTGGCAAGTGTGACAGCTCTTGCAGAACTTATCTACCCCAGCCCCATATTTGGCCAATAAAAGTAGAGTGAGAGCCTTTCCTTGGTCTTCTTGAAACTCAAGTGACCAGCCAAAGGAATCTCATGGGCTAGCTGCAAGAACTGGATTCTTTTTACTTGAGGGGTTACAAGTCGTTTGTAGTCTCCAGGTGCAGACTCAGTCGGTTCACTGTAGAAGAGGCCATCTTCCCAGTGCAACCTATACTTCCCAGGCTCTTGCCCATCAGCCTGAGAAGCTGCCTGGTGGCGGAGACCTTCCAGAGTTGGACATTCTCTTTGCCCCTTACGAAAAGCTGGCCTGCTGTGTCAGGATTGAGGCTGGTGGGGGCTCTAGCAGAGTGGCAGGTGCCGCTGGTGGGGGCTCTAGCAGTGTGGCAGGTGCCCTAATGAGGCGTAGGATTCATCCTACATTATTCCCCAGGCGTGTCCTTCATCCCTTTTTCAGGAAGCAGTTTCCGGGACGAAGGACAGCCCAGGAACTACGTTTCCCAGCAGGCCGAGCGTGGCACAGGCCTGCTGGGATGGAGTCAGCCACGCCCGCGCGAATGCGCATGCGCGAGTCGCGCCCGAAGCCCCACGCTTGCGATTACGGCCAGCAGAGAGGAAGGATGTGTAGAGCCAGAGCTCCTGACGGCAAGCCTACGCGGGGCACCCCGCCGCCTGTTAGCCACCCCAGGCCCCGCGTGACTGATAAGATAAGTGCAGAGCAAAGCGCGCACGTTCCGGCAGCATTCTTGAGACAGTTCATTTAGAGGAAGTCGCGCTTGGATTTCCGAACTGGGACCGCGCCAGAAGCGGTTTAGGGATGCATGGCGCTCCGTCCAATAACCCAGCATGAGACACCATTAACACGCGATTGCGTTCCTAGACGAAGCATGCTTCCTATTTGTGTTTAGACCGGAAAGACTGCAAAGCAGGCTTGCTAATTCAGAACTACTAATCCCTAAACAGCGACTCCGCATATATACATACGCTTGCATTCTGACTTAATTCTTGCCTCTTGCAGTGCATGTGAGGTACAGGACGTCATAGGGGTCTAACAGCACGAAGAGACCAGAAGACTACACAGCAGTGCCGAAGCGAAGTGTAATTTCCATTGTTAATGTGGGGCACGTGAATGTTTCTTTCTGTATGATGTAAATGCAGACGGTGTTCTCATTCTGTATGGTGTAATGCAGACACAGCTTTCCTCCATGAAGTAATGGGTGGATAGTGGTAGAACATTAAGTTCAGTAACTGGTTGAGGGCTCCAGTACAAAGGCCTAACTTCATCTGGCATACGTGTGCATTATTGAATGTGAATAGAACATAGTAACTGGTCTGGGGCTCCAGTACAAAAGCCCATTTCATCTGGCATTAGCAGGATTGCTAGTGAATGTAAAAGTGCCAGGGCGGAGAACTCCAGATACAGGAGCCGGAGCTGAGGAGCATGTTACCCTGTTCTTCCCCATCCCCATCCATAACCTCTCCCTTTCCCTCTTTCCGGTGTTCCCGAACAACCTCTACCCATCCAACCATCGGACCCTAACCCTCTTTCCCCCAAGGGTCAAGGCGGCCTGTGTTACTTGCTCCCAGGTACCAAGACCCGACGGGGAGGGAGGCGTTCTAGCCGCGTTTGTGCTGCCTCTGCGTCGAGAAGAACGAAGTCTGACATGCTGGGTCCAACTTCTGCCAGTAAAGACTGCAGCTCAGGATGGTCAGCAGGGTCCAGATCTCCAATATGTTCTTGGCCTCCTACTAGCTCTTCTTCAGAGTCTAGTTCAACCACACAGGGTTGTACCTCCCTCTCAGCCTTAGCTGGAGGTGGAGTTACAGGTGTAACTTTGGACAACCTAGGGGAAGTCCTTGTTGGAAGCACTGGAGTGCTTGCTGCTGGTTTCTTCTTGAAAGTCTTGGGTTTCCCCTTTGCTTCTGGTTGTTCAGCTATAGCAGTAAGCAACTCCAGTGGAGTAGGAGCAATTTCTTCTTCCATCATCTCCTTAGCAGAACCTCTCAAGGTGTTCTCCCTTGCAGGTCTGGTTAGTTACTGTAACCTTTTACTAGGAGGCCTGGGGGTATGTGACAACTCCAAGAGTTTTCAGGTCATTTCCCAACAGAACCCTTCCTGGTACCTCACATTGTACACCGACGGGTATCTTCACAGTCCTATCATTGCACTGGATGAGAACTGGTTACTGGGGACATATCTGCACAGGCCCTCCAGCTAACTTGGTGAGGCATTTGGGTGCCCTAGCAACCTCCTCTGCCTTGAAAAAAGATTCATCCACCACAGTTATGCTAGCCCCAGTGTCCCTAATGGCAGGAGTCTCCTGACCATTCACCTGGACACTGTCCTTATAATACTCTTCAGTATTATAGACATCTAAATTCTGTTGTTCCCACAACCCCAGGGACACTAAAGAAACACTGGATGAGACTCCAATGGTATCATCAGCCAGTAGTAGAAAGTTTCCACTTGTCATTGGTACTTCCTCCTCTGGAGTGAAGGCTAGGGAGACAGTGTGGACCCCTGAAGGTTTACCCTTACATCTGGGATCCCCTTTCACATGGTCAGTAGCCTTACAAACATAGCATGTTCCAAATGCTTTCTGGAATGGTGGCTTGTTCTGACCACCTTCTGGTCTGGGACCAGAAGGTACACTAGCCTGATTTGGTTTCCCATGTGGCTTACCCTTATGGTGCTGTTTGGGGCCCTCTTTGGAATTGGAATTATTTGAACTCTCTTTGGAGTCCTTTTCAGGCTGTTTTCCCACATCCCTTTTCTGAGTTACCCCAGAATCCTTGTGAGTAGCCCTGTTGGCAACCCACAAATCAGCAGCCTTAGCTAGCTTCTTGGAATCCATTTCCTTTGAATCAGCCAAGTGCTGCCTGAGCTCAAGAGAGCAGGCATCATAAATTGACTCCAACATAATAAGATTTCTCATTCCCTCATAAGTGTTCACTCTGTAACCCTTAATCCATCCCTCTCAAACTTGCACTCACCCAGGTAGCCCAAGGGGTACCATCATGCTTTTTGAGGGTCCTAAACCTCTTAAGGTACTGGGAAGGGGTATTCCCAAATCTAGCTATTAAAGCTAGCTTCACACATTCATAGTCCATCCTATTCACCTCCCCCAACTCCATTACCACATCAAATGCAACAGGGGGAGCCTAGAGCACAACCAAGGAAGCAACTGATTCCCTGAGATGTCCTGGAGCCCATGATTATATTCAAACATAGCCAACCAATCCAACAGACAATTTCTTCATCTCTAGCTCATGCTTGAGCTCCATTTCTCTGAGCCTTAGTTCTTGGTGCTTTTGTTCAGATTGGGCACTAATTATTTTGAACTCTAATTCAAGTCTCATTTTTTCCAGTTCAATGAATTCAGGACTTAATGTGGGACCTGACAAAGGTCCAGTAGACACAGGCTGAGGTGCTAGAGCAGGCAGAGGGCCAGTGGGAACAGTTACATTAGTTTCCTCTTCCTCTTCTAACTCTACAACAATACTATCATTACTTTGATTCATATCATCCTCATGACTGTGGTTTCCATTTGCTGGGGAGGTAGGCTCCTCTGAACCACTACCCAGACTTTGATTCTCTAACAATCTTTCTATCAGTTCCATTTACTTGCCTTTTACAGGAAGATCCTTATGTCTACAAAGAACTCTTAAACAATCAGCAGTTTTTGCAGAAAGGGACTCCTGGCTGTAACTTTCCATAGTTGATTGTTAAAAAAATAGCTTTTACAGTGCTAAGCTTTGTGGTTAGTTGCACTAAAGTATTTAGAAGCACTCTAAAATGTATGCTCAATACAAATCCCACCGCTGTACACCAGTGTTAGGCAGAATCCTGTGTAGTTCCCTTGGGGAACACTGCAAGAAGATTAAGACTACAGGAGTAAACAGTAAACCCAATTAGTAGCAGTCTGCACCACCCAGATTTACCTGGTAGCTGTGGCTGAGCAGTCAGATTTCTCTAAAGAAGAGTAGGGCAGTATATAGAGTACACAAAGTAGGGCTAAAAACACAGTAGAGCAAACAAACACTGACCAGAGCTTTGTATAAAAAGTATATAATTATTTATTTAAAAACACACTTTAGACAATATACTAGCACTCCAAATCAAAAGCAAGTTAAAACACAGTCAGGTAAAGTATACACACCTCCCTTAATAACTATTAGACAAGTCAGAGTTAAAACACCACTATTTGTCAAAACAGATGTGAGCGCGTAATCTAGATGGCACTCCAATAGTTGGGTTAAAGGGAGAGAAAAAGGTAGAGCATAGAAATAAAACAGGTCCCAACACTTTTAGGAGTTCTCAGCAAGGGAACAAAGGCAGTCTATACTGTAGAGCCAAAGTTCATAGGCCAGGCCCACTTTAAATGGAGCAAATAGAAATGTGCCCAGGATCACACGGTTTAAAATGCACTAAAAGTCTTTGCAGAATATTCAAAAGAGGTTGGGGTGATTCAAGAAGGAAAAGTTAGAAGGTCTGGGGCCAACCCAGTTGGAAAGCCAATGATTTAAGGGTCACCTTGGGCAAACCGAAGAAAGGGAGGCCAGGCAGGAAACAGTACCTTAAAGAGAGGAAGCTCCAGCGGTGGCAGTGGTTGCAGTTCGTTGTTTCAACCAGGGGAAGAGAGGATCTCATCGAGGAGGAAACGTGGAGTCGATGCACTGCACAGGGATGAAACCAGCCGCGGAGTTAGTCGATAAAAGGTGCTTTCCTTTTATTCGCGGTCAAAGTGGTGAAGCTTGACTATCCGGCCGCCGGGGAGTTTTGCACGGGCGATTCGGCCAAGAGACCTCTTTGGAAGGCAAAAGGGCGAACTGGTTGGTCCCACCAGCTCAGAGGAAGAAGACTCGTCCAGCAGAATATCTTCTCTTGTCGTTGGGAAAGTGGTGAGTTTGTTGCAGCAGGGCTCCACCGGTGGTGTCGTCATTGCAGATGGCTCAGCTTCTTCACTCTTCGGATTCTTAGGTCCTGTGGCGACTTCTGAAGTTCCAGTCCCAAAGGCCCTGCTTTTATGCAGAAAAACCACAATTCAACAGCCTAGCTGTCACTCAAACATGCTAAGTGGTGAGCCGGGCGGCTCACCACTGGCCCAATCAGAACAGAGTGCGACTTGAGTTGCTAAGGCAACACAGTTCAGGGTGCCAATTCCCCTCCCCACCCATCCTGTGGAACCCAGACAGAGTGGCACCATTTGGAGGGCTTCTGTGGAGAAGCCCGCCAAAAAGTGGAACAAAGGGCTCTGGCAAAAAGACCCAACCGTGAATTTAATATTAAATAAATAACCCAGCGGTATCTTTAACATTGCACCAAAAAGTGGTGCTTTTAAAATCAATGGGAAAATCCCAAAGAGAATATTCCGGTGGAATATTTTGCGTGGTAACCACTGCCACCAGCCAGAAAATCGACAAAGGGGGACTGGACAGTGCCCCCTTGAAAACAGACCCATGGGCAATATAAATAACCCCTTCCAGTACTTCCACAATATGATGGTTTGTACTGGTTCTGTTCATAATTTAGACTAGCAAAGTGAATGATGACTTTACATGCCCTGGGAGACAGTAGTCAGTCCGAGGGTATGGAGTCTATGTTTGTGTTACTGCTCCGAGGGTGCTGTGTAACAGATAAACAAAAAAAACAGATGATACCCTATGGAGTATAAGGCCCCAAAGCCCAAAATCACAAAAATAGTCAGACATATTTCAAATCATGCCTAAGAGTGGGAGTAAAAGAGTCTCACTCTTAGCAGGAGAAAAAAACAAACCCCAAAAAATCCAGCAAAGCTGCTGGGGGACTCACTAGGTTTGGGAAATTAGCCTTGTAAGAGAATTCTCCCTAACAGGAGAAACCTGCATAAAAGGCAAGGCTTTTTGCTTGGAAGGCACAGTCAACCACTGGATAAAGGAATTTAAAGAACAACTTGAGACGCCTGCTTGCAACTCCTGGACCGTTGGTTTGTCCGGTGAAGCCCTGCTGCAGTGCTAAAGCTCAGAATTCGCCACGACTAGAGAAGACCTGCAAAGGACGACTAATCCCCTTGGGTTGGTGGGACCAATCGAACCCAAGACGAGCTCATCTGGAAATCCTCTCGGAGCTGGCTCTACTTCCATTGCTGCTGCAGAAACCGATTGCCAGGGAAAGGAACACCAGAATCGAGTGAGTGTCTTCAAGTCGGACCCGAGCTCCAGGAAGATCCTCCGGACTCCCATGAAGCAGGACTGACCAAGCCTGAGCCACCACACAGAGTGCTGGACCCCAGATGCAAGGAAAGTCCATTAAGGTATCCGAGAACCGCAGTGGTGCTATTTGCGAGGGTCATGAGAAGCTGAAACCGCAAAGTGCTGCTGATCTGATGTTTGCCCATTGCTGCCGCCGACCTTCAATTCGTAGTGCGGGAGTCCCCAGACATCCTCCCTCTTGTCCCCACTACTGAGGCCCGGGAACAACAGGATCTGCAGACCTACACAGGAGCAGAAGCCAGCTGGAACCAATTTCTTCAGACCCAAGGTATTGTAAAACTAAGGGGGACTTACCTCTTGTCGTGTAGCCTTGCAGGTTCTCAGTTGAGACTTGACTTGGTTGCTTTTGCAGTTACTTGCAGCTTTGCCCCTCACAATCCTCCCAGCTTGTAACCCTACAGTGATTTCATTTTTATACAAAACTTCTAAAACATTGTGCAAGACTTTTTACCTACCTGCAAGAAGTGCTTCATCTCCCCTAGACTTTTGCTCAGCTAACATTGGCTGTCCTGGCTCCCTGAAAGACTCTTCTTACCTCTGACTTTGTGCTTGGCCTTTCCTCCAGGAAAGTGTTAAATTACTTTGCATTGGACGGTTCAAAACATACTTACCTGCTTATGAATATTTGTTATGTAAAACACAAGGGACTGTTTTGGGTATTCCGACTGTGGGTTGCCCAATACTCTGGTCACACTAGGAACTCAGTTTTTTTATTGAAATGGGTAGGGATGGATACATCTCTATCACTGAACTCACAAGTGCAAGTAAGTACACTCTATTGTGCTGAAAAACACAAAGCCGTTCCCGACTGTGTGTGTGTCTGCCATTTTTGGGATGAAATTCTAAAATCTTTAATGAGCTTTCTCCGTTAGGCAGGGAGGAGGTGACCGAACCACAGGGTGTGGAAACTGAAGGTTCGATGCAATAGACTTGCAAGGGGGGTGGGGTAGAGGGAATAGTGGTTAGGAAGTTAAAAAAAAGTCTATTGAAACTGTTGGAACATGCACTGCTTGTTTGGTTTATTGTTTGTTTGTAAAAATTAATAAAACACTTTTTAAAAAAAAGCATTCTCTGTTAGGCAGGTGCAGGAATGTCTATTAAAAAGACTGGAGAGTGTGCATTATATTCTCCAGTGGGTTCCTCTTTTGCGTCTGAGCATTGAAGAATCTTGTGGGGTCCTTGATATTTGTTTTTCAGGATCCTAAAAGGGAAGACCCTGCCTGTGCTATTTACTGGAGTACTAGGTCAGGTCTCCCAATAGCCGACCGGTTTCTGTGGTATGAAAGTGGTTACACCACATTCCTCAGGGCTTAGGGAGGCACTCAGTTAGGTTCCTCCTAGTTTGCAGTGGCAGCATTGTCTGTATTATTTAAGGTCCTCTCCCCTTTCCATGTAGTAAATGATTCTATGCACGGATGGGTGAGGCAGCCTGAGACCTGCTGCTTTCATCTGTAAAGAGGTCTGGCGAGCTGCGCGCGGTGTATTCTCGAATGTATTCTCGAAGGTTTTCCCCGAGTAGGGGCAAAAACTCCTTGAGGGCCAGGCCCACTATCCGGAGCTCGAGCAGATTGTTATGTAGGAGGGCTTCCGGCCGGACCATGCTCCATGAAACGCGTAGCCCCCCCAACCCGAAAGAGAGGAGTCCATCGTCTCCACCAGGGAAGGCTCCAGTCGGGTGAAGGGGGCTCCCACTGAAACATTGTCATCCATCAGCCACCAGTGAACATCGGTCAAAAGGAGCGGTGGAATTGGGATCCTGCCTGACTGAGACCCTGTCTCCTGATTCGTATTGGCCGCCAGGTGGAGATGGAGGCGACTCATATTGAGAAAGGCACGCCGCACAGTAAGCACGCAGGAGGTCATCATTCCCAGAATATGCTGGAACCACCAAGCCAAGGTGGTTGAGCTGGCCAGAAAGTGCCCCACCGCCTTGCGGGGGACATCAGCTTCTCAGGCGTGGGGAACACCCGCTGAATGTTAGTGTTCCAACGTGCCCCTAGGAAGACCAGATCCTGAGAACGACATCACTGAGATTTCCTCAGGTTGAGGGAAAACCCCAGCTGATGAAGGGAATCCCCCAATCTATGACAGAACAGCACTACTGCTTCGGGTGACCATGCTCTCAACCAACCAGTCGACTAGGGTACAGGTGATGGCCCACTAAGTGGACAAGACCCGCCACCGCACTCAATCAATTTCGTGAAGACACGAGGGGCTCAGTTCAGGCCGAAGGGCAGCAATGTACTATAAGTGGTTCGACATAATCGTGAACTGCAGAAACTTCTGATGCGTTTGACACTCTGAACTTCTGCAGACCCATACCCATAGTTCGACTCCTGGCAAAACAACTCCCTCATTCCTCTAAACCCCTCCAAGCACACTTGCTCCCGCGAAGGATGTACCCCCAAATAGTTCACCCCCCCGACTTAAGACTCTAAAAACCCAAAACCGCTCACTTGAGCACAAATGGCGAGCTTCCAGAACCCTGCAGCCCACCACTACAGAAACTACAAATCAGAGATCAGAAAGGCCAAATAAGCATGCTATAATAAAATGATCCTTACCTGCCATAGCGGCAGCAAAGAGCTTCACAGGATCATCGCGGAATTCCTGAACCCGCCCTGCACCATAGCCCCGACTGTTGGGTAAGATTTTCACAGAACTGGTAAATCTTCCTGACCTGTGTCAACCCCAGAACTTTTCTCTTTATTAGTGGGGTATTTTTCCTTAATACCTCAGTGAGTGGGAACCTTTTTCCACACTCACATAATCTTTAACTCTTTTCATGGGTGTCATTTTTTTGACTCGCTATAGTGTCTTTTTAAAGTTATCCTCTTTAACAACGTATTGGCAAATAAGTGCCTGTTGTTGCTGGGTTGCCCTACGGGCTCCCCTTTTAAATTTCTTTTGCTAAACTTGAGAGAACTACAGTTCCCAAGGGTATAAAGGATCTTTGGATCCATTTTACATTTTGTTCAGTGAAACCAGCACACCCCACATTATGTGGAGTGCTGGGGAGATACAATGTATCCCCTTTCACACTAAAACTAACAATTCTGTTACAGGGACAAGCTTACCTTCAATGACTGGTGGCAGTGATACCTTGTATTAATTTGGTGCACCTTTACCGCAGGCTGTGTGCACAGCTGCAGTAAAGGCACCTAAGGGTGCTCATTTTACCAAAATGGCCCCTGTCTTCTTTTGTCGCCATTTTAGTGTTTATTGTCGTTTCTTGTTCCTTCCCCTGACAACCAGGGTGGGAAATTCCTTTGTGTGATTTTTATCTTCTGTGGGAGTCCCCTGGACTCCCCGCCCAGGCTCAAGTTTGTCTGAGGGCAGGAAGCGAGGGAGGAGTCCAAAACTCCCCAGGCCTTTGTTTTACGCCTTGCTTGATTGGGGACAAATCCCAGTGGAGCCACTGTGCGGTGCACGGTCTTCCGAATTCCGAATCTCGCTATAACTTTGTGGGCATCCTGGTGGATCTCAAGAGACACGAATAGAGTCCGAAAAGTCCCCTCAACAGAGTACTGGACCTTTGTAACAACGAGAATTCAACCGCGATTTTCTGTCTTCTTCTGTGCTCCTTGAAAAGGCGCTAAATCCACAGAACTGCATTTAGCCGCAAGGGAAACCTTGCCTAGAGCCTTCTTCACCGATCCCTGCTGCAAAGTTCCTTCTGAGGTCTTGTTTTCAGTCACCACGACAAGGAATCCACTCACCGGGTATTTGGCTGCAGATCCTGAAGTCTTCCTGCTGCAAAATCTTCTTCAATGCGGAGGTACTTTGTTGGCTTGGGTATGTACTTACCTTAAGCCCGTTAGGATTTCTGTGTAGCTGTGGGTTGTTTTCTGTGATGGGGAGGCCTCTCATCCAGTGCACCCAGTCCCACTGCTAGAATCCTGCTAGAGTGTGTTCTACAAAGCCCCTGGACCCTCTTTTAACTCAGAAGTAAAGTACTCACCCGTTTGCTCAGTTTTCATAAAGAACTCTGACTTTTGCTACTAAAGAACCTATCCTGGCACTGCCTGTTGGTCACTAGTCCTAGTGACCCCCCCTTCTGCCACTGAGAACATTCATGCTCCAAGAATAAGGGAAAGAATTTCAAGGGATTGGGCCTTTTGCCTGGAAAAGAAAATAATTGTTTTAAAGTTACTTACTTGTAAAGAGTTGGTTGGTAACTGTAATTCTAAGAGTGAACAGTTACACAAGTTCTTACTTACCTTGGATGTGTGATGCACTATTCTTAAATGTATGGTTAACATCTTTTCTTCCTTAGAACTGTTTTGCCTGTCTAATACAAAGTAGATGTGAAGGTATTTTATTCTCCTGTGATTAGGTTGTGCCTCTTCCCAAAAGTAAAGTGTTGGTTTTGCCAGATTGTTCCTGCAGGGTAATTGTATGAGTGTACTCCAACTGTTGGTATCCCCAGATTAGTCCTGTTAGGATAATTGTATGAGTGTCCCCCAACTGGGTCTTGCTTCCCCTGAC
The DNA here is from genome assembly GCF_040938575.1 of Ambystoma mexicanum. Classification (NCBI taxonomy): domain Eukaryota; kingdom Metazoa; phylum Chordata; class Amphibia; order Caudata; family Ambystomatidae; genus Ambystoma; species Ambystoma mexicanum. The sequence goes on from NC_090923.1 coordinate 921,811,226, forward strand.
TTGCTGCTAGCCTACCCAGGATAGGTCTGCATTAGGTTGTTGCCTACCTAGAATAACTTTGAGTCATTCAGTAAAGTGTGACATTGGGTTTTACTTTGCCCTTCATTGTGAGGTTAAAAAAAGTATGTGGGTTTTACTTACCTTAAGTTAGCTGTATGCCTTCCCAAAAATAAGTTACAAGAGTTACTACTTATCTCTATCTGCGTTTCACTGATCTCAAAAGCACCTGTAATTGAATATTCCATCCTTAGGTTTTACTCACCTAGTATAACTGTGTTATCACAAAACTAGTTATAGGTTTTTACTGCACCTAGAAAAAGTGTTCCACTATTCACCAAAAGTATATTGTCCAGTTGACTGATTAAGTGATTTGTCTTGAGAATCATTATACAACTGGAAGGATCTACTGCCCTTGCATTACTGAATGTAATTGTTAAAAAAGTAACCATTGATTTCTACTCCCCAAGAATAGGTGTGACCTATACTGAATGTGTAGGAGAAGGTTTTGACTTTCCTAGAACTACTGTTAGGTATTCCAAATAAGGTATATACTCGGGTCTGTGTACTTTCAAGCATAGTGTTGTGTTTTTATATTGTGATTTCATATAATGTGTTGGTGCTTACTTACCCCTAGATTTATCTGGGCCTACCTGTATTTAAACCATTTATTTTTACAATACAAAATGTTTCTTTGGACCATTTGTATTACAATTTCATGTGTACTGATTCTACAGCCCTCTCACCCTCCTAAGATAGGCCTGGCTGCTCTGTCTACGCTACCATGAACTCTGGTGGTACAGCATTATACCAAGAGTGGAGTCGTGTACTGCCTCAGTTGAATGGTTTTACTAAGCCCTTAGTTGGAGTTCAGAAAAACTGTACCAACACCGACTGCCTCCTCACAAGCGTTGTGCAACTCCCTGTCTGAACACTTCCACACAACAGCCCTAGAAAGGACGGCCACCCTCAATGCCAAACTCTCCCTCTTGCCCACCCGTTCTACACCTACTCTACCAGTCCCACCCTCTTTCCCCCAGAAAACCCTTCTTTCTGCTCCTTTAACCCCATCTTGAGCGAAGAGTTCACAAAACTATTATCTGGCAGCCGACCCTCCAGCTCACCCCTTGACCCGTCCCGCTCCTCTCATCAAAGAAATGTTCACCTCCACCTGCACAGGAGAAGTGGCAAGGTCCATCCTCAACGACTCCCTCACATCCGGCAACTTCCCAAACTCCTTCAAAACTGCGCATGTCAAAACCCTGCTTAAAAAAAAAAGCATCCCTCGCCCATCTACTACCAACCAATTACAGGCCAATCTCCAACACCAGATTCCTGGTAAAACACATTGACCACACTGCCTACTCACAGCTAAATGCTTTTGTCGAATCTAACAATCTCGTAGACCCCGCGCAATCATGTTTTCCGTCTGTGCCATGGAACAGAAACCACGCTGATCTCTATCTCGGATGACCTCAAAGTGACACGACTCTGAAGGATGCACTGCCCTTATTCTTCTTTACCTCTCAGCAGCGTTTGACACCATCAATCACATGATCCTCCTAGACAGACTCCACTTCTTAGGAAAACAATTCAGCTCTCTCCTGGATTGCCCCATTCCTCTCGAACAAACAGCAAATCACTCACCTCCCCCCTTTTTTCTCTGCCGCACACCCGGTAAACACTGGAGTACCCGAAGGCTCTTACCTCTCTGCCCTTCTCTTCAACCTTTACTTGACCCCCCCCTGCACAGGATCATCCGCTCACACCACCTCACTTGCTATAACCATGCTGACGACACAAATCATCCTGAGAATTCCTAACTCGACCACCTTCCCCTGCCCTGACATAGTAGCATGTCTCTCAGACATTGACCGTTGGATGACGACTAACCATTTCCTTCTGAACCCAGGCAAAATGGAGATCCTAGTATGAGGAAAATCTCCCCTGTTCCCCAAAACCGACTCCCTGGTCACCCTCACTCAGCCTCCCCCCTACGACTGCCGCCATTGTCAAAACCCTTGGCTGCACAATGGACTCGGATCCAACTGTCTCACCACATCAACAATACTTCCAAAGCCTGTCATTTCCACCTTAGCCTCCTGAAGCGCATCTTCCCCTACCTCACCTATCCGAACAGACTGGCTGCAATTATGTCCATTGTCATGTCCAGACTTGACTATGCAAACTCCCTCTACCTGGGTGCACTGGCCTGCCAGCTAAACAAACTCCAAAGAGTACAAAACTTGGCTGCCAGACTGCTTCTCGCATTGGGACGAAGAACCACATCTCTTCGGCCTCCGCACCCTACACTGAGTGTAGATCCTGGGGGAGGATCCACCTGAAGCCCAAAGCAAAGTGCAACTCATGATACGACTCAGACCTAGTCACCCTTAGACGCAAGTGCAGGGTGGCTGAGAGGAAATGGCACGCTTCATGTACATCCTCTGACAAACTGGCCTGCTGCCTGTTCCAAAGGCAATACCGGATCTCTGTCCGCACCAAGAAGAGAGCTCACATCCAAGCTCGCGTCTCTGCGGCATCTAACAACTCAGCTGCACTCTTCAAAATCTGCAAAGAACTGGCCAATCCAGTCGCAGTCTCAATCTCTCCTATCCATTCCCAGGCCCGCTGCACAGCACTTGATTCTCATTTCATCTCTAAAATTCAGGACATCCTGTCCTCTCTCTCCTCCTCTCCCCTTTCTCCCTCTGCTCCCTGCTCCTCCTTTGGCCCTTCTTCGGCCACCTCTACCCCCTCCTTCTCTGCCTTTCCCCTGTTCTCCCCAGACGAGGTTTCTAGATAAGTCCGATCTATGAAAGTCTTGTCAAACTTGTTCCTCCAAAACCATCAAGGACCACATTGACTCCCTGGGTCTTGCCTTGGCCGACTTCTGCAACCACTCCACCACTGGAGTCTTCCCTTCCCCCTGAAGCACTACATTGTGCACCCTCTCTTTAAGAAACCCTCTGCCGACCCGTCTTGCCCGGCTAACTATCGCCAATCTCCATCACTCCTTTCCTGGGAAAACTCTTGGAAAAGCTGGCCATCTCCAAGCTCAATCTTCACACTGAATCTGTTGGTTGTCTCCATGATCATCAGTCTGGCTTCAGAGCTGCCAGAAGCATGGAAACTGCTCTCCTGAACATCCGTGAAGACCTGCTCTCCAACCTTGATTCCAACACCCCCAGTGTCCTTGTTAGGGAGAATTCTCATAAATGTGCTAATTTTCTTCACCTTAGAGACCCCCAGCAACTTTGCTGGATTTTGAGGACTTGATTTTTTTACCTGGAAAGAGCGCAAGCCTTTTTCCCCCCACTCTTGCATGTATTTTGATGTGTTTTACACTCATGTTTTCTTTGATTATGGAGTTTTAGATCATTCCATAGGCATAATATTTTCATGCGTGTTACACAGCACCTTCAGTGAAGTGACACAGGGATGTCTTTTAGACTTCTCAAAGGTTTAAATACCTTTTCTCGGATAAACTACTGTTTCCAAGAGAATGTAAGGTTAAATTGACTTTACTAGTCTTTTTAAATTCCTAGACCTAGCACACCCTATCTTCCTATAGAGTGCTGGAGGGGTTACCTAGTATCCCGTGTCTAGAAACTCATGTAGCAGTCAAATGCTACCGTTTTCTATCGAAATGGCTGGTGGCAGTGATTTTACAACACACTACCATGATTTTTCCCGACCGTGAACACTGGTAGCTTAAAATCGCGGGAGCCATGTTTTTCAAGATGGCGCCTTAAGCCTCTGTTTAAACGGGTCCCGGTCGTCTTTTTTCGCCATTTCTTTTTGGAAAGGTCCTTCTAGTGTTTCTCTTTGCGTGCCAAATCAGGTTTGGTCCCTTTGTTTGTATGCCTTTGGCAGGCTTCAGGACTGAAGATCGCCTCTAGCGTCTGAGTGTCTGGGGTGGGCAGGAAGTGAGGGAGGTGCCCGATACTCCCTCTGCTTAGTCTCCTAGGAGACACAAATGCACTCTGACGTGATTGGCTGGCTGACAGTCCGGCAAAGACAGCCACCCTGCTGTGTGAGTGGCAGCTAGGCTGGAATGAAAGGGAGAAAACTGTTTAAGAGGCGAGTCTCGTGGACTGGAAAGCAAAGTCTACCACTGGAACGAAAGAACCGAAGACGAGTTGGAAGAGGACAGCTGCTGCAACCACTGGACTATTGGTTTGTCCGGTGAAGCCCTGCTGCAGGTCCGAATTGGCAAGTTCATCTCGACAGAGGAGCCCCTTCAAGGATGACTTCTTGCTTGGAGTTGGTGGGACCAATCAACTTGTAAGCCACCTGGATACCATTCTCTTGTGTGCTTGAATTACAGCTACTGGAACTGAAGTGACTCAATTTTGTCAGTGTGTTCTGACGATCCTGTGCAGTGCAGGAGTCCCCCGAAGTCCACCCTCTTGTCCCCACGACTGAGGCTCAGGAACAGTGAGATCTGCAGGAACTGCCAGGAACCAACGTCTTCAGCTGCATCTTGTTCTTCATTTTAAAGTACTGTGCTAACCCGATTGAGAAAACTTAGCTCTCGCGGGGAAAGTTTGTGGAACTTTCCCAACTCGCAGGCCTAATCAGGTTGTGACCCAACAAATGATTCTTTTTCGTACAAACTATTTCTGAGAACTTTGGCAAAGACTTTACCATTTTACAAGAACTGTTCTTTCCTATCCAAGACACTAGCCCATTGACTTTGGCCTATGCATATTGAACTGAATTGAGTCCTCTAGTGAACTGAAACTATTTGCACTGCCTAAGAAAGTATTTGCGATGTAGTCTATTAACTTGTGCCTTTGCATTCTTATTTAAAGTGACTGAAATGCCCTTTGGCTCCTATTTCAGGGGAGCTTAAATTACTCAGAAACGTATTGGTTTTGTGTTGAAGTATATTGGTGTATAATATTAAGTTGCCTACCTCTAGTGAATATTTTCAAAATGATTGTGTAATAAATGTATAAGTGTTTTACCAATAAACCTTGAGTATAAGTGTCTCCTTGAACCTCTGTGATTGTAAGACCTCTGTGTAACTTGATTTACTGCTCACATTCTGTCTTGAGATAAGCCTGGCTGCTCAGATCGCTACCACAAACTGTATAGTACAGACTTCTACCAAAGATTGGTTTTGCTTACACCTGTATTCCTAATTGTATGTGATGGTCCCAGAGGGTACTGCACGCAATTCTACCTAATAGTCCTCATCTTACTTGATATCTCTTCTGCCTTTGACACAGTCAACTATGCCATCCTGTTCCACCATCTCCGTGATAACCTGGGGATCACCGGTCAGGCCCTGGCGTGGCTGACTTCTTTCCTCTCTGATCGACCCTCCCAGGTTCAACTTGGGTCCTTCCTCTCCTCTATCTCAATCTTTACTACCTGTGGTGTTCCCCATGGGTCTAACCTCTCTCCCTGGCTGTTCAACCAATACCTGCTACTTCTTGCCCACTGCATTGCCGCACTCTGCCTCAACTTCCAGTGCTATGCGGATGACACACTGCTCATTTTCAGGCTTCCCTCAGCCACCTCTTCTCCCTCTCTCATCTCGGACTGTGTCCGCCATCCGGGAGTGGTGTGCCACCAATGATCTCTGCCATAATGCCAGTAAGACCCAGATTCTCCTCATCGCCACACCTCCTTTCCTGTCACTCTCTGGCTGGCCTCTCTTGGCCTTCTTCCTGCTCCCAACTGTGAGGCTAAAAACCTTGGGGTCATCTTCGACTCCACACACCTTCTCTCCTCACATCTCTGACGTCTCTAAGAAGTATCACTACCAGTTCAACCTCCTCAGAGGTATTCTTCCTTTCCTCTCCTTCCCCAGAAGCTCACTGTCTACAGAGCTCTGGTTCTCTCTAAACTGGACTATTGCAACAGCCTCTTTCTAAATCTGCCTGCTTCTACTCTCCGCCCTCTGCAACTCATCCAGAGCAGGACTGCGAGACTTGCCCTTGGCCTCAAGCCCAGGGATCGTATCTCTCCAGGACTGAAATCTCTGCATTGGCTCCCAGTGGCTGCGAGGATCAAGTTCAAAATCCTCTGCATTGTCCACAAGGCCTTCTGGGGCCTCAATACCTTCAAATATCGCTTCCTAAATATCTTCCTTCTCGAGCTCTTCGCTCATCCACCTCCAAATACCTCCGAGTCAGACGCTTCTCCAAGCAACAAGCTGGTGGTAGATCTCTTTCTTCGGCTGGGGCCTCCCTCTGGAACAGCCTCCCTGCATCCCTGAAACTTGAGGAAAATCATCTCCGGTTCCGGAAGCACCTCAAAACCTCTCTCTTTGCTTCTGCTTTTTCTCCTCCTCCTCCTCCTCCTCCTCTCCCCTGCTGACTTCCTGGCCAATACTGAAACTGCACTGGTTACCTGGCCTCCCTCTGATCTCGGGCCCAGTCCCTCTCCCCCGCCAGTCGCACTCCTGCACTGCCCTCCTGGCAACTCCTGCACTTAGGGACTGTTTTTGTATCCCTACAGTCCCTTTACCAGCACTCGACACCTGTCTGCACTTACCCTTGCACTTGCCACCTGCTGGCTGTACTTTTACTTTATCTTATTATCACATGTACTGCACTGTCCCCTCTCCCCTCCCCCTGCGCACTTCCCTCCTTCCCCTTCCCATGCACTTGCATGATCTGAAAGACACCTTACCTTGTAGGATCGCTTGTCTGTCTTCCCTCTGTTCCCCCTCCCTTGCCTCGTCGCGCCTTGAAAGACGTGTGTGTATAGGCACGTTATAAATGCCATATCATATCATACATTGGCTCCCGCTTGGACGCAGGGCCACTTTCAAACTCCTATGTATTACCCACTGAGCAGTGCGCAAAACAAGCCGCAAATTTCTACAAGAGAAGATTACACTTGACCACCAGACTGGTACCCTTAGGTCTAGCACCACCCTCCTGCTTTTGGTCCCCACCTCCAATTTGGACAGGAATGTCCTACTCAACCCAGGCACCAACTTTGTGGAACTCTCTGCCTCCCCGCATTAGAGAGAGGGAAGAGTGCATGGCTTTCCGGAAGACACTCAAGACCCGACTCTTCACCTAATAACACACAAGGGAATGCTGGGACTACCATCACGACCGACACCAGGAGTGGTATGCAGCTGTTTACGGACACAGTCCTAGACCTTCAAACCGGACGATATCCAATTCCACCACCTAGAGCCTCTGCCAGACCTGAAACCTGAATCGTAGCAGCACCCATGTACCCGACAGAACACATTCATCACCTCATCTGCAGGGACTCTGCAAGCTCTGAGACCTAGAGTTATCTATCACCATTAATAAAACTAATCAGGGACGGACGATGGTGCTAGACTCGTAAACCTACCAGCAATAAAACCCATTAAATTGATCAAGGCCATGCAATTATGCGCTAAGCATAGTCCAAGAAGGTACATGCCTACTGACCATACGCACCTGGCAATCTAAGAGCAGAACTGGACACCGGAGGGCCGTGTAGCAGCTACTCTACTCGGCTAATCATAACCTCCCAGTGAATGTACAAAGCTGAACTACCTACATGTAACCTTTCTAACAGACCTAGCAGCCAAGCTGTAATAGCACTCATGAACCTGATCATTACATGAAAATATGTAATAAGCTATGAATCTAGGAAATGCCCTTGCCTGCTAATCCTTCACATCCAGAAACCACTGTGGAGATCCATTTAGCAAGGGACACACTCGGAGCCCACAAGGGACAATGATGTAATTCGAGTTCACTTTTCAAACCTCAACCAGGACAGGAATAGCCTACCCCCGCTATAGACAATACCTGGGACCTGGAAAATGGGCCAGTTGATACCTATGCACCAGCATTAGAGGTACAGGCACACTCGTCAAATAGCACTGAGTGGACACCTGACCGAGAGACTCTAGGAGCACCAAGGACTTTTCCTCTTTAATAGGGAGCATAGTCGATTTGGCAGCTACAGGAAGGTAATCAAGGCCAGGGACCTCTTCTGATGGCACAGATACTCGCACATACCTACCACTATGCAGGCTCTCTCCTTGCACCAACAGCAGTAGAATGCGGCTATACCCCCACAATCGAATCGGCCTAGCCGCACACAATTACACACCACACAACTCAACAAGCTTTAGAACGCAGCTATCATCCAGGAAAAAAAAGAAAAAAAATTCAGCATAGCTGCACACATAATCCCATATGCAAACACCAATTCTGCTAGAATGCAGCTACCAACCACACCTTGGTCTAGCCTCACACATATCGAGTGCACCCACGCACTACCTTCCTACACTCTACTGACCTGTACTACGGTTCCAGAGGGCGTTCAAACCACAGCGCTTTGTGATCATACCAGTGGTAAAGGCAGTATACAAATGCCCTACAACATAACATATGGGTACATGCAGGTACTAATTCTTGCGATCCAGGGAACAAATCCAGTCCCCTGCTCACAGAGACTTGGCTATGCGCGCAGGAGTAATCATCCTGAAGCGTTCCAGCGGTAAAGACAGATTAAGAAATGACAGGTCCAGGACTACCCTCAGGCCAGCCTGGTTGTTTTTAGGTACTGCAAAAATCATCCTGGAATAGTAGCCAGAGCCCCCCGTCTACAAGAGGAACCTGTTCCATCACCTGCATCTCCATTAGAGACCGAATCTCCTGTAAAAGAGCTGGGGATGCGATATGACGAAGAGGAGGAGAGTATGGTCGAGGCAAAGCAAGAGGAAGGTTGAAGCCCGTGGGGACCAGAGATAGGAGACACGGTTGCTGAAAAGATACTTCCATGTGTCCTGGAACAGAGCCAAACGGCACCCCACATGTGAGCTGGGTTCCCCGACCCAGACATCACTGCTTCTTGGCGTCAGAGGTGGGGGCAGAGGGGGGAGCGAAAAAACCAGTGCAACATCCACTGCTGCTGCTGGGCAACCTGTCATGCCTCCGCGTACCGTCGTCCCTGAACCCCTTTAAGCCGGACAACGTTCAGGGTTTGAACCCGTTGCTATCCTGGGATTGAGCGAATGATTTCTGACTCAGCTTTGTCAGGATGGCCAAGGACTTGGCGGTCTGGGTGGATGTTTTCTTCTTCGTCAATTCAGCATCAGCGGACGAATGAAAAAAGGTCCACGCCCTCAAAGGGCAGATCTAGAATCCACCCCTGCACATCAGATGAAAACTTTGTGGTGTGCATCCAAGCGTCCTTCTCATCTCGACCCCATGGCACAGCCTTCTGCTGGCAGTGTCGATGTGGGAGACCGAAGACTCGATGAGGTCCTGCGCTATGGCTCAGGCAGCTGCCAGACTGGCCTTGAAGGATGCTTGTTTGTCAGAAGGGAGGTCAAGCAGCTTCTGGTATCCGCAGCCAAGATGGCGTTCGCGTTGGCCTGCCGCAGATGCAATCCTGAGATGGAGTAACAGCGCTTTCCCAAGGACCTTGTCCTACTTGGAGGCAACTGGAGGTGGCTCCCATAGAGGAAGACGACAAGACGATGGTTTAGAATTGAGAGGCCACGGCCACCATGGCGGAATCGGGCTGCGGGTGGGAGGCAAGGAGTATTAGCTCCCTGTCCGTCAGCCTGAACCTGCTGTCCAACTTCTTGTTCATCCAGGTGTTGGCCCTGGGCTTCTCCCAGACCTTCCGTGTCACCTGCATCACATCCCTCTAAAGGGGAATGCCAGACTGGACAGTGGTGAGCTTCCCCAAGACCTCTGTGAACACCCCCGACTCCCGAGGGGCTTTCTTAGGAAGAGGGATCCCCCCTCCCCCAAGAACTCTGCCAGGCCCTGAAGGCGGTCATGAAAGGCCTTAACGGATGCTGAGGGCTTGTCGTCCTGGGCGTCATCATCCCGGTTGACACCGTCCCCACCTCCCTTTTCACAGGGCGAGGGGGAATCCAGACACAGAGGGCCCCCCACCCCATGCACGGAGACAAGTCCAACGGCTTGTGCGGGGAGGTATTGGTGGTACAGGAGGAGATGGAGGGTGAGTACAACCGGTAGGGCCTGAACCGGTGGAGGGACCAGCACCAGAATCACAGGCAGAACGGGAGGAGTACCTAGGGGAGGGGGCCGAGATGGCACTGCCTGGGGGGGGACCTCCTTCACAATGTCCTTCAGGAGCCCCTTAATTTGAGGTGAACTCATGAGGAAGAGAAAGTGTTCGAAGAAGCGGTCCTCACTAGTTGCAGGGGGCCCGCCCTCAGAGGTGCTGGGCCTCTGCTCCTGGTCAAAGCGCTGGGGCAAGTAGCTGCAAGTCTGTGATGGGTAGATGTAACCCCGAGGGGACCACAACCTGCACGGTAGGATCTGCTGCCACTTCCAGAGGGAAGGGGACTGGAATCATTCTGCAAAGCCCACTTGATGGGCCAAAGCACTGGTGGGCCCTGAGCTGGATCCAAGATGGCTGCCTGGCTGGCAGTCTCTGCCACATGCTGCTATGCCATTTTGAAACCTTGAACCACGACCTGGAAGGGAGGGCGCGTAGGCTCTGAGCCAGAAGAGGCCTCAGACACGCGAGGATCCAGCTTGGGTCTTGCACCCGAAACAGAGGCGGCGACCTCCGAGATCCCTCTGTTAGGGCCAGTAGTCAAAATGCCAATCAATCCGAGGAACGACTCTTGGAGGTGGCACTTAATGATCACTTAACCCCTGGTGTAGAAAAAAAGGACAAGCCTGATCGTCCTTCCGTGGACAGTCTGGTAGGGCATCTGTGCATCTCGGCCTGCGATCTGGTAGACTGGAAGGCCTCAGGTCTGTCGGTGGATCGCCCGGAAGAGCCCTCCGCCTTGGAAGTCGGTAGCCTTAGAAGCCTCAGACCTGCCAGAACCTGAATACGAGGAACTGTGGGAACCCCAGGGATGGTGTCTCCGCGCTGTGGAGTCATGCTGAACAGAGGGCCTACCTTGTCTTGATGAGATGTCCGTTAGGGAGACTTGCTTCTTCCCCTCTCCTAGTGAGACCCCTAGCATGTTTTGCTGGACTTCCGGACCTTTTTCTTTAAATCCTGAATGAGTGCTGCCTTTTTCCACTCAATCATTCTTGTGGGCTCTGTCTTTTGGAACTCTATTCTTTGTATTGTACCTGTACTATGGAGTCTGTCTGCTCCATAGTTCTTAAAGGCATCTGTATTCTACTACTGCAGCATACAGCTGCTTATGGGCAGTATTGCTGGGGACCCTTTGGGTCCTCTGAGATCTTTTCTTATCCTCAAGTAAACCACAGTTCTTCAGGATAGAGAGATACTTATCTCTCCTAGAACTTTATAACCCGAGAGATGGCACACAACACCTTATGTGGAGTGCCAAAGGGATACCTAGTATCCCCCTTCTCTCTGCTCCTGTGACTTTGTAATCACAGACAATCTCCTAGTGATGGCTGGTGTCAGTGGACGCGTTCTACCAACTATTGTCTAATTCGTGTACCCAGTACCAACTTGGGGCCCCTCTTCTTTTTTTCGCCATTACTAGCGTGGTTGTCCTTTGTCAGCCCTTCTTACACCATTCTGGGAGGGGGAGGCCTGTGTGTGTATTTTACCTTTGGCGGGAACCCTTGGGTGTCACAGCCTAGGCCCCAGAGTGTCTGGGCATGCAGGAAGTGGGGGAGGCGTTTTCCACCCCCCTGTCCTTTGTCAGAGTGCCTGAACAGGGCCAGCTCCCCCAGGGGTCTAGCTGTCCTGAATGACCCTTTCTGTAAAATGCAGAGAGATTGCAGAGGAGTGTGTGCTGGAACTGTATAAAAGGTGAGGCTTCTGGGGTGAATAGCAAGTCGACCACTGGAAGATGAAGTTACCGAAGAAGACGACGACCAGACGCCTGCAGGCCCTTTGCAACACCGTGAAGCAGCCACCGCTGTCCTGACCCTGTTTTCTATGTGGCAAAGGAATTCCGAAGAGGACGACTCCTTCCCTTTGGATAGTGGGAACAACCAGACCCAAGACGAACTTTGAATTCAGCCACTTCCCGAGGACCTACGAGTTTCCAGAGCTGTGGAACCCCAATACCAGGAGACCTACTGCCCATTTCAAGTGCATCGTTGTGGAAAGGCCCAAACCATCCAAGTCTTTACTGAGCCCTCAAGGAGACTCCAGAGATCGATCCAACTACCCAGATCCCCTCATCAGAGCGTGGGACTGCAGGAAGAGAAGAAGTTTGACCGGGCGACCTGCTTCCTATGTTGGTGCTGCAGAAAAGGCACCAAAACTGCAGAGTGACCCAAAACTGCAGAGTGAACCAAGAAAATGTTGAAAGTCATGACCCAGGTCCTGCCCTCGAGACTGCTGCTGCAAGACCCCTTCCAGTGTCCTGCCTTCAGTCATCAGACCAAAGAATCTGGAGGTTGCGTCCAGCCCTGCCACATCAAGGAGAATCAAGCCACAAAAATCACTCCAGAACATTCAAGTGCATGTAGAGGTGTCCAGAGCAACCCCCTATTACCTCTGACTCAAGCTCCTGCTTGTGTCCCTTTAGCTAGTCCTTAACAGGGTCTCCGATGTTGGTTTAATCTTGCTACATCATAAAGACTAGAGACTTGAAAGTATCCACAGGAACTTTTCGTATTCTGCTGTTTGTCAAGACTTTAAGCCCTCTCCGAACTGCCTTTAGCTAGGGTTACGTTTTGGAAGACTTTCTATGTTTTTTACATTTTTCAAATAGAGGTCCCCACCCAAAAGGTATCTGGGCGCAAGTTTACATGTTACATTTTAAAAACACACAGTTAACGGGTTGCAGACGCATATACAGGTAGCTTACATTACAATCTGTAGGTTAATCATTTCACGTTACAGTTGTAGTGTGCAAGCAAAGAAGGTGGCAGAAATACATACTTGTCAATACAGGTTTGGCAGTCATCAGTTGATAGGTAAATAACATGATATACATAGGGCGATAGTCAGAAGGAAGGACTAGGATCTGACTCTAAGGGACTAGATTTCTTGATAGACTAGCCAAGTTTTTTTTATTTTTTCTTCGAAAAGTCCAGTAGAGCATTCCATTGATTTGCGGCTAGGACAGGGAAGCTCTTGCCCACATATTTTTCAAGTTTAAATCTTGGAATGATGAGTTGGTTCATTTGGGCATATTCAGTAGGTCTGTCAAATAGTTTTTTGTTGCGAAGAAAATGCTTATAGAACCTTAAGCCGGGCTAGTATAACACTAAACAACTATTCTCCTTCCCAAAAGTCACTATCTTATATGTGTATGTAGAGTAAATGTCTATACCATATTTCTGCTAAGATTCACAAGTTTGCATTGTTACCGATAATATGCTAGAACTGTCATTACTGTCAAAAGCTGTAACAAATGTAACCGCAACTACAAAGGCAGCAGCCTTTGAAAATTTCCTAAAGTTTTACTAAGTGTTTTTGTTTATTGTGACACATATCTAGAAAAGTGAATCCTGTGTAAACAAAGAATCTATATTTTAATATATATTTATGTGTACGTGTTTCTTTGAGGTGAATTACTAACTAGGTTCAGTGTACTTACACCTACAGCTCACATCTTCCTCTTATGATAAGCACAACTGCTCTACTACTCTACCTAGGTTCCAGCAGTAGTACAGACCAATACTAAGAGTTGGGGATCTACAAACCACTAGGATAGTTTTGTGAAGTCCTACCTTCCAAAGGACTTTAGGAAAAATCCTCCAACAGTAACTGTATCCATTGTTAACAGAAGAAAGTTACATATGTTGCAAGATATACTTGTAACAATGATGAAGTGATTCTGAAACTGAATACCACTGAATTAGGACCAATAGGGTCTGCTGCCCTTGAATTATTTATTGTATTCTGAAAATATTACGGTTGGGATGTCCTTCAGGCTGCAGTATTGTTTCCCTTAGTCTTGTGGCTTAGTTGGTACTTTCAGTAACTTGTTATCACTTGTGTTAACTTATCATTGTACAATGCAGTACAATGGGGAACGCTTTTGTTTTTTCCCTAGACTAACACTCGGGGGATTTTTGGTTACTCTAAGTGTGCTAAATGGACAAGCTGGTGGCAGCAGTGACTTTTTACCATTTTCTGGTGCTTTTCGTTTTAGCCTTACCACGTTTGTCTCCTAACTGTGGCTAGTGACCAAACATGGCCATGCCACGAGATTTTTCGATTGTACTTTGGCCATCTTGTTCTTTAGCCTCCTTTCCTGGCCGGTGAGGCCAGGAAAATCCTTATATGGACTTTCAGTGCCTGGGAAAGCAGATGCTTTTTGCAAGCTACTGGAGGGCTATGTGTGGTTTCTGGCAGGATTTGGGCTGGGACTGTCTGGTCCTAATCCACAAACTGGTTTCAGTGTGTGAGTGTTCCCACCAATGGTCCCGATTGGACCACTGCTGGGGTGTGTGTGGGGCTAGTTCTGCTATTGGGAGTTTTGTCATTACCTGGCTTTTGGCATATGAAGATGACCCCTGCAACCACTCTAGAGATCCTGGAGTAAGCTGAAGGAGCAAAGACTCCTTTCCAGCTGCAAGTCCTGTGAGGAGACCGGAGTCCCATTTGAAGGAGGCCTGGAGACCAACTTCTGCTGCTGTCCTGGAAGAGTCCTGTATTGCTATTGATCTTCAGCAGTCCTACAAGGGAGCTGCGACCCATGGACTGGAGGGAACATCCATTCCCGACGTTGCTCGGTAGCCTGTGAAGAAGAGCCTTCGGAAGTGCCCTGTAGCTGAGTAGCTCTGAGCTTGGACTACCGTGCTGCCGACGCCGCCGTTCCGCGTTGAGGCCTGGAACTTGGGGGATCTGCAGTTTGTCCTACAAGACATACCTCAGCGACATTTCGGGGTCCTAGCATCAGGGGGAACCGAGATAGGAGGGAAGGTCTGACCACGACAAGCAAGTCACTTTGCGTTGCCGTGCTGCGGTGACCACCGTCCGAAACAGTTTACCTGAGTAGAGGCCATTCCTGAGAGGGGTCCTGCATCATGTTTTTCTGCATTCGTCATCCGAGAGTCCTTGCACCAGCTAAAAACACCGACCGGAGAGCTGTTTGAACCGGCAACCCCTGCGAATCAAGGACTGAGGCCGACGGCAGGAAAAGAGACTTCGAACCTTCTCCATTGACCTGACAAGTGCTGTGAAGAATCGGAGTACAGGGGTGGGTGAGTCACAGTGGTTCTTACCTGCTCCTAAACTCCCTTTAAAAATGTTGCTAAATTTTCTAAAACTTGTACAATACTTTGGCTTTGCCATTGCTTGCTCCTGCAAGCCTTCTGAAAGTTGGGGACCCTGGTTAGTTAGAATAAATTGTCCTCTAGCCCTTGGAATCGTTCACTGGTCCCCAGAGACCCTAACTTCCTTTTTTTCAGCGTTACAAACTGTCAGAACGTTTCCTGAACATTTGGGCATAAGGCCCCAGACAATTTGGGAAGGACTTTTGAAGTTGGGGTTAATTCTCTGTGGACCTGTAGTGCATACACTAATCTACACTTTCCTTTGCAGTGGTTTTATCTGCATTATGCCCTACTCTAGTGGCTGTATATATGTATTCTATTATTAGTGTTGTGCGATACTTCTTCATAGTGAAATTTGGCCATAAATAAATAACTTTTTATACATACTGTCTAAGTGTCATTTGTGATTCCGATTGTGTGTACTCATTGTGGAGGACCCTTTACAAGCTCAGCACCTCTTGAGACTTAGCCTAGACCTCTCGTCACTGCTACCTTGAACTGGGTTGGCTACAGCTCCCAGAGTTGTCCCTGTCACAATATAGGTTGGCCTTCTATACATCTGTGCCCCAGGCCAGAGTATAGAAAATCATTCCTAACGAATGTGTGTACAGCGGTGGGATGACCCTCTCCACTTAACATCTGGGTGTTTTGTGAAAAGGATCAGTATTGGGAACCTCAGTGTAGGGCACTTGTGGTGGGACCAAATAATACTTCCACAGTACACTGATTTTTGATTGCGTTGTAGTTAACAGTCATCTACTGGTATAGATAACATGGCGACAGTTACTTACACTACTTTAAGGTCTTCTATAGTGGATCACTTGAAAGTTGTGTAGTGACAGGGGCTTGACCGTCTCTAGCACTAAAGCTAAATTGATAGTTTAAATTCTTGATTTTGAGAAGACCAAAAGGTGTACCTCCCTTATTTAATGATACTGGTAGTGGGGCTAGGAATGACCCCAGCAGCAGTAATTGAGTTGCTGCTACTGCAGCTACTAAAGGTGAGGGCGGGGAAGAAGAGGAGGAGGAAAGTAAAGCTTCTGGACTTTTGTCTGTAACCACTTCAGATGCTGAGGCATTGTTTGACTTGAAAAGGGAGAAGCTCAGGCTTAAAGAAAAAAAGCTTGAGTTCAATATGCCCAGGCTAGAGTTTTGAAAGAGTTGAGAGGCAGAAGGACAGATCACCAGATGGAGCTTGCCAGGGTTCAGGCTTCACAAGTTTCTTCCATAGGATATGGTGCTGGGTCCTCTTCACATCCTAAATTCCCAAAAGATCATTTTATTATGTATGAAGATAACAATGAGATCATTGATGGGCTTCTGACTTTTATGTATGCATGCAAAGCACAAGGAGTGGGTGATGCTGTATGAATTGCATAGTTGCTCTGCAGACTGTCCCCTTCTGGCTACAGTGCCATTTTGGCAATGTCCAAAGCTGACGGGTAAGATTTTGCAAAACTTTAGCAAACTCATCTTAAAGTTTTGGGGAGATTGAGAGAGTACAAAAAGAAAGAATGTATGACCTATGTTACATGTCCTGTTCCCTTTCCTCCATGCTGTATGGGCGATTACAATTGAATGTAGCCCAGGGTGGAGAGTTGTCCCTTTCAAGAAAACAAGTTCCTTAACACTGCCTGACCAAATGCCGCGTCCGACCTGGCACTGGCATCCAAACAGTAGTGCTTGCAGTAGGCCGAGGGAGTAGTCCACATAGCCGCTTTGCTGATAACCTGCCACGGAACGTGCCTTTGGAAAGCTACCACTGTGCCTTTAGCTCTGATGGCATGCGCATACATGTTTGCTGGCAATGGCCTGTGCTGCCCCTCATCCGCCTCGTTGATGGTCATAACCATCCATCTTGCTATGGAAGCCTTGGAGGCCTGACAGCCTGGTTTTCATCTGCCAAAGGTGACTAATAGGGCGTCTGATTTGCGGAAGCTCTTGGTTCTGTCCAGGTAGAATTTTAGTGCCCGTCTGACGTCCACACAGTACAGTACCCTCTGAGCGTCATCCCTTGGGTCCACAAAGAAAGTTGGTAGCACTATATCCTCATTAAGGTGAAATGAAGAGATGGCCTTGGGTATGAATGCGGGGTGTGTCCTGAGCACCACCTTGTCATTATGAAATGTAGCATATGGCTCTAAAGCCAATAGCGCCTTGATCTCACTGATTCGGTGTGCTGAGATAAGGCCCACTAGGAGCCTGATGTTCGCAGACGCCATGGGCTCAAATGGTTTATGCGCCAGGGCGCCCAGGACCACATTGAGGTCCCACACCGGGTGTGGTTTCTTGATAGGTGGACATAGTCTAGTCAGGTCCGCTAAGTGCCTCTTAACCACTGGATTCAAGGATGAGAATGCCTCCTCCTGAGAGTTCTTGGAAGCTCCAATGGCCACCAGATAAGTGTGGCATGTGTCTACTTGGGTGTGCGAGGTGTGCAGAGAAGGATAGCACGTCGTACAATGTGCAAGTCATAGGATCAATTTCCTTTGATTCTTCCCAGTAACGGAACCTAGTCCACTTGCCTTTGTACTAGCTCCTGGTGGGGTCACTCCTAGCCCCCTGTATCATGCCCAGGTTAGCCTGTGACAGGTGCAGATGCTTCAGGGAGAACTGTACAGGAACCACACTGCAGGGGCTAACCTCTGCAGGGTGAATGACTGTGCACCCCTGCTGAGAGAGTAGGTGTTCTTGGCCCAGAGGGAAGTGTACAGGGGCCTGGTCAGACAGACTGAGCAGTTCCGAGAACCAGGGTCTTGCTGGACACCATGGGGCTATCAGGATGATCCGGAGGCCCCTCGACTCCCTGATCCTACAGATGACCTTGTGCACCAGGTGAGTTAGGGGTTTGGAAGCGTAAGCAGTCATGTTGTTCCACGGGATCTGCATTGCGTCGGCCATCGACCCCCTGCCAGGTGGCAAACTGGGGGCACCTCCTGTTGGTACTGGTGCAAAGAGTTCCACCTGCGGATGACCCCCACCTGTCCACCTGTTGAAGATCCCCCTGAAGGACCTGCTCATTGAACTGCCATTCGTAGTTGTCCACGCCCAGCCTGCTGAGCCTGTCCGCCTCTAGGCTGGACTCCCTCGGGAGGTGTACTGCTGACAGGTGCATGTTGTTCCCCAGAGCCCACTCCCAAATGTCGACCGCCAGTCTGCAGAGGGGAGGGAACCGGGTGCCACCCTGCTTATTGATTTAATACATGCAGGTGGAGCTGTCTGTTTGAATGAGAATCGCCCTGTCGGTGATAATAGGTAGAAAGGTTTGGAGAGCAAGTCAGATAGCGATCATCTCGAGCCAGTTGATGTGCGCCAGCTACTCCTGCCAGGACTATACTCCATGGACTTGGTGGCTGTCCAGGGTAGCTCCCCATCCCTCTAGGGATGAGTCTGTGGTAATGGTGACCTGAGGTGTTGGTTGCCGGAAGGGCCTGCCTATCTGCAGGTTGTTGTCCATACCCTACCAGATCAGATCCTGGTGGAGATGTTGTGGTATGCTGACCTGCTCCACCTGCGAACCCTTCTTCTGTTTCCAGGAGGCTAAGAAATGCAGCTGCAGCCGCCTCATTTTGAGCCTCGTATGGGGCACTGCAAGAAGACATGCAGCCATAACTGCAGCCATAACTCCCAACAGGTGTTGGTACCACCACGCCGAAATAACTGCTCTGCTGAGAAAATGCCCAGTGGCCCTCTTGATGGCAGTGATCTTGTCCCCCGAAGTGAAGATTCTCTCGGAGCTCGTGTCCCAGATAAGGCCTAGCAAGGTCAGGCTCTGTGTGGGCACCAACTGTGACCTTTTGAGACTGATAGAAAATCCCTGGTCGTATAGTGTATCCATGAGGGCGGATGCTGTATATTGGACTGCCTCCGGAGATCTCGCCCTGACTAGCCAGTCGTCTAGATATGGGTAGATATGATGGCCTTGCGCCCCGAGTAGGACTGCCACCACGTTCATTAGTCTTGTAAAGACCCATGGGGGCCGAATTGAGTCCAAAGGGTAGAACCCTGTATTGAAAGTGAAAACCCATGATCCTCAACTTCAGGAAGGATCAATGGGATTCCCGAATCGGGGCATGCAGGTAGGCATCCTTCAGATCCAAGGAGCACATCCATCTCCCACACACAATGTTTCTGCTATGAAGGCTGGGGTAACCATTTTGAACTTTTGGAGGGGGCGGGAAAGGTTCAAGTGTAAAGGTCTTACAACTCTCAGGCTTGCCTGGTTCTTGTGTATGGTGAACATTTGTGAATACAAGCCTATGTCCCGCTGTGGGGCTGGGACTTCCTCCACTGCATGGCTTGCTACTAGTGAGAGTATTTCCCCCAACAGAGTTGCTGTACCAATCTGCAGAAGCGGAGCGGATGAAGGAGGAGAGGGAGGAATGGGGAGCCGGAAGCCCATGGATACTACTGAGAGGATCCATGAGTCCATGGACCTCATGCCAGCGGTGTGTGTGAAGGGCAAGCCTGCCCCCAACTGGAGACATGTGGATCGGGATGGGCCTGTCACAATTTCTTCCCTCTGAGGCTGAGGAGGGGGACTGGAAAAACCTCTTGTTAGCCGCCTTGTGCTGCTTTCACCTGTGCTGGCTAGGGGATATGTCCGGTTGCCCGCACTGTCTCTCCTGAAAGCCACTGAAGGCCCAACCCTTGTCCGAGCGCTGGTACATTTGGCTGTAGGTCTTAGGAGTGGAGTTGGTGAGGATCGATAAAGATTTTGCTGTCTGCGAGCTATTCTTTTTCTTATCGATTTCCTCATCTGTTGTCGAATAGAACAGCCCCCCCCTTTCCTCCTCGAAAGGCAGGTCAAG
The DNA here is from genome assembly GCF_040938575.1 of Ambystoma mexicanum. Taxonomy (NCBI): domain Eukaryota; kingdom Metazoa; phylum Chordata; class Amphibia; order Caudata; family Ambystomatidae; genus Ambystoma; species Ambystoma mexicanum. Next base: position 921,831,171 of record NC_090923.1, read on the forward strand.
TATTCATTCCTGCACATCTGGATAGAATTTTGTCATCCTTAGCCACACCATCCTTCTCGTGTTCGTGGCAATGCAAATGGCCCAACCTGAAGTGTCAATGTGGGTCACCGTGGACTCCTTTATGTCTTGTGCCACGATTTTGGCCTCAGCCAGCCCAGCCTTGAAGCGAGCCTGGCTGTGGGTAGGATGCACAGGGAGGAAATAGGCAATCTCCCGCCATAACTTCTGGTTGACAGCAGCCTACATGGCATCCGCATTGACCTGGCACAGATGGAGAGTGGCTGAAGAAGATTGTGGCTAAGAGTACAGTGATGCTGCCGCTATCACGAGGAATGTGGTTGGGGGTGCGCTGAGAATAAGAGGGGGCCCCCTTCCATTTGCCTGTAATTAGAATCGAAACGCCTATTGGTAGGCTGGGTAGAGTGTGGCTTGAGCCACCATTTTTTCGCCCAGCACTGCTACGTCCTTCTGAAGTGGGATTCCCATTCTAGCAGTAGGGCGTAGCGTGAGAACTTCAGCCAGTACCCCCGCCTCCGGTAGTTCCACCTGTGGCTGCGGGATTCCTAGGTACTCGGGCAAGCCCGCCAGCCTCCTGTGAAAAGCTTTGGCTGACGATGGCGTGTCCGGGTCCTCCTCCTTGTCTATGTCACTGTTGTGACCTGTGGTTCTGGGGGAGCTGCAGGAGTGCTGGGCGCAGGCAGCTGTGGTGTGCCGAGTACCAGTGCCAGAGGCTGCCGTGACTGGTACAAGCATGGGTCTGGGGCTGCCGTGATTGGTATGGGCATGGGGGCCATGACTGGTACAGACATGGGGGCCATGACTGCTACGGACATGGGGGCCAGGGGCTGAGCCGGACCCAGGGGCGGTGTGGCCATGGGTACATGCGGCTGATCAGGAGGGAGCATGTCCCTGATCACGTCCCTGAGGATGGTACCCATCTGTGGTGATCTCATGAGTGCAAGGAACTTCTCGAAGAACCTGTATTCACATGCCAGAGCAGTGCCTGAAGGAATAGGCATAGGGGTCAGGCCCTGAGGCTGCTGTGTCCTGGGCGTGCCTCATCTCACTGGATAGGGCGAAGTATAACTGTCCTGTGAAGTGGATGGATAGGATGTGGACCAAGTGACAGGGGTTGACCAATCCCACCTGGAAGCTCTTTCCCCTGAGTGGTCTCCGAAGGGAAAAGGCATTGGGTTCGCCGCCATTTTGTCTGACCCGGAAGCCATTTTGTTTTGCTCTGTGCCACTTGCCCGCATCGTGGAACTTGCTGAGCTGGGACCGGCTTCCACCAGTACGCTGAGCGGCGGTGGTTGAGGCCTATCCTGCACCTCAGGCCAGGGCCTAGTAGGCAGAGTGCCCTTGGCTGTGTTGCTGGTAGTGCTGCGTGCAGGCGCCCCATCAGACATGGGTCCGGTGTTAGGCCAAAGCCCCTCGGGTTGGGACCCGGTAATAGAGCCTTGTGGCCCCTCAGCGATAGCACCAGTAGGATCTTGTGACCCCTCGGCCTGGTGGCCGGTACCTGGAGCAGTCTCAGTGAAATTGCTGGTCTTCTGATCGAATGGGTTTCAGTTTAGTGCTAAATTCCTCCCACCTTATAGACCCACAGCTCTTTTGCAGAACTTTGGGACTTTGAACTTTTAATTCTGTGTGTTTTTTTGTGTTTCTATTTGGTTGTGGAGTCTGACAAACTCCATAGGCGGCATCTTTTATATTCGGTCACACGCCACCTTCAGTACAGTGGCACAGGGAAGTCTTTCAGATTTCCCCATGGTTTAAATATCTTCTCTTGGATAAACTACTGTTTCCCAGAGCAGTAAAGTGAAATTGACTTTACTTATATTTTTAACTTTCTAGACCCAGCACACACTATCTTACTATAGGGTGCTAGAGGGGTTATTTAGTATCCCCTTTGTCTAGCTTCTCATGTCATATTTTTATGCTAGCCTTTCCTCATTGAATGGCTTGTGGCAGTGGTTTACTTTTAACTACTGTGGTGTGCATTTACCGCGGGCTGCGTTTGCAACTGCAGTAAAGCACCCAAGGGTGCCTTTTTTGTCAAAATGGACCCGGCCTTCTTTTTTTCGCCATTTCTTTATGGTAAGGTCCTTCTTGAGATTTACTATGCGTGCCAAACCAGGTTTGGTCCCTTTGTTCGCTTTGCCTTTGGCGGGATTCACAAGTGAAGCCTGCCTCTGGCTCCAGGGTGTTTGGCAGGGGCAGGAAGTGAGGGAGGTGCCCGGAACTCCTTGTGCTCAGTCTCCTGGGAGACTCAAATGCACTCTGTGGTGATTGGCCGACTGACTGTCCGGCAAGGACAGCCACCCTGCTGGGTGACTGACAGCTAGGCTGGAATTAATAGGAGAATCCTGAATAAAAGGTGAGGCTTTTGGCTTGGAAGGCAGAGTCGACCACTGGACGAAGGAACCGAAGAAGAACTTGAAGAGGACGCCTGCTGCAACTCCAGGACCGTTGCTTTGACCGGTGAAGCCCTACTGCTGTGCTGAAACTCCAAATTCTTATCGACAGAGAAGCCCCTGCAAGGATGACTTCCCCCTTTGAGTTGGTGGGACCAATCAACTCCAAAGTAAGCCACCTGGACATCTTCTCAGAGCTGGTTGAATTTCCACAGAGTTGCTGCTGGAAACCGAATAGTCAGGGATAGGAACACCATATTGTGTGCGTTGCTTTTAAGTTGGTCAGGAGCTCCAGGAAGATCCTTCGGACTCCTAAGAAGCAGGACTGACGGAGCCTGAGCCCCCTCAACAGAGTGCGGTTTCCCAGAAGCAAGCAAAGTCCATCTCAACAGCCAGAAACCGCAGTGTTGCTATTTGGGGTAGTCGCGAGGAGCTGAAACACCAAAGTGCCACTTGTTTGAAGATTGCCGGTTGCGAGTGGTGATCGTCCCGTTGCAGTGCAGGAGTCCCCAGAAGTCCTCCCTCTTGTCCCCACGACTGAGGCCCTGGAACAGTGAGATCTGCACAGGAACCAAAGTCATCTGCTGCACTTTTTCTTCAATCCAAAAGTAGCTTGTGGCCCTACATTGATTCTTCTTTTCTTCAAAGACTTCTAAAACATTGTGCAAAGACGTTTCTACTTACCGACCAGAAGTGCTTCAGCTCATATAGACATTTGCCCATTGACTTTGGCTTAACCTGTTATACTGAATGACTCTGCAAAGGGGATCCAAAAGTATTTGCCTGCTTAAGAATATTTGTGATCTCGTTTGTTCAAATAACCTTTTCCTTTGACCAATTCCTAAGAATGCCCTAAATGCAACAGTAAGATGTTAATGTCCCCAGCACCCTAGCTATTGGAGTCACCGGAGGGTGTCGGTTGCAACTGTGGGTCATCTCAAAAGGGTATTTGCTGATTTAGAAACTAAGAGTGTGTAGTTTTGGTGTGCATTTGTGTGTTACTTTTATATTGCTCTCTTCTGAAGAAGGCTTATTCTGACTGATGAATAAATTAATAATTGTTAATTCAAGAAACCTACTGTGTAAGTGTTTATTTGTATACTTGTCACTGTGAATCTCTGTGTAACTCGCCTACAGCTCACATTGTGACCCCTCTTAAGATGAGCCTGGCTGCTCAACACGCTACCAACCTGTGTAGTGCAGACTTATACCAAAGGTTGGGTTCCTATTGCCAGGTGGTCAGGGATGTTGTAGTGCACCCAAAGGGTACTGCATACGATCTTAACTAATAGGGTCCCTCCCGCTTGGGCGCTTCCTTGGGACGGAATCACCCTGGCGGGGTGCGGAGGAGAACAGGGCACCTATCATGGGCCTGGTCTTCTGCTTCACAATCGCTTTGAGATCCTCTGGAGGCGATCTTCCGAAGAGCTCCCACACACCTGACTAGTCGTTTTTTGAGCTTGCGCGAAGTCAAGGCGTTGTACGCGGTACAGCCGTCCCAGCCGTAGTCTGGGCCAAGGCACTGGAGGCAGAGGGAGTCGGAAGTTAGGAGAAGGGTATTTCTCCGGGGAAGACTTATCCTCCCAAGCATGACAGTGGTTTCTCTAAGCCTCTCTATGTGTCAAGATAATGATGTGTTATTTATATAGCGCCTTAATACAAAGCGCTTTACAGAGCACATATTTACATACCATAATCACCCAACCGAAGTTGGTACTCATTTATCGACCTCGGAAGGATGAAAGATGAAAGGCGGAGTTGGCCTTGCCAGGATTTGAACCTGCGACCTGCAGATCACGCTCAGATCGCAGCGGTGAGCGCTCAACCCGCTGAGCTATCTTGGAGGGACTTGTGGGACTTGTTACACTTGTGGAGCCAGAGACCACAAGAAAGGGGACCCCAGGTGTAAGGGTCTGGCCTTCTCTCAGTATGAGGAAGAAGAGATTGCGGGGGTGTCCATCCCTTTAGATTACTTGCCCACAGGTGAAGAGCCTGAGGATAGACTAGATTATTTAGAAGATAGCGCTGGAGCTTCTGCTCCCATCCCAGATATGCGCCTTAGTCATGAGTTCTCTGTGGATAGTGTTCAGGTATTAGGTGTAAGTACCTCTACTGTTAGGAACACTAGGCCCAGTCTTACTGAAGTAGATTCTTCAATGGTAAAACCCACAGGGCCTTGCCAGAAGTCCTGTGGGGGAATACTCAGATGACTGGTAGGCCCCCGCTCAATGTTTCCGGTAGCACCTGTCAGAGCTGTGAGTAGCAAACTGGTCAGGGCATCTGTCAATATTAGGAGACCTGTTCCTAGAAGAGTTCTGGGTGAGATTCGTCTTCAAGACTTAGGTCCTCAGACACTCACTACATCCTTCAAGCACTTGGTCTCAGAATCAGTCTGCCTTAACCAAGCCTAAGGGAAAGCCTAGGCCTAAGGGGAAAACCATGGAACCATGGCCAGAGGAGTCAGTGGGAAAGACAATATTCCCCCTGTCCTACCTAAAACATCTTTTGAGGTAGTTGGTAGAGTCCCTATTCCTGCTCCGGAAGAAAGACGGCCAGATAGTCTTGGATTCTATAGGGATCCCGAGATACCTAAGGGAGAGATTAGTATGGGCCAACCAAGAAGGAAACCATCTTACCTAGGCCTGTGGAGAAAGGCCTGCTTCCAGTGGGAGGGACCCCCTCCAGTGAAGCTAAGGATACAACCAGAAGGTGGGTTGCTGGAAGGTAAGCCCAGAGAGCTCACCAGTGAAAACCTTGAGGGGTTGGAGGTTTCTCAGGAGGTGAGGCCCTTCCTCCTACAGTTGGGGTATGACATTCCCCTAGTGGTTCATCCTAGTGTCAGGATACAACCACAGTTTGTTTGTTTTGTTTATTTATTTATAGCGCGCGCCAGACCTGAGGGTATCCGGGCGCGTGTTCAAGAATACTTTAAGCTTACATGTTACAGTTACACATTTCAGAAGGTTACAGGGTGCATTAACAGTAAATGATGACAATATGCATGGTTACATACACAGGTGATTATACACAGTATACATTGAATGTCAAGGAGCAAGGTGGGTTAAGCAGGGGTAATGAACGAGGTATGCATTCAGCTGCAGATTAACAGGTGGGTCAGATGTGAGTAGTCCTAGTCTGGTCAGTTATAGGTCATTTTCTTTGAGCCATTTAATGCAATTAAGTCTGAAGTGTGGATAAGATTGGTCAGACCTTAAGGATGATGGGAGGGAGTTCCATAGCTGGGCCGCTTTGACAGGGAAGCTGGTGCCTCCGGCTGTGCTCAACTTAAATGGGGGCACAGCTAGTTGGTTGGTGTATGCTTCTCTGGTAGGTCTGTTAGAAGTTCTTCTTTTGAAACTTTCTGTTAGGTATTTGGGGGCTAGGTCATTAATACTTTTGAAAGTCAATGATGCTGTTTCGAGTTTAATTTTGTCAGCTGTGGATAGACAGTGGTCTAACACACTTTCTTGCTGGTCCATGATCACGGCCCAGAAGAAACCCACTGCAGGAGTGTCCCGCTCGGTCACCAGGTTGACAGAAGTGAGACAACTCTTCATATACTCCAGTTCCCTTTAAGGAGTGGACTCATTTGTACCAGGGGCAAGGCCTACTTTGTTAAGCCCTTTGACCCTGGAGACCTCAGGCAGTAAGTTGTAATTGGTGGTTGCTGATCACAACACCTTATGCCTTAATGCTTACCCACAGAGAATGAGTGCCAAGTCAATCATTAATGCCTTACTGAATGACAGTCCCAGAGTTAACTCCTCTGCTGTGCTCAGCAGTGGTCAGACCCAGTGGAGGGTGAGTGAAGTGACCTGTCAATTGTCACTTAGCTGTCATCCACAGGAAGATGGTCAGAGAGAGAATTGTCAGATCTCTCATACGTTTAATTGGAGCCTTCAGTGAGCCCCAGAGAAGGAGGTGTCAAACTCTTGTCAAACTTAATTAGTAAATTCCTGAAAACATGCAAATGGTCTGGTCCTTGGCGTGGCAAGACATACTATACAGAAAGCATTGGTGGACCTGTCCAGGTTGCCATAAAATATCCTATGGATAGCATGGAGGATCCTATCTTGATAGAAATGGAGCCCTGCTTAAGGTTATAAAAATGAAGCCAGACACACCTGTGAGTCTCCTTGCCCTGTGCCAAAGCAGACCACCTAATGGCTTCAGTGAGGATGACCTAGAGTCCTCTCACCTGGCCCCACATCAGCAAGATGAGCTGGAGAATTTGATGAGGCAATCTCCCCAATTGTTGTCACTGAAACAGTCTATAACAGATTGGTGTAAACTAGACTGTATTATGGGAATTGGTGAACCCACCACGTTTGGGTATTGTTGGTGGTTCAGAAGAGAGGTTCTGACAGTTGGTGTGAGATCCACCCTGGGTAGGAACAAGGAGTGTTTGAGCACTGTAGCTGTCTAGAGTCCAGTTCTGAGGATCTGGAGAAACATACAGGTAAAGCCAGTTTGCGATTCTGTATGATGTGATATGGCATTTATAACGCGCCCATACACAAGTGTTTCAGGGTGCGACGAGCCAAGGGAGGGTAAACAATGGAAGACAGACAACGATCGGTGGTCGGTCAAAAGGTCGAAAAAAATTCTCAAATAACAAAAATATCGAAAAAAAAGGTCGAAAAAAAAAATATTGAATTTTTTTTTTTTTTAATATGTATTTTTTGGGTCAGGTAAGTAAAAAAAAAGGGTTAAAATAAAAAAAAAAATAGAAAAAAGAGGGGTTGGGGGAACCCCCCATTTCGAAAAAAAAACCGTCCTAAAAATAAATTCGATATTTTTTTTTCGGCCTTTTTTTTATTAGATTTTTTTTTTCGAGATTTAGAACTTCGGTATTATGACTATAAACCACAACGATCCTACTAGGCCAGGTGTCATTCAGATCGCGCAAGTGCATGGGTAGGGGGAAAGGGCAAGTGCCTGGGGGAAGGGAGAAGGGAAAGTGCAGTGCAAGGGATAGAAGAATAAATAAGATCAATAAAAGCAGCCAGATGGTGGCAAGTGCAGAAGAGCAGAAATAAGTGCTGGTAGGGGACTGAAGGGATACAGAAAAACAGTCCCCAGGGGTGGGGGGGGGGTTGCCAGGGTCGCTCTGTAGTCCGTCCCCAAGACCGATAAACACTCTCCACTAAGCGGTAATAACTTGGTGGATCCACTCTGTACTGAACAGTACAGTTGTCTTTTTGATCTCTCTGCAAGTTATGGAAACATATCCCTTACAGTCTATGCAAAGGAGGAGACTGCAGTTTCAACCGTTACATATGCTTACTTTAATGCATGCACATCTGGATTGGTGGCTGCAACTGACACCTGTCAAATGATATTAGTCCCTGTTCTGAATGGGTAAATGGATCTCAGCAATACATGTCTGGATGACATGGCACATTCAACCCCCCACTTGGAAAGAACTGGGAATAACCCAAGCGACTGGGTGTCAGGACCTTCATCAGGCAAACGTGTTCAGGGAGACGACCAAATGTCAAACTGAACAGGAGCCACTGACCTGACTTGAACATAAAGTTTGTGTATGTGGTAACAAGAAGCAACCTCTTGTCAGTGAAGTACTTCATGTACAGAACAGGGCAGCCCCCACTGAACACGCCCACGTGAGGACTTTCCTGGGCCTCACTGGGCAACACAGGAGTAAAGTGGCAGGCTATAGCACTATAGCTGCCCCTCTGACTGCCCTCACTACTTCAAGGGGACCTAAGGAGTTCTTATGGACCCTTGAGTGTGAGAAGGCCTTTACTGGCCTGAAAGAATCCTTAGGTCAGGCCCCTGGTTTAAGGGCACCTGATGGAAGATACCTGTCATAGTGCACACAGATGCCTATGACACTGGGAGAGTTGGGAAACGTTCACAGCTTGATGACAAATGTGAGGAATAACATATGTCACATCTTTATTTTCTTTATATTTTTTTAAGTGCATATGGTTAATTTAACCTTTCACACTACTTCAAAACAAAGAACAATTACACACTGTTAGGCAGAATGCATGCAGTACCCTGTGGGACCACCACACACAATTAGGACTACAGGTGTTGGTCCCACCAACTCAAAGGAAGATGCCGTCCTTGAAGGAACTCTGTCGAAAGGAGTTTGGCAATTCAGACCCGCAGCAGGGCTTCACCGGGCAAACCAACGGTCCAGGAGTTGCAGCAGCCGTCCTCTTCCAGCTCGTCTTTGGTTCTTTCGTTCCAGTGGTCGACTGCTTTCCAGACCACGAGACTCGCCTTTTAAACAGTCTCTCCCTTTCATTCCAGCCTCGCTGTCACTTGCCCAATAGGGTGGCTGTCCTTGCTGGACAGTCAGCCAGCCAATCACGCCAGAGTGCATTTGGGTCTCCTAGGGGACTAAGCACAGGGAGTTATGGGCACCTCCCACACTTCCTGCCCACCCCAGACACCCATACACCAAGGGCGGACTTGAGTCCTGAAGCCCGCCAAAGGCACACAAACAAAGGGACCAAACCTGGTTTGGCGCACAGAGACAAACACTAGAAGGACCTTTCCAAAAAGAAATGGCAAAAAAAGAAGACCGGGACCCATTTAAACAAAGGGGCTTAAGGCACCATCTTGAAAAACATGGCTGCCGTGATTTTTAGCTACCAGTGTTCGCGGTCGGGAAAAATCATGGTAGTTTGTTGTAAAACCACTGCCGCCAGCCTTTTCAATAGGAAAGGTTAGCATTTGACTGCTACATGAGTGTTTAGACACAGGGTATACTATGTAACCACTCCATTGTAAAATGGTGTGTGCTGGGTCTAGGAATTTGGAAAGACTAGTGAAATCAATTTCACTTTACATTCTCTGGGAAACAGTAGTTGATCTCAGAGAAGGTATTTAAACCTTTGGGAAGTTTAAAGACATCCCTGTGTCACTGCACTGACGGTGCTGTGTGACACATAAAAAAGATGATGTCTATGGAGTTGTTTAAAACTCCATAACCAAAAGAAATAAACGCAGAAAACAAACAGAATGGCCTCACCGGCCCTCCTTTCCGGGCCGTTGAGGCCAGGAAAATCCTTATATGGACTTTCAGTGCCTGGGAAAGCAGAGGCTTTTGACGGGCTACTGGAGGGCTGTGTGTGTTTGTGTTTGCTGGCAGGATGTGGGCTCGGACTGTCTGGTCCTAATCCACAAACTGGTTTCACTTTGTGAGTGTACCCGCCAATGGTCCCGATTGGACCACTGCTGGGGTGTGTGTGGGGCTTGTTCTGCTATTGGGAGTATCGCCATTACCTGGTTTTTGGGATAAAAAGAGGACCCCTGCACCTGCTCTAGAGCCACCCTGGAGTAACCTGAAGGAGCCAAGACTCCTGTCCGGCTGTGAGTCCCTTGAGGAGACCGGAGACCCATTTGAAGGAGGCCTGGCAACCAACTTCTGCTGCTGTCCTCGAAGAGTCCTGTCTTGCTATTGATCTTCAGCAGTCCTGCGAGGGAGCTGCGACCCGTGGACTGGAGGGAACATCCATTCCTGACGTTGCTCGGAACCCTGTGAAGAAGAGCCTTTGGAAGTGCCCCAGGACTACCCTGTGGCTGACCAGCTCCGAGTTTGGGCTACTGTGCTGCCAACATCGCTGTTCCGCTTTGAGGCCTGGAACTTGTGGGATCCGCAGCTTGTCATACAAGACTTACCTTAGCGAAATGTCAGAGTCCTAGCATCAAGGGGACCCGAGACAGGAGGGAAGGTCCGACCGTGACAAGCGAGCCCCTTTGCCTCACAGTGCTGCGGTGACCACTGTCCGAAACAGCTTACCCGAGTCAATTCCATTCCTGAGAGTGGTTCTGCATCATGTTTTTCTGCATTCTTCATCTGATAGTCAATGCACCAGCTAAAGACACCAACCGGAGAGCTGCTCGAACCTGCCACCCCTGCGAATCAAGGACTGAGGCTGATGGCAGGAAAAGAGACCTTGGACCATCTTTCATTGTCCTGTGAAGAATCGGAGTAGGGGGTGAGTTACAGTGGTTCTTACCTGTCCCTAAACTCCCTTTTGTTAACTTTTCTAAAACTTTCACAATACTTTGGCGTTGCCATTGCTTGCTCACGCAAGCCTTCTGAAAGTTGGGGACACTGTAGTTAGTTAGAATAACTTGTCCCCTTAACCCTTGGAACCGTTCTCTGGACCCCAGAGACCCTACCTTCATTTTTTCCAGCGTTGCAAACTATGTCAGAACATTTTCTGAACTTTTGGGCATAAGGCCAAAGACAACTTAGAGAAGGACTTTTGAAGTTAGGGTCAATTCACTGTGGACCTTTAGTGCATAAACTAATCTACACTTTCCTTTGCAGGGGTTTGATCTGTATGATGACCTATTCTAATGACTGTATATATGTATTCTATTAATAGTGTTGTGTGATATTTCTACCTGTTAGTAGTCATTTTTCATAGTGATATTTGGCCATAAATAAATATTTTTATACATACTAGTGTAATTTGGGATTCTGTTAGACAAGAATTGGAGCAGTCACACTGTGTGAGACTACATAACATGCATCTGCTTGGTAACCCACCTTTTGGTATAGGTCTGTACTACACAAGTTGGTAGTGTGACTGAGCAGCCAGGCCTATCCCAAGAGGTGTAAATGTGAGCTGCAGAAATGAAATCTGTATATACAAGTATCCAAGTAACACTTACACTCAAGGTTTCAGTTATCAATAGTTATTTAATTAACACAATTTTTAAATTGGCAACTAGAAGACAATGTAAATATACTTTAAAATTACTTTTCAGAATCAAAACAAGTTAGTGGATAATCTTTGGATATGCTTCTTACACAATTCCTCCACCATGAGGTGACTTCAATCACAAGGACAGTAATAGCATATATATATATATATATATATATATATATATATATATATATATATATATATATATATATATATATCTCACCAGTATACTTTGCAGAGTCTGAGGTTATAGAAAGGAAAGGTTAGGAAGGAAAAAGGTTAGACAGTTTCTCAGTGTATGCAAGGACAACTAAATCGTCCAATGAAATCTAGATTAGCCTTTCCCAGCAGTAACAGTACACAACAAGCTACCACCTATGAGGGACAAACAGTATCAAAGTCAATGGACTAGAAGAGTCTTCAGGGAGCCAGGACTGCCAAAGTCATTTGGGACACAGTCTATGGATCTGATGCACTTCTTAGATCAAAGTCTTGCACAAAGTTAGAGAGTCTTTAGAAAAATCACTTGTAGGGTCACAAGCTGTTAAGCCTGTGAGAAGAGAGATGAAATCAACTCGAAAAGGTAAGCAAATGCAATTCCCAACTGAGAAGAGTGCAGCTAAAGGCAATAAGGTAAGTACCCCAAGCCTAAACAGTACCTCTGCTTTGAAGAGTGGTCCAGCTGGATTCTGTATTGCTACAGCAGTGCAGACCCTTGTTCCTGAGCCTCAGTCGTGGGGACAAGAGGGAGGACATCTGGAGGGCTCCTGCGGCGGCACTTGGGAGGTCGTCGGCAGCTATGGGCTTTTTTCGGTTCAGGAGCACTTTGCGGTTTCAGCGCTTATCAAACAGCACAGTTGTGGATCTTGAACACTGGTTGGACTCTCTTCGCTCCCTCAGTCCTGCACTCTGGTGAGTGGACTCTGGATCTGAAGGTCCTGCTTTTGGAGGGTCGCTGGGCGTATCCTGGAGCTTGTAGCTGGATTCATTCCACAGCAGACGTTGCACTCTACTACGGACATTCAACCCCTGGCATTGGGCTTCCGAAGCAACGGAGAGGCACAGCAAGTCTGGGATGGTGGTCCAGTGGAGTTCATCTTGGGGTTAGTTGGTCCCACTAACCCAAGGGGAGAAGTCGTTCAGTCCAGAAGTTCTCTGTCGAGCTGAAAAAGTTCAGCACAGCAGCAGAGCTTCACTGGGCAAGTAAAGTCCAGAATGTTGCAGCAAGCTTCGTTCACCGTTTCTTCGTCGGGCGTTTCTCTCAGTGGTCGACTGCCTGTAGTCCCAAAACCTTCACCTTTTAAGCAGGTTTCTCCCATTCATGCACAGCCTAGGCTGTCAATCATGCAGCAGGGTGGCTGTCCTGAAAGGACAGACAGCCAACCAAACAGGACTAGTTGCATTCAGGCATTCCTACAGACAAAAGGACATGAGTTTTCGGGACCCACCCTCACACTCTGTCCTTCAGGACACACTGGAGCCGGGGCAAAGGCAAGACAAAGGGCTTAAATCTGTCTCAATGCACAGAGTGAAACCCAAGAAAGATCTCACAGACAATGGCGAAAAAAGAAGACAGGGTCCCTTTTGACAAAATGGTCACCCATGGGTGGTGTACTGCAGCTGAGGGTTCAGCCTGTGGTAGAAAAGCACAACGGTAGGAAAAAGTAAACCACTGCCACCAGCCATTTAAAGTTGTGAGAGTAACAAAAATGTTACATACGAGAGTATGATAAGGGGCTACCAGGTAACCCCCCAGCACTCCACATAAGATGGTGTGTGCTGGACCTACAAAGAGAAAAAGTCAAGTCAAGTCAATTTCACTTTACTATTATTGGGAACTGTAGTTCACACAAGAAAATGTATTTAAACCTTATGGGAAATCTAAAAGGATTTCTCTGTGACACTACACTGAAGGTACTGTGCGTCACCATACAAAAAGTAGATGTCTATGGAGTTTGTCTGACTCCAAAAACAGTGAAAACACAAATTCCAAATCAGGTAAAAACACATGAGCGAGTGAGAAAAGGGTCTCACTCACTCCAGGGTTAAAATTAAAAAGTTCTAAGTCCAGCAAAAGAGATGGGGGTCTTAAAGGTTGTATGGAATTAGCACAGAAATTAGAATTCTCCCCAACAGAATCCCATTGTGTGTACTCATTGTGGACCCTTTATAAGCTCACCAACTCGTGAGACTTAGTCGAGACCGCTAGTGGCTGCTACCTTGAACTGGTTTGGCTATAGCTCCCAGAGTTGTCCCTGTCACAATATAGGTTGGCATTCTATACATCTGTCCCCCAGGCCAGAGTATAGAAAATCAGTACCAAGAATAACTAACCTGGTCTTATTCCCCAAGAATTGACTCACCTTGAGGGTTATACATTGATTTGTATACCATAAGTATTGTACTGGTTTTTATGATTGTGTTCATATAACATGTAACAGTACTTACTTTCCCAAAGATGTATCTTAGCCTACATGAATTTATAATAAATACTTCTTTTAAGAGTACATAGTGTTTTCTTTGGACCAGATTTATGCTTCAATTTCTTTGTACTGAACTACAGCCCTCTCTCCCTCCTAAGATAAGCCTGGCTGCTCTGCCAATGCTTCCAAAGATTCTCGGGTGGTAAAGCCTTATACTGAGAGTGTAGTTGCTGTATTGCCTCAGATATAGTTTTATGAAGCCCTTAGTTGGACTTTAGAAAAACTGTCTTAACAAGGGGTCACCACCTTTCCCCAACAACTGGCTCCTACCACACTATCCTCCCTCATACCACCCCCCGCACCCACCTGAGGGTCAGGATCAGGTAGTGGCTGCTGTGCCCTGGCCACATGGGAGGAGATCCTTGTCGGGGAATTAGTGATGACTCCCTAGGATTCTTCACAATATCAATATTGTTAATGCTACTTATGATGCTCGGGAATCTGAACTGAGTCGGAGAAATATTTAAACTCTTGTTACAATATAGGGCTTTAGCCTTGCCTATTAATCAGAGTGCTCCCATATTGTAAATCGCCAATGCCACTACAACCAGCAATCTCCAAACCCACCCGTCAAGATCATAAACCACAACAGATTTATTCAGTCTTAGCACTACTAGAGTTATTCCTCATTGGTTTCCCATTACATTTCTTGCTAGAGACACATTCTGTGCATGGCCTATGAACCAAAATCGAAAGACAAACCCAAGCTTTCCAACTGAATAGAGCCGATCACATGCCCCAACAGTTTTAGTTGGGATTTAAGGGCATAGAGACTAATTCATATCTACACAAAAACACACACGGTTCTGGCATATATAGTGAAGCGTCTATTGTTTGTTACCTGGTGTGGAGTGAAAGAGCGGGCATGCACCAACAGCGGCTCTCGCAACTCTGGGCACCTCTCAAAGACACTGTTGAGCTGCTGTGGAGGGAGCTGAAGCAAGACTTGGAAGGACTGTGGCTTGGTTCGCTGGCAGCATTTGATGAAACCCTCCCAGACCTTTGGATACTTCCATACCTAGAAGAAAGCATGCATGGGCATTAAGTGACAAAACAATCAGCACTGGCAGCTGGGAAATTCCATTTTAAAGTGAAAACAACAAAATTACTTACCTGGGGTAATGTTTTTGAAGTATGCTCCTCCCATTGATTCCCCTTCCATCTTCAGATATATATCCGCGTCGGTGGAGCTAGCATTGCAATCTTTCCATCCAGTAGGTGCTGGTCTATTCCTAGACTCTGGAAGATATGACGACCGCTGGGTGAATAGGCCACACGATACCCTGTGACCTCAGTTTCACCCCTTTTTAACTGTACTCAGCAGCAGGGGGAACTATAAAGCGAATATCTGTACACTTTTTTTTAACATTTAAAAAGCGCACAAGGAGGTCCTGGGGCATCGTGGCGCTGTTACATAGGGCTTACTTAGTTACAGGGGAGAATACAATACAATATTTTAGGCTTCTTTCCCACAAAGCCAACATATCTCGCAGCTGGGCAGGCCATGAGGAATCCATACAAGGAGCCATCCATCAAAGATAATTACCCCAGCTAAGTAATTTTTAATTCTGATGGTTGACGTCCTCCCATGGATTTGTCATCTTCAGATAGACTGCCATAGAAGTATCAAGACACATAAGGAGAGACACATTCCTCAGACCAGGTTACCTTGAAAAGCTGCCAACAGAATCACACATCCTGTGCTTTCATGGATTCCAGACAATGTATGGAAATGGAATGAGCAGAGACCCACAAGGCCAGATGGAAAACATTTAGGTAAGGGGCATCTCTTTCAAGAGCTCAAGTGGCCCGCCACACCTCTGGAATGTGCCTTCAATCACAAGGGCACCTCCCTATGAGTCAGCCTATAGCATTGGTTGATACAGAAAATGATCCATCTGCACATTGCCAGTTTCATAACGATTGTATTCAGTTTGTGGCCTCCATAGGCAATGAACAGTTGATCACCCTGAGTTTTCTCAATCTGAATATATAGAAACTCAGTGCTCTGTTGAAGTCAAGTTGGTGTAGCCATTCCTCCACCTTGGGGGCATGGGTGAGCCAGAGGATAAAACACAGGACAATGGTATTCTGAGATTACTTTATATCGAAAAGAGGGTCTGACCGTGAGAGGAACTTCCGTTGTTGAAAAAGAGCGGCACGAAGGGTTACACGACAGGGCCTTCAGCTCACTTACCCTCCTCGCTAATGTGATTGCCACTAGGAAAATGGCCTCTAGTGTCAAAAGCATCAGTGAACAATAATGCACCAGCTCCAATGGAGAGGCTAAGTAACAGATTCAAGTCCCAAAGCAGCACGATGAATTGACTTGATGGGAACACGTTAACTAACCTCTGGAGGAACAGCACCACCATAGGTTTCCTAATATAAGAACCCTGCTCAGGCATACCCTTAAATACCAAGAAGGAAGATAAGGAAACTTTTACCTTTTCAATTTGTTGACTGCTTCGAGGGAAGAGTCGAAAGGAATTGTAAGACAATGGCTGTAGGGCAAGAAGTCTGCTCCAGATTGCTCTCTGCACCAGGCACATTTATCCAACTACATTTGTAGATGGCATTGGCAGCTGGCCTGCATGCGGCAAGGAGAACCTCTATGACATCATCGGGCATACCCCAATCTCCAGAACGAGGTACAGAGATTCAGGGTGCTGAGGTTGGGATCAATTCTCATCTGAAGGCATCAAGGACAGATGGTCATCTCTATGAGATCTGTCCTCCACCCACTATCCTGAGCAATCCGGATCATCATGGACTGGAACCTTACAGCCTCCTGAGAACCTGCGGAATGACCGGCATAGGTAGGAATCCATATAGGAGATCAAAGTCCCAATCCACCAGGAACTCATCCACCAGTTTGCCTCGGGTGAACTTCCATGAAGCACACATTTTCACACTTGCGGTGGATGCTGGTGGCGAACAAGTCCACCTGAGAAGTGCCCCAAATATCAAAGATTTCTGTAAGAATCTCCTGGTACAACCCCAACTCATGGGAGACTGAACCTTGCCTGCCCAGACATCCGCCGCAATGTTCTACTTTCTGATCAGATGGGCTGCCGACCAGGTAATCAAAGTCTCCAAAGCCCAGAACCATAGCTGCACTGCTGCCTTGCAAAGGGCAGCAATGCTGCAGACCATCTCTTCAGGTAATGCATGGCCACTGTTTTCTGCTTGATTGAGTTATGTTTGCCTGCTGCTCCAACAGGTTGATGAGCAACCTGGATTCCATCATGTCTGTGTGCCGCTCACTCAGAGATCCCACAGGTGGGCACCCCAACCTTTCAAGGAATCGTCATTTACAACAGTTTCCTCTGACCATGGCTGTCAGAAAGGTTCCCCCGCCTTCAAGTTGTCCATCACGGCCCACCATTATAGGTGCTGGCTGACCCAGGTCATGACAGTTGATCTATGTTGCCTGAAAATTGGGACCCAAGAGACCTAATCTAAAGTCGGACCAGAGAGACCAGAAAGATGCAAGAAGCCATTTGTCCCAGAAGAAGTAGAAAGACTAGGATTGACAAGTACTCAGAGTTCTGGAACTGTTAAACCGCCTTCAAGATCTTTCAGTATCCTGTCCTCGGGTGGGGAGAAGTTGGAGCAGGAAGCCTTCTGAGAGAGAACCCAACAAGGCTCAGATAAAAATCAGAGTCTGTGAGGGTGTTTCATGCTACCTGGGAAGTTGAAGGAGATGCCTAAACTGTGTAGGGTATGGTAAGTGAGATGTAAATGGGAAAACAGTCATCCAGGTAGGAGTAGACTTAAATCTTCTGCCTTGCCCCTATCAATGACCTTGGCTTAGTGAAGATCCTGTAGGCAGAGTTGAGCACAAAAGGAAGCATGCGAAATTGAGGATGCGCCTCAAAAGCTTTAGGACCCTCCTTGGCCTTCAACCGATAGGCACATCAAAATAAGCATCCTGCCTGTCTTGGATCTCCAGGGTCTGTAGAATCTGGACCAGCATCACAAATGCAAACTTGTCCTTCCTCAATCTGTTAATAACTCTTAATCCCAGATGGACGTAACCCCCTTCGTAGAAAGACACGAAGAAATAGGAGTACCACTATCCCTTCTGTCGCTCTATCTCCGAAACCAGTTCTTGTGCTGCCTTCTGAAGTAGGAACTGAATAATCTCCACTAGGGATGGCCCTCTCCTTATCAGGACGAACGGTAGGCATTCGGACAAATCGGAGGCAATCATCTGAAGGATCCAGACAGCCAAAGTAATAGCTTCCCAAGCATTCAAGGACCTCTATATGCTTACTCCCACCAGCTCTGTATGCAGAGGTGAGAAGTCAAAGAAGCTTCTGAGAGGAGGTGGAAGTGTGTGCCAAAGTGCTTAGAAAGTGACACTTCACTGTGCTCCTTCGTCTTCCTGGCTTCTACACCACTCCTGCTACCAAGAAGTGAAACGTGCCTCTGTGCAAAATGCTGAAAATGCCCAAGTCAAGTCCACGGCCATTAGAAAAAAACAGAAGTGGAATGTTGACCTGTCTGCTGGCTTCGACTCCTTAAACCTTTCTCAATACTCATTAGCCTTCAACCTGAACAACTGGATTCCATTGAAGGGCACTGTCCAGAGGTTTTGCTTGAATGCCTGCTGCAAAGCTCAATATCCTGATCCAGCAATGTCTGCGAACCAGTGTCCATCCCAATGGTTCTAGCCAAACAATCACTCTTGTCTAACCCGTTTTACATAGTATGCACGCTGCCACCTTACCGCCTTCCACTAAATCCTTTAATCCGCCTCGGAGTTCGCCCTTGGGTAGTTTTCCACTTCCGACACCATCTTCCAAATACAGTGCAAGTATTTTGCCAGCACACATTACGTGTTTATTACTTGGAGGGCCACGCTACCAGCCCTGAAAATGTTATTCCCGAGGGCGTACATTTTCTTACTTTGTCTGGGGAAGAGAGGGAAACGTTGATCCTTTAGCACCAGACGTGATTGCCAGAACCACGAGATTCTAAGGGAGTGGGGGGCAGGATGAAT
Organism: Ambystoma mexicanum; assembly: GCF_040938575.1. Taxonomy (NCBI): domain Eukaryota; kingdom Metazoa; phylum Chordata; class Amphibia; order Caudata; family Ambystomatidae; genus Ambystoma; species Ambystoma mexicanum. The sequence goes on from NC_090923.1 coordinate 921,849,772, forward strand.
GGTGAGGGAAAGTGGGTCCATCGAAGCTGGCTTGGGTTTTCATGCAAAGTATTTCTTAACTTTTTCACTAAAAAAAAGGGGTTTGCCATGTTGTGGTTATTGGGTCGGCGACCGCTAGGTTAAATGGAAGGATAGACTCTCTTTGGGATACCATGCCTAAGATGTCTGAGAGCTTGCATTGTTAAACCCATCTAGAACGGGTCGATGTGCCCAAAGGCATTGACAACCTTTTGTACTGAATGCCAGAAGTCCGCTGTCGGGATCAGGGTATGTGTCAAGGAAGCTTGCATCTTCGAGGTCAGCTTCAAGATCAATAAGGTCCAATTCCCTGAAGATCGGGTAACCTGTTGAGACACTAAAGCCTACAATCACACCCTGAACATAGGTTTGTCCCAAGGGTGTACGACCAAAAAGTATCAGGTCACCGTCTCATAAATCATTTTCATGATTGGAAAATATATGCTCCTGGAGACCAGAACGTATTGGGTAGAGTCCGATGATAGTGAAAGAAAGTCTACATCCCCCTGCCTCAGGAAGGTTTGTGCAGAAGATTCAGTTGCCGGAATTCTAGCTTGTGAGTCGAGGCCTCAAGCGCCATTTTCTTTTTCGAGATGGAGTCCGAGCCCCAAGGTGTACAGACACTGCTCTTTCTTTGGCACTGTGCCGGCATGTGCAGGTGCGGTGGGGTGGGACCCTCTGTCTCCATCAGTGTTGAGGCTAGGACAATATGTTTTCGTGAAAATCTCAAGCATTTCATTTCAGAAATGTTTCCACTCTTTGGCGGATGAAGCCACCGTCAGGCACTGAACACTTGTTGCGCTACCCTCTCCTGCAGGGGGATGAATTATGTTACTCCTACATCCCCTTTCCTCTATCTGTATGGGTGTCCCTTACTAAGGACGGAAAATTTTACCTTTTTCACCAGAAAAATTGTCTTCCCCTTTACGTTTAGATGCATGTAATGGCAAGGCCCTGGGAGCATGCGCTCCCAACTGCGCCCACCGGTGCCACTCCGCAGTCATTTTTTCTGCGTCGACAGTAGCAGACCGATATCACCAGTGCTCATGGGTTAGGCCTCTGGCCTTGTAATTCCACGTGCTCTTCCCCAGGATATTTTTCCCTTTTTTCTTCCATAGTTTTCAGAGTTTACGGTACTTTGTCCTCTGGTGCCATGCTCCTGCCCGGCACATGTTGACGGCGGTGGAATTCAGCAGGTGCCCGGCCATTCCATAGCTCGCACTTGGGGCAGGACTTAAAGAGGGATCTTCCCTTCCTTCTCTTCCGTCATGGGCAGAGGGTGCAAGGTAGGCCTGATGGCCTTCTGGAAACTTTGACAATCTTTGCCCTTGAAGGGTGCTGAAATTCACCGACAACGGATCACCGCTATCGGCAGATGGAGAAAAGAGCCCACAGGCTTTTTTGGAACAAAAATATAACTTTTTTCTATCGAAAAACACAGAAAGACGTACAAGTAGCCTGCACTGAAGCATGCGGTAAAAATATGAATATGGCTGCCAGAGGAGGGGCTTAGGGAGTGTACTGTCATTGGATAGGGTCAGTATGACCCAGAGCTCAGTGATTGGTTTAAAGGAGAAGAACAAGTTACTTACCAACTATAACGTTCTTTCGATATGATGTTCCTCCCACGTATTCCTTATCTTAGATATTCTTATCTTCCAGCTTGCTCTTTCGGAAATATTTCAATAGAGGGCGCTGTGCTCGAAGCAGTGGCATCAAATGTCCCTCGAGGGCCGCTGTTAGACATCAACGTCATCCGTAGTTTAAAGGGCTCGAGCTGCCCCCGTCAGCTTCAGTTCTGTTTTTACGATCTTATTTGCCGCATCAGATGACCAGTCTTTTATTGACCTTTGGCTCTGAAGGATTTTGGAGTGCAACTGGCGTGAACTGTACGGCGGGGTAGGCTGGGAGGGTCGATGAGGAATACATAGGAGGAACATCCAATCGAAAGACCGTTACAGCTGGTAAGTAACTTGTTCTTCGAATGGATTGTGTCCTCCCACGTATTCCTCATCTTAGATAGGCTCCCATAGCAGTATTAATTGGAGGAGGGAGTATCAGAAAAAAAAATATGGGATACATTACTCACCATAATTGTATTTCTGATGCTTGTATCTGCTTACATTCGCATGCTGTGCATAGGCCAACATCTAGTGGAAGCTGTGGAGTATTACAGTTTCTTTTTCGAAACTCGAAAATGGGCGTCGACACAGGGCGTGCCAGTAATACTATCCCTAGTGTGACGTCCACTGTACCCATGATCCCTCACGCGTGTAAGACCCTCAGATTGTACTTTTTCTGACATGAGGTAGCATGAGGAGTAGTGTGAGTACAGATTATCCAAGCAGATAGATAGATAAGACTACAAGCATCCATGCGCCTTCTCTCAGAGGGGAGGAAGGGTGGGCGCATGTGAATCTAAGCAGATACAAGCATCAGAAATACGATTACGGTGAGTAATGTATCCCTTCTGAGGCTTGTGGAATCTGCTTAGATCACATGCTGTGCATAGATTAGCGAGCAGTGTTAGAAGAAGGAGGTGGGATGTGAGAAGGGTCATGAGCAAATAAAGGTCTTAGAACCGCTTGTCCCACTTGAGTATCTGCCTTGGAATGAGTGTCAGTGCAGTAGTGCTGAGTAAAAGTGTGAATAGAGCTCCAGGTAGCTGCTTTGCAAATGGTGTCAAGGGGTACATTTGCAATGAAAGCCAGAGTGGCCCCAATGCCTCTTGTAGAGTGGGCTCTTGGCGTAAAAGGCAGAGTCTTTTCAGCAAGGGAGTAACATAGCTGGATACAATTGACTATCCACTTGGAGATGGCACCTTTAGAGACGCGATCTCCTTCTCTGCCTGTAGCTACGGAGACAAGCAGTTGGTCTGTTTTTCTTAGCGGCCTGGTCTTGTCTACATAGTAGAGGACCGCTTTTCGCACATCTAGAGTGTGTAGCTTCACCTCAGCTGAGCTTTTGGGTTCTTGGAAGAAGGCCGGAAGCTCAATGGACTGGTTAACGTGGAATTTAGAAATCAACTTAGGTGAGAACCTAGGGTGTGTTCGTAGAACCAGTTTATCCTTATGAACAGTAAAGAAAGGATCCTGCACTGACAGAGCCTGAATTTCACTGACCCTTCTTATGGATGTAATGGCTACTAAGAAAGCAGTTTTATAGGTCAGGTGTTTGAGACTGGCTTTATGCATGGGTTCAAACGGTGGGCCCATGAGTTTAGCAAGCACCACATTAAGGTCCCGTCCAGGTGGTGGGTTTGAAATTGGAGGGTGGAGTCTCTTTACCCCTTCCATGAAGGCTTTAACCACGGGTACCTTCCACCACAAAACCTTGTTGTGGGAGGTGGTGTAGGCTGACAGCGCTGCCAGGTGTACCTTGAGTGAGTTAAATACCAACCATGCATCCAGCAGGTGGAGCATGTATGTGACAATATTGGAAGGAGTGCAATCAACCAGGTTGATTTGCTTATTCTGGCACCAGATAACACTTTTTTTCCATCATATTAACAGTGCCTCGTGTTAGGTTTCCTAGATTCTCTTAGGATGTCCATACATCTCTGTGGTAGTAAGTTGAGATGTCCAAACTCTATGACTTCAGGAGCCATGCTGCCAGGTTCATTGAGCTGGGTTGAGGATGCACTGTTTGACCTTGGTGCTAGGACAGTAGGTTGCACCAGCATGGGAGTCTGATGGGTTCGCACACCGCCAGTCTGCGTAGGTGTGGGAACCACAGTTGCCTCGCCCACATGGGAGCAACTAGGATGAGCGTCATCAATTCCCTGTGCATCTTGTTGACCACCTTCCTCATGAGAGGGGTTGGAGGAAAAGCGTAGGCAAACATTCCTGACCAGTTCATTCACAGGGCGTTCCCCTTGAAGTCTGGCTGAGAGAACCTGGATGCGAATCCTGGGCATTGCCTGTTTTCGCTTGTGGCGAATAGGTCTCTAGTGGGGAAACCCCACTGTGAGAAGATGTCTTCTACGACTTCTCTGAGTAGACACCATTCGTGTTCTTCTGGGAGGGGATCTCTGCTCAAAGCGTCCACTAGCAAAGTGAGATCCCCTGGAACATGTTGAGATGACAGGTAAATGTTCCGTTTGAGTGCCATATCCAAATTATCTGGGCAAGCTTGGACAGATTTGGTGAACAAGTCCCTCCCTGTTTGTTTAGGTAAAACATTGTTGTTGTGCTGTCTGTCAGGATCTGCACTGACAGGTTCAACAGGTGGGGCTTGAAGGCTTGAAGCGCTCTGAATACTGCCAGAAGCTCTAGCAGATTGATATGATTCTTGGCTACTGTGTGAGACCAGAGACCCTGAGCTGTGTGGTGAAGGAGGTGTGCTCCCCCCACCCTGACAGGGATGCGTCTGTTTTGACTACAGCCTGTACTTCTGGATCATAAAAGGGTTTCCCCTTTGACAGGTTCTCTCTTGTCCACCAGTGAAGACTTCGTACAAGTGTTGGCGAAACGACCACTAGATCGTCCTACTGACCACTTGCCTAAGACCACTGTTTCACCAACCTTTCTTGAATGGGTCGCATCCGCAGGCGCTTGGGAGACCAGGTAAATACATGACGCCATCATGCCTAGCAAATGCATCGCTTTGCGCACCCTTATCTGGCGACCGGGCTGGTATAGAGGAATTTGCAGTAGTAGATTCCGAATTCTTTCCTCTGATGGAAAGGCCAACCCCTCTTGAGGGTTTAGGACAGCTCCTAGGAACTGTTTGGTGGTGCTCGGCACCAGACTTGATTTTTTTCTCGTTTTTGGAGAAACCCAATTCGAAGAGGAGGTCGATCGTACTTTGAATGTTTGATCTGCAAATTACTGGGGTCTCCCCCGTGATGAGCCAGTCGTCCAGGTAAGGGTACATCGGGATTGCCGCCTTGCGCAGGTGTGTCGCCGCCACCGCCAGTACCTTGGTGAATACCCTTGGAGCCGAGGCTATACCGAAGGGCAGCACCTTGAACTGGTAGTGCTGACTGTCCACCTTGAAGCGCAAGAATCTTCTGTGCGCTGGGACCATGGAAATATGAAAATAGGCATCTTTCATATCCAATGTTGCTGTGTAATCCCCCTTTTTTAGGAGGGGGATTACCTCTTGGAGAGTAGTCATGCGAAACTTCTGGGGCTCGACATGCTTGTTTGCAGAGCGTAAGTCTAATACTGGGCACATTGTCAAATCTTTCTTTGGCACAAGGAAGTAAGTTGAATAAATACCCTTGTTTACCTGGTTGTCCGGGACGAGTTCTATCGCATCCTTTGCTAGAAGATAGACAATCTCCTTGAGGAGGATCTTTTGGTGGTCCAAGGAATGTATCTTTTGACATGGAGGGTGGTTCCGGGGAAGCGCGAGCAGTTTGATGCAGTATCCTGCGGACACTGTGGACAGCACTCATCTGTCTGATGTGATCCCTTCCCAAGCTTGGGTGAAGTTGGAAATGCATCCCCCTACTGAGGATGCGTTCGAAGGGACCCTGAGCGCAGCGTCACTGTTTTGCGGGAGGTGTGCCGCCTCTGCTGGGGCTGCCTCTACCTCTACCACGGCCCCTTTTGTTTCCTCTGCCGTAACTCTGGGTAGTCTGCTGGTTGTTACCCCATGATGTACCCTGCCCTTTGTGAATTTTGGCCACGTGCTCTCTGCTATGAGCCTGCCCGCGTTATCTGCTGCATCAAAGGTTGCTTTAAGGATGCAACCGGACATGGCTCTCCCCTCCGATGCGACCTGGGCCAACTGACCCTTTAGTGGTTCCGGTGCAGAGTCAATGAGGGCAGCTACCTGCTCCCACTGGTGGCAATTGTAACTTGCCAGCAGAGTGGTGGTTTTGGCAATCCTTGTCTGGTAAGCGGAAGTGCAGGCCACCTTCCTTCCCAACCCGTAAATTCTCTTGCTCTCCTTGTCTGGTGGGGGGGGGCTCAGATGATGATGGAGGTGTCCCCGCCCTCTTTCTGGTGTTAGCAACTATCAAGGAGTCGGGCTTCAGTTAACCCCTTATGTAAAGTGGGTCTGACTGGGCGGTCCTGAAGAGTTTCTCGATTCTGGGGTTTACGGCCCTGGTGAGGTTAGGAGTAAGAAGGGAAGGATCAATTCTCCGTTGTATGGACTTGAGAATTGGAATGGCTTGGGCAATGGGTCTCTTCTCTCCCACTAGTTCTTCTGCAAAGTCCCTCTCCTCCTGTGCCCCCCTGAGTGTCAATGCGGAAGTGCTCTGCCGCTCTAGCCAAGACCTCATTTAGGAGGGGCTGGTTGTCTACTGGAGAGTCGGTAACCTGAGGTTCTTTGTGAACAGGAGAGTCTATCCTGTAGACTTCTGCGACGTCAACTTCCTCCCCCTCTTGGCCCTCGACATTCCCATAATAGTCCACCCCAGTTTGGTCATCCAACGTTACCAAGTCTGGATCCTCATCGTTCTGTTGTGGATCCTCACCATACTGAGTGTAAGGCTGTATGTAAAAAGGGTCTGAAATCAGTCCCTGAGTTGGAGTCTCAACCCGAGGTTTCTTAGTAGGGGGCTGAGGGTCCCTGGATCCTGAAGGAGTAGCACTGTCCGGGGTATAGGTGAGGAAGTGCTCTGGGTTCTTGGAGTAGAAGTCAGCTAGGGAGGACATTCTAGTCACTACCCTGTCTATATCTTCACTGGTCCACTTTTTGGAGCTGGGAATTACCATTTCTAAGATCCTTGCTTGGGCCTGGACGGGGGTCTTGGATTTATGCTCATCTGAAGACTTTGAACTGTCCTTATGTGTCTGTGGTGCAGAAGAAGGGTGAGATGGTTTCTTTTGCTGTTTACCCCCTTGCCCATGAGTAGAAGAGTGTTTCCCTGATGTTTTCACCTTCTCTGAGCTTTTTGACACCTGGCGTCGAGACTCGGGGGTAGTGTCTCTTTCCTTCGAGTGAGCACATCGGGGCTCGGAAGCAGCCGCCGAACGGTCTGCCGGAGCCGACTTCTGGTGTTGCGGCCTGGGGCTGGAGGTCGGATTCGTCTTCTGACGAGCGTACCTCCGTGACTTTGGTGAGTGAGGCAACTTTGGACTCTTGACTGGGAACGCCCAGAGGACACCGATCGGTGGACCGCTCTCTTCGTGCCTCTTTCCGAGAACTCGACACGTGTGTCGAGTCTCGGTTGGACTTCGAGTGTTTAGGTGTAGAAGTGGTGTGGGTAGCGTTCGTGTCGCTGGGTGTGCTCCCCATAACTGCCCTGCCGGACAATCTTCCGAGGTCGGGGACTTGCGCTTGGGCGTCTTTCGACACCTCTTTGCCCTCGCCGTCCGAAAGTACGGTGTCGCTGCAATCACTGAAGGCGCCCTCCGCTTCCATGGCCTCGAGTTGCCTGGCGTGGTGGGCCCAACGTTTGGTCGAGCGGTTCTTTAGTGTCTTAGCCTTGAACCGGCTACATGCAGTTCGCCTCGGGGTGATCCCTCGGCAAGCAGAGGTTACAGGTGGCGTGTTTGTCAACCCAAGGGTACTTGCGGTTGCACTTGGGGCAAAATTTAAATGGGGAACCCTCCATACGATCCCTGTGGCAGCGGGCTAGTGTGTGTAGGAAAAATAAGAGTGTCGAGTATGTTTACACCCCCCACTCTCCCTACTTGTAGGGCCGAGGCCAGAGGCCTTCCGAGGCCCAAAGTCCGTTGTGCAGCTCTCGACGGTTGTTTGTTCTTCGGACCGGCTTCGTACTTAGGTGTCTCGACGTGGGAGTGGAAGAACAGGGAAATTAATATGATATTTAGCAAAATATGGCTGAAAGTCAGGGAACTCTGCGCAATGCTTCCGACAAGTATGGCGGAAAAAAACAATCTGAGGGTCCTACACACGTGAGGGATCATGTGTACAGTGGACGTCACACCAGGGATAGTATTACTGGCACGCCCTGTGTCGACGCCCATTTTCGAGTTTCAAAAAACAAACTAATACTCTGCAGCTTCCACTAGATGTCGGCCTATGCACAGCATGTAATTTAAGCAGATTCCACAAGCCTCAGAAATTATAATACGTTTGTCATGCACAGTGTATAGGGCTGCTTTTGCAAAAAGACCCCTCGAAAAGATGTTGAATCCAGGCAATAACGTTTCACGAAGGTATGCATAGACGACCAAGTGGCCGCCGTGCAAATGTTCTGCACTCCGACACCCCTCTGAAGAGCCGTTGAAGTCACCATGCCCCTGGGTGAATGAGCCCTTAGTCCATCTGGGGGCTCTTTTCTAGACAATTTATAGCATTCAGAGATTGCCAATATTATCCATCTGGATAGCGTTTGTTTTGATACTGCTAGACCCCATTTTTGCCAGGTATATCTGACAAACAGTTGGCCAGATTGTCGGAATTTAGAGATATAGAAACTGAGAGCCTTTTTGGGTCCAGTCTGTGTAATCTTTCTTCCTCCTTACTTGCAGGCGGAGCAGGGTAGAAAGAAGGTCATGTACTTTTGTGTGACAGGTGGAAGTCAGACTATTTTTGGTAAGAAAGAGGGTTTGACCCCAAGGACAATGTGAGGAGGCTTACAAGAGAGCACCTGCAACTCACGCACCCTGGGGGGTGATGTAATTGCCACTAGCAGAATTGTTTTCAAAGTAAGAAGCCTTAACGGTCAAGAATGTAATGGTTCAAAAGGTATAAATGTGAGAAATTTTAGGACTAAACATAGATCCCAGACGGGTACCGGAAAAAGTGTTGGAGGATACACATTTGTTTGCCCTTTCAGGAATTGAATAACCAAGGGCATTTTAAAATAGGATGCCTCTTCTGAGGAGCGCTTGAAAATAGATAGCGCTGCTAAGTATCCCTTTATAGTGCCAACTTGGAGCCCGAAATTGGCCAAATGTAACAGGAAAGAGTACCATAGGAGTATTACACATTCTTGTCCCTGCACCAGTTACTGAACTTGTTCCAGCGACACCAGTATAAGGATTTTGTTGCTGGTCTTCTGGCCGAAAGCAAAATCTCCATTACGTCGTCTGGGAGGTCCCAATTCTTATCTCTCAGCCTCTCAGTGTTTTGACCACCAGATGGAGAACCCGACCTTCCTCTCTTTGTGGAAGACGTATTGGAGGGCAGATGGACATGTCTAGAAGGTCCAGGTACCACGTTCTCCTGGCCCAATCAGGGGCAATTAGGATCATGGTTTTCAGGACTTTCTCAACCTCCTGATTACTTGAGGAATCACGGGGACTGGAGGAAACGTGTACAGCAGTGAAAATTCCCAGTCCACCACGAACGCGTCTCCTAGAGCTCCTCTTGGAGGGGGAAATTCCCTTGAGCAGTATTGACCGGTTGACCCTGGTCACGAACAGATCCACTTGAGGGGTTCCCCAAAGGGTGAAGATCTCTTGAAGGACTTCCTGAGCTAGTTCCCACTTGTGGGACACTGCGCTCTGCCTGCTCAGAGCATCTGCTGCCGTGTTCTGCTCTCCGGCTAGGTGAATTGCCGAGAGATTCCTTCTTGTATTGCGCAGAACCAGAGCTGCATTGCTTCTCTGCACAGCGATAGTGATCCTACGCCTCCTCTCTTGCTGGAGTTCTGAGGGCCCATTGAAGGTATTGCATCCTCAATCTGGCCTCTGGCACCAGAAAAATGCACGATGCCATGAGACCGAGCAACCTGAGGAAATCGAAGGCCGGTAGATGCTGGGCATTCTGGAACTTTGTTACCATCTGCAGAATGTGGTGAGCTCTCCCCTCGTGATGCGAGGCTTTGCCCGAGGACGTATCCAGTATTGCTCCGATGAATTGGAGCTTTTGGAGTGGTATCATTTGAGACTTCTTGAAATTGAGTTAAAAGCCCAGTCTTTGTAAGAAGTGGCAGGTCATGGTCAGATGTTCCTGAGCTCGTTTGGGTGAACTCGCCCTGATTAACCAGTCGTCCAGGTAAGGTTAGAGGTGAATCCCCCTCTCCTGAGACTAGCTGCCACTACCGCCATCAGCTTGGTGAAAACCCTCGGGCGGAGGTCAACCCGAATGGCAGTACTCGAAACTGATAGTGAGAATTGCCATTCGCGAACCTCAGGTACTTCCTGTGCTTGAGATGGATCAGCACATGAAAGTAAGCATCCTGAAGGTCCAATGATACCAACCAGTCTTGGAGTTGGAGAGCCTGAAGGATCTGAGAAAGTGTTACCATCTTGAACTTGTCCTTCCTGAGGAACTTGTTCAAGTGTCTTAAGTCCAAGATGGGTCTCAATCCTCCGTCCTTTCTTGGGATGTGAAAGTAAGGTAAGTACCGACCCTTGTTCCTCTCCGCTACAGGTACATGTTCTATTGCACCTTTCTCTAGCCGGGTTAAAATCTCCTGCACAAGAGCGGGTCTGGAGTTTTGGCAGAGCTGGCGGCCGGTGGATGGTCCCGAGGCCCTTGTCGAAAAGGAAGGCAGTTCGAAGTGCTCGGAAGTGTGGTGTTGTGGTGAGGACTCTTCTGAACTGTGGACTCACTGCTGGATTAGTTTGCAGATCCATATCAGGAGGCTGTAAGGAGGAGGAGAAGCGCAGCACTGCTTGGTACGAGAAACACGGCAAAGGCATACAAGGACTTCAACAACCAAAACCCTTTGCATGCACAAGCCCCCCCTTTAGGATTCCCAGCATCCATCATATACTTGGGTGCACGTGCATTTCCCACGCTCATTCGAAGTGCTCGGAAGTGTGGCGTTGTGGTGATAGGGTGCGTGGGTGAGTAGAAAACGATTGTGACATCAATAGTTAGTAATTTGACCAAAGTGTTATAACCGAGTGGTTAAATCGAGCCATAAGTCATTCTTGCGTGCTTTCCGACCATTATTTATTTTTGGACTTTTTGTTGAATAATGGCAAGCGGCTTGCGAAGTTGGAGATGTGCTGAGTTGATGTTGCCGCAGAATAATTGTTACTAACATGATAGCCGAAAAAACAATGTGGATCTGTGCCCTAGTACTATGGGTAACGATTGTGGCAATGATAAAGAGGGGGGGGGGGGGAACAAGCTATTAGCTTTGCGGCAACCATCTTTATTAGTGATAAGGAGCTAGCAGAGAGGACTTTAAATAGCCAGCCCTCCCACACTGCCCAAGTGCACCTTTCTGCAAATGATTCTATTAATACAGTGGTATCTAGGTTTCCCCACGCAGGAAACACTCGGTATGGATCTGGCAGATTGCTCTGATGCGGCGGAAGGTGCCTTGGCTCAATCGCACACATCTTGCTCTTCAATTGACCTTTATGTGAATGGTGATTCTTTAAACGATACATCAAAGATTGGACCGGGAGCAATGGCTGAATTGGATAAACGTGTTCGTTTATCAATTGGCCTATTAACCCCCATGATCCCACGTCTTTGTGGGACTAATTTTAGCTATACTCCTGACAATAATACTCATATGAACAAATGTACCAATGCTGCTTATATAGCTGAAGTGGCGATTAAGCCATTAGACAATGATCTAACTGTTCCTAACTATGAGAGCATGATTAATGCCGATGTCTTAAGGCAGGCTTTTGTAGGAGAAAAGGTTACAGATAACCTTCCACATGGAACTGCACCTAATCTTAACCTATCACCTACACCAGACTCCTTAGACTTTCCCAGTAATTATTTGTATTTTGGACCTGCTAGACAAAGGTCATGATGTCACACATCTGGAGATGCATAACATCAAATATTCCATTAATGACATCCTTACTAAGCTTAACCGCCTGGAAGGTTTTATAATGGCAAGGGAGTATTGTTGCAAAACTGGAAACAAACAGGATACAGCTGCACCTGTAGGAATTAAAATTATTTGTGAACCCTGTTCACAATGCTCGGAAGCCTCCTCAGTGACAACAAGTTATGTATAATAAGTTCAATCATGGTAATGTTCAGATTCCAGTTCACTCATTAGCAGGATTGGAAGATGATATTAAGGCATTGAACATCACCATTGCGGAATTGAGAGCTAATCTCTGTCCAGCCAATCCTGATTCAATTATCCAACCATTACCGCAAACGGAGGAGCTCTTGGATAGCCCCTCAGCGCTTACGAATATTTTAGATCAACAAATAAATGTGGAGTCTCTTGTGGAGTCCATAAATGAGAAGCCTGTATTTTTGTTGCAGCGTACTAAAAAATTACAGATGAGCGCAGTTAAATGGCAGAGAAGAAAAGAAAAACTGCTGATGAATAGCTTAAAAAAACAATGTTAAGGAAGGAAAGGGTAAAGTTATTGAATCCAACAATAACGTTATTTCTATTATTAATTTGGAGGATGACATAATAGATTTTGAGCAATTAACTAAAGAAAGTCAATCTCATCTTTGTAGTCATGAAAGTTCCATTCCATTCAAAATGTCTTGGATTCTAAGAAGGGAACTACAGCTGTATTGACATCCAAAAGGGAATCTCGTATAGTCATTTTAGGGAATTCTGATCAGAATGGAGTAATGAAAAAGGTATCGCCTTCTGAATTATCGGCGGAAATAGAAAAAAAAATGCTAATAAACTACTTTCCGATTGAAGGTAGGAAATGCACACAAAAGATTGTACAATCTAGTATAGAAGGCAACACTACTGTTACTTGTGATAATACGATCAGCCAGCCAACCAACTAGAATTAGCTATGATCAGTATAATCAAAGTCGCTTGTATTCGGACGTGTGTCGCAATTTGAATGCCCAGGATACAGTGAGCGCATGGCTTGCCGGAGGTATTCCGGTAATAATTACTGGCTTTGGAAAGTCCAGGCAATTAAGGGCATCCAAGGCAGTTAATCAGCTCATACATGGCCCTACATCTGACCTTCCCACTGTACATATACCAAAGGGTTCCCATACTGCCCTAGAATCAATACCATGAACTCTGTAAATTCCAACATGGAGTGTGGTAGGAATGGTGTGTCTATATGACGATACGCCTCCCTATCTGAGATGGGAAATGGGCACTCTTTGCCACCTAGTTCCCTAAAAGATCAATCTCACAGCTATAATCTTGATAATTTGAAAAAAGCATTAGAAGATTGATTCCTAACATCAACACTAAAAAGATTGTTAAACCCTATGGAGATTAGAACCCACCTCACTGATACACAAAATGTAGTTAAGGGAGCTACATCGTGTAATATAACTAACATTGGTGTAAGAGGATCAACATCTGCAATGGTCAATGCATCTGTGGGAATTACATCTCTACTGCTATACAGTCAGATGACTTTGACTGAGCAGACTTTGATAGCTACTAAGTCAGTGGATGGATCTGTGGAGAATCAGACTGCAGAGCAGTCTCACAGTAGTGGAATTAATATGATTGGGCTTGAAGGGAGACCAGACCTTTTAGGAAAGGCAAGAATTAATCGTAGTTACCATCTGGACTTACTCTATTGTATTCCATCTTTAAGGATATTGACAACAAAAGATTTTGATAGGATCTCATTGTCACTTCAAAATAACTATCGAATAACTTGCCATCTATCATCTGTAAATATCTTAAAGTTTATTTGGTCATATAGATCAGAGCTATCTTTACTGCCAAATTAGGTAAGAACATGACCTAGCTTCGGAAGAACCCTAAGCGGGTCATTCTCTCATGGAACTCATGTGGTTACCTAAATCTATCAAGGTGGTTTTCTTCACTTTCCTCCCCTAAAATTCCAAATGTTATCCTATTTCATGAAACTAGGAAAACGGACACTTTGTTCTTACAAGGCTTTCGAACCTATTGCTCACAGGCCACTAAGGCCCGCAAGGACGCCCTTCCGTTGGCCTAGCCATTGCCATCAATAATATTATTGAATGCCAAACTGTGCTTATGTATACATTTGAACATTATTGGCGGTAGATGTGATTCTAAAGCGAACCGTAACTAAACCACTATTACTCATTAGCCTTTATTGGAATCCCCTGAAAAACGATATTGAGGAAATGTTTGATGATATAGATTTTTGTCTGAAAAATGCATATATTCATAACCCCAATTTTGAAAATAGCATCTGAGGTGATTTCAATTAGACTTGTCTTATGAGGATTGATGAGACCAATAGACTTAAAGATGGTAACACAAGGGCTGTACACAAAGGCGAAAGATGGAGGTCGTATTTCCATGATTGGGAAATGTATTATGTTAGTTGTATGGAACTATTGCCTACATTTACATGGGAACGCGGTTCAGCATGCTCCATGATTGACTTTTTTGTGTGTCTTATTGTCTTGAACAAATAGTTGATCCAGTTAGTGTGCACGAAATTAGTCATAGGGATCATGCACCGATTCAGCTATCTATAGACATCTCTTATACTGAATTTGGTATTAATGAGCTGCTGCAGGTATTAGAAACTGATCGCTTGCCCATCTCTCTTAGATGTAATCCTGTATTATGCCAACAACTAGCATCTCAGGTTTCTCTAGAACTAAATAAAATGGATGAACATTGAATGCCCCACCTCTGCTCTCCTCAACAATTGGATAACATAGTTTATACCTCGGTCTCTATTGCTTTGTCCTGTTTTGTTGCAAAACAGAAACCACTTCAAGAATCCACTAAGCATTCTTTTGATTAGAACTTAGAAATGTTAAAAGGTAGAAAAAATAGGGATCTGAGAATCCTTAAAAGGGAACAATTAAGTACATCACAGTTCTCTTAAAAAACGTATCCTGCAAACATATGAGAATAAGGTAAAAGGCATTCTTATTTTGGGTCATAATAAACGGAACTGTGAAATGATTAGATCTATCTGCCAGCATGACACTCATGCTATTTGGTCAGCAATTAAGAACTTTGACTTTAGAAGAAGTGATGATTCTAAGAATATTATTCCAGCAGATGCTTGGAGGGAATACACTGCTGAAAAGTACCAGCTTCCAGCTCGATTTATTAATAAAACTCACGATTTAATACAAAGCTCAACTATTCAATCATTTAAGTGGTCCAACCAAGACATTGAATGGGCCATTGGTAGGCTGTCCCATTCGTGGGCTGCTGGTCCAGATTGTATTCCACCATGTGTATATAAGGCAGATCCAACTTTTTGGGAAAAGATACTTAAAATTAAATTTGATCGAATTTTCTTGACCTTTTCACTTCCAGAAACCTGGGTTACTTCTATTATAGTTCCTATCTATAAAAAAGGGGGACCCAGCAAACCCAGAGAACTATCGCCCGATCTCTCCAACAGATGCTGCTGCTTAAGGTTTTTCGATCCTTATTCTACATGACCTAGAAAAACACATTACGATACATAACATATATTCGAAATCTCAAACAGGATTTCGAAGGGGAATGAGTACAACGTTAAATGCAACAATCATGGCCCATTTGCTAGCAGATACCAAAACCAAAGAACTTAATCCAATCTATATGGCTTTTATTGACATGTCTGCAGCATTTGACACCGTGATAAGAAACTTGTTATGGAAGAAAATGTCTAATTTAGGTATTCCACCAGGTTTGATCTATTGGATTGCAAAGCTCCACACAAATACCTCGTATAAGGTCTGAATTACACAGGGGGGGGTGCCATGATGGATTCTGTAATGTCGTATCTGGGATTGAAGCAGGGTTGCGATCTGACAGCAACGTTATTTAATTGGTATGCAGTGATAAAATCGTGGGAAAAATGTTGCCTATACAAAAAAAAAATAAGCAAAAATGCTGTGGTTTGACCTGGTAAAGGTGAACCCCGTTATACCATTTAAGGGGAGCGAGGGTTGCAGGGGTGTCAACCGCTCCCCTTAAATGGTATAATGGGTCCAGGGGTTGCAGGGGTGTCCCCCGCATCCTTTACATGGATTGCGGCGGCAAAACCACAGCATTTTTGCAGCAATATTTTGTAACCACAGCAATTTTTGCAGCGATTTTAACACATGGAACCATTTAATCTGTATTTGAGCGATTTGGATAACATTTTGAAGAATTCTAATACGTTTGCTACCAGGTTATGTACTCTACAGTTACATTGGTTAGCATTCACAGTAAATGTTATATTATTTGATCTCACTCCATCAGTCCTTCAGAAGAAATTGCAGTTATTTGGAGAATTTGCGTTCCTACATAACCTTAGACCAAATTCCACAAAGACTACCACTATAGTGTTTGATGCACTATATATGGGAGATTGATGGAGAAGTCATATCCCAATCAATGGAAATCATCTATCTTGGTTACCATATGAGTAACGCCTCGTCCATTAAACGCTGGACTGATCATCTTCATCTGAAAGCAAGACCTTTGTTTTTCACAAATACTGCAAATTCTCTCTGGTCCCATTGCTGGAATATATGACATTGAAAGTGGAATCGGTTCTTTTATATGCACTTGACATGTGTTTGTTTAATCTAAACACACAACTTAACACCTTGCAGGGGCGTTTACTAAAATCTGCATTGCACCTTGCCCCATCTATCCCGAACTGTATAATTCGACATGAGCTGGGGCTAATCTCATTATGATGCAGATGGGAGTGGCGAGCATTGTCTAACTATGCTAGGATTTTGGACCCTCCCAAGAATTTTCTTTATCAAGATCTTTATCAAATGACATCAGAAGGTGGTTCTGGTTCCTTTATGCAATATCATGGGAGGATGAAATCATTACTCGAAGAAATTGGGGTCCTGCCAAATGACTTATGCTTGCGACCTGCTTATGTGAGAAAAAAAAAACTATTTGAAAGCGATTGGATGTTGACAATAGAGCAACTTAAATACAGCACACCTACAAAGAATATGCCAGGCACACTCGAAAAAGGGATGGTTGCTGTTTGTACTTAACCATGTTTCCTTGTAATGTAACTCGTATGTACTATATGCGTTTTAAATTGAATCAATTTTACACGTGTGAAGGGATCAGGTATTGGGGAAATGAAAAATGTAAAGAACATGAAATGACTTGTAGATTTGCAAACTGTGCAGAACATAAGGAAACTCTTAAGCATTTAATACTTGAATGCCCCCATTTTAGAGTGCCAAGAACTAACTTGTTTATGAGATATACCAATACTGAATTTGAGGACTGCCTAGATTCCCTTTGGAAAAGGATGATGATAGGAAAAGAAAAAGCATTGATCTTTGCGTTGGTACAATTGTTAAAGAAAATAGAAGCAGAATTCGTAGACAAGAACGGGGGCGAGCATTATGCTTTAACTTCCTTAATACAGCTAACCCACAGTATTTGAAATCTTACTCTTTTTGTGTAATATTTCAAATTTGTGCAAAATAACAAAGAAAAACATAACAGAGAGGAAAGGAAACATGGGTGTACTACAGTCCCCATGAGGCTTCAGCCTCAATCTCACAGTCCAATCCGAACCCCTTTCCTACTATTAGTGTCAGCTGCACTGGGTCCCTTCCTCTTTTTTTTTGCTGCAGCCACACAGATAAGTACACTATTTGCCATGTATTGTGAGTCTATGATACTAGCTATATGTAGCATTAGACATACGTTTTGCATATAGGGTTAATGCGTGCAGCGTACACCATCTAGCTGCGAGTCTACTTAATAGCTATCAAGTGACCGTAGATCCAAACGCCGCGTAGGTAGTGAATGTGCGGAAAACCTCAGAAAGCTACGACACAGCTGACAGGCTGGGGCCGTGAGTGATCACATTCGCATTGGGGTTCCGGCCGGTCAGCCGTCAGCGTTCTAGTCATTTTTTCTATTGACGTGGACTTACAATTCGGTCCGTGACAAGGCTATAAAAAAATGTAATCTCCCCGTAAGGCGACGAGCACAACAAACAAGCCCAGCCCTCTCCATACCGTGATGCACACTGAAGAAAGTACGCGCATGCGCAGTAGCATTTTCTCCGTGGATTAACGGTTGCGCCGAGAACGGCTCTCCTCTCGCTCCCTGAACGCACAGAGATCCTAATCTCACAGCGGTTCACCTGAGAAGTCAGAGGCACAAAGATGAAGAAAAAAAAAAAGAGAAAAGAATAGAGCATAATAGAATTAAAGCAAGGTGCAAAAGCCTATCATTAGCTTGACAGGCACCTACAGCAGTCCCCTTGGCCTACAGCATGGGAGATGTATGGAGTGAGGAGAGTGAGAAAAGGCAAGAGCTGGAAGAGGAGTACATGGGCGAAGATGAAATAGATCTCTCCAATAGTTTTAAAAAAGTCTTCGGAAACTCTCTGATACAAGCAGTTGCTTAGGGGGTGAAGCCCATTCAAGACAGGTTGTCTGTCCTAGAGAAGATATTGGGAAAAAAGCTGGCACTCTCCACGACCCAGCTGAGGGGACCTCCACACAGAAGCCTCTGCAACATGATGAGAAGGGGAAAAAAGTGGCCCGGAAGAGGAAACACTTAATCCCCTGGGCTCAGATATGGGGAAGATAAAGAAGCCCCAGGAGGCGGCTGACGCATTCAACAGGCTTAAGAGTGCCTTTTTAACGAAAGCAGCCCTGCCCAGACTCATACCCCCTACCCCCTACCCCAGGGGCGCAAAACACAGGGCAAGCTACATCATCCTCAGACCAGTCAGAGGAACCCGAGGATGATGTATAGAGCTTGAGCAAAGAGCTTAACCTGGCAGAGGAAGAGCTCCTGCGAGCCAAAGGCCAGCATTGTGGAGAGCCCCCACGACGACATGTCAGACATGTTAACCGGACACCATTAGGCACAGAATGGGTTCCTTCAACCAAGGGTAGCCTTATACATGTCTCAAAAGATGAGGAAGCTACTGGAGAAAGATACCAGATTCCGGCTCAGGGCAGTGTCCGAGACCTGAGCTAGCGGGGAAGGTGGCCGATACACCTGAACTCGATCCCAAAATGTTGCCCTTCGTGACAAAGGCAGGGAAAGACGTGAGAAAGGGCATGGACTGTGCATGTTAGACATGCCAAGACAAACTACTGGACCTGACGGGACCCATTGCGAAGGTAATGGACCTAGCGGAAAGGGCAAAGGACACCAGGGAGCCGGTAGACCCATTGATCCTAGCAGGATGGGCCCAAAGGGCAGTTTTGCATGTTGGGCAACGCAAACTGTGCAATATTGTCTGAGAGACAGCGATCCATGATTCTAAAAATAGATAATAAGCTAGAGGACCTAGCTTCTTAGGAAGCAGGAGCGAGTGCCCAAGGCCTCCTTTTCGGAGACACCTTTGTGAAGGAAATGAATACATTTGTCGGAACATTCACTGCCTTAGAAAAGGCGCAAGCATCCATCAGGAAAGTGTTCCCAGGGCGAATTTTTGCCGGGGCCGATCGACCAGCCGGTTCAATGCCAACAGAAGGCACCAAGGTCCCAGAGCGCAGTATTGGGAATCACACCAGCAGGACGCGTTTTTCCCCAACAGAGGCAGAAGCTTCCGGGGAGTGGCTACTACCATCACCAGAGCAATAACGCAGGTGAGCAAGCGCGCAGCGAGCTATCCTCCAGTAGGGGGCAGGACAATATATTCTTTGAGCAGCTGGTGCGATCTGTCTTCAGACGCATGGCTGCTACAGACAGTGCAAGGTTTTGTGTTAGAGTTTCTAGACGCTCCAAAGACGGCCCCCTCTGCGCATTCCAATGGCACGGGCGGAAGCAGCGTTTTTGGACGCAGAGATTCAGGCTCTAGCGCAAAAGAATGCGATAGAGAAAGCGACATCACACAAATTAACCTTTCTGAGCAACATGTTCCTAGTTCATCGCAAGGACAAGGTTCGTCCTGTGATAAATCTGAAAGAGCTAAACAGCTGTTTGGTGTACAGGCACTTCAAGAAGGAAGGGATCCATCTGCTAGGAGATCTGAAAGACGCATACCTAACAGTACCAGTAGCAGCACAATGCCGTCCTTTCCTAAAATTCATCTGGAGAGGGGAGATGTGGCAGTTCAAGAGCCTGCCATTCGGTCTAACTTCAGCGCCCATAGCGACAGCACTACGAGAGCAGGGTATTTGGATGATCATCTACTTAGACGACATCCTACTCATGGCAGAGGACAGAGATCGATTGCAGATGCAAGTGCTGTAGGCAATAAATCTAATTTCTAGCCTAAGTTTCTTAGTGAACAGAGACAAGTCAGAACTAGCACCCACAAAGAGACTAGAATTTCTAGGTTTCATCGTAGACACGAGAAAAGCTACCTTAAAGCTTCCAGCAGCAAAGATAAGAGCCATAAAGAAGGATCTAAGATCGGCACTCAGGAAGCCGGTCATTTTGCTGAGGAATATAGCCAGGATAGTGGGACTCCTAGCAGCATCCATTCAAGCTATTTTTCCCGGCCCGTTACATTATCAAGCTTTTCAGAGACTGAAGATCAAGTATTTAAGGAAGAGCTGGAGATACCTTCAGTTATTTCCCCTAGACGAAGAGAGCAAAGCAGAGCTAGTCTGGTGGCTCCACAATATGGAGGCTTGGAACTGCCGAGCCATTTTCAGAGACGTTCCAGAGCTCATTATAGAGTCAGATGCCAGCAGATCGGGCTGGGGGGCCAGATGCGGCCAGCCCCAGATGCGATCAGACAGACAGGAGGAAAGTGGTACCAGGAAGAGCTAGAAATGCATATCAATTGCTTAGAGCTTCTCACAGGCTCATTCGCAGTAAAAGCTTTTACCAAAGACAAAGCACAGTGTTGCATCCTCCTGAAAATGGACAACTTATCAGCAGTGCGATATATAAACAAGCTAGGGGGCACCAGGTCCAGGATGCTGGCAGCGCTAGCAAAAGATTTCTGGCACAGTTGCCTAGAAAGGAACATAAGAGTCACAGCAGAATATCTCCCAGGGGCCCCGAATACGGTGGCGGACTGGAACTCCCGTTACTTACTGGATTACAGCGACTGGAGGTTACACAGAGAGACCTTCGAGAAGCTAGAGCAGAGATAAGGCCCCCTAGTCATAGACCTGTTCGCCTCACGATTGAACGCTCAACTGACAAATACTTCAGTTGGAAGTTGGACCCGGAGGTGCAGGGGACAGACGCCTTCCTTCACCACTGGGGAGGTGTAAGGGAGTTGCTTCTATGTTAGATTAAGGACACACAGCCAGAGATTAGTTTTCATGGGATTTTTCTACCTAACAGTTTTCTTTATTAACATGAAGTTTTTTGTTTCTTTCTTTTAGGGGAAAAAACTGATACGTCTTTGCTGCAGATCCTTCAGGTAGACACTCTACTTGTGGCTTCTTCTGAGAGAGAGGATGTACAGATAAGTGGTCTTGAAGTATCACACAGTCTCTTTCCTCATAGCTTCGACTTTCTATAACTATCTCTTTTCAGATGTTTCACTGTTTCTTTCTTTCCTTTAATTTTCAATATTGTCTCAAAGTCTCTAGTCTCTCTTCTTTCTCTACTTTGTTTTCTGTCTCTATACAACACTTTTCTTTTACTCTGCCTTCTTCTTTCTTTTCCCCTTTTAATTGTTGATTGGACACTGAGGCAATAACGATTGCCTGTCATCTCACTTTGACTTGGTATTGCTGGTAAAACTACTCTCCTCAACGTAGCTTTTATTTTAACCAGAAATGAATCCTACTACAGACCTGCAAAGATCTTGAAAGAAAGACTGTTCCCCTTCAAGTTAGCGTTCTGTTTACGGCCAAAGGGGACTTCCTTTCACTAACTGCATGGGCATACGTAGCTTGCCAGTGACATGTCTCCTGTCACTGTGTCTGCTTTGGCTTGGCCCTCCGTAATCACTCGGAGCACTCTCGCCCTTTCCTTTGTAACTGCGACTTCCCTCGTCTCAGCTTCCGCGGTTTCCATTTCTTTCGGCCCCTCCTCCTCTTCTTATACGCGATCTGTCTTGGGAAAGGCTCCAACTGGGAGCCAGCTGATCGCGGGGTAATTATAAATCTCCTATGGAGGCAGAGGGAAGACGCGGCTCTACCTCCCAACGCCTTCTCACGGCGGCCGTACCTCAATCAGGCGAAGCTCCCAATGAAATGTTATATCTCGCCGAACGGTCGCCCTCCAAACAGGAACCTTAGCTTCCACAGTGCAACGGCGCCTTCTACTCATGAACTCTAACAGTTTTCAACGGCGCAAGCAAAACCAGGAACACACAACCTTTCGGACTCCTCAAACTTCAGTAAGCCCAAACGAAACTGTCACTTTCCGTCTCCTCCATTTCTTCCTTGGTTACCTAGCAACCAACAACCAAGCAAGACTCATTAGAAGAAAGAACCTAGTGAACGCCTTCTCCATATACAACATGGGTATTTTTCAATAAAAAGTTTAATTTGCAGGCATTATAATAAGCATTAATCCGGTTTAGCTAGAATCTCGTCACAGGAGGTCAAATCCATTATGCCTTTCCCCTCCTTTCCGATGCTGGTGAGGGTTCTAGCAAAGGTTTGCAGGGACGCAGCAGAGATAGTGATAGTGACAACGGACTGGAGATTGCAAGCCTGGTTTCCAGTTCTGATGGAACTTTCTACGGATTTTCCTTCGAAGATTGCGAACAGACCAGATCAACTGTCCAACCCAGCGGGAACTCATCACCCGCTGACACAAGACCAGACACTGTCGCTGTTAGCATGCAGGATTTCAGGCACAGATGGTGCCTGCCGGGGCTTTCAGAGGAAGCTACAGAATTTATCAATGCATCATGGGCTCCCTCTACAATCTGGAGCTATAATTCCGCGTGGCAAGCTTGGGAGTTGTGGTGCAGCGGGGGAGGAATTTTTCTCCCGTTTCAGCACCTGTAGTACAGGTAGTGAATTTTCTAGCTAGTCTGCCCCCCCCCCCCCCCGCCGGTAGAGCCTTTAGGACGGTACGAATGTATAGATCAGCGATATCCGCCAGACATACGCTCGTTGATGGCGCTCCAGTAGGAAAGCACCCAGCAGTGACAAGACTGTTGAAGGGAATGAAAGGAACAAGTTACTTACCTGTAACTGTTGTTCTCCAGCATGGGTCTGGCATGGATTCACATGCTCATGAATATTCCGTCGTCAGGCTGGGAATCCTCGGTAAAGAAAAAACCAGTATCAGTTTTGTTTCTGATCTGTCTTTCGTAGTAGCAACCAATCACTGATCTCTGCGTCATACTGACCACAGCCAATGACTGCCCTCTACCTAAGCCCCGCCTCTGGCAGCCATCTTTAGATTTGGTAGCACGTGAAGTGGCAGTATGACCAAGCGAAGAGCCGCAGAGGGGTAGGCGGGAGGGTTCGCATGTGAATCCATGCCAGACCCATGCTGGAGAACAACAGTTACAGGTAAGTAACTTGTTCCTTCTCCAGCATGGGGTCTGGCATGGATTCACATGCTCATGAATAAAGAATACACAGCAGTACACACATGCACAACCACGGGAGGTGGCAAAGGCTCAACATTAAGCATTACATCAAACTCAACATTAAGCAAATCTTACCTCCTCACCAGGCTCACCTTAGGCGAACAGGTTGCGCAGCACTGCTTGGCCGACCCTGGACTCCTCCCTGGAATCCCGATCGACGCAGTAGAATTTCGTGAAGGTGTGTGTCGACCTCCACGTAGCAGCCCTGCAGATGTCCAGCAAGGGCACACCAGATAGGAACGCCGTGGTAGCTGCGATCGCTCTGGTGGAATGGGCTCGGACGGCCAGGCAGCGGTCGGTTTGCCAACTGATGACAGTACATGATACAGCCGGAGAGCCATCTGGAAATGGAAGCCTTCGAGAGAGCCTTCCCCTGATTGACAGGTCCAAAGTTCACAAAGAGTTGTGACGTCTTCCGAAAACACTTTGTGTGGTCCACGTAGAACTTCAGCGCTCTAGCCACATCCAGCGAGTGCAAAGTCCTTTCAGCCGGCGACGAAGACGACGGGAAGAAAACAGGCAACACCAAGGGTTCGTTGAGGTGGAAGTCCGACGGCACCTTGGGCATGAAGGAGGGGTGCGTCCTGAGCACTACCCTCGTGTCGTGAAAAGTCAAGTACGGGGCCTTGCAGGAAAGGGCCTGGATCTCTCCCACCCGTCGTGCGGAGGTGATGGGCACAAGAAACGCTGTTTTCCACAACAAGAACTTCAATGGAGCCGAGTGCAGAGGCTCGAACGGAGGTCCCATGAGCTTGGTCAGTACCACGTTGAGCTCCCACGCCGGGGCCGGAGCCTTCACCGGCGGGAACGATCTGAACAGTCCCTTCATGAACTCTTTCACCAGACGATGAGACCACAAGGACGTCCGCCCCGTGGTTCTGGTGTATCGGGAGATCGCAGCAAGATGAATCTTGATGGACGCGTGCGCCAGTCCAGCTTTGGCCAGCGTCAGTAGGTACGGCAGTACTTGGGGAGCCGTAATCCGTAGAGGGTTAATCTTCTGTGCGTGGCACCAGACAGAGAACCTCTTCCATTTGTGTCCGTAGCATTTAAGAGTTGAGGACGCCCTGGCCTTTGCAAGAACCTCTCTGCAGTCGGCCGGTATGTCGTATCCTCCAAACTCTAACGCTGCAGGAGCCAGGCCTGCAAGTTCAGCGACTTCGGGTCGTGATGGAGGATGGCGCCTCCTTCCCTGTAGAGAAGATCCGCGTCCCCTGGCAGCTTGATTGACGGGGACGCTGACAAGTCCAGAAGGTCCGGGAACCATATCTGCCTCGGCCATGCAGGTGCGACGAGGATCATCCTGCACCGTGACCTCTTGAGCTGGTTGATGAGCCGGATCAGCAATGGCAATGGAGGGAACGCGTATAGAAACAGGCCCTCCCAGGGGAACGAGAAAGCATCGCCCATGCTCCTCGGCTGGGGAAACCTGCTGGCGAACTTCCGGCACTTGGAGTTCGTCGCGAACAGATCGATCTGGGGTGTGCCCCACCGTCGGAAGAGGCGGTCCACTAGATCCTGCCGTAGTTCCCACTCGTGGCACGAGCGCAGCTCCCTGCTGAGTGAGTCGGCGATGGTGTTTTTTATCCCTGCCAGATGAAACGGCACCAGAAACATCCCTTGGGCGACGGCCCAATGCCACAGATCCTGCACCTCCCTGGACAGGGCTGGGGACCTGGTTCCGCCCTGTTTCCTGATGTAGAACATGGTGGTGGTGTTGTCGGTGAAGATCCTCACCACCTTGCCCTTGAGGGACGGAAGAAAGGACCTGAGGGCCCAAAACACTGCACGGAGCTCCAGGACGTTGATATGGAGGGACTTCTCCGTCGGGAGCCAAAGGCCTCTCGTGTGCAGATTTTCGGTGTGCGCTCCACACCCTTCCAGGGAGGCATCCGTGGTCACTGTCTCCTGGTGGCCGGGGGTCTGGAAGTCCATGCCCGCCGTCAGATGCGCGCGGGTGCCCCACCACCGGATCGCTCGTCGGAAACTCTCGTCGAGTGTGATCCTCTCCTCGAAGCTGCCCGTAGTCTGGATCCAGCGCGCGTCCAGGAACTCCTGCAACGGGCGCATCCGGAGCCTGCACAGGGGGATGAGGTAAATGCAAGACGACATCATTCCGAGGAGGGACTTGATGGACCTCACTCTGGCCGTGTCCGCAACCAGCACCCGCTGCACATTGCCCAGAATGGCCCTCGTCCTTTCCTCCGACGGATAGGCCAGGAGCGACACTGTGTCGAGCTTCGCTCCCAGAAACCGTGCGTCTTGCGCGGGCACCAGGTGGGACTTGGCGTAGTTTATGGAGAATCCCAGGTCCGTGAGAAGTTGGACGGTCCTTGCCGTGTGCTCCACGGCGAGCTCCTTCGTCTTCGCTCGGATGAGCCAGTCGTCCAGGTAGGGGTAGATGTGGATCCCCTCTCGGCGCAACTGCGCCGCCACCGGTGCGAGGCACTTGGTGAACACCATGGGTGCCGACCTTAGTCCGAAGGGAAGGGCTCTGACCTGATAGTGACGCCCTTGGACCACGAACCTGAGAAACTTTCGGTGTCCCTTTAGGATGGGAATATGGAAGTAGGCATCCTCCAAATCCAACAACGACAGGAAATCGCCCTCCTCCAGCTGACCCAGGACGTGTTGGAGGGTGACCATCCTGAACTTCTGTGCCTTGATGAATTTGTTCAGTCGTCGTAGGTCCAGGATGGGACGCCATCCTCCCGTCTTCTTCTTCACGAGGAAGTATCTTGAGTAAACTCCGGAGCCCCGAAGCCTCTTTGGGATGAGCTCGATGGCGCCCTTCCTGAGCATCGCCTTTACCTCCAAGAGAAGTTGAGGGATGTGAAGTTCTTTCCTGGCCACAGGGGGCCGCGCGGGCTCCTTCTTTGAAACTCGAGCGCGTGACCCTGGGCTAGGGCGTCCAGCACCCAACGGTCGGTGGAGATGGACTCCCACACGCTGACGAAGCTCGCCAGCCGGCCTCCCACCGGGGTGCTTCGGTGGGGGCCCGACCCCACGGCCGGCTCAGTCCTGCTTCGACGAGGCTTTGCCGCCTTGACCTCCTTGGCGGCGACGACGGCGGGGTCCGCCTGACTTGCCTCGTCCCCTGTAAGCTTCCTGCGACGACGAACGGGCCGCTTGACGGTAGGTGGAAAATCTGCCGCCGGAACCTTTGGAGGCACCCTTGCCTCCGCCGCTCCGAAAGGCCGGCCGCCGTTGCTGGAGAACCCCAAGAGCCCGGGCCGTCTCCGTGTCTGCTTTGATGGCTTGAAGGGAATCGTCCACTGTTTTCCCAAACAGGTTGTTTCCATCAAACGGCATGTCCAAGACTGGTCTGCACGTCTTGACGGAAGTCAGTAGCCTTGAGCCATCCACGCCGCCTAAGGCACACGCCGTTGCCCAACTGGCGAAATCCAGTGTCGGCGATGTCCGTCGCAATTGTAATGGCATGGTCCGACGCCACCTCACCTTCCTGCAAGATCTCTAGGGCATCCGCCCTCTTGTCGTCTGGTAGGAAGTCCAGCAGGGGGGCCAGTTTGTACCACAGCTCCCGGTCGTAGCGGGCTACGATAGCCAAGGCGTTGGCCGCCTTAATCGTCGTCGCTGCAGACGAGATGACCCTGCGTCCCATCGTATCCAATTTCTTTCCCTCGCCGCCCGGCGGGGAAGTCCACGTGGAGGCCGCACCCCCCCCCCCCGCTTTCTTCCTGGCCGCCGCAGAGACAACGGAGTCCGGGGTCGGCTGTGCCCGGAGGCACAAGGGGGCCCGGTCCGGGACCCGGTACTTCTTCTCGTACCGATCCCTTCTAGCCGGCGTCGTGGATGGGTTCTTGAGGAGGGCGAGGCCCTCATCCCAAATATCGTCCAGTAGAGGCACGGAGAAGACCGTCTTCCTCTTGGCCTCGCGCCGTTGATAAAGGAAACCTTCCTTCTTCTTCTCCTCCGGGCAGAGCTGGAAGAGCTCGGATGCCCTGGCGATCATGGAGTGAAACGATCCAATCTCGTCGGGCAGGGCAGCCCGGGTGGGAGGTGACGACGGCAGATCCTCGTCGTAAACCTCGTCGTCCGTACCCGTCGCGGCCGTGTCAGTCCCCGTATCATCCCCACGAGTCGTGGACGGGGAGGAGGGCTGAACAGGGCGCGATGGCTGAAAAGGAGGTGGAGGGTGAATCCTTCTTCTCTTAGGGGGAGGGCTCCCAGAAGGGCCTGGCTCCGGGTCCCCCGTCGGGAGCGGTTCCTCTGCTGGTGGTAACGGCAGTCTCGTCCTTATCTCCGAGCATAAAGACTGTATAGCCAACAAAATGGCCGCCGAGTTGTCTTGCGGCGCTGGTTGAGGGGAGTCCGACGGGCGGTCAGGGGCCCCGTGGGCACCCTCGACGATATTGTCTCCTACGTCGGGATCCCCCCCGACGGGTTGTCTTCTTCCACGCCAACGCCGTGGCTTAAGACCTCGATCAGCTCTTCCTCAGAGGTTGAGGCCGAATCCACGACGACCTCCTGCCCCCCCCTTTTTCTTCTCCGTCGGAGGTTTCACGGGGGTCCTGTCGATGGGCATAAAAGAGGACTCCCTCCGCGGTGGCAGGGAGACTCTGAGCCCCGAGGTCGCCACCACTGGTGTAGCCTCCCCACAGGCTGAGCCAGGGCCGCCGCGACTGTCTCGATAGAGGCCGGATGGATTAAGGCTTTCACCACCTTAGGTGCGCTCACCGCCTTCTCCTTGGGGGGGGGGGGGAGGGGACACTGCCTCGCTCTCCCACTGATGGGGCCTTGGAGCTCGACCGGGGCCTCTCCAGGAGCTTCGCCGGGTGCTCGGCCTTCCTCTTACCCGAACCAGTCGTGGTTGATGGTGCCGGGGAGGATGCGCCCTGCCTGGCGCCCGTAGAGCCCGACCGTTCGGTGCTCCCGGTGCCAGCGGACTCGCGGTGCTTGGCCTTGTGTTGGACCCCCGTCGCCGGGGCGTCCTCAAAGGTCTTAGAAGACCGCTCGGATTTCTTCCTCTTCTTCTCGCCTGACGGGCTCTTCCCTTCCAGCCAGTTGGCGAGACGTTGATGGCGGTCCTTCATGGTCCGCTCCGACATATTGCCGCAAAACGCACAGTCCTTCTCCACGTGCGTCTTGTCCTCATGTAGGCAGTAAAGACAAAAGGAGTGTTCGTCCTCCTTAAAGACATTCTGAAGCTGGCATCCAGGGCAGACCCGGAACAGCTTTCCGGGCGTCGAGCTTCCCTTCTCCTGGGCCATGTACGAGATGGGCCTGAGAAACTTCTGGAGTCCTCCAAAAGCGTAGCTCGACGAAATCTTCACCCTTGAGGGGCGTAGACGAATCCGACACGGGTCCCCGTTGATCGGATGAAGAATCGGTGGAGCTTGAGGCTCTTTTTGACTGAAAAAAATTGAATTTTTTGAGAAAAAACGTGAAAAAATAGCACTAACGCTCAAGAGCAATAGCACGAGGATCCCAACACTTGAACGTGCGGTAAAAATCTGAAGATGGCTGCCAGAGGCAGGGCTTAGGTAGAGGGCAGTCATTGGCTGTGGTCAGTATGATGCAGAGATCAGTGATTGGTTGCTACTACGAAAGACAGATCAGAAACGAAACTGATTCTGGTTTTTTCTTTACCGAGGATTCCCAGCCTGACGACGGGGAATATTCATGAGCAAGTGAATCCATGCCAGACCCCATGCTGGAGAAGTTAGCAAGCCACCCATGCCGAGGTATTCTTCTCTGTGGGATGTACATAAGATTCTGCGGCTGTTTGAGCAGTGGCCGAGGAATGCTCTTCTGTCAAGTAGACAACTTTCAGGGAAGTTGGCGACACTACTCTGCTTAGTATCTTGCAGAAGGGTCTCAGTTGTGAAGGCTCTAGAGATAGATAGGAAAGTATTCTATCCGGAAGGGGTAGCGTTTAACATAGCGCAACAGAGATCAATTCTAGAGTAATTTCGTACCCATACTTCCCAAACAATTATAAGCTGTGTGTAGCGCAATGCGTAAAGTGTTATGAAGTCAACAGCAGCGATAAGACAAGCATGAGTTAGACAACTGCTTATAGCGCGTAGAAAGCCATATAAAGCGATTGCGACGGACACCATAGCTAGGTGGGAAAGATAAGTGATGGAGCTAGAAGGTATAGACATTACGATGTTTGGAGCACACTCCACCAGAGGAGCCATGGCCTCGTGAGCTTTTGCAGCAGGAGTTCCACTGCAAGAGATCATGAAGGCGGCAGCCTGGTCAAGTGACTCAGTGTTCAGGACATTTTATTTTAAACCTGTATCCGATATAGCTTCTGCAGTAGTGGAAAGCTTTGAACAAGCATAATGCTCGCCTCCGGTCTTGTCATAGAATAAAGATTGCCCAAGCGCCCAGTGCAGGAAGTCTTGATTCTATTAAAGACACAGAGGTGAGCATTATCCCGCCCAGCGGGAATACGTATTGTTATTTGCAGTGAGGAATGTCTTATGGTTATGTCACAATAATAACAGCATTAGTAGTATGAGAAGATGAGACGTATTCCCCCTCCCTAATGTTGCAATTCTCTTTTTTGCTTAGAAGAGGAGCAAAAGAACTCTCGAGAGTAGGACGCATGGAGCCAGTTAATGAGAGTCCGGGAGGATATGCAGAGGAAAGTTGAACGAGACTGCGAGAATCAGGAAAAAGAGGAGAAACTTTCTTGGTTGTCTGCGAGTTTGAATTTTTCGAGTTAAGACTATAGTTCACGGTTATGGGAACAACTGAAAAAGAAGAGGAAGGGACCAAGTGCAGCTGACACTAATAGTAGGAAAGGTGCTTGGATTGGACAGCGAGATTGAGGCTGAGGACTTCCAGACAGCAAAGCCTAATGGGGACTATAGTACACCCATGTTTTCTTTCCTCTCTGTTATGTTTTTCTTTGTTATTTTGCACAAATTTGAACTATTACAAAAAAAAGTAAGATTTTAAATGCTGTGGGCTAGCAGTATTAAAGAAGTTAAAGCATAATGCTCGCCTCCGTGTCTTTAATAGAATCAAGACTTCTTGCGGTGGGCGCTTGGGCAATCTATTATTGAGTCATGAAGTAAATATTTTGTAAAGGAAATGAGACTGGTCATTTGCTAAATATAATGCTAAATATAATAAGCAATTTGTATGTATTTGAAACCTTTTTATATTGTGATGTCTGTATTTGTGAATTTGCTTTGTCCTGCTGCTACAGTGTTTTATCTGTTTGTTTATACTGATGAACAAGTTACTTCTTACCTGGTAACGTTCTTTCGATGGGATGTTCCTCCGACGTATTCCTTATCTTGATAGCTCATCTCCAGCTTGCTGGTACCAGAATTTTTTTTTCAGTAGAGGGCGCTGTCCCTCGATCAATGTCCCTGGACATTATCATGCTTATAAATAGACTCACGCAGCGTCCGTTGCTCAGTTCCGTTTTGACGTTAACAGTTGTTTTACATGAATTGGTTAGTGACCCAGAAGGAGCGTAAGCTGTAACCACAAGGGAAGTTTTACTGAGGGGATGGATGGGAGGGGCGATAAGGAATACGTCGGAGGAACATCCCATCGAAAGAACGTTACCAGGTAAGAAGTAACTTGTTCTTCGAAGGGATTGTGTCCTCAGACGTATTCCTTATCTTGATAGACTCCCATAGCAGTGGTGTGTAACTGGAGGTGGGAGTAAAATTGCCATGTTTCCCTTCAAGAGTGAACAGAGTGCAACACAGCTTTGCCAAACCTAGTCTCTTGGCTAGAGGAGGAATCCAGGTTGTAAAATCTTGTGAAGGTATGTGCAGACGACCATGTGGCAGCCGCACATATGTCTCGAATCGGTACCCCTCTTTGGAGGGCCGAAGAGGCTGCGATACCCCTGGTTGAATGAGCCCTAAGATTTTGAGGAGGCTCTTTCCCTGCCAGTTTGTAACATTCCAGAATGGCTAAAATAATCCATCTGGAAGTGGTTTGTTTTGTTATCGGTAATCCCAATTTGTGCCCTGAGTAACCTACGAACAGTTGGTCTGCTTGCCTAATCCTAGCAAGTCTGCTGATGTAAAAGCTCAACGCCCGCCTTGGGTCCAGCCTATGCAGCCTTTCTTCCTCTTTCCCCGGACGGGGAGGGGGATAAAATGAAGGCAAGGTAATCTTCTGAGTGATGTGGAATTCAGAAACCACCTTTGGGAGAAAATTAGGCTTCACATGTAGGACAACTTTATCTTTATGAAAAATTGTATGAGGGGGTTTACAAGATAGAGCCTGTAATTCGCTCACCCTCCTAGCAGATGTCAATGCCACTAATAAGACAGTTTTAAGGGTGAGAAACCTTAGTGAACAAGAGTGGAGTGGTTCAAAAGGAGTACCTATCAGGTAATTTAAGACTAAATTTAAGTCCCATAAGGGAACTTGGAATGGTCTTGGAGGATAGACATTGGTTAATCCCTTCAGAAATTGTATTACTAAGGGTAACTTGAAATACGATGGTTCCTCTGCAGTGCGCTTGAAGATCGATAGCGCTCCGAGATAGCCCTTGATAGTGCCAACCTGAAGGCCCGAATTTGCCAAATAGAGTAGAAAAGATAACACCGTTGGTGTACCACATGAAAAGGGGTCGATATTCTTTTCTCTACACCAGCTGCAAAATTTGTTCCAACGGCAGCGGTATAAAGTCTTTGTTGCTGGCCTTTTTGCCGAAAGCAACACCTCCATGACGTCATCTGGGAGGTCCCAATCCTTGTATCTCAACCTTTCAGATACCAAGCGTGAAGGTTGAGGGTTCTGATGTCTGGATGGAGAACCTGACCTCCCTTCTGCGAGAGAAGATTCTCCTTGAGTGGAAGACGAATTGGAGGGCAGATGGACATGTCCAGAAGGTCCGGGTACCACGTTCTCCTGGCCCAGTCCGGGGCAATTAGGATCATGGCTTTCCGGAACCTTCTCAACCTCCTGATCATTTGAGGAATGCCGGGGACTGGAGGAAACGCGTATAGAAGTGGAAACTCCCAGTCCACTACGAACGCGTCCCCTAGAGCTCCTCTCGGGGGAAATTCCCTTGAACAAAACTGATCGCACTTCCTGTTGATGCTGGTGGCGAACAGATCCACTTGAGGGGTTCCCCAAAGGCTGAAGATCCGTTGAAGGACTTCCTGAGCTAGTTCCCACTCGTGGGAGACTGTACTCTGCCTGCTCAGAGCATCCACTGTCAAGTTTTTCTCTCCGGCTAAGTGAACTGCCGACAGAGAGATTCCTTCTTGGATTGCCCAAAACCAGAGCTGCATCGCCTCTCTGCACAGCGGCAGTGATCCTACGCCTCCTCTTTTGTTGAGGTAGTGCATGGCCACTGTGTTGTCCGTCATTATCAGGAAATTTTTCCCCTGTACAGATGGCAGAAAAGCCTTCACCGCTAGTCTGATTGCTCTCAGCTCTAACAGGTTGATATGTATTCTGGACTCCAATGGAGACCAACAACCGCTGATGGTCAAGTCGTTGCTATGGGCTCCCCACCCCGTGAGTGAGGCATCTGTGACTACTGTTATCTCCGGCTATGGTTGCCAAAACAGTTCTCCCTTCAAGATGTTTTCCTGGCAGGCCCACCACTGAAGGTCTCGAGCCACCTTGTCCGGAACCTGAAGGAGGTCTGTCATTCTCCCTGAGAATTGCAACCACTGAGTTCTCAGTGCCCACTGAAGAGATCTCATTCTCAGGCGAGCCTCTGGCACAAGGAAGATGCAGGATGCCATGAGGCCTAGCAACCTCAAAAAGTCGAAGGCTTTGAGACGTTGGGCATTTTGAAACTTGGTGACCATCTGCAGAATATCTTGGGCCCTCACCTCTGGTGGCAAGGCTTTTCCCAGGGAAGTGTCCAGGACCGCTCCAATGAACTGGAGTCTCTGTGATGGTATCATCTGTGACTTCTTTAAATTGGAGGGAGAAGCCCAGTTTATGAAGGAAGTGGCAGACATAATCTAGCTGGATCTGAGCTTGTTCCGGAGATGCAGCTCTGATCAGCCAATTGACCAGGTAGGGGTAGACGTGAATCCCTTCCCTCCTTAGACTTGCAGCCACTACCGACATTAGCTTGGTGAAGACCCTCGGGGCGGAGGTCAGCCCAAATGGCAGAACTCGAAATTGATAATGAGAGTCGCCAATTGAGAACCTCAGGTATTTCCTGTGTTTGAGATTAATTGGCACATGGAAATAAGCATCCTGAAGGTCCAGAGATACCAGCCAGTCCTGGAGCTGGAGAGCCTGAAGGATCTGAGAAAGAGTTACCATCTTGAACTTGTCCTTCCTGAGGAACTTGTTAAATTCTCGTAAGTCCAAGATAGGTCTCAGTCCTCCGTCCTTCTTCGGTATTAGGAAGTAGGGGGAGTACCAGCCCTTGTTCCTCTCCGCTACAGGTACCGGTTCTATGGTACCTTTCTCCAGCAGGTCTACAATATCCTGCAAGAGGAGAGGATCTGGAACTTTCCGAGAGCTGTTCCCCGGTGGATGACTCTGAGGAATGCCTAGAAAAGGCACGCAGTAACCTTGGGCAACTGTCTCCAATGCCCAAGCATCTGATGTAATAGCCTGCCATTCTGTCAGATGTTGAGTTAGCCTGCCCCCTACTGGTGTCTTGTGAGGAGAGTCCTCAGAGAGATTTAGAGGCGGCTGATGCAGGTGCCGATGGTAAAGAGGTACCTGCTGCTGTGGCTTTTGTATTTTTACCCCGTCCACCTTGGGTGAATCTTTTTTGACCTCTTTGAACCGACTGTCCTCTGTCTTTTCCGAATGCGGAATAAAAGCGAAAGGACTTACCTCTCCAAGAGGTTCCTGAGGGGCGATATGGCGTTTGGCGGATTGCAGCACCCAGGGATTTTGCTGCTGCTTTGGATGTCTAACTTTTCTAGGCTGACATCCGCCTTCTTACCAAACAAAGAAGAGCCGTCAAAGGTCATATTTAAAAGTCTGGCTTGTACATCTGGAGCAAACCCAGACTTTCGCAACCACGCAAATCTGCGGGTTGTAGTACTTGCCGCCATGGCCCTACTGATGCTGTTAGCAGAATCAATGCCAGTTTGAAGGGATTCGCACATTGCGTCTTTACCATCCTTAATGATGTTTAGAAACGCTTCCCTTTCTTCTCCCTCTGGGAGGCAGTCAGCCGCTGATGAAGCACACTCCCAAAGTGTATGGCTGAACCTTGCGAGCGTACAAGTAGCGTTAATAGATTTCAACGCCATGCTACATGCAGAAAAAACATTCTTAGCCATAGTGTCGTATCTTTTGTCATCCCTGTCCTGTGGAACATTAGGGTATGCCGATCTACTGCCTGATGCAGTTGCTGCTTGGACAACCAGACTCTCTGGAGTTGGATGTTTAGACAAAAATTCCAGGTCAGTAGTAGATACCCTATATTTGGCTGATAACTTTTTGTTAACCGCCGGGATAACCTCAGGAGTTTCCCAGTTAGCCAATATTTTTCTTTGTAATGCAGCGTGAAATGGAACCACAGGATCCTCCTGTGGGCCTTTGACTAAGATGTCTGTAAGGTCATCCTGTTGGAATGCAGGTGAAGGTGTAGACCAACCCATGAATTCTATAATTCTTGACATTAAAATTCTGTAAGGGGTCTCAGCATGTCCCCCTGGGTCTGGTTTGGCAAATTCTATTTCTGGGGAAGTATCTAACCCACTTGCCTCATGTAGGGATTCTCTAAGGGCCGGCCTTCAACCTATTTTCCTCAGAGGTAAATTCCTCTGGTTCTGGTGTTGCAGATCTCTGCACCCTAAAGGGTCTTTCTTGATCTGAATCCTCCCCTTCCTCATAGATTGAAATGATAAGACCTTGGAAATGGCTTAAATCCCATTTCCAGAGCAGAAGGGGCTAAATTTGTCGTAATCGGTTGGGAAAACGTCGACACGGACGTTAAAGGCTTCGAAAACACCGAAAAAGTTGTCGAGAAGATTGGAAGTGGCCTCAAAGAACTCGAGAGGATCGGGATCCTACTCGAGGTTGTCAATGACCTTGAAGTCATGATAGAGGCTCTGGGTATGACCACTGGTTGTGAGGCAGTGACGGCTGTGGGTTTGCTCTTTTTCAGGGTCGACGTCGAAGATGGTGTCGATTCAATCGACCTATGCGTCGATGAGCCCTTCGATAATGGCGTCGATGACGCAGATTTATGCGTCGAAGGGACCTTCGACGATGGGGTCGATGGCACAGTGCCTTTGCTCGAGGGTTCATGAAGCTCTCGAGTAGTTTCTTTCGCCGGGTGCAACGACTCGCAGCGTTTAGATTTTTCGGGTCTTTCACCCAGGGTATCACCCTCAGCTGTCTTCGAGGGGGTCGAGGCCGCTTTCTCGAAGACGCTAAGCATCCTTTTACGGAATTCCTCCCACTCAGCCTGAGAGCTATGTTTTGTGGGGCAGGTGACTCTTTCCGGAGAAACAGAAGAAGAAGACGAGGAAGGGGATCTTCAACGTCTCTTACCGAGAATGTTTCCTGTGTCGGCGAGGAGACGAATGTCTCGACTCTGCCGAGGAAACTTTCGAAGGAGTTTTAACTGTCTTACCTCTCTCAAGCTTCCCCTTACGCTCCTTCAAGGCTTTTGCCGTCATGGACATGCAGTCCTCGCACTCCGAACATTGGTGCTCCAATCCCAGGCACCACAAACAGATCCTGTGTGGATCTGTCAACGACATTTTCTTTCCACAGTCTCGACATTTTTTGAAGCCGGACCGTGGAGTCATCGGTTCGGATGAGGAAGCCATCGACTAAGAGTTGGTTTATTCTCGAGGAATAATGAAGAATATATTCTCTGAGTAACGAACTGAGCAACGCGATTCCGAGGCCCACGAAGCGCGGAAAAACGGAACTGAGCAACGGACGCTGCGCGAGTATTTATATGCATGATGACGTCAGCGCCGATACGGAGGCTGTCGAGGGACATCGGCGCGCAGCGCCCTCTACTGAAAAAAAAATTCCGAGACCAGCAAGCTGGAGATGATATATCAAGATAAGGAATACGTCGGAGGACACAATCCCTTCGAAATTGTAATTTTCTTTATTTTGTCTTTTATATGAGTAACTTCTGTAAAGGTTGTTATCAAACCATAAACAAACAAAAAAAAGGATGGCAGTAACCCTGTGCTACTGTTTCCAGTGTCCAAGCATCTGAAGTAATGCCCCGCCATTTGTTCAGATACTGAGTGATCCTGCCTCCCACCGGAGTCTTGTGGGTAAAGGCCTCAGAGTGGCTTTGCAGTGGCTGAGGGGACAGTTGCCGCTGCTGGGGCTGATCTAACACCTTTGCCTCTTCCACCACGAGGTAACTTTCCTTGTTGTCCCTTCTGACTGGCCTGTCCCTTCGCTCTCCCAAATGAGGAGTAGAAACGAAAAGGACGACTCCTCCGGGAAGATGACCCCGAGTAGGAGTGTTGTTGAGATTGTCTTATAGAGGGACCAAGTGATTTAGCTGCCGCTTTTGAGGTCTGCAGCTTTTCTAAACTTTCGTCTGCCTTGCAGCCAAACAACCTCAAGCCGGCAAAAGGCATATTGAGCAATCTGGATTGCACATCCGGTGCAAAACCAGATTTCCTCAGCCATGCAAATCTACGGAGGACTGTGCTAGACGCGATGGACCTGCTTATGCTATCAGCAGTGTCCAACCCTGACTGGAGGTTTTCCCCCATAGCCACTTTTCCATCTCTGACAATTGCAGGAAAACCTTTGCGTTCCTCACCCTCAGGCATGTTCAGCCGCTGCTGTCGTACAATCCCACAGGGTGTATGTGAATCTTGCGAGAGTGCAAGTCACATTCGTAGATTTTAAGGCCATGCTGCACGAAGAAAAAGCTTTCCGGGCCCAGGCATCAATCCTTTGGTCGTCCATTACCAGGGGAATCGAAGGGTAGGCCGACTGTCTCGTAGATGTGGCCGCCTGCACCACTAAACTCTCAGGCGAGGGATGTTTTGATAGGTATTCAGGGTCAGTTGAGGAAGGCCTATTCTTCCCCACAAGTTTTTTATTTACAGCTGGGCCAGAATCAGGGGTTTCCCATGTGGCCATGACCCTTTTTTGTAATGCCTTATGAAAAGGGAGGACAGGGTCCTTTTTAGGGCCTTCATTAAGGATGTCCGTCATGTCATCTTGGTCAAAATATGGGGAATAAATTCAATAACCCTATTCATTAAGTTTCTGTACCCCATGTCTGCATGGTCTGCAGGGTCGGGTCTATCAATGTCTACCTGAGGGAAGGTATCCACGCTACTGGCTGTTTGAAGGCATTCATATAAAACAGCCATTTTAGAATTAGGGTCTACTAATTCTTCAGGGACATTACTAGTCCCAAATTTTACTCCAGCTGGAGTAACATCCTCTTCAGAGGATTGCTCCTCAAAAATGGAAGACATTGATCTTAAAAAATCTCTGTCTGGTCTGTGGCTGGTACACTTTCCCGACAGGCATTGATCTCTGCTTTGACAAGGGTGTCGATTTTGGTGCCGGAATTAGCGATGGCCTTGATAACTGCGTTGAAGCCGTCGAGGTCATCAACGCTAGCTTGGATAACGTCGAAGGAGGCTTCGATGCAGTTGAGGGAGGTGTCGACGTCATCTTCGAGGTCGGCTTCGAGAGCGCCTTTGAAGGATGCGTAGAATTAACCTTTGACATGGACTTCGATGGCGGGTGGATTCCCCACGCCATCTTGCCAGATGTCACCTCCGATTTATGCACCGGTAGGTCTGATTTTTTTTTTAGGTGTTGCAGAAATATCTACGATGACACCCTCAACGACTTGTCGTCGGATCTTGCGCGTCTGGTCTTTGACCTCCCTCTGTCATTTTTGGAGCGAGTAGGGGCATGGTCTCCACGCGTTTTTTTCGAAAGGGTCTGGTCCGCATTCTCAACATTTTTAACATGGAGGTTCTGAAAGCCTCCCATTTTTCAGGGGAATCATGATTGGAAGGGTAGGGGATGACTCTTGTGTCAGCCGACGAGGAGGAGGAGGAAGAAGATCAGTGTCTCTTCTTAGATTTTTTCGAAGACGAGGAAGATTTCCTCGAACGACTTCATGTTCTCGATTTCCTCTAACGACTTCACGTTCTCGATTTCCTCGAACTATATCGAGACTTTCCACCAAATTCCCGCGATTCCTTTAGTTTTCTTGAAGAAGAGTTTGAGGCTTCCTCCCCCACTGCCAGTTTAGCACTACGTTTCTTTCAGAGCCTTGTTGGTCATTGACTGACAGGAAACACTCCTCGACCCGATGGTCGAGCCCAAACACCAGAGACAATTACGATGGGGGTCGGTGATCGACATTTTCTTCCCGCACTGCTGACATTTTTTAAAGCCAGTTTTGGGCGTGGAAGGATTCGACAATGGAGATATAATGACTTGAAAAACTGAAGCGCCGTTTTCGTGTCACAAAGCAAGCTATCGGAAAAACGGAACTTAAGCTAATGGGAGCAGCTCAAGCACTTTATACTATGGATGACGCTGATGTCCGACGGCGGCACTCCAGGGACATTCGAAGCCACTGGTTCGAGCACAGGGCCTTCTAGTGAAAAATGTCCGAAGCAGCAAGCTAGAAGATAGGACGGAGAACCCCAGATCCGTCAGCAGCCGGACGGTCCTCTCAGTGTGTACGACGGCTACTTCCCTTGACACGGATGAGCCAGTAGTTGAGGTACGGGTACACATGCATCCCTTGTAAAGGCAGATGGGCTGCCACTGGGGCCAGGCACTTTGTGAACACCCTGGGCGCCAACTTCAGTCCGTAGGGAAGGGCCTTGAACTGGTAGTGCCTTCCCAGTACTACAAAGCACAGAAACTTCCGATGCTTCTCGTGAATGGGGATGTGGAGGTATGCATCCTTCAGATCCAGCGACGTCAAGAAGTCTCCTTCCTCTAGTTGGCCGAGCACGTGCTGCAACATGACCATTCTGAATTTTTGGGACTTGAGGTATTTGTTGAGACGCTGCAGGTCTAGAATGTGCATCCAGCCCCCCCCCCCCCAGTCTGCTTATTTATCAAGAAGTATCTTGAGTAGACTACGGAACTCCAAAATCGCCCTGGAACCAGCTCCATCACCCCCTTTTCTTATCATGGCCCATACTTCTTGCAGGAGCTGGGGGATTTGCTGCTCCTGCCGCGCCACCGGTGGTATCCGTGGACACTTTTGTTGGAACTCTTGAGTGTCTGTGAGCGAGAGCGTCCAGCAATGATCGGTGGACGTCTTTTCCCTCTCGCTGATGAAGCCCGCCAGCCAGTCTCCCACTGGGGTGCATGGGTGGGAGCCAGACGTTTCAATCCTGTTTCGTGCTTGCATGCCACCTTGGGAGCGCCGTTGGTCACCTCCACCGAAAGCCTAGGAATGGCCTCTGTAGGCTTCCTGGGTCATGGACCAGGAGGGTTGACGGTATGAAGAGCACCCTCCGCGGAAGCCTTTTGACGATCTGACAGTTTTCCACCGGAGGCAGCACGAATGGACGGGCGATGCTGCTGAGGAGTGTCCAGGGCACGGCCGTCTGTGTCCGTCTTAATGGGCTGCAATGATTCGTCGACAGCCTTCCCAAAGAGGTTGTCCCAGTTGAAGGGCATGTCCAGCAGCCTCGTCTGGACCACCTGACGGAAGTTGGTGGCTTTCAACCTGCCACGACGACAGACGCAGACACTGTTCCCCATCTGTCGGAACCCTGTGTCCGCGATGCCCAGGGCCACAGGGATGGCATGAATCCGATGCCACCTCACCCCTCCTGGAGGATCTCAAGCGCCTCGACCCCCTTGTCATAGGGTAGAAACTCTAGCAGCTGGGCCATCTTGTACCACAGCTCCCTGTCTTATCTGGCCAGGATTGCAAGTGCGATAGCTGCCTTGACAGTCGTTGCCGCCGAGTAGATCACTTTCCTACCCACGACATCCAACTTCTTCCATTCGCTGTGCAGGGGAACGGAAGCTGAAAATGAGGGGTTAGATGACTTCTTCCTTGCTGCAGCCAAGACCAACAAGTCCGGGGAAGGCTGGGAACGTAGGCACTTGGGTGCGGACTCCAGAACCCGGTACTTTTTCTCCAGCCTATCACTTCGCCGGGGCTGAGGCTGGGTGTCATCAGCGCCAGCCCTTCGTCCCAAATGTCTTTGTTAGGGAGAATTCTCAGAAATGTGCTAATTCCCTTCTACCGTAGAGACCCCCAGCTCTTTTGATGGACTTAAGGACTTTTAATTTCTAACCTGTAGAGAGTGAGAACCTTTTCACACACTCTTGTATATATTGTTCTGTGATTTTTTCTTTTGACTTTGGAGTATGATCAACTCCATAGGCATCATCTTTGCATTGTGACACACAGCACCTTCAGTGCAGAGGCACAGGGAAGTCGCTTAGATTTTCCAAAGGTTTAAATACCGTATCTTTACGAAACTACTGTTTCCAAGAACAGTGAAGTGAAATTGACTTTACTTACATTTTGTAACTTTCTAAACCCAGCACA
Organism: Ambystoma mexicanum; assembly: GCF_040938575.1. NCBI lineage: Eukaryota > Metazoa > Chordata > Amphibia > Caudata > Ambystomatidae > Ambystoma > Ambystoma mexicanum. The sequence continues at coordinate 921,890,386 of NC_090923.1, forward strand.
CACCATCTTACCATAGGGTGCTGGAGGGGTTACTCAGTATCCCCTTTGTCTAGTTTCTCATGCAGCATTTTTTAGTTACCCTTTCTACAATTAATGGCTGGTGGCAGTGGTTTGCCTTTTTACTACCATTGTGTGTTTTTACCGCGGACTGCGTTCGCAGCTGCAGTAAGGCACCAATTGGTGCCCATTTTGTCAAAATGGCCCTGGTCGTCTTTTTTATGCCATTTCTTGTCAGACAGGCCCTTCTTGAGATTTACTGTGCGCGCAAAACCAGGTTCGGTCCCTTTGTTCATTTTGTCTTTGCCGGGATTCATGAGTGAAGCCCGCCTCTTGCTCCAGTATGTCTGGCAGGGGCAGGAAGTGAGGGAGGTGCCTGAAACTCCCTGTGCTTAATCACCTTGGTTACAGGAATGCACCCAAAGGGCATGGTCCGGCAAGGACAGCCACCCTGCTGAGTGATTGACAGCTAGGCTGCAATGAATGGGAGAAAACTGCATAAAAAGAGGGCTTTTGGCTTGCAAGGCAGAGTCGAACACTGGACAAAGGAATCCAAAGAAGACCTTGGAAAAGACGCCTGCTGCAACCCCTGGACCGTTGTTTGCCGGCTGAAGCTCCAAATTCGTTTCGACTAGAGAAGCCCTGCAAGGACTTCTCCCCTTGAGTTGGTGGAACCAATCAACTCCAAAGTGAACTTTTTTGGACATCTTCTCGAAGCTGGCTGTACTTCTGCTGCTGCTGGAATGGAAGTGCCAGGGAGAAGAACACCAAACTGAGTGGAATGCTTTTAAGTCGGACCTGAGCGTCGGGAAGATCCTCCGGACTTCCCTGAAGCAGGACTGACCAGGCCTGAGCCACCTCAACAGAGTGCTGGACACCGCATGTGAGGAAAGTCTGAAGTGGTATCCGAAAACCGAGGTGTTGCTATTTGCTGACGCGAGGAGCTGAAACGTCGAAGTGCCACTTAATTGAAGTTTGCTCATTGTCGCCACTGACCTTCCCATTGCAGTGCAGGAGTCCCCCAGACGTGTTCCCACTTGTCCCCACGACTGAGGCCCAGGAACACCAGGATCTGCAGAAGCCAGTTGGAACCATTTCTTCTAACCAAAGGTACTGTAAAGTCTAAGAGAACTTAGCGCTTGTGGTGTTGCCTTACTTGATCTCAGTTGAGACTTGTCTTGGTTATCCTCGCAGAGTTGCTTGCATCTTTGCCCCTCACAAGCCTCCCAGCTTGTGGACCTTCAAGTCAATCTTATTTCTACAAACCTTTCAAAAACATTGTGCAAGACTTACCTGCAAATAGGATCTTCAGCTCCCCTAGACATCGTTCAACTAACATTGGCTGTCCTGGCTCCCTGAGAGACTCTTCTTACCTTTGACTCTGTGCTTTTAACTTTCCCCCAGGAAAGGGTTAAATTTACTTGACATCGGAAGGTTCAAAAAGTACTTAACTGTTTATAAATTATTTGTCAACCTTTGTTTTATTCCCATATCTAACCTTTGCACCTCAGTATTGCTCTAAATGTACCAGTGATAAATCCATGTCCACAGTGTCCTAGCTATTTAAGTCACCTGAGGATGTAGGAAGTGTCTGTGTGCCATCCCCAATGGGTATCATCTGATTTAGAGAAGCAGAGTGTGTTTTGAAGTGTATTATAATTGTTCCATGTTTTGCTCCCTTCTGAAGAGGGCTTATATAACAGACTGTTAAATTAATTAATTGCTTAATCAGGAAACCTTGAGTGTAAGTGTTTATTTGAATAACTTTCATTGTGAAACTCTGTGTTACAACCCTACTGCTCACATTGACGCCTCTTGAGAAAAGCCTGGCTGCTCAGCCACACCAGCAATCTGTGTAGTACAGACTTATACCAAAGGTTGGGTTCCTATTGCCAGGAGGTCAAGGTTTCTGTAGTGCACCGAAAGGGTACTGCACACAATCTTGCCTAACAGTCTTCCTTTTGGATTCCCGCCATTGATATACAAAACGTTCCTTCTTGGTCTCTTCTGGAGTCAGCTGAAAGAGCTCAGATGCTATGGCGACCATGGCATGGATGGAACAGCCCCACTTTGTCCGGGGGAGAAGCCCTCGGTGGCGGAGCGACACTGCCGTCGTCGCCAGTATCCACCGTCGCTGTGTCCGTCCACGGAGGGCATGTGCGGAGGCTGATGCGGCAATGTAGGGTGCCACTTAATCTTCTTTGCCGGCGGCAGGTCCGGGGGCCAGAGGCGTCTGCATCCTCTTCTGGATTTCCGACATCAGGGTGTGGAGGGTTCAGAGGATATCAGTGATACGTCCTTCTTCGGAGGTGTAACGGGGGAGCGGGGTAGGCTTGCTGGGCCCTGCGCCCACATTGCCGTCGGCATTCCTGCTGTTCCCGCTGTTGCCCCCCCACAGCGTTTTCGCCTTAGTCATCCCCTTCGGGGTTTCCGCCATTGCCGTTGTTCCCCACGTCCTCCGGGGCCGTGTTAACCGACACAACATTCTCCTCATCCGAGGAAGAAATATCCATGCCCTAGAGCACGGTGGAGGCCTCCTCACACACCCTCCCCCCCTTTTTGCATCCTGAGGGGTTAGTCACAGGCTTAGGGACGGCATCCTCTTCTCCGGCATGGCATCTTCTCCACCCATTTGGCCGAAGCCTACCGAGAGGGCGGCCGCCACCGATTCGGTCATCGAGGGTGACTTTGCCTGGACCACCTGGGGCAGGTCCGGCACCTTTCCCTGTGCCTTGGTCTTCGCAGGCTTCTCCTGCAGCTTCCCTGTGTTAGCCGATTTCCTCTTCGAGGAGGAGCTGGAGCGATGACTGGAGATGGAGGCAGACGGTGAAGATAGCGCTCCCTGACCGTCGCGGGACCAGCTTGTGCGGCGACCCATACGGAAAGGGACTTGCGGCGCCTGGCCTTCTTCTCTTGGGCCCCCACGGATGGAGCACCCTCAAAGGATTTAGAAGTAACCAAGGATTTAGAAGGCTGCTCTTTGGACCAGCTGGTCCTGGGTGAGGCATGCCCCGATTTGCCACACTGGGTAG